>NC_138962.1:142506711-143239836 GCF_055761805.1 Camellia sinensis
AAGGAGGCCTACGTGACTCGATTTTGGAAAGAATTAATGTACTAAAATTGCCGAAGTATGTGGATGTGCTAGACAAAGCTTTGACGTCACAGGTGAATATGGCCAACCGTAGTCAAAAGTTTGAGTAGAAGGGCAAGAGACAAAATTTTAGCAAAGGAGTGTCATCCATAACAATTAAAAAGTCAAAATTTGGAACTTCTAGCAATTCTAGCTCAAAACAAAGTGGAAATTCAGCATCTACCTACACTATATGTGGAAAAAAGTATTGGGCTATCTGTTATTACACTACTGGGGCTTGTTATTAGTGCGAAAAAATTGGGCATATAGTGAAGGATTGTACCCTAGTCATGTCAGGTTGGTAACCGGGGAGTTACAAGCTCAACTGCATCAATTCCTACAACAAAACCAAATGCAACACCTACTACCACAAGAAATGAACAAAGGCAAGGAAGGGTCTTTGCATTAATTCTAGGGGATACTCAAAATATAGAGGCTGCGGTTTCAGGTACTCTCCCTATTTGCAATCTAGATGCATATGTGTTAATTGATTCACACTCGATACATTCTTTCGTATCTTCTGTGTTTGAACATAGATTAAATAGATCCATGGAATCATTGCCATATATTTATGTGTATCTACACCATCTGAGACACCTGGTTTATGTTTATTTGTATATTGTGCTTGTGAAATACGTGTTAAATATGTGACATTATTTGTGGATCTATTGCCCCTTGATATTAGACATTTTGATGTGATTTTGGAAATGGACCGGCTATCTAAATATTGTACGACTATTGATTATGCAACGAAATGGT
The DNA here is from genome assembly GCF_055761805.1 of Camellia sinensis. Lineage (NCBI taxonomy): Eukaryota > Viridiplantae > Streptophyta > Magnoliopsida > Ericales > Theaceae > Camellia > Camellia sinensis. Next base: position 142,507,528 of record NC_138962.1, read on the forward strand.
TTTTGTTTAGACCTCCAGGACATGATGAAATAGTGTTTGTGGGTAATGGTGTAGTACTTCCATCTTACTTGATTCCTGCAATGAAAGCTTGTCAATTGCTTAAGAAGGGTTGTCAAGGGTATTTGTGTTGTGCAATAACTGAATAAGCCATGGATGTCACCTTAGACAGTATGCTGGTAGTGAAGGAATTTCCTGATGTGTTTCTTGATGAGTTACCTAGACAACTGGTAGATAGAGAAATTGAGTTTATAGTTGATGTAATACCCGGTACACAACCAATCTCTAAAACTCCCTATCGCATGTCCACTACTAAAATGAAAGAGTTAAAAATTTAGTTGCAGAAATTGCTTGACAAGGGGTTTATTCACCCGAGTACATTGCCATGGGGTGCACCAGAACTTTTTGTGAAAAAGAAAGATGGGACCCTTAGACTATGTATTGATTATTGAGAACTCAACAAGGTAACCGTGAAAAATAAATACCTGTTGCCACGTATTGATGATTTGCTTGATCAGTTACAGGAGGCTCAAGTATTCTCCAAAATTGATTTGAGATCGAGATCTCATCAGTTAAAAGTAAGTGTAGACACCCCATTTTTGATTGCTCTTAAGACTTGGGCGCCACTAATTGATCACTCAATGATGAAAGTTATGCTATGCAAACGTTCGATTTCTTCAGCAAGGAGAGTTCTAAATCCCAACCTTACACCCCATTTTTGACCGAAACTTTTTTTAGACCTTAAAACCCTCTCTTTCAAAATATTTTTGAAAATGTTTCTATGATGTTCCGAGGCTCGCATTTCGTTAAAAATTACACTTTTTGGTAAACTGAGCAAGGCCAAAATGGAAATAAATGGAAGAGAGGTGAACTCTTTGAAAAAATTGTAAAAACCTCTTATTTATAGGTTTGGAGTGGAAGAAAATTAGAGGAGAGGAGAGAAAACTAGTTGAGCATCAAACCATTACAAGAGAACTGAGCAGCCTTCACTAAATCAGGCCTATCTCTTTGTATCCTTAGACTTTAGTTGTGAGGCCACCACCATTGGAAAGTGGACTTCTGGGGCTTCATTTTAGACTCAAGAATCTCCTAAAGCCAAGTTCGGATGAGGGAGATATGGCTGTGTGAAGTTAGGCATTAATCCGGTTAAGATAGAAATAAGAAACCTTCACTAAAATAGGCATATCTCTTTGAACACTTAGAATTTAAATGTGAGGCTACCACCATTGGAAAGTAGACTTCTGGGGCTTCAATTTAGATTCAAGAATGACCTAAAACCAAGTCCGGATGAATGAGATATGCCTATTTGAAGTCGGGCCTAGAAGCAGATTTCTTGTGGCCAGCAGGTGGCCGGTAGCCACCATTTTTGGCCGGCCGGCCACCACTTCTGGCTATCCGGCTACTAGTGTAAAACCCAGATATTTTTGCCAGCTATTTCAACAAAGCTCCAGCTGCCCCTTTCTTGATATTTTTGACTGAAGCTCATATATTTCTATATATAGAGGACTTCTCTTCTTGCTTTCAAGGTTAGAAACATTTAGGAGTGAGGAAATAATTTTGGAAAGTATCCTCTCTCTCTCTACAATTCTCTCTCTTTTGCAACTTGCATAGCCTTTGCCCAAACACTCTAAATCAAACCTAAAGAGCTTCTTGCTGAGATGATTTGAGCTTGAATTTGAGCTCTTGAAGCACTTGAGAATGTGAAATTAGTGGTTTATGACTTAAGGGTTCATTCCTCTTCAAGAGGTATACCTTCTCTTGCCTTAATACCATCTTTACACTACTTGTTTTCCATCTTTTCTACTGTGTTTTGGACTGTTTAAAACCTGCATTTTTTGGTTGAAACTTGTGGTTTAAGGTCATTAAAGGTAGAGGGGCTGATAGCCCTTCTTTACACCTTGCTTCTAAGGCCTTTGCCCTTGTGTTTCCCACTTTGTTGTCAACTCTTTTTAAGCTTTTTAACACAGTTTTTAGAGTTATTTCAGTGGCTAAAATCATGTTTTGAAGTCCAAATTTGGAGGGGGTTAGCCTCCCCTCCTTGTGTCTTGCTTACTAGCCTAGCTTGTGCTATGTTTTAGCTTATTAATCTAGCTTTTTTAGCTTAATTTCAGCATGCTTTAGGACTATTTTAAAACTATTTTAGCACTGTGTTTGGTTGATAGTTGCATTTGAGCTTTGTTTTGCATGCTTGTAGTGTAATTGTCCTAATGAGGTTGGTGTTCTAGGCCTTAGACACCATCTTATTTGAGTTGATTGCATTTATTTATGGCTTTCCATTCTTGTGATCACTCTTAATCATCTCTACAACCTCCCTCCTTTCTTGGCTTTTGTTTTGCTTTGAAAGTGGTTTAAACAACTTGTTTGTTTAAAGCATGAGATTGAGATGTCATGCTTAATGGTTTAATCCCTTAGGGGGTTTATTACCAACGGTATGATGTCTTTTTCATGCCAAAAACAACACTTGGTTTGAGCCTTTTTTGCTTTTAGAGGACTTAAACTCACCATTGGACTCAATGAATTAAAGAATGAATGGTAATCTAAGATGGAGTAATTAAAACTTGGGACCAAAATGGTGCAATATAATAAAAAGTGTTGTGTTCAATTAGACGTTAATTGAACATATGGAAGCTTGAGGCATTTCATACTCATTAGTGATGAAATGATTCAAGTTTTCAAGGTCACTACTTCCCTTGATCAATTCATAAAAGGGAGTAGGTTTGTGTCTTGTTTTGTTGCATTTATTGAAATTGCATACTTTGGTTCATAAGCCATCATGCAATGAAATTGCTCGAGTTGATGGTTTGCGGACCAAGTCTTATCTCTCCTTTGATTTGCTCATGATAAGGATGGGTGAGTTGTGCAGACAACCCTTGAGAATACCCTGTGCATGCTCTGTTTGTTCTCTATTGCAGCAAGATGAACCCTGTAGCAGTGGTCGACAGGCCACCTTTGATGGCCGACGGGCCCTCACCACTGGCTAGCTGGCCACTGATGCAAAATTCAGCAGCATGTTTCTTGAGCATAACAGAGTTACTCTTGAAGTGGACAAAAGTGTAAGTGTTCTGTTGTGCAACAGAGGCCTTCTTGAAGCAAAACAGTGGCTTTTCGGGTGGAAACTGAGCATGTGCATGAGCATTCCTCACGTATTGAGCATGTTTAAGTTTAAATACTTAGCTTAAGTATTTGTTGTAATTAATTACTTGTAACTAATTAATTTTGTAAAGCGTTGTAATTAGCTAGGTAGTTAACTAGTTACTCGATTTCGTCTTGTAAGTATTTTAGTTAACTAGAATAGTTAGTTAATTAATTCATTAATTTATTGTAATAATTAGTTAAGTAGTTTAGCTAATTTAATTTGTTTTGTAATAATTAGCTTAGCTTTAGTTAGTTAGTTAGTTAACTAGTTTATTCATTCGGACTCTCATTCGTGAGAGCGCTATGTTGTAATAACATGTATGTCATGCAGTCCCACGTCTTTCTCCCTTTTATTTACTAGCTTATGATGGTTAGTTTAGAGACATCATGTTTTGTTTAGCATACTTCATGTTTGCATCCATTTGTATTGCATGCACTCACTACTACAAAAACAAATAAAGATTACACTTTTTTTTGTGTGATGTATGTTATTTAATCACACCTTTTAAGTTTTATTAAATTGTGATCTTTGGGAGTGTGATTAAAAAGGATCATTTTTAATCACACTTTTTAAGTGTGCTTAATAACATTTAAATAACACCTTTTAAGTGTGATTAAAAATATTTAGATCACATCTTTTAAGTGTGATTAAAAATATTTTGATCACACCTTTTAAGTGTAATTAAAAATATTTTGATCGCACCTTTTAAGTGTGATCTTTAGAAGTGTGATTAAAAAGAGTCATTTTTAATCACACTTTTTAAGTGTGATTAATAACATTTAGATCACACCTTTTAAGTGTGATTAAAAATATTTACATCACATCTTTTAAGTGTGATTAATAACATTTAGATCACATCTTTTAAGTGTGATTAATAACTAATAAAATCTGTGATAAAAAAAGGGTTTGACATATTTGAAAAATAATCAATTTTATTTTTGTATGCACATTTGAAGAATGTAATACACACTATATACTATATTTTGAATCATAACCACATATTGAATAGAATAACGTCATATATTTCATAAATGGAAATTAAATATTCAAAAGTATATACAAAGGAATTAAATAAAAAAAAATTAACTGTGCTTACATATATTAAAAAATGAAAAAACTTAAAAAACTAAGTTCTTTAATTCTTGGACCATATTTTGCTTCTCTCCAAAAAATTTCTGACCTGAAAAATGAAAACACAAATTAATCCAGAAACCGCTGATGTATATGAATAAACTAAAAAGTTAATTCAGCAAACCAAAATAAGAACATTAATCATTTCTGCTTGATCTTAATTCTTTTGGAAATAACTTCCCTGTTGACAATTAGATGCCATAGCAGCTCAATGTCAATGACATTGTAATTAGGAGGTCACTAATGAGCACAGTATTTAAAAATGATAAATCTCAATACAGCTTGTTTACGATCTTTTTGTGAATGTATATTATTATTACTGTTAAACCATAATTCTAGGTACCCATAAATAAATAAATAAAAACTCAAGAATTTACTCCATTTTTTTTTGGGTGGGTGGGTGGGGGGGGGGGAGGGGAGAGTACATACATTGCAGTTACTATCACCAGCAGCAGGAGGTTTTGGAGAAACAGAGGCTGCATTTTCTTTTGCACCTTTGGAGGAAAAAGAAGAGAAAACAGCTACCCATTTCATGCATGTCTGTCTACCAAAGAATAAGTGCAAACACTAACAGCTAGCACAAGCGTATGAAAAATCATAAAGAAAATACATTATTATCTGAAAATACCTGGCCAAGCATTGTAGCCTCAGATTCAATTCCTCCAACTCCCCAGCCAGCAACTCCTAAGCCAGCAATCATAGTTGTATGGGAATCAGTTCCAACCATGCTATCAGGGTACAGAATGCCATTTGTGTAGAAAACAACCCGTCCAAGGTATTCAAGATTAACCTGAAAATTACCAGAGTCACTTGCTAAATGCCAAACCTACCAAATAGTATTACAGTGCTAAAAAAATGAGAAAATTTGGACTATGATTTACAAGAGGCTAGAGGTAAATGTGGCTTTACTCCAGAAGCCCCACAAATAGTTAAACATTGCAAACCTCATGTATTGAGCCTATGCCTATCTAATGTTTTGGCCCTTTTATGAGTAAACCATTCATACCACCTTAAGGTCAAATTCTTGCACCTTTCCATGAGAATTTTCCTTAACAAACCATTCATACCATGTCCACCTGTGCGCCGAGATGATGTCAAAGCATCAATGGTTCTAAGTGCTATGGTTGACGCAATGCCATAAGATATGGCTTCAAAAGAAAAATAGAAAACCTAGGATTGAATCCTGCCAGGTTGAAGGGATTATGGGGCATGGGGAGGCCTACTAACGTCCCTCCTCCACTGGAAAAAAGTGTACATGAATTTTGAAATTTCCCATAGATGGCACGGGATGAAATTGGGAAATGAAAAGCCAAAACAAGAACAGCTGAATACCTCATTGCACGGTAAAGTGGCCTATACCATAGGACATATGAAAGAGGGCATCCAAGTAGAGCATAGATTATTGCCAGGAAAAATATTTTTACACCTGGAAATAGTGACCACGTCAGAAGTTCTATATTGCAGCCTGTCAACACTTTTATGCATATGCCCAAAGTATGGAAGAAAAGAAAATATTAGAAGCCTTACCTCCACCTCTAATCCAACAAACTATCACAACAATAACATTAAATACAAGGCAAAGAACTATGCCTGCAATGGCAAGTGGGGTAAAGGGGAAAAAAAATATCAGTGAAACAGGCTAAGTTATATATAAAAGAAATGCAGATCAATTGAAGTCTTCTTACCAAAGTTATATTAGAAAGACAATATAAATGAAAAAAGGAGGAAAAAAATTTACTCTTGTATCATCCAATTTCAAATATTAACCTTGTAAGACTTCTTTCTGGTGGTGGTCGTGATGGTGGAGGTGGTGTAGGAATAAGTTGTCATGAAACTATCCTCTATATTTAAACTCAACTAAAACATATAATATATAATGCTGGATAATCAACACTTCATTGATATTCAGGCAGTCAATGAAGTAAAAAAAACAGTAATTTGATCATGAGTATTCATATATCAAAAACTCATCTATGAAAATGAACAGGTGATGAGGATTGATTTTCGCTTTATTTTATTATTTCATTCATTTGGCAGCCCAGAGGCAGGGAGGGGGTGTTTCTTAAAGAAAGCAACTAGCTAAGACAGCAGTATTGCCAGTATATGGTGATCAAACTCAGAAGTCGACACATAAAACGAATAAGGAAAATGCTCAAATCAGAAAAATGAAGCCATCCATACCTAACCAACTTGCAAAAGCCAAATACTGCAACTTCTGAGCATGAACAGGAATTTCATTGCCTATATCATGATGAATAATTGGGAAACATGGAGGCCAGTTTTTATCATCTGAAGGGACACCAGCTGAAAATGCAATATTAGAAGAAATAAATAAGAAAATATCATTATCCAGGAAAAGCATATAAAACTATTCTCAAAGCAATATATACGTATTGGCCTTCATCTCATGGCTTACCACTGGAAACAGTGTCTTCCCTTCGTTTAATTTCCTGAAAAATATAGCATGCATCAGCATTATTGAAAACAAGTATGTAAATATCTTAAAAAGTGTACACAATCAATATATCTATTGAGATAATGGCAACATCTAAAGAAGTCATCATCAAATCATGAAGAACTCTGGTTGTTATTTTGAAGGCAGCCAAATAAGTAATTTACAAATAAGAAAATACAAACAGATTTATGAGGTACAGTTGCAAGTATATTCTTGATAATGAAATGCAAAACTAACACGTTCTCTCCTTTTTAGATTTGCTTCCCAAGCTGCAAGTTCCTTCTCCTTTTTCTTAGGATCCTGCCATATCACACCACATGATATACAACTCAGTGCTCCCAATACTATGAAACAATAAATTCAAATTGTAAATTGATTACAATCATTGAATACAACGGTACATCAACAATTGCATCATGTTTTTGGCCAAAACCCAGTGTTTGAGTAACCATTTGAGGAATGCGTGACTTTAGAGCAGCACTGCCATTCTGCATACAAGGGACAATTTGGATGGCTTGATGATCAATATGAATAATGAAAACAGGTTAAAAAAAATATAAAAACAAAAATCCAAAATTGCATGATGCAACTTGTAGTCATAAAAACAACGAGAATTAAAGTATATATATATCAGCTCAGTAAATAATGCATTAAATGGTACTTGCAGTGGCTACAAATAACTTAGTTTTGTACTGTTCATACAATAACTTAGTACATTTATCACTGAGAATTTTAAAAAAACAAACAAACAAACAATTCAACTACTTACACTTCCCACATAACACAAATAAACTAAAAATAAATCAAAACTCACAAACAAAAGCCAAAATATCCCCAACATTTATCACTTTGACAAATTTCTCGATATCACTACCAGTACCAAATGATCATTCCACTAACACAAATCACATAAAAAAAGTCTTCAAAATTTCTCATTATCAAAATGATTGGCAAATACCTATCTACTACCATTTCACATGGTATTACCAAACCATGGTTCTCGCTACACTACTGTTTCCCGCTTCTAATTCCCTTTTGAGCAGCTGTGTAGCAAACTTTAACACATAATAATCTTATGATTGAGGTGCTCCTCATAATCTCATACTGAATTTCTTATAATTATAATTTTAATTGCACCTTCCAAAAACGAGTGCATCTGAGCACACGCATAGGACACAAGTTTCACAGCAAATTTGCACCAACACCAAGATCATCTCATTTACACTGATGTATACGTATTATACACAAAATTCACGTACAACAATTCAATGCGAAATTGAATCAATCAATTGCATATAAATGCAAAACATTCCTTTTCATTAGATCTACACACTACAAAGTCCAGAACCGACAAGCAAAACGAGCAACTCTATAATTTCAAAAGTCCGTAGTCAATTTCTCTATGAATCTAAGAAGTTCGAAGAAACATACAAAGCAAATTCAAAGTACCAACCTTTACTTGTCAAGTTCGTATGAGACAAAACTCAATAAAACCCACTAAAGATGTTGATTTTTAGAGCCGACATTGATGGTTGGAAAGTATCATATAAAAGCTAGTGAGAGAGAATAATAAGAAATGCATGCAAGTGAGAAAGAGAGTGAAACGAAAATCTGGTGTACAGAAATCATAGAAAGAGTTCACATATGAAATTGATGAGTGTTTGTTAGTGTTAAATTGGGAATTCTAGAAAAACAGAGAGATTGATGGATAATGGATTACAAATGAAATTGAGTTGGGTACCAAAGCTTTTAACTCAAATTCCAATGCTAATATCTATATCTACATTCACATATACAAAAAATGAGTACGGTGAGAATCGATTGAATTACCCGTAGCTCTCTAGGGTTTGGTAGTCCTTCAAGATCTGCCATCGTTGGCACTAAGGTGGTGGTTCTGCGGCCGAAGGAGGTGCTGCGCGACGGGCAACGGCGGATGGTGATGGCAAATCCTACACTGATGGTCATTGTTGTTGTTGGGGATGAGAGTTTCAAAGCTAGGGTTTCTAATACAGGGGAGAGAAAGATAATAAAACCTAGCTATTGCTAAGTGAGTGGTGGAGAGGAGAAGACGGGGGGAGAGAGGGTTTGATTTGTTTGTGTTTCCACTGTGATACTATATATATATATAAATATATAAATATAATCACATTTAATTAAAAAATAAATATAATCACACTTCATTAAAAACATATATATAATCACACTTAGAATGTGTGATTAAAAAATATATATAATAATAACATATAATTAAAAAGTGACATAAAAAATAAATATTATCACACTTAATGATTAAAATATTAATTTAATTTTTTTTATCACATTTCTAATAAAAGTGAGATATTTGCATTTATCAAAGTGTGATCTTTAAATGATTTTGTAATAATGAGTTTTTTTTTTTTAATTCGAAGAGAAGTCTGAAGGTTTAGGGATGAGCGAGACAAAGAAAGGGGGTGGGAGAGGGAGCGAAGGTAATTATGGATTAAGTTTTTGCGACGAGTTTAAGGACCATCATTAATGAGAAAAATAAAATCTTTTGCGACGGATTAACAAAAGGCGCTGTAAAAAAAAAAAAAAAAAAAAAAGATAGGTAATGTACCGTTGTGTATAATATTACTTTTTGTCACGGCCTTAGATTTTCGGTCTCTAATAATGGTATTTAGTTGATGCCTTTTTTGCGACAGCCAAATGCCGTCGCAAAAAAATTAATTTCACGACGATTTTTTTTGCCATCACAAAATCATGCTTTTTGCGACGATTTTCAAACCGTTGCAAAAAGTTCCGTGCCTAAAGCCTCCTTTTCTAGTAGTGGGTCGTCTCTATCATTCATGGGTAGAATAGAGGCACGGATTTGGGAATTGTATATTTTATATAAAAATCAAATTGAAATATTTTATACAATCACACTTATTTAGGGGAGTGTGATTAAATATATATATATATATATATAATTAAACTTTATTTAAAAAGTGTAATTAAAAAGTAGTAATGTATATATAATCACACTTATTTAAAAAGTGTGATTAAAAAGTAAAAAATATGTGGTTAAAATATATAGAAGGTGTGATTAAAAAATATATAAATAATCACATTTAGAATGTGTGGTTAAAATATATATATATATATATAATCACACTTTTTAAATAAGTGTGATTAAAAAGTAATAGTGTATATATAATCACACTTAATTAGAAGGTGTGATTAAAAAATATATAAATAATCACACTTTAATTAGAATGTGTGGTTAAAAATATATATATATATATATAATCACACTTATTTAAAAAGTGTGATTAAAAAGTAGTAGTGTATATATAATCACACTTTAATTAGAAGGTGTGATTAAAAAATATATAAATAATTACACTTTAATTAGAATGTGTGATTAAAAAATATATATATAATCACACTTTTTAAAAAAGTGTGACTAAAAAGTAGTAGTGTATATATAATCACACTTTAATTAGAAGGTGTGATTAAAAAAAAAAAAAATATATATATATATATATATATGTAATCACACTTAATTGAAAAGTGACATAAAAAATAAATATTACCACACTCAATCAAATTAAGTGTGATTAAAATATCAATCTAATTTTTTTTATCACACTTCCAATAAAAGTGAGATCTTTTTTTTTTGTCAAAGTGTGATCTTTAACTATTTTTGTAGTAGTGACTGAGGCTCGGTTCATCATACTAACTTGCATTGTTAGTTTAATACATTCTTTGAATATGTGCTTAGACCGCATGTTATCAAAGTTGTTTCATATGCCATATTAATAGCCGAGCTAGTAATTGTATATCGCATGTGTTGCATTAGCTATATTGCATAGTTAGGAATCATGTATTTTTCTAACTCTTTTGTTTATTTTGGCTTGGAGTACTAGTTGAGCCTTTTACTTGCTTTAGCATATCGCATGCATGTGATTGTTGCCATGTCAAAGCGTGCTTACCATGAGGTTAAGTGCTTAAATGCTATAATTGCCTGAATGCCTATGGGTGAAGGCTAATTGCTTGAATTGGAATAATTTGCGTAATGTTCATATGCGATCACTTTTTCAAGTAGTACATATTTCGAAACAATTTTCAAAAACAAACTTGAATCAAGTGTTCCAATTCTCGCAAAGTTAGTCTATACTTATGTGTATGCGCATCACATAGCAATGCTAGCCTAATAAACCAAAACAAGAGCATATAATGTAAATAAGATTCATATCATGATTAGTAAAGGCCGATCTTTGATCGGGTGAGCAGGGGTGCTCAATTCATTCATGACCTTTCCCTCTCATACCTAAGTTCCCGAGCTGAGACTATCTTGGTGATAACGGACACGTAACCTTTGGCACGACTCAGGGCTTTCTTAAATTTTTCCAAAATAAAAATATTTAGGTGGCGACTCTGTATCTGGCAAAGCAGTCTATTTTTGGCAATTTAATTCAAAATCGATTTTTCAAAAGATTTTCCAAATTGGGACTCTTTGGTATTTATCTATTTCACATTGCACTTGTGGAATCAGATTTAGAACCGCGGGAGTCTGATACTGTAGGGCTTATTTTGACTTCCGAAAGGTGGCACGGAAAAGCTGAGCTATAGTAAGGGCTGAAGATATTGAGAAGACTACTTTTCGAACCAGGTATGAACATTATGAGTTTCTAGTTATGCCTTCGGAGTCACTAATGCACCCACAACATTTATGGATTTGATAAATAGAGTTTTCAAACCTTTCTTGGATTATTTTGTTGTTGTATTTATTGATGACATTTTGATTTATTTGAAAAGTAAAGATGAACATGAACGGCATTTGAGAATGACTCTTTAGACACTTAGAGAACAAACTATTTGAGAAATTTAAGAAGTGTGAGTTTTGTCCTGATGAAATTATATTTTTGGGGCATGTTATTAACAGAGATGGCATTTCAGTTGATCCTTAGAAATCAAAGCAATTGTTGATTGGTCTACTTGGACTAACATGGAAAAAGTTCATAGTTTTATGGGACTGGTAGGTTATTATCGGACATTTGCTAAAGACTTCTAAAAAATTGCAGTGCCATTGACCCAATTGACTTGAAAAGGGAAACCATTTGAGTGGACAGACCAAAGAGAGTCTGCATTTCAAGAATTAAAGACAAGATTGACCAAAGCTCCAATCTTTACTATACCCTCAGGTACGAAATGATTTGTAGTTTATAGTAATGCATCTTATAAAGGTTTGGGTTGTGTCTTAATGCAGAATAGCAAAGTGATTGCTTATGCCTCCCGACAGTTGAAACCACATAAGAAAACCTATCTATCATACGACCTGGAACTTGCTGCAGTTGTGTTTACATTGAAGATATGGGGTCACTACTTGTATGGAGCTAAATGTGAAGTGTACACCAATCATAAGAGCCCGAAGTACTTTTTCACACAGAAGGAATTGAATATGGGATAGAGATGATGGCTTGAACTGATCAAGGATTATGATTTACAAATCCACTATCATCTGGGCAAGGCCAACACAATGGCTGATGCACTTAGTAGAAAGAATGTGGGGAATCTAGTCTGTTTGTTCACAAATCAGAGAGAGTTACTCCAAGAATTTGAAAAGCTTGAGTTTGAAGTGGTGCCTTTTGAACAAAATAGCTTGATAGCCACAATGTTCGCTCAACCAGTAATTATTGAAGAAATCAAACATAAACAAGTGAATGATGAGTTTTTCAAAAGGATTTGTGATGAGTTTGAAACTAAGCCTAAACTGAGTTTGAAGATTCAGTGTTGAAATTTCAAGGGAGAATATGTGTTCCTAATGATATAGATTTGGAAAGGAGGATTTTAGAGGAGGCTAACAAGTCAGTGTTTGTTATGCATTCTAGAAATACCAAGATGTACAAAGATTTGAAGTTAGAGTATTGGTGGCCAAACATAAAAAGAGAGATTGTTCACTTCAAATCCAAATGTCTACAATGCCAACAAGTGAAAGCAGAATATCAGAAACAGACAGGTTTAATTCAATCCCTCCCTATTCCGAAATGGAAATTGGAGCATATAACCATGGACTTCATTGTCGAACTACCTCGATTAACTAGAGGTATGAATGCTATTTGGGTTATAGTGGATAGATTGGCAAAATCTTCTCATTTTCTTGCTGTGAAAACTTCCTTTAACACATATAGACTTGCTACTACCTACATTGATGTGATTATTCAATTGCATGGCGTTCCAGTGTCCATTGTATCAGATAGAGATCTTAAATTTGTTTCTAGATTTTGGCATAGTCTACAGAGTGCAATAGGGACAAAGTTGAGGTTTAGTATAACATTCTATCCGCAAACTGACGAGCAAACAGAGAGGACTATTTAGGCCTTAGAAGACATGCTTCGTATGTGTATTTTGGATTTTCAGGGCAGTTGGAAAATATATTTTCCATTGGTTGAGTTTGCTTACAACAATAGTTTTCACGCTAGTATTGGTATGACACCATATGAAGCACTGTATGGCAGAAAGTGTAGGTCGCCAGTTTGTTGGACAGAGGTTGGTGATAGGGCTATCTATGGAATAGAACTTGTGCAAGAAACAACCGAGTAGATAAAATCATTTAGCAAAGGCTCAAAACTACACAGAGCTGACAGAAAAGCTATGAGGAATAACGAAGGAGGGACTTAGAGTATGACGGGGGGATTATGTATTTATTAAAGTAACACCGATGAAAGGGCAGACAAGGTTTGGCAGAAAGGGAAAATTGACTCCTCTCTACATCGGGCCATTTCAAATTGTTGTGAGATTAGGTTCTGTTGCCTACCGTATTGCTTTGCCACCGAGAATGGAACAAATGCACAATCTATTTAATGTATCCATGTGTGATGAAGCCCAATGTATTTCGCTCGAGCGGTGAATGCAGGTGTGACGACCCTGACCTCCGTAGTATTATATTACAGTATTTTAATAAGCTTAATTGCATGATTGTATGTTTGAATGTGTAACTACATGCTTAGTTTCGTGATTATCTGTTGATACATGGAATATCTATTTACTTACCAACTTAGAATCAAAAATTGAAAGCCCAAACGGCTTAAGAAGTCGAAATTGACTAACCTAATAGGCTAATTAGAATATTTACAATTTTAAGGAAACTTTAATTAAAATTTGATTCGGACCAAAATAATTAGAATTAATCAGAACTAAGTGGGAGCAATTTGTCCTAAGCAAGCTTAATTAGCCTATGTTAATTACACTTTATATATGGTCATAACCATGTTTCTGAGCTTATATTTTACAACACATGGGCTGAGATTGTTGAGAGGGAGAAAAAGAACTCAACTTAGAGGGAGAACAAGGAGAATTTGTAGGAGATTGGAAGAAGACTTGGAGAATTAAGCTAAGATACACTTGAATTCACACTCTAGGTATGGAATTCATCCTTGATCCTTGAAAATAAAACATGTAGAAGTTGAATTCATCTAGTTTTTAAGTTCCTTTGCATGTAATTGTATAATTACCATGAATTAGAAGAATTGAGTTGCATTGTGTACATGTATGCTCCAATTTACATTTTTGAGTTAAGATTTCATGAATTTAATACATGCATGTGGTCTAGAAGGTATGAAATTGAATCTCTTACATGATTTCATACATTTTTCACCACTTTGTTGTGTTTTGGAAAGAAAAGGGTTTAAATCATGACTTGTATGGTTTCAACTAGATGCTTTGAATGTTAATTGGGGAAATTAGACTATGATTTTGAACAATTGATTAAAAAGTAATTGTGTTTTCATGTTACACAATGTTTTTCTATGTTTTTGGAGCAAGCCATGCAAGTCTCACAGTTGAAAAATTAGTTTTGAGCTTCAAACTCAATTCTGGAAATTCCAGAGTTCGAGCAAATCGCTCAAGTAAAGAAGGTGTTGCTCGAGCGTAAAATTCAAGTTCCCAGTAGTTTTGTAGACAATTGCATGATGGCCCGAGCTGCAAAATTTGCGCTCGAGCGAAACCTGTTTGGCACTACTCATGGCCTGAGCGACCAAAAGTTGGCTTGAGCCTAAAACTCAACCAACTAGTACTTTTACAGAGTTTTGTAGACTGCTCGAGCGACCAAAGTTGCGCTCGAGTGAAGACCTTGTTTTTAGCAAATTTTGACTAACTCTTTTAAGTGCATACTTGCATCCTCATATCATTTCAAGTATTCTTAGGCGACAATTAGACTCATATAACCATGGAATGAGTTAGAAACGCATAAGGAGAGTTAAATTAAAGTGAAATGGATATTGAATGGTGCTTCAATTGTGTATTGTCGTGTGTTTTGTTTAGGTGGACGTATGAGGCCTAGCATCAACGTAACCCACTGCGAGAAGTAACTTTATAAAGATATGTTCAAGTTAAATCTATTTTCAAAAGTGGTATGTGATTAGTTTATGGAAATGTTATTTTCTTTAATAAATGACGTTCTCTTTGGAATTGTATTCGTGGCATCCTTTAGAGAAGCCCTTGCTTAGGGGAAACAATACCATGGCCATTGATTATGGACCCTTGCCTGGGGATAACAATACCATGGCCATTAGATAATTGAAGTACAGAGATCTCTAATGTTAGGCCTTAGTGGTTCATTGGCTCATCATTGCGGTCCATTGTTATTGACCCGTTGTGGTCCATTGTTATTAACCCGTTATGGTCCATTGTTATTGACCCTTGTGGTCCACTGATATTGAAATATTGTTACTCTATGGATGTACCACATAAATTGTTATTGTATTGATTATTGACAATGAGAAAACATAGATCATTTTGAATTGAATCGAAATGAGAATTGTTTTTGAAATAATATTGAACTTCATTCATTTTACTTCTTTATCTTGTTATTACTTATTGGGCCCTAGCTCACTATTTATACATATGTAGGTGAGCAAGTTGAACGCCAAAGTTAGGGAAAGTCTCGAAGTCTAACTCGTGTTAGCCTGTTTGAAGAACTTTTGAAGTGAAGCAAATTAGGCTCATATGGAGTCGAGCAAGTTAAACCCCTTTTGTTTTGTAATCTCGTTTGCTACTTTAATTTTGTATAATGGGGTTTTTGTTTAATTATAAGTTATGGAGTTTTGAAGTATGACTCAGATGTTTAAAACCTTTGTGATGTGTGTACATAAAGGATGGTTGCACAACTATAATATGAGGTCTTTTCATATAAACATAGCTCAATGGATTATTTTCAAGTCTTATATATTACTTTGGCTAAGCCCCGCAAATTAAACTAAGAATGTTTTGTTAATAGAGGCCGTAGATAATCTATGATTACTGGCCGGTCATGATGCTAAACCTATAGGGGCGAGATTGGGTCGTGACAGCATGCTCTCAGAATTTAAGAGTGCAAAATGAGATTCTGGATGCCTCGAATGTAGGCTCGAGCAATCACTTTGTCGCTTGAGCGATATGCAATGTTCTGCAAATATACTAGATAGTCGAAATGTACACTCGAGCGATAACTTCATCGCTCGAGCAGTCTGCACGAATTTTGGGTTTTCAAAACTAAAAGATTGTGGTCCAAAACATATTTTCAAGACTCGAGGTTTTGCATGGGTTGCTCAAAATCATGGAAACACTTTTAAAAAACATGAATTCATAACCAATTTGAAACCATTAGCTCAAAACATCACGAATTTTCAAAATTGATATGAAAACCTCCATGCATGTAGAATTTCAACTCTCATCACCTTCAAGAACATGAACATGCAATGAAAAGAAAGCTTCACAGAAAATATTTGGAAATATGCAAGGTTTAAACTTCCATGCATGCTAGAATAACAAATTTCAAAATAAAAATGATGAAACATGAGAATTTCAACCACAAACATAATCCTAGCTTGTTTTCATCATCTTCTTGACATTTCTTAACAAATTACTTGAAATTCATCCTAATCACTTCATGAATTCAACTCTTTGGTGGATTATCTACAAGAATTAAGGGTTAATTACTTACCTAGAGCTTGAACTTGATGATTTGCTAGTTGAATTCCCTTAGTTCCTCTTCCTCCTACACAATTCTTTGAACTCACTCTCTCTCTCTCTCTCTCTCTAAATTGAAGCTCTCTTCCTCTCTCTCTAAATCTCGGCACAATATGATAGAAAAATGAGCTCAAATCCCTTTCTTAAGTCACACACACACGCACACACACATATATACATATGCATATTAGATTAGGCTAATTAAGCAAGCTTAAGACTAATTAATCCCACTTAAAACTAATTGATTATTTCTAATTATTTTAATCTGAATCAAATTTTAATTAAACTTCCTGAAAGGTTTCTAATTTTCAAATTAGCCTATTCAACTAGTCAATTTCGATTTCTGAATTCATTTAGGCCTTCAATTTCCGATTCAAATCAAGTATTCTAACAAATATTCCAAAATTCAAACAAACACAAACAAAATTAAGCACATAGACATTCAAATTCACATAATAATATAAATGCAATAATGATATGCATGTTGGGGTCATCACAATAACCAAACAAATTTTCTCTTTTCAAATCATGATTCAAAAACTCAAAACTCAAAACTCAACTCTACATTCAAATCATTATTCTAAAACTAAACCAAATGGACCCGTTGTGTTTTGAAAGAAGGTTGGATGTGATGTTTATGAGTGAAAAACAGAATTGATTATGAATTTGATGTGATATTTTGTCTTTTTGGTAGTTAGTCTATTTTGTCTTTTAGTGCTATTTTAACTCAAAAAACAGAGAAGCCTATTGCCAAACACCCCCACTATATGAAAAGCAAAATGATATATAAATCTATTTTTTAAATTTATTTTTTAGATTTACTAATGTGAGATATGAGATAATTGGTTAATAATTAAATAAGATATGAGTGATAGTTACTTTAAATATTTTTTGATAATATTATATCATTGAATTTAAAAAGTGAGTATAAATTTTTGGTTTAAACAGTATCACCCACATGAAAATAGTAATCCTATTCTAGTCTAAAAATTAAATTCAATTTTCAAATTTAGGTTTCATTTGACAAGAGCTAAATGGGCTGAATAAGCACCAAAAAAAAAAAAAAAAAAACTATATATATATTAAATAAATAAAATAGGCTAAAAAATTAATAGGATAAAATGTCACATCCAAAGTATAATCATTTCACTTTTTTCTCTCACAAATTACAAAAAAGCCAAAAGTTTTTCCTAAACAGAGCTAATTTAGCCAGACTAAATTATCTAAAAAGCTGCAAAAGTCATGCTAAATTAGCTCTTTCTAAACGGAGGCTTAAATAGTAGAGAGATGATGTCATCCATAAGAATGTCAGTGAAAAATCAGATGTGGACCGTAGGATCTCCGAAGCCATCTAACCTGTCGATGTATGGCATTTTAAACTTTTCTAGGAGACAAATAGTCACGTCTCCCAAACCAGCATCTAGGTTCAGGATGTAGTCAGGCCCTTTAGTCTTTTTCATGGTGTTTTGTAGTTTGGATATCTTGTCAGCATTGGGGTCAAGGTTAAGAACCTCTATCTTGGGCTCTTCCTTTGGTTGGCCTAGTGCAGGTATGGCCATAGTAGTAGACCTTTATTCTCTCAGGACTTATAGGGGTTTTGATGGTGGTGGTGAAGGGGTAGGGACCCCTTGAGCTTGCAGTTGGTTCAAAGTGTGGGCTTGGGCCTCTACAATGATAGTGAGATGTTCCATTGACCTTCGGAGTACGACCATCAATTCAGTTAGTTCTTGAACTTGGGCCATGGGGATTGCTGATTTAGGACTCAGAGGATTGAAGTATTTTGGACTTCGAGGAGCTAACAAATCTAGACTATGCGAATTGGTGTTTATTATCACTGTATCGGATGACAATGCATGAGTGGTCTTGCTAGAAGACTTGCAGATCTTTCTTTTCAGAAACTTGAGTGAGACTAACACAGGCTTATCGTTGACTATATCCTTATTTTAGTACCTATTCTCTATCTATTTTTAATACTCCTTCATGCTAGGGTGTCAAGCCATCATCTCATCATGTAATCGTTTAGTTTTGTTCACTTTCTTACCTCGTTTTGCATGCTTTCTTTGTCTCATTAGAACATCATGATCTTAGGCTTGTTTTAACCATGTAATACATATACATAGTCCCGTTTAAATCATCATATACATAGTTTGCATTTTTCAATCTTTATTTGTTATTTGCTCTTCTATGTATTTTCATTATTTAGTAGCTTCAAACAAGGCCTAGGTTGCATTTTGTATGTATTAATTGCATATTTAGGTCATCTTTATTTATGTCTTTGCATTTAAAGCACTGAAAGTGGGCCGAGTAAGTCCTTTTGATCTTCATACCATATGCGTGTCATTGTTGCATTGTTTTTTTTTTTCTTTCAATAATCCATGTTAGATGGTCTTCTATACAAAATTGGTTGTTTTGGGTGTTTTTATAAGTATTGTTCATTTTATTCGAAGCTTATGGCCATGTTTTTTTAAAAATCTATTTTTAGTGGAAAATCTTTATTTCAATAGAAGATATGGCATTGTTCTTGAAACTAAAATGAATGACACTTGTTTTATTCAAATCATCTAGTTCTAGGTTAAGGTTTTTTTAGTCTTAAAAATGAAGTTTGTAATAATTAACCACTAAAATCATAAAATAGAAAGTGAGTAGAGGCTAATCTTCAGATTGGGCAAAAGGGGATGCTATCATTCAGTGACCTTTTCTTTTTGTTCCTAAGCTCCCGAACCTAGAAATTTTATGGTTATGACGGATCGATCCTTAACTTAGTTTTCATTATTAAAGGTTTATTAATTTCTTTTTAAAAATTAAGTGGAAACTCTTTGTTATTAAAGGGAGTCGGTACAACAATTTTGTGGGAGGTGGGCCTTAGACTCAAAAAAGGCACAGCGTCCACAGTAGGTGACTTTATTGGGGAATTAAGTTGCTTTGACTTAAAATTTTTCTATTTTATGAGATTAGTGGTTAATTACTAAATTGCATTGCATCATTGTGGGCTTGGAAAACCTAGCTTTGTTGCTTAATATTTTGGACACTATTCGCAGGTTATGTTAAGTCAACAAGCAAGCGTTAGATTTTGCTATTAGCACTATTTGATCATCCCCTTGCATTACAAGGTGGGATGAGAGATATATTGATAGTCATAGCTAATGTACCCTCTCGACTAAACCTATCTTTGCATATGGAAAGCTTTAACACCTTCCAAACTAGGACATGATACTTCCCTTTCTAAGATTGTGTTGTTGCCTTATTGTGTGATTTAGTAAATCTTATATCCCATTTTCAAAATTAGGATAGGGAAACCCTACCACCAAATAAGCATGAATGTAAATTATGTGCTTATGTGATATCTTGTCTTGAATGAAAATTATTTGATTTGATTCCAAGGATCAACAATTAGAAAGATAGTGATTTGATTTCAAAATCTGGGAGTTCAATTTAAGCAATGATTTGATCTTGATTATGGTTATAGTAATTAGTGGTGAATTAGGGGGTGGTTTCCCAATTTGAAGGATTTGAGTTTAAAGCTAAATTCCTACCTTAGTGATCAATTGAAAAAAAAAAAAAAAGATTGCCTTTCCAAAATTGAAGGAAAAATCCACACACACACACACACACACACAAAGGTGATCAAAGAACAACTAAAAACAAAATCTCCATTCTAGGTAGAGCCTTGGAAATTGTGGAAGGTATTTGATTGAATGAAAAATCTTTAAGTTATTGACTTTAGGGTAATTTTAATTTTATGAAAAAAGGTAGATAAGGAAATGGTGACCAAGTTTTCCATTTTGAATAAATTTCAATTTTCCTAAAAGGTATTTGACTAGAAAACAATCGTATGATTGAATACTTGGAATAAAATTCGAAGCTCCATAAGGGAGAATTCTGAATAAACAATATGAGTGGAATTTTGGAAATTATGGAAAGTTTTTAATTAGACGAAAATCTTTATGTTATAGAGTTTGGAGGGAATTTTGATTTTATGGAAAAGTGTTAGATAAGGAGGTGATGACCAAGTCTTTCATTTTGAATAAAATTTTGGATTTCCTTAGAAGGCATTTGACTAGAAGATGGTCGCATGATTACTTTCTTGGAATAAAATCTAAAATTCCTTGAAAAATTTTAACATGAAAGTTGAGTAGAGTTCGGAAATTATAGAAAGTGTTTTCAATTAATAAAAATCTTTGGACTATTGACTTTGGTGGAACCTTAATTTTATTGGAAAAATGGTAGGCGAGGAAGTGGTGACCAAGTCTACCATTTTGAGTAAAATTTTGATTCCTCTATGAGATATTTAGTTAAGGTATGATTGCTTGATTTATTCCTTGGAATAAAATTTGGACTCCTCAAACTTTTAAGAAAAACTTTACTTTGAACAACAATTAAAAAAAAAAAAAACACAAATTGTAATTTGATTATGCACTTTTAAATGGGGTTGGGGAATAAAAAATGAAAAGGCAATTGGTTGGTTGATCACTTTGGTAAGAATCCTTTAAATTTCTTAGTTGAGAAACCACCACCCAATTGATGATGATGATGATGATTTTGGGATCCCATGGTAAGTGTGAACATAATTTCACTGGGTCCATCTGCCTACACATATGATTGTTTGCCTCCATTGCTCCTAAAAAGGAAGTTTCCCAAGCTAAATGGGGCAAACTCAGTCGGTTGTCTCATACTCAAGAGATATAGTTGATGGAAAGGCCGTTTTAGTATCACTCAAACCACCAGAAAGGAAGATTTGCAAGTACAAGCCCAAGCCCATTAGAATAATTTAGCCCAATTCAGAGCTAGTGGATACAGAATAGGCGTGTAATGCCCCGATAATTTTCATCCAAATTATAATTACCAACCTTTCATTTGAGTTGACTATTAAAGTCCTTCATCATAATATATGCTAATTTAATAATACATAAAGCATTACATGTAAAAGAATAAGTATAATACATTGCCCAAAGGGGCTAACACTTTTCAAGGCAAGAACCTTGATATCAAATAATAGGAATTCTATCCCACACACATAAGGCCGATGGATGTGATCACATAAAACATTCAAGTGAGCTCCCGTGCTCCATCAAGATCTCCACCAAACTCCAGTTAGGTAGAGGCACATCATCAGAACCTAAAATGTTTGTTATGATAGAAATGAGCTAATGCCCAGTAGGAATACTATTACTAGAGTATGTAAATGATTGAAATACACATGATCATGATATGCACATGTCATAATAAAATCCATGTTTTTCTCTTTAAAATCAATGATGTTCACTGCATAACACCTCAGGGCTGTAAATACACAATGAAGTCCCAAGCAAGAGCAGAGAACCTTACATATATATGTAAGATTTATATACTGAAAATATCCCAATATTTGCCGACTATTAATATGGCAGGGCGATGGGCACCCAAAATCATCCGTTTTTTCATTTTTACCTGCTATTAATATGGCAAGACCAATGGACACCCAAAAACATTTTCTCACATTCATCTAGCGATAAGCTCAACACAAGACAATTGGGCACCTAGACTCTCTGTGCGGGTACCGATACAATATTCTATCCATTTACAAAACCTAATTCAACTACCCGAACTCATATGCTATTTATTGTTGTGGGAATTAAATAATAATTACTATAAATCAATCTCATAGAATAATGATATTGAATAAAATAGATTCTAAAAATAGGTTTTATACAGTTTCAAAAATTATATATATATATACATCTATCAAAATACTGAAGAAGAAGATTTAAAAAATAGCTTTTGTGATTCGGAGAGGCACGTTAAAGACATTGTCCTAAAGTCCCTCTGTGCAGGTTTTAACTATCACACACGACTCCAAGATACAACCTAAGAATTCAAAGGAATTTGACACAATGCACAATTACACCAGATGGATGTGCCAAGTCTGTATCAGTTGCCCAAAAATATAGAAAATACAGCAAAGAAAAGAAAGAGAATGCAATCAGAATACGTTTTTTTTTTCCCCCTCTCTCTGAGTAAGAGTCCTCTTTTAAATAGACTCTTTGAAATCTGTGGGGAACAGACACACCCATTCATTTTGAAAATAAATACAAGTTTAAAAATTCAAACAAATAAGACTATTAAAAATAATACATAAGTAAATACATAAATACAAAAAATAATAAATATAAAATAAAGTTTTGAAAGTTTTAGGAAATCTCCAACAATTCCCCACAAGATTCAAAACTTTGTAAAATCATCAAATAAATACAAAAAACAATAATGGTAATATGGACAACACTAAGACCATACAATGGATGTAGGTGTGTAGCTGGTTTTTCGTGCTCCTCGGAGGGGTTTAATATCCTCCGATACGATAGCCCTACACTTCGGACTCCCGTGGTTCTAAATATGCTTTCACAAGTACAATGTGAAACAGAAAAACGCAAATAAGAGTCCAAATCCGGCAAATCTTAGAAAATCCATTTATTATCAGAGATGCTAGAAATGGACTGCATTACCAGATTTCAGAGTTGTCACCTAAATATTTTTGAAAAATTTAGGAAACCCATGACTTGTGCCAAAGGCCACTTGTCCGTCATAACCAAAGTGTCTTGGCTTGGGAACTTAGGTATGAGAGGGGAAGGTCATGAATTGAGCACCCCACTTACCCGATCAAAGATCAGCCTCTACTAATCATGACGTGATTTTTATGTACAATATATGCTCTTGTTCTGATTATTACTAGTAACTTTATGTAGACACCCCATTTTTTACCGCCCTTAAGACTTGGGCACTACTGATGGCTTACTTAGTGGTGCAGGCTACGCTATGCAAAGGGTTCAATTTCTTCAGCAAGAGGAGAGTCAAATCCAAACCTCACACCCCATTTCTTGATCAAAAGATTTAAAATTTTAAAACCCTCTCTTTCAAAATATTTTGAAAAAGGTTTCTGCGATGCTCCGCGGCTCACATTTCGTTAAATGTTGCACTTTTCGGTAAACCGAGCAAGGACAAAGTGGAAATGAATGAAAGAGAGGTGAAATATTTGAAAATCTTTCAAAACACCTTGCTTAGGGGTTTGGAGTTGAAGAAAAGAGGAGAGAAAAGGAGAAAACTAGTTTGGGAGAAGTTCGGCATGAATCCGGGAAGGATCGAAATTGAGCGGCTTCACCAAAACAAGCATAACTTTTTTCACAGTTGGAATTTTTATGTGAGACTGCCACCACTAGAAATCTTACTTCCGGGGCTTCAATTTGGACACAAGAATGACCTAAAAAGGAGTTCATATGAAGGAGATATGCCTATTTGAAGTTTGACTTGCAGAGCAGATTTTTCCTGTCGGCTAGAAAAGTAGCCGGCCAGCCAGTTGAGGTAGCCGGCTGGCTAGTTGAAGTAGCCGGCCGGCCACTTTTTCAAAAAACTCATTTTTTATGCAAATCTTTTCCCTCCAGCTATTGTACACTGCTCCAAATATTTCCAAACTCAGATATTTCGACCAAAGCTCCATTTTTGCTATATATGGAGCCATATCTCATATATTGAAAGGTGAAGCAATTTTGGGAGCCTCTCTCTCTAAAAAAAAGTCCTCTCTCTCTAGAAATTTCAGAGCTAAATTTCAGCCTTTCTCTCTAGTTTGCTCTCTCTCTTGCCTTTGTGTGCATACAAGAGATACACTTGGAGATACACTTTTCCTTGGCCTAGGCATCCTTGATCAAACTGGATCACCATTGGGCTAGGATCCCTTGGAGCCTATTTTGAGCTCTCAAAGCTGGCTTAAGCTCAAAATTTCGACCATCTTGCTGCTGTGCTTCAAGGGTAAGCACTTCTCCCTTTCAAGCTTGTTTTGCACACTTGCTTCACCATTCTTTTTCCATTGTTTTGGACTATTTTGGGGCTGGTTTTGGACTATCAAAAACTCTATTTTTAAGGTGTAAAAATGGTGGTTTAAGGCTTGGTGAGTTTGGGGGCTGTTCTCCATTTTTGTTCCTTGGCTTGTGAGGCCTTTTGTGCAACTTCTCACCACCTTCAAATCCAACTTTTTTGGCCTTTTTACCACTGAAAATCAGAGGTATTTCAGTGGTGGAAACCATGTTTTGAGGTCCAAAATAGAAGGGGTTGGCCTCCCCTCCTTGTTTCTTGTTTGTATGTGTTGATGGCCTAACAAGTGAGCATGATTTTCTACCCTTTTGAAGCTTGGTTTAAGCATGTTTTGGCCATTGATTTGCCATGATATAACTTTATTTTTGGCTGGTTTGGTTACCTCTTGCATGCTTCTTGCACTTCTAGTGTAATTTTGTTCACTAGACTAGCATGCTCCATGTTTTGGCCTATTGACCGGCTTGGCTCCACCGTATTTTGGCTACTGATATAGCATGATTAAGCTCTGTTTGAAGAGGTCTTGGCCCTTTGAGGTTTGCCTTGCATAGTTGTAGTGTAAAGGGCCTTGACTAGCTTTGAGTTTTGAGGCCTTTAACATGTTGTGTATGTGATGATTGCATGTTTTGGCATCATTTAGCATGTAATTTTAGAGCATATATTACTGCCACACTCTCACATATTCCACTCCTTAAGAGCTTTTGAGAGTTGTGCCTTCATGCCTTGTTTGCGAGCCATCAAATGAACATGTTTTCCTTGTGTTATATGCCTTAATCTTAGCATATTTTAGCCACTGTTTTGGCATATTTAGCCTATGTCCGAGGTTGGTTTGGTCATTTAGGCTTAGTATAGTATGCCTATAGTGCTATGCTTTTTGCTAGTTTCAATGCCTTTGACTTTAAGCATGTCTTGCATGCATGATTTGCATGATTTTAAGTCATTTTGCATGCCATTTCAGTGCTGAAATACATGCCATTACACTCTATTGTTTACTCATTCATTTGTTTTGAAAGAGGTCTTGAGCCCCTTGTTGGCTTGAGCATGGAATTGAGGCTCTCATGCCTAATGGTTTTAGCCTTCTCTTGAGGGCTTCTACTAACCAAAAGCATGAGACTTCTTCCATGCTTAAGGTACTTGTGGTTTAGACCATCTTTCCCACTAGAGGACAATCACATTTGGACAAATCAATTAAAGGATTAATTGGTAAGTTAAAATGAGTAAACATAATTGAACCGAGTAAAACATGCCAAGATAACATGTTTGTGTTGCATTGCATGTGTTTGGATCGGACGTTAATCCAAACACGAGGAATGTGGCACGTTTCATACTCAAAGTGATAAAACGTGTTGTGTTTCTCGATCGCCGACACCCTAGATCATGCATGATAGGGTGGAGGTTCTTTGAGTCTTATTTGTGCATTCACTAACATTGTGGAAGCTTGGCTCTTTGGCCATCATGCATTGAGATGCGTGATTGGTGGCTTGAGAGCCGAGTACCACGCTCCTTTGAGTTTGAGAAATGATAAGGAGAGTAGTTGCACACACATTTCCTTGCAAATGCATTGTTGTGCCTTTGTTGATCTCTGTTGTAGCAAAGTTGAGATTCTGGAAAGGGAAGTGGCCGGCCGGCCACTTGCACTAGCCTGCCGACCACTTAAAGTGGCCGGCCGGTTAGTTGAAGTAGCTTGCCGACCAGTTAAAGTGGCTGGCCGGCCACTTGCAGCAAAATTTTCCAAAATGCTTCTGTTTTGAGGCAGATGCAACCTGAAAGTGTGTTCGATGTTCTGAGGTCACCACAAGTGCAAACAGAGACAACTTATGGCAAGGCAATGCATTTCCAAGTGAAGCAAACCGAGCATGCATCTCTCCCTCTTCTCGAGGCCATTTTAACTGCTTTACTTAGCTAGTTAATTCATCGATTTTGTAATTAATTAGTTAATGTGCTTAGCTAATTTATTTCATCTCTGTAATAATCTAATTAGCTTAGCATAGCTAGTTTCAATTCGGTTTGTAATAATTAGTTAGCTAGATTAGTTAATTAGTTGGTTTGTAATAGTTAGCTTAATTAGCGTAGCTAGTTGGCTTGCTTATTCAGACCCTCCGTCGAGAGGACAAATGTTGTAATAAGTGTGCGTGTGCGTGTGTGTGTGAATGTCTTCCAACCCCACGTCTTTCTCCCTTTTATTTTCCTGCTTTTGATGGTTAGTTTAGGGCATATTTCAATTAGCATACTTATGCTTTGCATGAGTGCATCATACATTCGTATTGCATGCACCGGGCTCGGCGCATCATACAAACTGTATTGTCTCTCAATACCTATTTGAATACATGATTATCAAGTGTTGCATTCGTATGCCATCTTATAATAGCCAAGCCTAATTAGTTGCATCTTTGCATGTGTTGCATTAGGCATTGATAACATAGCTAGGATCATGCATTGATTACTAACTAGCTTTAGTTTTGGCTCGGCGTACACTGTAAGTGTTTACGCTTTAGCATCCTACCATGTGTGTAAGTGTTGCCATGACAACATGCTTACCATGAGGCTATTTGCTTACTTGATAAATTGCATGAATGCCTGTGGATGAAGGCTTCATTGCTTAAATTGGAACAATTCATCAAAATGTGTGTTTTAAGCCCACTTGAAGTGGCAAAATCATGTTGTTTTAAGCCCACTTGAGGGTGGTAAATCCGCGCTTTAGCCTACTTGCGAGTAGCAATTCCAAACCATTTTTGAAAAACAAGCATGAAATGTTTTGTTCCAAATTGAGTGATTTAATCTATACTTGTATGTTGCACGCATCACATAGTAAGTTAAGCTAATAACTGGAATAAGAACACATGTGTTTTCAAAACAACATATCATGATTAGTAGAGGCCGATCTTTTGATCGGGCGAGCGGGGGTGCTCATTTCAGGACCTTCCCCTCTTGTACCCAAGTTCCCGAGCCGAGGCAACTTTAGTGATGACGGACACGTGGCCTTCGGCACGAGTCAGGGTTTCCTAAATTTCCCCAAAACAAAATAGGTGGCGACTCTGAAATCTGGCAAAGCAGTTCATGTTTGGCACTTTTTGATTAAAATTGATTTTCCAAAATGATTTGCCGGATTTGGACTCTTTGGTGATTTATCAGTTTTACATTGCACTTTGTGAGATTAGATTAAGAATCGTGACAGGAGTCCGAACTGTAGTAGCTATGAACCCAATTCGCGCCCTCGCGCGCGAAGCGAGTTCGAGCGGTCTACACTTTACTATGTGAGGAACACAAGTATAAACTATGTCACCCACTTTGGAATGCTTTGATTTTATGTTTGTTTGAAAAGAGTTTTGAATATGTACTATTTGAAAAGGCAAGCTCATGTGTACATTTATCAAAGTCATCCCAACTTAAGCAAAATGGCCTTCATCCACAGGCATTGAAACAATTTATTTCAAATAAGCACTTAGCCTTATGGTAATATGCTTGGTATTGTAGACACCCCATTTTTGACCGTCCTCAAGACTTGGACGTCACCGTTTGAACACCTGGTGATCATCCATGTTTGTGTTCGTTTGGAGTTCCCGGAGGTCTCGGCTACGTTCCTTGCCTCCGGATCTCCGAATTCGACCGTTTAGTGTCTGGTTTTGCACCAAACACTTGCATTTTGCCTTGGAGGGGTAGGGAATGCCTTGTGAGGCATCCCCACATACACCGGCCATGGCCAGAGGCCACCGGCTGGTTTTTGTCTCCATCGGCAATATATATTGCCGGTCGGCACTATTTGTTGCCGGTCGGCACTCATTTTTGTCAAAATGACAATTTTGAGTAGCCGACTACTGTTCATCTACTTTATGTAGATATTTTGTGCCAACTGTGATAGCTGGCACCAACTCTACTTCCCTCCATACACGTGTATGGAGGGATCTCCCTCTAAGCAAGCTTGTTGAATAAGCTTTGCAAGAGGGACTTCTATAAGAGGAGGGGCCTTCTCCTTGTTCTAGGTTAGAAACTTTGAAGGCAAAAACCAGAGCTTATACATATAGATACACCATCTCTCTATACTTCCCTCTCTCTCCTCCTTTGTGTGTGTTTCTTGGCCTAAAAGTGTGCTTTTACCTTACTTTTGCACTAATACACACACTATTACACCTTGCTCCGAGATTGAGGGACTTTGAGGGTTGATTCTTGAGTTTTGGGGCTATTTTTGACCAAAAGGAGAGGGCTGCATTGGCTGTTCTTGAGGTGTGCTTCAAGGGTGAGCACTTTGCTTTAGTTTCCCCAAACTTGCACTAGTCTTTTACCTATCTTTCTTGCTGATTTAGTTTTTGTGCATAGCATAAAAAAGGCTTATATTTTCATGCTTTAGAACTTTCATTAAGGGTCTTTAGTGGTTTGAGTTCAAACTCACCCTCTTAGGCCTCATTTGGCCTTTTTGTTGCCTCCTTGGTAAGGCTTTGTTTGCTTAAGTGTTTTGGTCTTCTCACCACTGAAAACCAGTGGATTTTCAGTGGTGAGGAAGGTGGTTTGAAGCCTTGCATAGGGGAGGGACACCCCTCTCCCTTCATTGTCTTATTTCCTTGCATTTTGGCTTAAAGGGTAACATGCATGCTTGATTGGTTTTAGCCCCTTTTTCAGAGGTTTTCGGGTGTTTTTAGTTCATTTGTAATCTCTGTTTTTAGTCGGATTTGTGGCCTTTTGCATGCTTAATATACTTGCTTTACATCCCCCTATTTGGCCTAGAAATGCACCTTGTGTTTAGGCCATAATTCTTGCATGTGTTGGCTTAGTTCCATGAAGGTTTTGGCATTATTTTACCATGTTTAAGGTCTGTTGGCCATCTATTTCAGTCATGCTTGCTTTGTTTGGTGTCATCTCTTTGTGTTTTGGCTTGTAAGCCTTGAGCATGTTGACCTCTAGCATGCGTAGCTATGACCATCCTCATGATTTGGTATCATTTAGGACCATATTCTAGTCCAAAAATCATGTTTATATGTGTGCATGTGTGACCTCTTTCATGCCTTGAGGGTGTGCCCTCTTATGCCTAGGAATGAGCTTCGGTGCATACGTCTCTTTGGAGCCACCTAAGCTGTCATATTAGGAGGTTTTGGAGTCCTTTTTTGCATGCTAAATTTCTGTTTTTACTTCTCTAATTCATGCCATGATTGGTCATGTTGGTAGAAGTAAAGTGGCCCTTTTTGTGCCTTAGCCTTAGGACCATTGGCTTGCATGTTGGTATGAGAGTTTGTCCATCTTTTTAGGTACTTTTGGCCACTGTTTTGGGGTGGATCAAGGTCTGCCCCTTTATGGTTTAAGGCCCCCTTGCATGCTTGTCTCATGTCCATTGCATGATTGCTTCATTAAGCGTTGTAATATGTTGATCCCATTGCTTAGGTTGACCATGTTTGCATCGCATTTGCATTTGGTATGCCTAGCATTGCATACTTGCCATATTAGTTGCATGGCACTTGGCATGCTTTGCATTTTAATCCCATGTTGTATCTTTGAGGCATTGCATTACTTGGTTTGGGGTGTCAAACCAAGTGTAAGGGTCAAGGAGCGTTCATACTATAAGTGATGTAATGTGCCTTGACTCTCGGTCACCGGGACCCTTGACTTCGGCATGATAGGGTCTTGGTCCTCATTTGTGTGATTGCATGCATTTTTACATCAAATGGAAAGCTTGATCTCTTGGGCTATCATGCACAATGGGTGGCTCGAGGATCGAGGGCCATGCTTCCCTGAGTTCAACACATGATGGGAAACATGGCCAAGCTCACATGTGCCTGAAATCCTATGCCATATGCTGTCTGTCCTCTGTTGCTGCCAAAACTGTCTTCTGCAGGAAGTTTCTGCCGACCGGCATAATTCATTGCCGACCGGCCATTGATGAATGGCCGATGATTAAATCAGCAGCCGATGGGAGTTATACACTGCCGGTGGGAATTTCCCCCAGCCAGTGGTACTCTGCAGTATGCAACAAACCTGTCCCAGAATTTTGGCATTTTTCAGAGAAGCAAGGCAGTAAAAACAGAGGCAGCAATGGTATGGTGCGGGCTTTCCGGGCGAAACGGGTTCGAGCATGCATCGTTCGCGCATCCCGAGGCGGGGGCTGTGGCCACCTTTTCTTTTGTTTGCATTCATTCTGTTAAGTAAATTAGAAATTCTGTAATAATTTATTTGCTTATCATCCGGACTGTAATATTTATTCGGATCCTCCGAGTGAGGGCAATTATGTAATAAGTGTGCGTGAGTGTGTGTATGTCTTCCAACCTTATGTCTTTCTTCCCTTTTATTTACCTGCTTATGATGGTAGACTAGGGCATTTTTAAATTTAGCATACCTTATGCTATGCATGCGTGCATTCATGCATTTGTATTGCATGCATCAGGCTTGGTACATCACGCTAACTGCATTTGTACTTCAATTCCAAATTGAATACGTGCACCAATTGATCGCATTCCACATGCCATGCTTAGGTTAGCCGAGCCTACTTTGATTGCATCCTGTATGTGTTACATTAGGCAATCTGACATGAACTAGGATCGCGCACGTTTGCTAACTAGTTTATTGTTTTGGCACGGAGTACGATGTAAGTATTTATGCTTTAGCATCCCGCATGCGTGTGAGTGTTGCCATGACAGTATGCTTGCCATGCAGCTAAATGCTTATGTGATAAATTGTTTGAATGCCTGTGGGTGAAGGTTGGACTGCCTGAGTTGGAAAAACTCGTTGAAATCCATATTTTAGCCTACTTGCGAGTAGCAAATTCTAAAGTATTTTTTAAAACAAACGGATATGCAATGTTTATTTCCAAATTAGGCGATCTAGTCTATACTTGTGTGCTGTGCGTATAACATAGTAATTCTAGGCTAATAATCGGAATGAGAACACATAATGTTTTCAAAACTGGATATCACGGTTAGTAGAGGCCGGTCTTCAGACCGGGCGAGAGGGGGTGCTCATAGCTGACCTTCCCCAATCGTACCCAAGCTCCTGAGCCGAGGCAACTTTGGCAATGACGGACACGTGGCCTTTGGCACCGAGTCAGGGTTTCCTAAATTCCCCCATTTTAAAATATTTAGGTGGCGACTCTGTTTCTGGCAACGCAGTCCATGTTTGGCACTCCTTTTCAAAAAAAAATCTGTTTCTCAAAACGATTTGCCGGATTTGGACTCTTTGGTTCAGATTAAGAACCGTGACAACAAATCGAGTCTGAACTGTGGCGAGGGCCCCACGCGGGCGCGTCTACAGGTATGGCAACACAAACACACATGCAATATGCTAAAGCAAAAATGCTCACCTAGTACTCAACCGAGGCAAGCCAAAGAAAAGAAAACAATTGGAAAAAAATGCATGCTCCTAATATGCAAAGTAACTAAGGTAACACATACAAAATGCAACTACTAGGTTCGACTTATTTAAGATGTCATATGGATCAACTCAAAGCATGCGGTAATGCACGTATTCAAATAAGTAGGAAATGTCAATGATATGAGAATGATGAACTGAATCCAATGCATGCAAAAATGGATACAAATCATGGCAATGATATGAAACCAAAAACATGATACTACCACGGTAAGCACGTAACTAAAAGGACGAAAGAAATGGGGGTTGGAAGACATACTAGTATTACAAGTTTGCCCTCGCACAAGAGGGTCCGAATGAATGTCCTAATTAAAATAATTATTACAATACAATTGAATGAATATTAAAGCCACTAATCTAATGGGTTCAAATGGGAGTCGAGGGATTGCATGCGCATAACCGAGAACATCCTTTGGAAACCTTTCTGTTTGCTGCCAGAATCTGCTATGTTTGCAGTCAAAAAATCATTCTATTTTGGTCTCAAATTTTGCTCTACACTGCTGTAAAAATGCCATTGCCTGTACAAAATAGGTGGCCGGCCGTCCTTGAGAAGTGGTCAGCCATACAGAATGGTGGTCGGCCGGCCACTGTTTGTAGGAAATACTCTACTGCAAAAAGCTAAACAGAGCAAAATCAAAGTGTTTTCAGGAGATGTTTATCCTCTTTGCCCTTCCCTATTATGAAGATGATCAAGGGAGGAGTAGATTCGATTCCCAAATCATTGATGATCTTAGAAATGATAGGATAAGAGCTCAATAAAATGGAACAAAAGATAAACAACACCTTCTCCCTATCATGGAATTACCTCAAGGGAAGGGGTAGACTTGCCTCATGAATCACCAAACATCACTTAAATAGTATGCGATGATTCAAGATACAATAAGTTCAATATAACATTCGATTGAACCTAACCAAATTTTATTATCTTTTTGCCTTTTTTTACTCTAATTTTATTGGCCATTTTTTACTTTGACTTTCCATTTGTTACCTTTTCTTTCTTCTTGTCCAAAGATGATGATTACGTCCACTATGTCCAAAAGCAATAAAGAGTAGCAAACATGACTTGACCCGAGAAATGAGCTTTTCAAGCCCTTTTCTATAGGGGAAATTACAAAGGAAGGATCAAACTCATTTACAACCGATAATGAATTCGGAGTCAAACACAAAATGAGTGATAATGACTCCAAATCTAAACTTGATAATAAGCTATAATGAAGCTTTTCTTGGTGATTTCCAAGGGTCTAACTAGAAAATTAGTCCCTTAGAAGAAATGTACCAGTGATAAAGGGAGGTATCAAACAAGAGATTGTGCTTAGCATAAGAGAGATGTAATGCCCTGGTAGTGAACCTCGGAGGAGATTAAACCATTTAGCATGAGAAGTTTATTTCTTATGCCTTGAGCTACAATCTTTCATTTGATACAACTATTGATCAAAAGAAACAAGGAAATGATGGAGATTGCTGAGTGCCAATGAAAGGTGGGTGATTACAATGGTGTGACTATATGTATGAAAGCTATAAAGAGTGAAAGAAAAGACTATCAACTCAAATGGATTGTAAATGATGGCCTATACACGAAATCCATGAGGACTTATAATGACACAAGTGTAATATTCAAAGCATAAATTAAATAAATGCTTAAAACAGTCCCAAAATAGCACAAAACAGTGCTGAAAATTAGTTTAAAAAAGGTAAAAGATATGAACAAAAAAAAGAAAGAAGAGCACAACCCTAGTAAGCAAGCCTAAAGAAGGGTGGCTAATCCCTCCACTTTTTGTAACTTTAAATCACATTTTTACGCTTAAAAGAACTCTGAAACCAGTATGAAATTGTAAAGAAAAGAGAGAAAAGATGGCAAAAGAGCTCAATATATACCTCTTGAAAGAGAGGAAAAGCTCCTTTGTCAATAAACCACAAACCAAGCACTCTTAAGGAGCTGAAGTTAGATTCAAGAACCTCATCAAAAGCTTTAAGTTTAAACTTAGAAGGTTTATGTATAGTGTATGTATGTTGCAGGAGAGAAGGGTAGTGTGTTGGACAAGTTTTTGGCTTTTGGAGAATTTTTCTAACCCCAAACCATGATGGGAGGTCATGTATTTATAGAAAAATAGGTTCTCACGTTGGAAATATCTGTAAAGAGACTGTTGGTGCAAGGCATGCACATGGGGACAACTAGCTGTTGTAAAATATCTGCCCGCGTTAAACATGGCCGGCTGGCCATGAAGGGGGACTGCTTGCCAATCAAAAATGGTCGGTCAGCCACTTGTTGGCCAACTCTTCTTTGAGTGGTTGTGTAGAAAAAAAAAAAAAAGGTTTTGGTTCAAAGGGGGTGTAAAGTTTAGGTTTTAAAGCTTGAAACCAGAGCGTTTTGCTGAAGAAATTGAATGATTGCATAGCGTAACATTTTATCATCTAGTGTTCAGCATGAGGCGCCCAAGTCTTAAGGTCTGTCAAAATGCGGTGCCTACAATTGTCCCTCTTTGATAGAGCTCGAAGTCATGAAATAACGTGAGTGAATGTCAACGTTCGAAGACGACCTTTTTGACAAGGCCGTAAGACTTGGGCAAGCAATCAACATGCAAATGCAATTTTGTTACACTCGAAAGTTGCCTACGTATCCCTTTGTAAGGAATCAAACTAGTGTAGTTCAAGGGCAAAATGCAAATGATATGCACAAGAATACTTGGAAGTTGGACTTACACGCTTCACGAAGTCGATTATTCTGAAAATTGATGATCATGCAAGATAATGCAATGAATAATAAATAGATGACTGCATATGAATGAAAATAAATCCAAATAAATCCAATTGTGTTTCACACGAAAAAGAGGTAGGCAACCAGTAATTCCAAACACATTTCACATGAAATAAGAAAAGACAGTGTAACCGACAGGTGTATCTCATCATATTTCATACGGAGAAAGGGAAGGTTTTAACCAACTTCAAAACAAAACCCTAACGTGCTTCACGTGAAAGGAGATAAAGGTGGTGTAACCAACAGGCGTATCTCACTGTATTTCATATGGAGAGAGGAAAGGTTTGAACTAAGGTGAAAACAACATCCTAACGCGTTTCACACGAAAGGACTGGAAGCAGTGGTGTAACCAACAGGCGTATCTCATCGTATTTCATATGGAAAGAGGGAAGGTTTTAGCCAAGGTGAAAACAACATCCTAACCCGTTTCATGCGAAAGGAGGGAAGGGTGGTGTAACCAATAGGCATATCTCACCATATTTCATACGGAGAGGGAAGGTTTTAACCAAGTGAAAGAAACATCCTAATGCGTTTCATGGGAGATGAAAGAAGGGTGGTATAACCAACAGACATATCTCACAGTATTTCATACGGAGAAAGGGAAGGTTTAACTAGGTAAAAGAACGTCTTAACGCATTTCACGTGAAAGGATGGAAGGGTGGTATAACCAATAGGCGTATCTTAATGTATTTCATATGGAGAGAGAGAAGGTTTTAACTAAGCGAAAGAGCAACCTGACACGTTTCACGCGAAATAGGTACAAAGGTGGTGTAACCAACAAGTGTATCTCACTGTATTTCATACGAAGAGAGGGAAGGTTTAACCAGGTGAAACAATATCCTAACGCATTTCACGCGAGAGGAGGGAGGGGTGGTGTAACCAACATGCATATCTCAATGTATTTCATACGGAGAGAGGGAAGGTTTTAACCGGATAAAAGAGCAAGCTAATGCATTTCACGTAAGAGGAGGTTGGGGTGGTGTAACTAACTGGCGTATCTTACTATATTTCATACGGAGAGAGGGAAGGTTTTAAAAAAGTGAAAGGTACGAGCCAAACTATGTTTCACATAGATGGGAGATAAGATAAAATATACAAGCTGAACTACGCTTCGTGCAAAAAGGGGAAGGGGTATAAGCCAAATCACACTCGTATAACAAGAGTGAACACAATTAATGAAAAGCACGATGCACATGAATACAACATACATAATGTGATATAATTACTATGGTTGATTTGAAATATGATGCAATGCATGCTTTGTGTAACATAATAAGCAACAAGGATTAAAAAGATAAACAAAAAGCGGTGGTTTTGACAACATCTCATAAAGATCTCCAACTTACAATTCGGAGGTCCTCACATGCTCATAAAAGGATACAACTTGCTCAAGCTTGAGATCGGGGCACTTTCCTATGTCAGAGAAATGATGGGACTTGAAACGGTGCATCCCGAATGACATTTTGAAATTTTCTGTAACTGAAACAAACCCAAATTCTTCAGTTTTCCTCTTTATAGATGAATATAGGACCCTCCATAGGTAAATTTCCAATAAAATATCTCAGAACACTACAGGATAGGCAGCTGGCCAAAAGAAGGGTTGACCGTACAGCAGATTGGCCAGCTGACCATCTGTTGCAGTTATGGGGGCAGATTCGGGTTTTCACCCCTATGGCCCTTTAAAACATCATTTTGGCTTCTTATTTCATACACACACATGCCAAAATCCTCCTCCCTCTCTCTCTAGGTGCTCTCTCTTTCTAGATTTTCATTCTACTCGCTTTACCCAACGACCCATGCAAACTTTATTCGTGAAACACATTTGGCCCTCTACATTTTGAACCGATTGGATTTTGATTTGATTGAATTTTTGGGTTTCTTATTTTTTTGGCACAGGTTTTTCTTGGTATTTGTGCACTCCCTTCTGAGTTTTCTTTTTTTTTTCTATTTTTCTCTCTCCTAGGGCTTGGTTTTGGGATTTTCACCTATTTCTCTCATTTTTCTTGCTTTTCTCTCCCCGCTTACCATATTCTCCAT
Organism: Camellia sinensis; assembly: GCF_055761805.1. Classification (NCBI taxonomy): domain Eukaryota; kingdom Viridiplantae; phylum Streptophyta; class Magnoliopsida; order Ericales; family Theaceae; genus Camellia; species Camellia sinensis. Next base: position 142,544,191 of record NC_138962.1, read on the forward strand.
GGCTGACGATGTTCCACATGACGGTGCCCTTCCTGAGGTGCCCGCGCTCCCACCCGCTACGGGTGTAAAGGAGTAGATGATAGACGAGGCTGCAGAGCGGTAGAGGACATTACCGCTAACATTACTGCAGATGAGATCTACCCTCTAGAGCCCGAGCCTGAGTTGCCGCCACTGAGGGTGAGGCCCTTTGATCTAGCCATCTATCAACCCCGCACACATGCGATGGCCCCTGACGACATGTTGCTGTTCGAGGACTTTGCTTGGGGCACGCCTGAGGACTTTCTTTTGAGGGATCATGCATCACACCTCTCCCATGACACCTTTGAGGTAAGAACCTTTGCTCATTTTTATGCACTTTGCTTGCTTTGATATTCAGTAAAATTTTTCATCTGCCATGGATGTAACAAATTTTTCTCTTTCAACACAAGGTGATGCTCTCGCCTGGAGAGGTTATGGGGCAGTGACTGCAAGAGATTGGTACTAAGAGCCCCCCACTCAAGTCAGAGAGTTGGTTGACAAGGAAGGCTTCGTCCTATTCTTCTTGGGGCTTGCACGACTGCAAGCTAGTCGGTCCTACTTGGTGCCTTGGTGGAGATGTGGTGGGATACCAATAACTCTTTCCACTTTTTATCCATAGGGGAGATGACGATGACCCCATATGACTTTTCTATGATCACAGGGCTGCAAGTAGGGGGTGATCTGATCTCCTTCGACATTGACATGGGCCAGTGGGAGGCTGCTTGGATCTATCTACTTAGAGCACGCCCTCCCTTGGACAAGCTAGCCATGGTCAAGTACAGCTGGTTCTACGAACACTTCTATAGGAGTTAGCCAAAGACTTAGAAGCAGGTCGAGTAGTACGTCTGGGGCTACCTGATCTATCTCTTCGGTACCACCATGTTTGCAAACAGGTGAAATACCGTAGGCCTATATCTGCTTAGCGCTTTGGTGGTATTGTCCCAGGTGTGCTTCTATGATTGGGGTGGTGCTGGCCTCGCCACCTTGTATGGATACATGAGCTCCGGTTCTTGCAAAAAGGGGAACAAAGTTGGAGGTTACTAGAGAGCTTGAGAGTACATGCTGCACTCTCTATTTCTATTTATATTCATTTTTGTTTATACATTATGCTTTCTGCTTTGCATTTTATGTCTTTATTTCTGTATCTATCTTTATTTTTGTCTCTTCCTGTTGACTCACAAACTGATCTTTTCTTCCAGCTCTAGGTATATGTCTACTTCCTTACCCTTACCCCAGTTCCACGGGATGAGGTGGATACAACGGTCCCCTACTCCAAGCGATATGATGTCAGGTACCATCGTTAGCGCTTAGTGTCACCATCTTTGCCTACTACCATCGCTTCTTCGACATAGTGACGACACGTGAGGTAATCTGAAACTCATGCACATTGCATTTCATTTCTATTGCTTTCATTCCATACTCCGACAACTGACAACGGACAACTATGAATTCTTGTTTGCAGGTGACGTAGCAGCCATGGGTGACGATGCCAACCGGGACGATGGACAAGTGTGCCAGATCCTAGGACACCTCCAGGCTACAGATCTTACTGCAAGGCCCTTTCTATAGGACCTGAAACTTTAGGGAGATGCTTGTGCGCCAAACCTTGGGGTCATCAGATCCCGTTGTTCCTACTTCTCCCCCTACGTCCACGAGGATCGCTGATAGCCTACCAGTTGAGGTTATCATGCAATTTAGGGTGGGACAGGATGCTAATTTCTTCCGCGGGGTTTAGGACTATACCGAGTTCATCCGGACCCACCTCATGTCTCTTCTGAACAGAGCTCACGTAGGAGGCACTGAGGATATTCCTGCTGCCAGAGGTATTATTCTTGCGGTAGAGCCTCATATTGGAGGGGCTGCCCCCGTAGTACATGTTGCTAGTATACCTGTGATCCTGACTACGATCACATATTGGCAGCTGAGTGGGACGGCCCACCAGATCCCAATTGAGTACCCGGAGGACCCCGACGTGCAGCAGGTGTGTACTTTGTCTTGCAGTTTATGTTTCACATTCTCGTTTTTGTATATTGATGTTCAAACTCACTTGTAGGTGCTAGTGGAGTATATGGACGACCTACTTCAGTTTGTCAACTCCCTGGTCTAGATGGCATGGAGGAGGGAGGCCTTGCTCGCCTACCACGGTCATGAGGTATCCTTACTTTTCTCATTCATCTGACTGCTCTGATTATCTTCTTGCCATACTCATACTAATTTGGCACCAAACTGCATTGATACTCTTTTTCTTACTTTCAACCTCCGCCTACACTTGCAGCACTAGTGGCACCAGTGACACCTCCTCGAGCTACGAGAAGGAGAGGTAGACAGGCTCCTATACGCAGCAGGGGTGAGGGTAGAGGTCGGGGCAGAGGTAGAGGTGCCTGGAGTTAGAGTGGAGAGTCTCAAGCACAGGAGACTTCCTCATCTTCAGAGCCGATTTTGAGTGGAGATGATGCTGAGACCAGTGGCACTGAGGAGACGGTGAACGAGCATTCAGGGTTTGAGAGAAGAGAGAATGATGCTGGTTTTGAGTCATAGAGTGGAGATGATGATGCCAGCTCTGAGTCACACTCCTTTAACGATAGTGGTGCTGATGGTGACAACAATCCTGAGTCCCCTTGTAGACACCCCATTTTTGACCGTCCTCAAGACTTGGACGTCACCGTTCGAACACTCGGTGATCATCCATGAACGTGTTCGTTTGGAGTTCCCGGAGGTCTCGGCTCGCGCGCCCTGCCTCAGGATCTCCGAACTTGACCGTTTAGTGTCTGGTTTTGCACCGAACACTCGTGTTTCTCCTTGGAAGGGCAGGGAGTGCCTTATGAGGCATCCCCACACACCACCGGCTGGTCTTTTGCTGCCATCGGCACTTTTGTTTGCCGGTCGGCACATTTTATTGCCGGTCGGCATAGTTTGTTGCCGGTCGGCACTGTTTTTTGTTGAAGTGACATTTTTGGGCAGCCGACCACTGTTCATCCACTTTATGGAGATATTTTGTGCCAGCTGTGATAGCTGGCACCAACTCTTCCCCCCTCCATACACGTGTATGGAGGGATCTCCCTTTAGCCAAGCTTGTTGTATAAGCTTTGCAAGAGGGAGTCCTATAAGAGAGGGGCTTTCCTCTTGGATCTAGGTTAGACTTTTGGCAACCAAAAACCAGAGCTTTGAGATATAGATACATATCATCTCTATATCTCTCTCTCTCTCCTCCTTTGTGTGTGTTTCTTAGCTCAAAAGGTGGTTTTTACCTTACTTTTGCACCATTACACACACTATTACACCTTATTCCGAGATTGAGGGACTTGGAGGGTTGTTTCTTGAGTTTTTGGACTGGTTTTGATCAAAAGAAGAGGGCTAGACCATTTGTTCTTCAAGGGTTCTTCAAGGGTGAGCATCTTGCTTTTCATTCCCCAAACTTGCAATAGTTTTCTACCTATCTTGCTTGCTGTTTTAGCTCTTGTGTATAACATGAAAAAGGCTTATATTTTCATGCTTTAGAACTTTCATTAAGGTCATTTTGTGGTTTGAGTGTGAACTCACTCTATTAGGCCTTGTTTAGTCACTTTTGTTGCCTCTTTGGTTAAGCTTTGGTCATCCTTGTATTTTGATCTCTTCACCACTGAAAATCAGTATATTTTTAGTGTTAAAAAAGTCGGTTTGAAGTCTTTCATAGGGGAGGGACACCCCTCTCCCTTTATGGTCTTGTTTCCTTGAGTTGTGGCCCAAAAGGGTGACATGCATGCTTGCTTGGTTTTTGCTTCATTTCAGAACTTTTTGGGTGTTTTTAGGTCATGTGGGATCTCTGTTTTTGGCCGGATTTGTGCCTCATTGTATGCTTGTAATACTTGCTTTGTATTGCTCCATTTTGCTTAGAAGTGTATCTCATGATTAGGCCATGATTCTTGTGTGTGTTGGCTTAGTTCCATGAAGCTTTTGGGATTTTTTTTCCATGCTTAAGGTCTGTTGGTTATCCATTTGGTCATGCTTGGCATGTTTGTCATAGGTGCTATGTATTTTGGCTTGAAAGCTTTGAGCATTTTGACCTCTAGCATGCATGGTTGTGATTACCCTCATGATTTAACATCATCTAGGACCACATTTTAGTCCAAGAATCATGTTTGTATGTGTGCATGCATGACCTCTTTTGTGCCTTAAGGGTGTACCCTCTTATGCCTAGGAATGAGCCTTAGTGCATATGCCTCTTGGGAGTCACCTTAGCTGCCATTTTAGGAGGGTTTGGAGTCCTATCTTGGTCTGCAAAATTCTGTTTTTACTTGTTTTAATCATGCCATGAGAGGTCATGTTGGTGGGGGGTAAGTTGTCTCCTTTTTGCGCCTTAATCTTGGGACCATAACTTTGCTTGTTAACATGAGATGTTGCCCATCATTTTGAGCAGTTTTTGGTGCTGTTTTGGGGTGGACTAAGGTCTGTCCCTTTATGGTTCAAGGCCCCCATTGCATGTTTGCTTCATGTTTGTTGTATGGTTGTTCCATCAAGCCTCGTAGCATGTAAATCCCATTCCCAAATTGGTCCATATTTGCATCTTGTATGCTTGGCATTACACATTTGTCATGTTGGTTGCATAGTACTTGTTTGTGTCTTGCATAATTGGTATCATGTTGCATTTGAGCCTTGTGAGTATGACATGCATTGCATTCACTTGGTTTGGGGTGTCAAACCAAGTGTGGGAATCAAGGAACATTCATACTTCAAGTGATGTAATGTGCCTCGATTCCCGGTCACCGGGGCCTTTGACTTCAACTTGATAAGGCTCCGGATCCCGTTTTGTTTGTTGCATGCATCCTTACATCAAATGGCAAATTTGACTCTTTGAGCCGCCATGCACCATTGATGGCTCGAGGATCGAAGGTCATGCTTCTTTGAGTTCAAAACATGATAGGAAGCATAACCATGCTCACATGTACCTGAAAACCCCATGCCATGCACTGTCTGTTCCCTGTTTGCTGTCAAATTGTCTTCTGCAGGAAGTTTCTGCCGACCGGCAGAATTTTGTGCCGACCGGCAATCTATGGAGTGCCGATGAATCCAACAAATGCCGGTGGAAATTATGAAGTGCCGGTGGGAATTCTGTCTGGCCGGTGGTGCTCTGCAGCATGTAAGGAACCTGCTCCAAGACTTGGGCAATTTTCAGAGAGACAAGGCATTACAAACAGAGGTGGCAGGAGTATGGTACGGGTTTTTCGGGCGAGTCAAGTTCCGAGCATGCATCATCCGCACATCCCGAGGCGGAGGCTGCGGCCACCCTCTTCTTTATTTTGCATCTTTTCTTTTAATTAATTAGAATTTTTGTAATAATTTTATTTGTTTATTATTTTGGGACTGTAATATTCATTTGGACCCTCTGAGTGAGGGTAAATATGTAATAAGTGTGGGTGAGTGTGTGTATGTCTTCCAATCCCCATTTCTTTCTTCCCTTTTATTTACCTGCTTATGGTGGTAGATTAGGGCATTTTTTGAAATTAGCATACCTTATGCTATGCATGCGTGCATCCATGCATTTGTATTACGTGCATTAGGCTCGGTACATCACGCTAACTGCATTTGTACTTCAAAATTCTAAACCGAATATGTGATAATTGTGCATTTTCACATGCGCCATGTTTAGGTCTAGCTGAGCCTGCCTAGATTGCATTTTGCATGTGATGCATTAGTCATTTTTAACATGAACTAGGACACGCATGTTTGCTAACTAGTTTACTGTTTTGGCACGGAGTACGATGTAAGTATTTATGCTTTAGCATCCCGCATGCGTGTGAGTGTTACCATGACGGTATGCCCGCCATGCAGCTAAGTGCTTATGTGTTAAACTGCTTTGAATGCCTGTGGGTGGAGGTTGGATTGTTTGAGTTGGAAAAACTCGTTGAAATCCGCATTTTTAGCCTACTTGCGAGTAGCAAATTCAAAACATTTTCCAAAACAAACGGATATGCAATGCTTACTTCCAAATTAGGCAATCTAGTCTATACTTGTTTGCTGCGCGCATAACATAGTAATTCTAGGCTAATAATTGGTTTAAGAACACGTAACGTTTTCAAAATTGGATATTATAGTTAGTAGAGGCCGGTCTTCGGACCGGGCGAGAGGGGGTGCTCATAGCTGACCTTCCCCGATCGTACCCAAGCTCCCGAGCCGAGACAACTCCGGTGATGACGGACATGTGGCCTTTGGCACCGAGTCAGGGTTTCCTAAATTTCCCCATTTCAAAAATATTTAGGTGGCGACTCTGTATCTGGCAAAGCAGTCCATGTTTGGCACTTCTTTTCAAAAAATCTGTTTCTCAAAACGATTTGCCGGATTTGGACTCTTTGGTTCAGATTAAGAACCGTAATACAAATCGAGTCCGAACTGTAGCATGAGGCCCACGCGGGCGCTGTGTACACCCCTCCTCAAAAGAGGATGAAGAGGGCCTCTTGATACACTTGATGCGACTAAAACTGATTTTTGTGCTCTTTTTACTTTTTTTTTGTTTTTTTGTTTTGGTAGTTCAAAAATTTGTATAGCTTCAAATATGTCTTTACTTTTTGTTTTTGAAAACTTGTGTTTTCTCTTTTGTAAATACTAAGATTGGGGTTGGACCCTGCAGTTGTATAAAAGAAAGGATTTTGTTTTGCATAGCATCTTGAGCATAACACAACACTTGCATAAAAATGGATTGTATTTCTAAATTCTCCACCCTGCAGTTGTATAAAAGAAAGGATTTTGTTTTGCATAGCATCTTGAGCATAACACAACACTTGCATAAAAATGGATTGTATTTGTAAATGGAGAATGATCACATTTGAATGAGTTCGTAACCAGATATTGAGCCTATAACTGACCAAAATGCAAAATACAACTCGATAAAGGAAAAACAACTTAAACACACTTATTTACACTTACTAGAAACCAAAGACTCAAAGCAAGACCTAGAAGTGAAAAAGGCCAACATAACACTGCTGCCCAACTGCTTGGCCAACATACTTGGTTGACCAACCAAAAGAATGGATGGTCGGCTGGTGAAGTGGTCGGCCAACCAAGACTTGCGGCTAGACAACTGACATCCGCTGTCAGCCACTCAGCCACTCTTATCTTCTATAAAGGTGCTCTCTTACTCTTTTTTCGTCAGAACCTCAAATTTTCTACTGTTTTCTCTAAAAATGGAGATTTTTCTTGTTGAGAGGCTCAAGGATTGGACAGCCACCTTGGATGGCATAGAAAAGATAAATTTTAGCAGTTTTGGCATAAATGCTTTTTTTTCTATTGAGTTGCACTTCGATTTGTCTTCCGTTCCTCTATGCCGTTGCCCAATGTTAGGACCCATTCACACGTGTTTCGTTTTGGATCACAAGAGATATGTCTAACTCTCGAAGAGTTTCAAGCATTAATGGAGTCTCGTCGAAATGAGGAGATTATGCCTCAACCCCGTTTTGGCCATGAACGGGCTCTTGAATAGATGTGTGGGCTTACTTTATATGAGGCTCGATCCTTGGCTCGTGATGGGGAGTTGGATATACTTGGTTTGATTCATCGATTTTTCGGCATCAGAGATAGAAGTGACCTTCTCTGGCGAGATTATCGTCAACACGTCCTCGGCTTATGTCTGCTCGCACACTTCCTACTTGCCCCTAGTTGCAGCAGAGCTACCATTAGGCTAATCGAAGTGGCCTAATGCCTAAAGGAGGGTCAGAGTTGCATAGGTTTGGTATTGGCTGAAACTTTAATGGGTTTGGATGCTTTTCATCGGCGAGAGACATCTCGGTTTGCTGGGAGTCCATTGCTTCTCCAGGTATTGTTTCCCACCCTCTCTTATTTATGATTTCTTACATTATTTTGGCACTCAATCTCTATTTTATCTCAAAGCCCTTTTCTTACTTTTTCTCTCAACGCACACTTCTCTATTCTTTAATCTCTCTTCTATTTTTTTTTATTTTTTATCCCTTCCCAGGTGTGGTTGATGGATAAGCTAAAGGTCGTGGACCCTTGCCCTGAGAATTCGGCAAGATCCTACTTCTTTCACCCGCAGCTAGTGGACTTTCCCACAGAGGGACTGTGGTACGACTGGATATGCAGCTAATCTACGGTTGACATTGCTTGGCATTGCCCTGGCTTAATGTAACCGAGATGAGCTACAACATGTCTCATGAGCTGGGAATACAGTTGATCGGCCTGACACATTGTGTTTTCTACTTCCCATTTTGGTTCAAGCTGTAGTTTGGGTGTGATCAGACCCGTCTAAACGAAGGGGTGGAATATTGTAACAACCCCGACCTGTGGTTAACTATTAATCCATGATCAAATATGCCTAATAAGTAATTAAGATAAAATCATGTGTTAATTGCATGACCTATATGGTATTTGCATTAAATCTATTTGTTGTAGGAATATTTGTTTGTGTTTTTGTTCTGTTATGCGAATTATAGGCCTTATCGGCATCCGATCACAAAATTGACTACGGTTACACGTTATTTGGAATTTTTAGAATTTTATGGTAGGTTGAATTGAAATTTGATTTAGAATGAATTAAATTAGAATAATTAATTTCAATTTGCTTAACTTTAGTCAAGTTTAATTAAGCCTCCTTAATTGAGCCTATATAAGGCTAATTTGACTCCATTAGTTCATTTTGCACCTTCATTTCGTACTCTTTAAGCTAAAAAACGTGGGAGAGAGAGAGAGAGAGAGAGAGAGAGAGAGAGAGAGAGAAGGAAGAAAATTGAGATCAAAAGCGAGGAAAGGGGGAATTGCTAGGGATTTTTGGAGAATTTGAGAGTTTAAGCTTCTACATTTATGAATTCAAGACGCTAGGTAAGAATCTTGTCCGTAAACTTTGCATTCTAGACATATGGGAAAGAGTTCAAGAAATTAAGATGGCTAAACATGAGATTTGAGCTTAGATGAAGGAATTTGGGAAGAGTCATTGCATGCATGCATAATTCATGAAGTTTTGAATTTGATTTCAATGAATTTCCACATGCATGTGTTCATCTTGCCTTTGTTTTGAGAATTCATGAAGTTTCATACCAAATTACCTCGATAACTCATGTATTGAAAGCTTTGAAGCCAAGATAAATTCATACATGTTATGTTCTTAAATTCTAAGTTTGAGTTTGCACAATTGGCATACTTTTGGGCCTTGATTTTGCGAAATGGTTTTGAATTCATGAAGTTTGACAAGTTTATATAAGTTTCCTCAAGTTTTTGGCACAAAAGATCATGAGCTGCAGCTTTGGAGTTGAGTTTTGAGCTTAGGAGCGAATCTAGAAATTCCAAAATTCTGCTCCTCCTCTCGAGCAACAGAACCTGCGCTCGAGCGCTCACTTTTTTTTTTGCACCTCCGCTTAAGTGACCAAAAGTTGGCTCGAGTGTAAATTGCATACTCCCAGAAGTTTCCATGTTTTGCAGACCACTCGAGCGACAAGAGTTAAGCTCGAGTGAAGACCTCAGTCTCATGGTCGAGAGATTATCGAGCGAAAAAATCAAGCAACCAGTACTTTTGCAAACTTTATAGACTGCTTGAGCGACCAGAATTGGGCTTGAGCGACCTCTCACATTTTTGAACGTTTGCTTGAGTGAAGGAAGTTGCGCTCAAGTGAGGCGGCTATTTTTAGCATATTTTACTAAGTGTTTTCAAGTGCATTTTAGCATCCTCATTGCATCCTAGGCATTCCTAGGCCAAGATTAAGACATAATAATGATGATAAAACTTAGAAACGTACGAAGAATGAAATGGAATAAGTTAAGTACGATCTGAGCGTGTGTTTCAGTATATGTATATGTATCTGTTATGTTTGTGTAGGTCACGTGCCGTGAGCTATTGATCTATTGGATGCTATTAAGCTATCTGTGCAACTATTTGTGAGTAATAACTTAGTAAAGTTATGTTTGATATGAAGTACTTCTGGACATTATGATATGATATGAACTGTTTCTAAAAGTTACAAAAGGCTATTTTGTGATTCCATGAATGATGATCCATACTTTTGACATGTATTTGTGGTATCCTTAGCAGAGGCCCTCGCGTAGGGGTAATAATACTGTGGCTTATGGTCATGAGGGCCTCGCTTGGGGGAAACATTACCGTGGCCCAGGCCCTCGCCCAGGGAAAACAATACTGTGGTCCACGTATGAGATATATTACCTGGTATTGGAGGTTCCATTATGGAACTTGATATGCTTGACCAAGGTGATATGTTAATGCAAATGGAAGTACCACACATGGTGTGAATATGATTATGAACATGGCTCTATTTTTGATACGGCCATGCTTATCTCTCTAATTGATATGATATGAAATTGGACATCATTCATTAAAATCTTTACTTTGTTATTATTCACTGAGCTTTCACTCACTATTTATATTATGTATGTAGGTGAGCAAGCTAACCAGGCTCAGAGTTGTTGACCTGGAGTCTCTGTTTTGTCGGCCAACCATTGTGCCTATCGAGGAGGTTCCAGAAAGAGTTCAATGGTCGAGTTTTGTAAACCAAGTTTTTTGTGACCAGTTCTTTTGTTCTATTTTGTGTATAATGACAAGGTTGGATGGTTGTATATGATGTCATATATGTATACAAAGTTTTAAATTATTTGTCCCATGTATGTCTGCACAGCTCTATCGACTATGTATGTTTCTATATTTGCTTCCACAACCCCTTATCACACGATAATCTATTCAGAGGCCTTTGGTAATCCAAGGATTGCTGGCCGATTACGATGCTAAACCTATAGGGGCGGGTTTGGGTACACGATAATCTATTCAGAGGCCTTTGGTAATCCAAGGATTGCTGGTTGGTTATGATGTTAAACAAATACGGTTGGGTTTGGGTCGTAACAAATATCTTGCTTCATTAACAGTTCGTGCTTCGTACTTGGCTCGATATCTCATCACTTGGAGGATGAGAGAGCTTTTGGCCCCTACTGCCAGCTTCAGTTATGTCCTTTTTGGAGAGTGTTGGGCTTGGCTCAAGGATGAGACACAGGTTGGGCCATCTTTGGCGGCAGAGACTTCTGAGAGTGCGGGCAAGAGGCAAAGGACCACTGCCTGACTTATCTATGCCCCTAGTTTATTGCTTTGACTTTTCTTTTCAAGTTTTATGATGTAAAAGCAACTTTGATTTAACCTGAGAGTTGGAGGGTGTACTTGTGTTGAAATCATATAATTAAAGTTGTAAGTACTAAAATTTTTCTTTTTTGGTCCAAAGAAAGGTTTGTGCTGCAAAAAGTGAAATTTTGAGAAAATCAACTTCATTAAAACTTTCCAAAACAATTTTGTGCAAGTGGTCATTACTTGACACACATGGAATCGATCCTTAAGACGTATGGCCCCGAATCAAAAAGATCATAACTGTCCACAACAACATTCACCTTCACTATGGTTTTATCCCTTGCTTTAACTTGCAACTGGACCCTTCTGCCAAATGGAGGTAAAATATCCAAATCAACCGATGGTGAGATGGGCCGAGCAACAATGGATAGGACAGTTGAGTCGAAAATGGTTATGGCCGAACTTCAGGATGAAGTTGCCTATGTATCCCGAAGATGGGAATCAGGCCTTACGTAGATCAGTTAAGGTTCACTCAAGTACTAACTCTCTCCTTTTGCACTCTAACTTTTGCCAAAGCCACCTTTTTAGGTTTTCAACCTTGCGAGCTCTATTTTTTTTTTTTTTTTCCAATTTTTCATGCTCTAACTTTTGCCTAGGTTGCCCTTTCGGGTTTTTGGCCTAGTAAGCCTGTCAAGGATAGTATTTCTTTAACTTGTCCATATTGATCGGTTGTGAGAACTCTAAGCCATCTATATCCATAATGATGATTGCTCCTCATGACCAGATAGATTTGATGATGTAAGGACCAGTCCAATTGGGTCTGAACTTGCTCCTAGGGTCATGGATGGGAGCTCGGTTGTCTTTGAGAACCATATCTGCTTCTTTGAGGTTTCTGTATTTGATTTTCTTGTTAAAAGTCCTAGTGATTCTATGCTGATATCCTTGGACATGATATAACACCTTCAACCTTCTCTCGTCAAACAACATCAATTCTTCAAACCTGTTTTGCTACCAATCTACCTTTGTTATCTGACACTCGGTCATAATTCTCAGTGATGATACTTCGATCTCGATCGGCAAAACAACTTCCATCCCATATACCAGAGAGTAAGGGGTTACCCCTATAGATGTTCGAATTGACATTCTATAGCCCCAGAGTGCAAAAGGAAGTTTATCTGGCCAATCCTTGTAGGTTTCCACCATCTTTCATAGGATGTTTTTGACATTCTTATTTGCGGCTTCAATGACTCCATTGGTCTGTGGCCTATATGTTGATGACTTGTGAAAAGCCATGTTGTATTTTTCAAGCAAATCCACCACCTCTTTCTTGAAGTGTGAGCCATTGTCTGATATGATCTCATTTGGTACCACATACCTACAGATGATGTTATTCCTAATGAACTTGGCTACATGTGACGCTTTCAACACAGAGTACGACTGCACTTCCACCCACTTGGTAAAATAGTCGATCGCCACCAAAATGAACTCGTGTCCCTTTGAACCTTTTAGCGAGACTACTTCGATAATGTCAATTCCCTAAACTGAGAAAGCCATGGCAAAGTCATGTTTTAGAGCTTTGATGGTGGGATAATCATGTGATTAGCATGGATTTGACACTTGTGTCATCACCGAACAAAGTTGATACAATCCTCCTCCATGGTTGACCAATAATAGTCTTGCCTAAGGATCTTCGTGGCTAGCATCACACCATTTACGTGTGCTCCTCACTCTCCTCCGTGGATGGCCTCCATGTGACATTTTGACTCATCTTCTTTAACGCAGAGCTTATGCATTCCTAGATGCCCCCCTTTGTATAACTTATTTTCGCATATATTTCCCCATTTATCCTTGGTATTTGCCCTTTGTGGGTACATGCCCTTTTCTAGAAAGTTATAAATGTCATGATCCAGGGGTTCTTGTCTTAAACTTCGTCTATTGCGACTATTGTCTCGTAAGTAGGCGCATACTTCTATTCAATGATAATTGGATGCATCTTAACCTTAAGTGGTATGTCTACCATGGAAGATAGAGTTACCAGCACATTAGCAAATCGATTGTTCTCTCTTAACAGATGTGTAAACATTAGTTTTTCAAACCTCGGAATCAGAATGTCCAGGGTCTAGTGATAAACTTTCATTTTCTCTTCTTCGACCTTCTAATCTCCGTTGGCATGAGAAACAACCAGGTTTGAGTCTCCGATGATGTCCAACCTTATTGCCCTTAGCTCCAGGGCAGCTTCCAATCTAGCAATACACACCTCGTACTCTGCTTCATTGTTGGATACTTTGAACTGGAGTTTGAAAGCTAGGGGTATATGGGAATCATCGGGTGCTATAAGCAACACGGTTATCCTATAACCATATTGATTAGCCGCTCCATTAAAGTACATTGTCCACATCTGCTCTTCAACCTGCAGAATCCCCTCATCTGGGAATAGGTACTCTACTGCTTCATCTCTTTCCACTAGGTGGTCCGCTAGAAATTCCGCTACTGCTCTCCCTTTGACTGACTTGCAAGTGACGTACTTGAGATCAAACTAGGAGAAAAAAAGCAACCAACGAGCTAGCCTACCTGTTAATGTAGGTTTCTCAAAGAGATACTTGATGGGATCTAAATTTGAAACCAGAATTATGGAGTGAGCTAATAGGTAGTGTCTTAACTTCCTAGTGGCCCAAACCAAAGCTTAGCAAGCATTTTCCAGAGAAGTGTAACGGGTCTCGTAATCCAACATCTTCTTGCTCAAGTAGTAAACTGCCTTTTCTACCTTAGCTTCTGATTCTTGTGCTAACATGCATCCCCTGGTTGACTCTGTTACTGATAGATACATGATCATTGGCTTTCTTGGTTCTGGTGGCAACAATACAGGCAAATTCTGAAGATACTGCTTGATTTGTTCGAAAGCGAACTAACATCGATCATCCCATCGAAACTTCTTTCCCTTTTTCAAGAGACCAAATAGTAGTTCACAAGTCAAGGTTAATTTGGGGGTAAACTGTCTTATGAATTACACTTTTCCCAGAAAGTCGCGCACCTCCTTTTCAGCCCTTGTTGGTAGCATTTCTAAGATGGCCTTGATCTTGGATGGATCTACTTCAATTCCTCTCTGCATAATTAGAAAACCCAACACTTTTCTGTAGTCACCCCAAAAGTGCATTTCTGTGGGTTCAACCTCAGTCTATACTCCCTGATCCGTTCGAAGAACTTTTCTAGCATGATCTAGTGGCCTTCTCGCTGTTTGGATTTTATAATCATGTCGCCCACATACACCTTGACTTTTTTATGGATCATGTCATGCAGGATCGTGGTTACAGCTCGCTGATATATAGCCCCGACGTTTTTCAACCCAAATGGCATAACCCTATAGCAATAAATACCCCACGACGTGGTAAATGCAATTTTCTCTCTGTCCTTAAGCGCCATCAAAATCTGGTTGTACCCCAAAAACCCATCCATGAATGATAACAAGGCATGGATAGTGGTGAAATCTACCAATTCATCAATGTGTAGCAATGGAAAGTCATCCTTAGGGCTAGCCTTATTCAGATCTCGGAAGTCGACGCAAACTCTGATTCTATCGTCCTTCTTTGGGACCGAAACAATGTTGGCTAACCAAGTAAGATATTCAGATACCATCAAGAACCCTGTATCTATATGTGTGGTGACCTCCTCTTTAATTTTCAATGCGTAATTTGGACGAATTCTACGTAGTTTCTACTTGACTGGTTAGGCCTCAGGGTCAAGAGGGATCCGGTACTGTACAATTTGAGGATCGATTCCAGGCATGTCTCTGTAGGACCACGCGAAAACATCTTTGAAATCTTTTAATAAAGCGATGAAACGCTCGCATTCCTCCGAAAACAACGTTGACCTAATTTGGACTAAGTGTGGATCTTTCTTAGTACCCACATTAATTGCAATGATTTCATTTGTGCAAGGTTTAGCATGCGTTTCATCTTCTTGGTCAATCAAATTTTTCAAAGCCCGAGGAATTTCTTCCCCTTTATTTAAGTCAAAATTTTGAAAATGAATATCAACACAACAAACTAAAGGCACAGAGAAGTAAGTGAAGTCTATTGCATTCTAATTGATAAAGTCTGGGTCCTCTGTTACAGTTGACTCAAATGAAAAACTAAAAGAAGACCTTGACAGGACTTTCGCATCCGGGTTATCACCCTTTGAAGTGCCAGACTTCGACTCCTCAGACCGACTCGAGTCTAACTCTGACTCAATAGACTCGGTGGAATCAGACTCAGGCTTATCATCTGATTCAGAACTAGTAATAAAGCCTTTCTCCAATTGCCAAGTGAAGCTTCGCTCCCTCAACGCATCCAGAATGCAACTGGTGGAGTCCACAACCAGTTCTTCTCTAATCATAGAAACAGCAGTGGTATCCCCCAAGTTCTCTGCACTAATCTTAAGATCTGTTAAGAGATCAGCCAATACTGCCCCTACCTCAACCTCACTGTTGTTTGAATTGTCATCTTTACCCTGGCTAGCTTAGATACTTGAATCACCCCCCTCTTCATCACTATATTGAAGCTGGTGGTTAAAGAATATTTCAAAACCCAGGAAATGCTTTTTCGTTGAGGAATCAACCCAAGGCTCAAGAAAGCCGCAGAAGGGAAAATCCTCTCATTCTTTGACAAAGTGCCTATTCGACATTCCTTGGATTGGCCTATGAACCAGCTCGTAATGTTTCCCGGCTCTTTTGGCCTTGGCCCTTTATTTATGTCATGACCCAAACCCGCCCCTAAGGGTTTAACATCGTAACTGGCCAGTAATCCGTGATTACCAAAGGCCTATTTAACATTAATGACAATAATACAGTACACAGGGGCTGGCGGAAGCCAACCAGTAATAAAAAGATGTCCAATGAACTGTGAAAACCTAAATTGAAAAAGACTTTCATGGACAAAACCACATTCATAACCATATACCAAAAATACATTTACAAGGTAGCATACAGGTTAGGGACCTAATCCCCTCATCATAGCCGTACAATCAAAGTCTTAAACATTATTTACATTGATAGAGACAAAAAGGGTGAATCTGAAACACCCCAAAACAACCTTGACTCGTGTAGGTTCGGAACCTCGATATGAGGCACAATGGCTGGCTTGACAAAACGGGAGCATAAGTCGACGCCCTTAGCTCTGGTTCGGTGCTTGGCCACCTACATATATATATATAAACTGTGAGCTAAAACCCAGTGAATAACAAATGTATAAAGGGGTTAAGAATGAATGTCCTTTTGGTAATTGAAACAGTCTTTTGCATTAGTAAATCAGTTATTCAATCAGTGACTCATATTTCAAGTTATAACATTTAGTTGGAAACCATAGTAGTCATACGTGGTACATTCAATAGCAGAACAGTACAGTAGGTCTAAATAGACCGAACAGTCAGTTGATGGCCATCAAAACAGTAAACAGTAGTAGTTCCAAATATTGGAACTGACAGAGATCTCTGTAACAGTAACAGTAACAGTAACAGTAACAGTAACAGTTAGTTGCTATGGATGCCACGACTACAGTTCATAAAATAGGACAAACATTCATTCGGTAAACAATATCATTTCAGAAAACAATGCTGTCAATCGTTTAGAAAATAATTATAATTGAACATAGCTTTACAACATTGTTACTCACAAATTACTGGGCTATGGACAGGCTAATCAACGTCCTTGGGTGCCAAACCTACACAGTTGCAGAATGAACACACACTAAATTACACACCCAGAATTAATAACTCAGCCCCTTGCTTGTTTTGGTGTGGTTCTAAATCATTATCCTTATTATGATGCCTTAAACATGGCCTAGGAATGCCTAGGATGGAATGAGGATGCAAAAATGTACTTAAAAACATTTTCCAAAACTTGCTGAAAATAAGGGTCTTGCTCGAGCGTGGCTTCCTTTGCTCGAGCGGACATGTAGAATGTGCTTGGTCACTCAAGTGTAGACTTCTTCGCTCAGCGATCTGTAAAAATGTAAAAAGTACTGGTTGCTGAAAATCTCTGCTCGATGCTCGCTCGAGCGTGAGACACAGTTCTTTGCTCGAGCACAAGTCTTGTCGCTCGAGCGTGCTTCTGCACATGCAAAATCCTGAGAGCTTGCAATTTACGCTCGAGCCAGCATTCCGTCAGTCGAGCGAAAGTCTAAAAACAAAGGTGGTCGCTCGAGCAAGAAAGCTGAATTCTGGTTTTCCCAGATTTGCTCCCAAAGCTCAAAGCATGGATTTAATATGCCAAAACTCATCCTTTTGGGCCTATCCCCTGGAAAATACTTAGAAACTCATAACGCAACATGTTTTGAAGATCATTTCATAAAATTAAAGCCCAAAAGTGTGTCAATTGTACACAAAATCAACTTGCAATGGAAGAACATGGTGTAATTATGCCATGCATGTACTTATTTGAATTCATGACTTCCAACACATGATCATATGAGCTATTCTTTACAAAATCATGATGAATTCTTAGATTACAACTAAATATGAACATGCATGTGTGAATTTCGTGAAAACAACTTCAAAATTCCATAATATGGACATGCATGCATGAATTGATTCTCAATTCCACTCTTTAGGCTATTTCTTGACTTTGGTCTCCAAGTTTTCCATGAACCATGCATGAAACAACTTAAATTGACGATTAAGAGGGTGAATTCCTACCTTAAGTCTTGAACTTTTTAAGTGTGGAAGCCTAATCTTCCAAATCTTCTTCAATTACTTCTAAATTCAAGCAATTCTCTTGTTGAACTCACTTTTCTCCCAACTCTCTCTTTCTCTCACATTTTGTGCATGAAGATGGAGGCTAATGATGTCAAACATGTATGAAATAGGAACAAAACAATGGCCTTGAGGAAGTCCACTTAATGGCAAACATGTAATTAACTTAGGTTATATTAATTATCATTATTTATTTTAATTTAATCACCCCAAATCGAATTTCAATTAAACTTATCATAAAATTCTATAATTCCTAACTAGCATATAACACAAGTCAATTTCTGAATTGATCGCCGATAAGGCTTTCAATTCGCAACTCGAAATTAAAACGTGAACAGATCATTCTATATCAAACAGATAGAAATGCAATTAAACAACACACTCACATAATCAATTTGAGATTTCATCTTAATCATTTACTTAGCATGCTTAATCATGAATTAATGCTAAACATAGGTCAGGGTTGTCACAGTCTTTCCCCCCTTAAAAAGAGTTTGGTCCTCCAAACTCGAATTACCTTCATTTTGGAAGAATACCGGATTCAGGGGAAACAATTCGGGATATCTTTTCATCATATCGTCTTCCCATTCCCAAGTCACGTAAACGCCGCTTGGTTTTGCCAATCCACTTTCACTAACGGAATTTCCTTGTTCCTTAACCTCTTGATTCGTCGGTTTACAATTTGAATAGGTCGTTCCTCATAAGTGTAATCATCATTCAACACCACACGGGTAGACTCAATAACATGGAAAGGATCCCGAAGGTAATCCTGCAACATCGAAATATGGAAGACATTATGCATATGTTCCATTTCAGGAGGGAGTGCTACTTGATATGCCACCGGATTAATCTTTTCAATGATTTCATACGACCCAACAAACCTTGGTGCTAGCTTACCCTTAGCTCCAAAGCGAGTCTGTCCTTTCATTGGTGTCACTTTAACAAAAACATGATCACTCACTTCATATTTTCTGTCTCGCCTTCGTACATCCGCGTAGCTTTTCTGTCGACTTTGTGCAGTTTTCAATCTTTGTTGAATTAGCTTCACTTTTTCTATTGTTTCATACACAATCTCAGGCCCAAGTAAAGGCCCATCTCCAACTTCTGCCCAACAAATAGGAGATCGACACTTTCTTCCATACAAGGCCTCGAAAGGCGCCATACCAATACTCGAATGAAAACTGTTGTTATAGGAAAATTCAGCCAAAGGCAAATGACTTTCCCAATTCCCTTGGAAATCAAGCACACAAATACGTAGTAAGTCTTCCAGAGTTTGGATTGTTCTTTTTGATTGGCCATCTGTCTGAGGATGGTATGCACTACTCAGTCTCAATTCAGTACCCAAGGCCATTTGTAGTCTTTGCCAAAATCTCGATGTAAACTTCGAGTCCCTATTAGAAGCAATGGATATGGGCACTCCATGCAATCTAACAATCTCATTAATATAGACTGTAGCCAACTTATCCGCATTATAAATTATTTTGACAGTTAAGAAATGAACAAATTTAGTCAACCGATCAATAATAACCCAAATTGAATCCATACCTCTACTGGAGCGAGGCAATCCGACAATGAAATCCATAGTATTATGTTCCAATTTCCACTCCGGTATTGGCAAGGGTTGAAGTAAACCTGCGGGTCGTTGATGTTCGACTTTGACTTGTTGACAATGTAGCTATTTTGACACAAACTCAGCAATTTCTTTCTTGGCTACCAGAAGTTAAGCTTCAAATCTTGATACATTTTTGTATTCCTTGGGTAGATAGAAAGTTTTGAGCTGTGGCCTTCCCGCAAAACTTGCTTTTTCAATTCAGGATCATTTGGTACACACAACCTCTCTTGGAATTTCAACACATCATTCTCGAATTTAAAATCCGGCCTCGGTTTGGATTCCTGTTCATCAATGATCTTTTTCCCACCTTGTTCCTGCAAAACAATTTTAACCTCAAATTTCTCAAGGTCATGTAGCAGTTCCTTCTGTCTGGTGAGTAAACAGGCCAAATTCCCAATTGATTTTCGACTAAATGCATCAGCAACGGTGTTAGCTTTCCCTGGATGGTACAAAATTTGCAAGTCATAGTCTTTTATCAATTCTAACCATCTTTGTTGTCTCATATTCAACTCTTTCTCTGTAAAGAAGTATTTTAAGCTCTTGTGATATGTTTACACTTCACATGTTGCCCCATACAAGTAGTGGCGCCAAATTTTCAATGCAAATACTATTGCGGCAAGTTCCAAGTCATGAGTTGGATAGTTCTTTTCGTGTGGCCTCAGTTGTCGGGAAGCATACGCAACAACTTTACCATTCTGAATTAATACACATCCCAAACCCTTACAAGAAGCATCACTAGAAATAGTAAATCCATCTGTACCTGAGGGTAAGGTGAGAATCGGTGCAGTCACAAGTCGAGCCTTCAATTCTTGGAAGGCTGATTCTCTCTGATCGGTCCAGTCAAATGGTATTCCCTTTTGAGTCAACTGAGTCAACGATAGAGTAATTTTGGAGAAATTTTTCACAAACCTTCTGTAGTACCCGGCTAAACCCAAGAAACTACGGACTTTAGTAACATTAGTCGGTCAAGGCCAATTTACCACTGCTTCAATCTTCTGTGGATCAATTGAAATGCCATCTTTACTAATCACATGCCCCAAAAACATAACGCTATCAAGCCAAAATTCACACTTCGTTAGTTTTGCATACAGTTTCTATTCTCACAAGGTTTGTAAAGCAATTCTCAAATGATGTTCATGTTCCTCCTTACTCTTGGAATAAATCAAGATGTCATCTATAAAACACAACCATAAATTCATCGAGGAATGGTTTGAAAATTCTGTTAATGAGGTCCATAAATGCAGCAGGCGCATTAGTAACTCCGAAAGGCATAACAAGAAATTCGTAATGTCCGTACCTCGTTCAGAAAGAAGTCTTCTCAATGTCCTATGCTTTGACTTTCAATTGGTGATATCCAGATCTAAGGTCAATTTTGGAAAAGACCTGAGCGCCATGTAATTGGTCAAATAGATCATCAATACGAGGCAATGGGTACTTGTTTTTCACTGTCACCTTGTTCAATTTACGATAGTCAATACAAAGTCTTAATGAGCCGTCTTTCTTTTTCACGAATAAAACTGGTGCGCCCTACGGTGAAGTACTTGGTCTGATAAACTTTTGTCTAACAATTCTTGCAATTGGATTTCTAATTCTTTGAATTCAGTAGGTGCCATTCTGTACGGAGCTTTGGAAATTGGCTGTGTATCGGGTAACACTTCAATGGTGAACTCAACCTCCTTATCAATCAAATTCCCTGGCAAATCGTTTGGAAAAACATCTGGGAATTCTCTAACTATAGGAATACTGTCCACGTTAGCTTTAGTAACAGCAGGTACAGTCAATATACAACATAAATACCCTTTACACCCCTTCTTAACAATTTAAATGCTTTCATAGGCAAAATCAAATATGGGGGAGGTACAACACCAACTCTATTAAATGTAAATTCAGACAATCCAAGTGGACGAAAAATAACTTGCTTTGTTACACAGTCCATGGAGGCATGATATTTGTTAGCCAATCCATCCCCAAAATTACGTCAAAATGATCAAGATTCAGAGGTAGCAAATCAACATACAAAAGTACATTCCCAATAACAATCTCACATGCAAGATACATATAAGCACAAGTCATAGATCCCCTAGCAGGTGAAGATACAGCTAACAAATAGTTCATGGGTTCCAATGGTCTATTTAATTTTCGTGAAAAAGCATGCGTGACAAAAGAATGTGTAGACCCCGAATCAATCAGAATGTAAGTATTTTGAGCACAAATTGAGAGTATACCTGACACAACTGCCTCAGTGTTCTGCATGTCCCCAGGTACAAGTGCAAACACCTAGCCTTACCTCAAAGGTTCCTTTCCAACAGCTTCAGAATTAGGTTTTGGTGTAACAGTTGATGCAGCAGAACTGGCTGTAGGCCTGCTAGTGCCTTAAGACATGAGAGGGCAACCTTTGACCATGTGGTTGTAGACGTCCCCGAACGCCCTGGGAGGGTGAGGTCCCGTTCCGTTCGTTTTGCGGGTCTACTACAGTTCGGACTCAAATTGTCACGGTTCTTAATCTGAACCAAAGAGTCCAAATCTGGCAAATCGTTTTGAGAAAACAGATTTTTAGAAAAAGAAGTGCCAAACATGGACTGCTTTGCCAGATATAGAGTCGCCACCTAAATATTTTATTTTGGGGAATTTAGGAAACCCTGACTCGGTGCCAAAGGCCACGTGTCCGTCATCACCAAAGTTGCCTCGGCTCGGGAACTTGGGTACGATTGGTGGAGGTCAGCTATGAGCACCCCCTCTCGCCCGATCCGAAGATCGGCCTCTACTGACCATGATATACAATTTTGAAAACGTTATGTGTTCTTAATCCGGTTATTAGTCTAGAATTACTATGTTATGCGCACAGCAAACAAATATAGACCAAACCGCCTAAATTGGAACAAAACATTTCATACTTGTTTTGAAAATGGTTTGCTACTCGCAAGTAGGCTAAAATGCAGGTTTTGCCACCCTTGAGTGGGCTTTTAGAAAAGATGGTTTTGCCACTATCTAGTGAGCTTAAAACTCACAGTTTTAATGCGTTATCCCAATTTGGGTAATTTAACCTCCATCCACAAGCATTCAAGCAGTTATATCACATAAGCAGCTAGCCTCATGGTAATCATGCTGTTATGGCAACACTCACACGCATGCGGTATGCTAAAGCATAAATGCTTACCGGGTACTCCGAGCCAAAACAAAAACTAGTTAATAATCATATGCATGATCCTAGTTCATGTTAAGATGGCTGATGCAACACATGCAAGATGCAACTAAGATAGGCTCGGCTAATCTACAATGACATGTGAAATGCTACAACTAACACGTATTCAATTTGGAATTGAAAATACAATGTAGTTAGTATGATGCGCCGAGCCCAGTGCATGCAAAACAGATGAATGAATGCAAACATGCTATCATACTGTATGCTAATTGAAACATGCCCTAATCTAACCATCATAAGCTGGCAAATAAAAGGGAGAAAGACGTGGAGTTGGAAGACATACATCACACACACGCACACTTATTACAACATTGCCCTCGCGCAGAGGGTCCGAATAAATATTACAGTCCGAATAATAAACACATTAATTATTACAGAATTTCTAATTAATTAACAGAATGAATGCAAAAGGAAAGGTGGCCACAACCCCTGTCTCGGGATGCGCGAATGATGCATGCTCAAACCCGTCTCGCCCGGAAAGTTCGTACCATACCACTGTCGCCTCGGTTTACACTACCCGGCTTCTCTGAAAATTGCCAAAGTTCTGGGATAGGTCCCCTGAACACTGTGGAACACCATCGGCTGAAGGAAATGTCCACCGGCCATTGAAAATATCCATCGGCTGTTGATGAAGCTACCGGCCCAGGAAGGATTGCCGGTCGGCACTGAATACTGCCGGTCGGCAGAAAGTTCCTGCAGAATCTGGTTTTTGACAGCAACAAGAACAGACAGTGTATGGCATGGAATTTCAAGCAAGTGCATGCATGGCCACTCTCTCAATCATGTAATGGACTCAAGGGAGTATGCCCCTCGACCCTCGGGCCATCAATTACGCATGATGGCCTAAGAGGCCAAGTTTTGCAACTTCGATATCAAATGAAATGCAAGCACAAAACACATCAAAGGGCCCCAACCCCTATCATGATTGATCAAGAGGCAAGGGATTCATGCTCAATGAAATGCAACCTAGGCATGGAGGCTAAGTATGCAACATGAACATGCAAATGAGCAACGTATACTAGGCGCGCAACCTAAACATGTAAGTAAACATGGCATGCAACCACATGCGATGATGGACTTAAACTAACATGGATAGCTCGCAAGAATGCCAAAATTAGTGGCCATTAGATGAAAATGAGACTCTCGAAACGCGTGCATGCATGCACGCAAACCGATGATCAAACCTAAGGCATAGTATGAAACTCTAACAAGGCATGGCGAGGCATGAAATATGGCATACAAGCATGTAATTTCAGCACTAAAATGTGATATAAAACAGCCCCGAATCATGGAAACATGGCACCCGATGCATGGAATGAGACCCGAAATGTAAAACTAGGCACACGCAATGGCCTACAGCTATACAAAGCATGCATTATTTGAACATGAAGCATGAAGAAAGATTCAAGACAGTCTCAAAACAAGCATGTTTACAGTTTTAAACAAGGTCAAACAGTGAACACAAATAGGGCTAAACCGATATGCAAAAATGGCCCTAAATGTGAGATAAAGAAGCAAGTCACAGCTGCTGGCCCCAAACAGAAGAGGGCCCTTCAACAATGTTGAAGAGGGACCCAAAACATGGCATTTTATAGTTTATGATCAAACCCAAAACAGTGCGTATGCAGGCCTAAAATACTATGCAAAATAAGGCCTAAAAAAAGGGATATAAAGGCAAGTGGAAAATGGAAGCCTCAAACAGTGATGAGCCCTTCAACAATGTTGAAGAAGGGCTCAAAATAAGCCATTTTACAGTTTCTGACAGAGCTCAAAACAGTTTACACGTAGGCCAAAGATACTACACAAGAAATAGGCACACAAGAGGGGTAATGAAGCAAGTGGTAGCTAGGGACCTTAAAAATGGAAGGACCCTAAAACAAACATGAAAAATACATCAAAACATGACTATTTTCAGTTAGGGTCGGAGCCCAAATATGCAAGCATGTATGGCTTAGAAAGGATACAAAAATAAGCTTAAAAGAGAGGAAATGTTGCTCACCCTTGAAGACCAAACTTTAGCAGCCTTTTGGCTTGAGAAAAGGTGCCTCCAAAGCTCTGAGAAGGCCCTCCAAGCTGCTAGAATGGAGTGGTGGTGTGGTGCTATAGGGTGTAGTGCAAATGGGGCAAGGATTTTAGGATTTGGAGGCTTGGATGAGATAGATATATGGAGGATTGTATACAATGCTCCAGCTGGTTTTCTAACCTGGTATAAGGAAGAGGAGAGCTTCCTTCAAAGAGCCAAGAGACTAAAGCTTCTCTTAGAAGCTTCAAACCAAGAGCAAAGATCCTCCATACATGTGTATGGAGGATCCAGTCTGTGCCCTCCAGCTGGCACAGCTGGCATCCACTCAATCTGTAGAATACTCTGGAAGGTCGTTGGCCAGCAAAAAAGGTCGGTCGGCTAAAATAAATGGCCGGTCGGCACAATAAATTGCCGGTCGGATAAATAGATTGCCGACAGATGCTTCCAAGGTCAAAAAGTGGCTGGTGGGTGTCTAGATTGAAGCCCCAGAAGTTATCTTTCCAATGGCGTAAACCTTGCATTAAAATTCCTCCTGTGAAAAACGTTATGCCCTTTTTGGTGAAGCCGCGCAGAGTCGATCCAACCGGGATGATGCCCAACTTCAACTGATCATATCTCCCCCACCCGGACTTGGCTTTAGGAGATTCTTGAGTGCAAAATGAAGCCCCGGAAGTAAGCTTTCCAACAGTGGTGCCCTCATAGCTAAAATCCAAGTATGCAAATGAATAAGCCCGATTCAGCGAGGGCTGCTCAACTCTCTCTTACCCGGATTCATGCCGAACTTCTCCCAAACTAGTTTTCTCCTCTCATTTCCTCTTTTCTTCAACTCCAAATCCCTAAACAACGTGTTTTGAAAGATTTTTCAAAGATTTCATCTCTCTTTTATTCATCTCCAACTTGTCCTTGCTCGGTTTACCGAAAAGCGCAACATTTACCGAAATGTGAGCGTCGGAACATTGTAGAAACTTTATTTCAAAAATGTTTTGAAAGAGAGGGTTTTAAAGTCTAAAAACCATCCAAAATAACTTTGGCCCAAAATGGGGTGTAAAGTTGAGATTTGTCTCTCTCCTCGCCGAAGAAACTGAACCTTTGCCCTACACACCTTTCTCCACCAAGTAAACCATCAGTAATGCCCAAGTCTTGAGGGCGGTCAAAAATGGGGTGTCGACAGTGGCCCACCTTGCCACATCTGTAACATGCCCCAGAAATTTTGTAGCAAACCCCTTTATGTCTCTTGCCACACTCTGAACAAGGTGGCATGGAATTGTTTCCTTGACTAGAGCTGCTTGTTGATCCTGCGTTTTGCTTTTTATTTAGCAAGTTGTTCCAGCCCCTTTTAAAATTGAAGTTTTGTCTTTTGCCCCGCCATTCAATCACCGGTGCCTTAGTCTGTTTCAATGCTGCAACATTTGTTTCGGCTATAATTGCTCGGTTGAGAACATCCACATACTTGAGTAATTTCAAGACATTAATTCGATCGAGTATTTCCACGTTAAGCCCACCTTCAAACTTTCTAGCCTTCTTACAGTTGGTATCCACCACGTGTGGCGCATATCGGGCAAGTTCAGTAAACTTGGACTCATATTTAGCTACTGACATGGTACCCTGTTTCAATTGTTCAAATTCAGTCACTTTACGGTCCCTGACACACTGAAGGAAGTACTTTTCATAAAAAGCTTCCTTAAATTGAGTCCAGGTCATGGCATTGTTCATATCACGAATAAGCATCCACCACCATCTAGCCTCTTCTTGTAACGTAAAGGTAGCCAGTAACACTTTATGTGCCTCTGAACAAGGAAATACTTCAAACAGTTTCTCGGTTTCTAGGACCCATTCTTCAGCCTTCAATGGCTCAAGACCACCCTGGAATGTTGGTGGTTTCATTTTGTTAAACTTTTGCGTCAAGGCAATCACATTATCATTGACATTTGGTTCTGGCTGCACTGGAGGAGGTGGGGGGCTGTTGATTCTGTTGTTGTCTTAATGACTCGGTCAGTAATTCAACCATCCTTTCTAATCTGGCAATCCTTGTATCGGATGATTCAGGTTCATTGACATTTCTTGCGTTCTCCATTGCACTATATACAATATAGTAATAATAAACATAGGAAAAACAACTTACTTATGCACATTAGCATATATAAACATATCACGACCACACACACTTTCTTATGCTTATGCAACGCCCTAATTCTTTTCTAGGACATCCTATAGCTCATTAGGACCTGTGTGTGTAGTATAACTCGTGCTTTGATACCACTCTGTCACGACCCAAACCCGCCCCTAAGGGTTTAGCATCGTAACTGACCAGTAATCCGTGATTACCAAAGGCCTGCTTAACAGTAATGACAATAATACAATATAAAGGGGCTGGCGGAAGCCAATTAGTAATAAAACGACGTCCAATGAGCTATGAAAACCTGAATGGAAAAAGACTTTCATGGACAAAACCATATTCATAACCATATACCAAAAATACATGTACAAGGTAGCACACAAGTTAGGGACCTAATCCCCTCCTCAAAACCGTACAATCAAAGTCTTAAACATTCTTTACATTGATGGAGACAAAAAGGGTGAATCTGGAACACCCCAAAATAGCCTTGACTCGTGTAGGTTCAGAACCTTGATATGAGGCACAATGGCTGGCTTAACAAAATGGAAGCTTAAGTAGGCGCCCTTAGCTCTGGTTCGGTGCTTGGCCACCTACATATATATATATATATACAAACTGTGAGCTAAAGCCTAGGGAATAACAAATATGTAAAGGGGTTAAGAATGGATCTCCTTTCGATAATTGAAACAGTCTTTTGCATCAGTAAATCAATTATTCAATCAGTGACTCATATTTCAAGTCATAACATTCAGTTGGAAACAATAGCAGTCATACGTGGTACATCCAATAGCAGAACAGTACAGTAGGCCTAAATAGACCGAATAGTCAGTTGATAGCCATCAAAACAGTAAATAGTAGTAGTTCCAAATATTGAAACTAATAGAGATCTTTGTAACAATAGCAGTAACAGTAATAGTAACAATAACAGTAACAGTAATAGTAACAGTAACAGTTAGTTGCTATAGATGCCACGAGTACAGTTCATATAATAGGACAAACATTCATTCGGTAAACAATATCATTTCAAAAAATAGTGCAGTCATTCGTTTAGAAAATAATTATAATTGAACATAGCTTTACAACATTGTTACTCACAGATTACTGGGCTATGGGCAGGCTAATCAGCATCCTTGGGTGCCAAACCTACACAGTTGTAGAATGAACACACACTAAATTACACACCCGAAATTAATAACTTAGCCCCTTGCTTGTTTTATTGTGGTTCTAAATCATTATCCTCATTATGATGCCTTAAACATGGCCTAGGAATGTCTAGGATAGAATGAGGATGCAAAAATATACTTAAAAACAGTTTCCAAAACTTGCTGAAAATAGGGGTCTCGCTCGAGCGTGGCTTCCTTTGCTCGAGTGGACATGCAGAATGTGCTTGGTCGCTCGAGCGTAGACTCCTTCGCTCGAGCGATTTGTAAAAATGTGAAAAGTACTAGTTGCTAAAAATTTTCGCTCAATGCTTGCTTGAGCGTGAGACACAGTTCTTCGCTCGAGCGCAAGTCTTGTCACTCGAGCGTGCTTCTGCACACGCAAAATCCTGAGAGCTTGCAATTTACACTCGAGTTAGCATTGCGTCGGTCGAGCGAAAGTCTGAAAACAAAGGTGGTCGCTCGAGCGAGGAAGCCGAATTCTGGGTTTCCCAGATTTGCTCCCAAAGCTCAAAGCATGGATTTAATGTGCCAAAACTCATCCTTTTGGGCCAATCCCCTGGAAAATACTCAGAAACTCATAACACAACATGTTTTGAAGGTCATTTCATAAAATTAAAGCCCAAAAGTGTGTCAATTGTAATAACCCAACCCTCGTACATGATTCTGGTATATTTTCAGTTCCTTAGTCTGTACTTTTAAATGCTCATTATGGAATTGTATGGGGAATTAAGGTTAATTAAGTGAATCCTAAGATTATGGATACATATCTGTTCCATAAGAAAAGTGTCTGTCACAATTAGAATGTTTGAATCAGAAATTGAGGGTCCTAGAGGCTTGATAATCCGAAATTGATCTTACATTTAAAATTAACATAATTTTTAGGTAATACTAAGCATTGTTATGAAAATATGATTTGGAATGATTAAATTAATTAGTTTTTGTCCTATTTACCATATATATATATATATATATCTTTGGCTTAGGGCCCTTAATGAAAATATCTCCTAAGTGTAAATTGGAGGAGAAGGTTAAAGAGGGTTGAGAGGGGGTTCAAGAAGAAGATTGGGAAGTTAGTGAGGATTGTAGAATTTGAGCTCAAGGTATGCGATTCTTGCTTTTGTTAAGCTCTCATGATAAGTGAGTAAGAAATTCTCTCCAATTCTTAAGTGGAAGTTGCAATTAAAGAATCAAGGGTGTGTGTGTGATCTTGTTTAGTTATATTGGTAAATGAGTTGGTAATCTCACCTTTCCTCTCTTGATTTTACTTATTGTATGGTGTTTATTTACATACCTAAATGATTATCAAATATGGTTGTTTATATCTAGTTGGACCAAACATAATTGAAACCATGAAGGGATTAAGTTATGTTGGGAACTTTAAGAATTAGAAATCTAAATCCTAGTTGGGGTGTATGTGTGTTGGAGGATCCCATTAACATGTTTCTAGACCATGTTTTAGCAATTAAGGAAGCTATGTTGAGCCTTTTAAATATTCACCAAAAGGTGGGATTTTGAATGAATTTTCGGACTGTTTTGAGCAGAATCGCCGCACGTGCGGGGGTCATGGTTGCACGTGCGAGAACCCCAGCCGCACGTACGGGAGTCATGGCCGCACGTGCGGAGAATGAGGAATTTTGGCATTTTGGCTACTGTCTAAAAAGCACGTGCAGGGCATCACTGCCGCACGTGCGGGGCTTACAGTCGCACATGCGGCCGATGCTAAAAATAACGAGTTGCTCCGTTTTACGTGCTGGACCCTATAATATTGTTGAAATATGTATTTAAGACCTTTATGATATCTGTAAATTTAATTGAAGCGAAACAAATTCGAAATGATTTAACGAAGGAAAAGAGTTAATCTACAAGTTGTTCATGTGTGTAGGTCATAATCCGGGAGAGACAAGCGCGCCGCTACTGCACTGTGAGTAGTAGTACTGTTATTGTACGCTTTCCTACAGCTAATGATTACTATTAGCATTCTATTAACGCATGTCAATTATGTAACTTATACGAATGTTTGAAAGGATGTGAATGAATAATGTAAAAGAATGGAAATGTTTCCATATGACTCCGGAATTCTGTAAGACTCTAACATCTGGGCCTATGGCCAATCTGAACTTTCTGATATAAAACAAAGTGCTGTACGGAACTAAGTGCTACAATGTGAGTCACCTCTAGAATCCGTGCGAGACACCTCTTGAGTTCATGCATGCATGAAAAGGGTTTAATGCCATCCTGTCTAAGGGCTTAATGCCATTCTGCTTAAGGGCTTAATGCCATTCTGTTCAAGGGCTGAGTGCCAATCTGTTTAAGGGCTTAATGCCACTCCATTCAAGGGCTTCAAAACATTATGTTTAAAAGCCAGGCCTAAGGCCGTTCTGAAAATTAGTACAGAATCATATTAACCACATGACCTCTGCATTTATACACGCATTGATATGTATTATATTTAAGTTGAGCATCAATTTGTTTAAGTACTATTATTCACTGAGCCTGGCTCACTCTGTGTTATGTCTATTTCTTTAGGTAACCGACCGGGAGGTTAGTCCTAACCCATGACATCCGTTCTCTTTTGTCAACCTCTGAGTGTCTAAGCACTAGACGAAGCTACTTATGTTTTGTGAAGTTTTTCTATGATGTTGACTCGTACTATAATTTCCTACTTAAGGATGAATGTATATAACTTTCTCAACCTGCGATGTTTTGGTTATACTTCCAATCATAGGGCTGAGTCTGTATATGTGTATGTATATAACCGATGCTCAGATGTATGTTTCTGTATATTAATTTCTTGTTAAGTTGTTTGTGATCCTGGCATAGTAGTGATTGCTCAATGGAGGTTGTTTTCTGTTATTTTATAATATTTAATGCTTCCGTTTAGGCCCCGTATGTTATGTATATCAGGTTAAATGTTCGTTTCTGAATAGGTCATGCCTAAACTTTTAGGGGTGAGTGTGCGGCATGACAATGGCATCAGAGCACAAGTTGCCATCTCACACACGAATCCATTGAGCCTTAGGATGTCTACAAAAGACTTAGGCATCATGCATTGCATTCTGAACGCACATGAAAGACCGATGGCAATGTTAAATGCATTTTGCTAACGCTAACGATTACGATTCATGTTTATGGTATATTCTTGTATGTATTGTAATTGAATGTGTTGTAGAATATGGTGAGAACAAGAGTAGAAGACCCAGAAGATGACACTTCTGCATGGTTGGATAGGATGGAGAGGATGATTATGGAAATGGCGGAAACCCTACGACAACAACAGTAATAACAACAACCGCAACAGCCACCACCGTCGGTACCTCCACCCATAGTATAAGATTTTCATGCTGAAGACCGAACTATTACTCTTACCAAGGAGTTTAAAAAGATGAAACCGCCATCATTCAAAGGAGGAATAGAACCAATGAAAGCTGAAGCATGGGTGTTGGGAATAGAGAAGTTATTCAAAGTTTTTCCTTGCACGGAAGCTCAAAAAGTACAACTGGCTGCCTTCACCCTTGAGGACGAGGCACGGAGATGGTTGATGCTTACAAGGACCATACACCTAGGATTAACATGGGATAGATTCCTAGAACTGTTTTATGACAAGTATTTCCCCAAAAGTATGCAAGATAAGAAGGTGACAGAATTCGAAACTCTCAGACAAGGGAATAAAACTGTTGCCGAATATGAAGCTCAATTTGCAGAACTGGCCCGGTTTGCACCTCATATGGTGGATACAGATTACAAGAAGGCGTGTAAGTTCGAAGGGGGATTACGGAGCGCTATACTGGACAAGGTCAACATGTTGAAGTTACCCACTTATGTCGATGTGTTAGAGAGGGCTGTTATAGCAGAAGGAAACCTCACTACTCAGAACCGAATTTTTGAATGGAAAGGGAAGAGGCAGAATACTCAATGGTCAAAGGGGACAACTACTCCACCAAACAAGAAACAAAATTCAGGGACTTCAAATACTTCCACTTCTAGTCAGGATTCAATTCCTGTTTGTCTGGAATGTGGAAAGAAGAATCGAGGAACGTGCTACCGGAAGTTTGGAGCCTGTTTTCAATGTGGCAAAACAGGTCATTTGATAAGGGATTGCCCTCAAAGGAATCAACAAAATGCCAATAGGGCTGGTACCAGTTCAGCGGGGTCTACACCAACTTCCAACACCAAGACAGCTACTAAACCTACTAACAAGAAAGACACTGCAAGGCAAGGCAGGGTGTTCGCATTAGTTCCGGGAGATGTGTAAAGTGCGGCCACAGTGGTGTTAGGTACATTTGTTGTTCACGGTCATTCTGTTCATGTATTGTTTGATTCTGGCTCCACCCACTCTTTTGTGTCAAAACTATTTGCTCCTAATTTAGATAAAACTGAAGAAAAGCTGTCTTTTAGATAAAACTGAAGAAAAACTGTCTTATATGTTGTGTGTTCTTCACCTTTGGGAGACTCTATGATTTGTGCTTCTGTATGCTTAGCTTGTGAACTCTAACTTGGAGATATTTGAGTGTATGCTAATCTGTTACCTCTCGACATGACTTATTTCGATGTTATTCTGGGAATGGATTGGTTGAGTGATTATGGTGCAACTATAAACTGCTTGACTAAGCAAATCAGTTTCCACCCTCTAGGACAAGCAGAGTCTATTTTTCAGGGACAGGAAGTGACTTCTCCACCTTATTTGATTTCTACAGCAAAGGCTTGTAAATTAATTCAGAAGGGGTGTCAGGGGTATTTATGCAGTGTTTTGGAGCGGCAAGTAATGAATGGGGTTATTGACATGATTCCCGTTGTTTGTGAATTTCTGGATGTTTTTCCAAAAGAATTACCAGGGCAGTTGATAGACCGTGAAATTGAGTTTACCATTGAAGTGGCGCCGGGAACTCAACCTATTTCTAAGACTCCGTATAGGATGTCACCAGTTGAAATGAAAGAATTAAAGATTCAGTTGCAGGATTTGCTTAATAAGGGATTTATTTGTCCGAGTGTGTCTCCTTGGGGTGCACCAGTTCTGTTTGTGAAAAAGAAGGATGAAACACTTCGACTTTGTATTGATTACAAGGAACTCAATAAAGTAACGATCAAGAATATGTATCTATTGCCACGAATCGATGATTTATTTGATCAGCTTCAAGGAGCACAAGTTTTCTCAAAAATTGATCTACGGTTTGGATACCATCAATTGAAGGTCAAAGCTGATGATGTTGAGAAGACAGCTTTTCGAACCCGGTTCGGTCATTATGAATTTTTGGTTATGCCCTTTAGAGTTACTAACACACCAGCAGCATTTATGGATTTGATGAACCAGATTTTCAAGACCTATTTGGATGAGTTCGTGGTAGTATTTATTGATGACATCCTCATTCACTCGAAGAATGCCGAAGCCCATGAGGACCATCTTCGCCTAATCCTACAAACACTTCGAGAAAAGGAGTTGTACGCTAAACTGAAGAAATGTGAATTCTGGCTACAAGAGGTGGCATTTCTGGGGCATGTAATAACAAAGGATGGAGTCTCTATAGATACACACAAAATTGAGGCGATTGTGAATTGGCCAACTCCTACCAATGTGACTGAGGTACGTAGTTTTATGGGGTTAGCCGGATATTACAGGAGGTTTGTTCAAGATTTTTCCAAAATTGCTGTGCCACTTACACAATTGACCCAAAAGGGAGTTGCGTTTGAATGGTCAGAAAAGCGGGAATCTGCCTTCCAGGAATTGAAAATAAAGTTGACTACAGTGCCAGGTCGGGCCTTACCATCCGGTACTGAGGGGTTTGTAATCTATAGTGATGCTTCGCATAAAGGGCTTGGTTGTATACTTATGCAAAATGGAAGAGTTATCGCTTATGCCTCTCGACAGCTGAAACCCCATGAAAAGAATTATCCCACCCACGATCTTGAGCTAGCAGCAGTGGTTTTTGCTTTAAAAATATGGCGACATTATCTGTATGGCACTACATGCGAAGTTTATACTGATCACAAAAGTCTCAAGTACCTTTTTACTCAAAAAGAATTGAGTATGCGGCAGCGGCGCTGGTTAGAGCTGATTAAAGACTGTGATTTACAGATTCACTACCACCCTGGTAAAGCCAACACAGTTGCAGATGCGTGTAGACGCGCCCGCGTGGGGGCCGGCGCTACAGTTCGGACTCAATTTGTGTCACGGTTCTTAATCTGAACCAAAGAGTCCAAATCCGGCAAATCGTTTTGAGAAACAGATTTTTGAAAAGAAGTGCCAAACATGGACTGCTTTGCCAGATACAGAGTCGCCACCTAAATATTTTTTTAAAATGGGAGAATTTAGGAAACCCTGACTCGGTGCGAAAGGCCACGTGTCCGTCATCACCAAAGTTGCCTCAGCTCGGGAACTTGGGTACGATTGAGGAAGGTCAGCTATGAGCACCCCCTCTCGCCCGATCCGAAGATCGGCCACTACTAACCATGATATCCTATTTTGAAGACGTTATGTGTTCTTAATCCGGTTATTAGTCTAGAATTACTATGTTATGCGCACAGCAAACAAATATAGACCAAATCGCCTAAATTGGAACAAAACATTTCATGCTTGTTTTGAAAATGGTTTGCTACTTGCAAGTAGGCTAAAATGCAGGTTTTGCCACCCTCGAGTAGGCTTTTAGAAAAGATGGTTTTGCCACTATCTAGTGGGCTTAAAACTCACAGTTTTAACGCGTTATCCCAATTTGGGTAATTTAACCTCCATCCAAAGGCATTCAAGCAGTTATATCACATAAGCAGCTAGCCTCATGGTAATCATGCTGTTATGGCAACACTCACACGCATGCGGTATGCTAAAGCATAAATGCTTACCGGGTACTCCGAGCCAAAACAAAAACTAGTTAATAATCATATGCATGATCCTCGTTCATGTTAAGATGGCTAATGCAACACATGCAAGATGCAACTAAGATAGGCTCGGCTAATCTACAATGACATGTGAAATGCTACAACTAACACGTATTCAATTTGGAATTGAAATACAAATGCAGTTAGAATGATGTGCCGAGCCCGGTGCATGCAATACAAATGCATGAATGCACACATGTATCGCATAAGGTATGCTAATTTTAACTATGCCCTAGTCTACCATCACAAGCAGGTAAATAAAAGGGAAGAAAGACGTGGGGTTGGAAGACATACGCACACTCACGCACGCTTATTACACAATTGCCCTCACTTGGAGGGTCCAAATAAATATTACAGTCCGAATAATAAACAAATAAATTATTACAGAATTTCTAATTTACTTAACAGAATGAATGTAAAAAGAAAGGTAGCCACGGCCCCTTCCTCGGGATGCGTGAATGATACATGCTCGAACCCGTCTTGTCTGGAAAGCCCGTACCATACCATTACTGCCTCTGTTTTCACTGCCTTGCTTCTCTGAAAAATTTGAAAGTTCTGGGACAGATTCCTTGCACACTACAGAATACCATCGGCTGGAGAAAATTCCCACCGGCAATGTATAATTTCCATCGGCTGCTGATGGAGTTATCGACCATTCACCAATGGCTGGTCGGCACTGAATTCTGCCGGTCGGCTGAAACTTCTTGCAGAAGACAGTTTTGACAGCAACAGAGGACAAACATCATATGGCATGGGATTTCAGGCACATGTAAGCATGGTCATGTTCCCCATCATGTATTGAACTCAGGGAAGCATGGCCCTCGATTCTCGAGCCATCAATTGTGCATGATAGCCCAAGAGATCAAGCTTGCCATTTGATGTAAAAATGCATGCAACACACAAATGAGGACCGAGACCCTATCATGTCGAAGTCAAAGGCCCCGGTGACCGAGAGTTAAGACACGTTGCATCACTTATAGTATGAACGCTCCTTAACCCTCACACTTGGTTTGACACCCCAAACCAAGTAATGCAATGCATGTTATGCAAACATGACTCAAAAATACAACATGAGATCAAGATGCAAGGCATGCCAAATGCCATGCAACTACTATGGCAAGTATGCAATGCTAGGCATGCAAGATGCAAATGCAATGCCAACATGGACGATTTAAGCAATAGGATCATCAAGTTACAACACTAAATGAAGCAATCATTCAACAAACATGAGACAAGCATGCAATGGTGGACTTAAACCCTAAAGGGGCAGACCTCAATCCACCCCAAAACAGTGGCCAAAAGTGCCCAAAATGATGGACAAACACTCATGCCAACGTGCAAGCCAATGGACCTAAGGCTAAGGCACAAAAAGGGGGCACTTTACTTCCACCAATATGACCATTCATGGCATGAATTAGACAAGTAAAAATAGAATTTTAGCATGCATAAATGGACTCCAAAACTCACTAATATGGCAGCTTAAGTGGCTCCAATGAGATGCATGCACCAAAACTCATTTCTAGGCATAAAAGGGCACACCCTCAAAGCATGAAAGAGGTCACATATGCAAGCATACAAACATGATTTATGGACTGAAATACGGTCCTAAATGATGCCAAATCATGAGGATGGTCTAAGCTACGCGTGCTAGAGGCCAACATACTCAAGGCTTACAAGCCAAAACACAAAGAGAGGACACCAAACATGGCAAGCATGACTAAAACAGATGGCCAATAGGTCTTAAACATGGTAAAGTAATGCCAATACCTTCATGAAATTAGACTAATACATGCAAGAATCATGACCTAAACACAAGATGCATTTCTAGGCCAAATAGAGGAATGTAAAGCAAGTGTGTTAAGCATGCAAAAGGGCACAAATCCGACCCAAAAAAAAGATAACATGTGACCTAGAGACACCAAAAAAACTCTGAAATAGGGCCAAAATTAGTCAAGCATGCATGTTGGCCTTTAAGCCAAAAGCAAGGAAATGAGGCAATGAAGGGAGAGGGGTGTCCCTCCCCTATACAAAACTTCAAACCACCTTCCTCACCACTGAAAATCCACTGGTTTTCAGCGGTGAGAAGACCAAGACACACATGCAAACAAAGCCTCACAAAGGAAGCACCAAAAAGGCCAAATAAGGCCTAAGAGGGTGAGTTTGAACTCAAACCACAAAACACCCTCAATGAAAGTTCTTAAGCATGAAAATATAAGATTTTTTATGTTATGCACAAAACTTAAATCAGCAAGCAAGATAGGTAAAAAACTAGTGCAAGTTTGGGGAAACTAAAGCAAAGTGATTACCCTTGAAGAACCTTTGAAGAACAGTTGGTCCAGCCCTCTTCTTTTGATCAAAATCAGTCCAAAAACTCAAGAATCAACCTTCAAAGTGACTCAATCTCGGAGCAAGGTGTAATGGTGTGTGTATTAGTGCAAAAGTAAGGCAAAAATGCACTTTTGGGTTACCAAACACACACTAAGGGAGGAGAGGTAGGGAAATATAGAGAGAGATGATATATCTATGTATAAGCTCTGGTTTTTCCTTCAAACTTGCCAACCTAGAACAAGGAGAAGACCTCTCCTCTTATAGAAGTCCCCCTTGCAAAGCTTACAAAACAAGCTTGCTTAGGGGGAAATCCCTCCATACACGTGTATGGAGGGGAACAGAGTGGGTGCCAGCTATCACAGCTGGCACAAAATATCTACATAAAGTAGATGAACAGTAGTCGGCTGCTCAAAATTGCCATTTTGACAAAATGGAGTGCCGACCGGCAATAAAGAATGCCGATCGGCAATATACATTGCCGATGGCAACAAAACACCAGCCGGTGGCCTCTGGCCATGGCCGGTGATGTGTGGGGGTGCCTCACAAGGCATTCCCTGCCCCTCCAAGGCAAAACACAAGTGTTTGGTGCAAAACCGGACACTAAGCAGTCGAGTTCGGAGATCCTGAGGCAAGGCGCGTAGCCGAGGCCTCCGGGAACTCCAAACGAACACAAACATAGATGATCATCGGACGTTCAAACTGTAACAACCCTCACCTTACTCTTGTCATACTTGCATACATTCCTGCATGAACCTGCCTTGTTATTTTGTTTTTGAAGGTTTTGCCTTGTCTTGATTTGCTTAAAGTTGCTAGCATGATTTTGATCTTTGCTTGGTGTGTGTGTGGCCGAGGTCCTCTTGAGCTTAGTTCGCCTTTGAACCCTTGTACTTAGAACTATTTTGAGACCTTGGTCGACCCCCATCTTCACCTCGGGCATTTTATTGCCGAGATGTTTCGCACTTAGTGAACCTTGTCCTTGGGCAGGTATGGCCTAGGCCGAGATGTGGCACACCCCGGCCAAGGTGCGGCACAGCTTAGTCAAGCGTCGTCCTCCCTAGCCGATGTTTTGTTACCCTGTTGCCTTATCCTTGATTCGAGCCGATGTCGTTCATTGCCGATGTGTTGTACCGAGCTTGCTGCATACGCTTTGTCAGAGACTTGTCTTATCAATCAATCACCTTTTTGAGCTGAACCAACCCGATAGCGCCACGTGTCCGAGCTGATTGTTAAGGCAGCCGACAGACCTAGAAACAAATCATTTTGGTCTCAAATCTTTGTTTTTAGAGAGAGAAGCTCTAGAGAAGTTCTTGAGTGAGAGTTAGTCCTCCAAGCTTGATCTTCGTGGTTTGAACAGTTGGATTCGAGTTTTGAGGTTAGAATCTTGATCTCCTTTGATTATTGTTATTGATCATCTAGCTGCATTGCATGATCGAATCTGTTTTGCATGCCATGCATCGATTTGAAGTTGGTTTTGGAAAGAGAAAATGGTTTTTCATATGTTCTTGAAGAAAGTCTCATTTTGATCCGAAAGTTTGGAACGAAAACCATGTTTTTGTGTTTGTTCTTGCATGACCTTCTTGCGTGAGTACCCAGATCCATGTTTTGAACTCGTGGCATGAAATCTTAGATTTTTATAACAAGTTTTGAGCTCACATTCATCTTTCTCTCGATCATGTTCATCATGTTCTTCTTGTGCTTCAAAGGGAAACCCAGGTTTTTCCCGACTTTGTTTAACGGGACCTCGGCATAGTCCTGGTTGGTACCCAGTTTGTTTTCCTGAGACGGGAGTAGTGTTTAAACTCCCAGCATGTTTTGCTTTGTTATTGACTTGGATCTGTTAAGAATGCCGAGACCATTCGTATATGGGTATAGCTCGTTTTGAGAATGTGACTTGCCATGTGATTGTAGGACCTTGATCTTTGCTTTGAGTCTACACCTGAAGAACTAGGTGAGTGGTATTATTGATAAAGCTATGTTATACTTGTTTTTGATAAATCTTGCTTGCTTTGTTTTGACAAAAGTGTTTTGTTAAGCATGAATGAATAGCTCTTGTTTTGATATGACAAGTATAATTCTTGTTTGATGCCATCTTTGAAAAGGATACGGTCCTTGTTAAATCGGGCTACGGGCCTAAGTAACACAAGTCCCTTGTACTGAAGGACTCTAAACTTTCGCAGTACCAAGTGTAAAAGGATACGGTCCTTGTTAAATCGGGCTACGGGCCTAAGTAACCCTTGAGACTTGTGATACTTGATTGATGAGTACGGTTCATCCCTTGCTTCGCCGATGTTGTGATACTTGATTGATGAATACGGTTCATCCCTTGCTTCGCCGATGTTGTAATACTTGATTGATGAATACAGTTCATCCCTTGCTTCGCCGATGTTGTGATACTTGATTGATGAATACGGTTCATCCCTTGCTTCGCTGATATTGTAATACTTGATTGATGAATACGGTTCATCCCTTGCTTCACCGATGTTGTAACACTTGATTGATGAATACGGTTCACCCCATGTCTTGATAAAGTTCGATGTATTTTGTTTTAAGGACTTCGGCTATATTCATGCAAACCTTTATTATTAGTACCATTCACTGAGTGTTTGTACTCACCCCTCTATATATATGTAGGTGATGAGCAGGACGGCGGCGACGCCTAGATTGTTTTGGGAAGCTTGTTTTGGATTCGTGCTTGTCAGCTTTGCTTTTGTATTTACGTCGGCGATGCCCTTCATTGCATGTCAGCAAATCTTGAAAATCATGCTTCTTGACTTGTATTTTATTGTATTTCGTATATGTCGGCTCAAGAAGCCTTTTGATCAAGATGTAACACATGTCTTGCTTTGTTGTATTCAGCTTGTAAAGTTAATTGGAAATGTTTGACATTTCATTTGATCTATGCACAGCTCTTATGGACCACTTGTATTTTGAATTATTGCTTCCGCATTTGTTAGCCTCGATTATTATACTCTGATTGTGTTAAGTTTTTGAAAAGTTGGCCTTCGGTAATTACGGATTACTGGCCATCACGGCACCAAACTACTAGGGGCGGTTTGGGGTCGTGACACAAACGGTGACGTCCAAGTCTTGAGGACGGTCAAAAATGGGGTGTCTACAGTTGCCCCTCTTTGATAGAACTCGAAAGTCATAACAATGATGGGAGTAAATGTCAAAGCCCAGAGACGACCCATTTTTGACAAGGCCGAAGACTTAGACAAACATGCAAGACAAGGAAGATATGCACCCGAGGGCAGGGGCAAAATGCAAGACAATGCACAAAGCCGAACATAACTTATGATCATGCAAAGAAAGCTATAACGAAGCATACATGCAACACTTTTAAGCTAGCATACACCAAACTACACTACAATGCAGAAAGGATGTAAGAGAATTATGTAATTCTCGATACGTCTCACTCGGAGGATACAATACATGTGCGGCTCGTCTGGTTGCACCAACCTCAAATGAACCGTACATACAATATCGTGCCTGTAAAGAAAACAAACTTAACAGGTGCAATTATCGTTAGCAATATGCATAATAGTGTACTCGAAATGTGTAACAACGCAAAGCAAATGGGAAGCATAATGATGCTGTGAAGGTATAGACATGTAAGTGGAGCATGCGGTCTACGCAGGCACCAAAATTGATCATGAGCATACGGTCTACGCAAGTAATGAAATTGAACGTAAGAATGCGGTCTACGCAAGTAGAACGTGCGGTCTACGCAAGTAGTGAAATTGATTACAAATATGCGGTCTACGCAAGCAAAACATGCGGTCTACGCAAGCAATGAAATTGAACAAACATGCGGTCTACGCAAGTAAAACATGCGGTCTACGCAGGGAAATCATGCGGTCTTACGCAATCAAAACATGCGGTCTACGCAGGGAAATCATGCGGTCTACGCAAGTAATGAAATTGATTACAAACATGCGGTCTACGCAGGCAAAACATGCGGTCTACGCAAGTAATGAATTGAACAAATATGCGGTCTACGCAAGCAAAACATGCAGTCTACGCAAGTAATGAATTTGAACAAACATGCGGTCTACGCAAGCAAAACATGCGGTCTACGCAAGTAATGAATTGAACAAACATGCGGTCTACGCAGGTAGTGTAATTAAACAAACATGCGGTCTACGCAATCAAAATATGCGGTCTACGCCAGTAATGAAATTTGAATAATCATGCGGTCCACGCAATCAAAACATGCGGTTTACGCAGGTAGTGAAATTTGAATAAACATGCGGTCTACGCAAGCAAAACATGCGGTCTATGCAAGGAAAACATGCGGTCTACGCAGGTAATGAAATTGAACAAGCATGCGGTCTATGCAGGTAGTACATGCGGTCTACGCAAGTAGTGAATTGAACAAATATGCGGTCTACGCAAGCAATACATACGGTCTACGCAAGTAGTGAATTGAGAAGAGTTGAATGTACACATGTAAGTAAGACATGTTATTCACGATGCTGGAATGTAAAGTGCTGTAACGCAGCATAATTGAAACAATTTTGTGGAATTCACAAGGCATGAAAAGGATACGGGACGGGACGTTCCTCGTACGTATCGAGCATTGCTCGCAGAAGTTGTGGCCTGAGGTCAACTCGAAGGTTCTTGTTTCAAAAGTGTGCCTTCCCGCATTGTCTCAAGTGATGAAGGTGCCAAACCGTGTAGTTAACCCGAACAAAGGTGCGGAAGGTGCGTTGACCGCAAGGGGAGTTTTATTGGTATCAATTCCGACACTTTGCTACCCTGCCATTCTATGCTTTACTTTCCTGCCATTCTATGCTTTACTTTCCTTTTTACTGGTAGTTTAAGCACATTGCACTGCCTCGGGTAGGTTTTAGTTCTTTCTCAAAATTTCATATTTTGCAAAACGCGTGACGGGAATGAAACAACCATTTTGTTCAAAAGATGTTGCATTTGTAAATGTTCTATGCATCGCATCGCAAGGTACCACACCACAATGTGAACGAAATTGGACCTATTTTGAACACTGAATATTTGCATCGTAGTAATCAGGTAGTGAACCGACTTACAACTCAATAAGCAAAACAAAGACATGATATAACCAAACAAGTGTGGGTACAACTCGATAAACAAATCAAAAACTCAAAGAGAGTGAAATACCACTCGATAAGCAAATGTTCAATGACTTGATAAGCAGACAGGTGTGACTCTGCAAGAATCGATCACCGGGGGAGGGATCGGAGGTGGTGGAGTTCCACAATCCCAAGCATAAACAGCTCAGGGAACCAGGAGGAAGCCCATCGGTCAGGGGTAGAGGCCATCGGCCGCAAGGAATGGCCATCGGCCATAAAATTGTTCGGTCGGCAAAAGATAATGGTCGGTCGGCATAATATTTGGCCGGCCGGCTGTTAATGAGGGAATCACCAGGATGTTGACACCTGTCCTCCACCCAACCTTATCTCCTACAAAAGACCCCAGCTTCGTAGTTTTTCTCAATTCTACACTGATTTGCTCTAATGGAAGAGTTTCTTGCTCAAAATCTCACAGCTTGGATTGCTAGCTTGGATGGCTCGGAAAAGTTGAATTTTCGGCGTTTCAGCATAAATGCACTATTCACTCTGGGTCGTACCCCATTGCACCTCCCGTTTCTTCATGTCGCGACAAGGTTTTGGAATCCGGTGACGCATGTCTTTAGCTTCGCTGGGCAAGAGATATGTCCTACCTTTGAAGATTTCCGAGCCTTAATGGAGTCCGAGCGCGACGAGGAGCTCCTGCCCCAACTTAATTTTGGCCATGCCCAATCCTTAGGACGAATGTGTGGACTCAGTATGCGTGACGCTCGGTCTCTGATTTGTGACGGGGTGCTGGACATTCCGAGTTTGACCGATCGATTTTCTGACGCTGGTGATCGCAACAACCATCACTGGCAAGGCTTTCGGCGACACGCCCTCTGTTTGTGCATGCTATCTCATTTTCTATTTGTCTCAGGCTCTGGAGGGTCTAGCGTCCGGCTGACCGAGGTCGCCCAAGGCTTGAAGGAGGGCAAAAGCTGTATTGCCATGACTCTAGCTGAGACGTTGATGGGCTTAGACGCCTTTTATCGTCATGAGACGACCAGATTAGTAGGGAGTCCACTATTACTGCAGGTAATGTTTCCCACCCAATCTCACATTTGTATTGCTCACATCACTCGGCTCTTAAGCTCGGTCTTTTCTTACAAAACCCTATTCTCACTTTTCTCTCCTCGTACATCTCTCTATTCTTTATTCTCTTATTTTTCATCCCTCTCCAGGTATGGTTGATGGACAAACTGCAGGTTGTGGACTCTTGCCCAGCGTATTCAGCTCGCGGCTACTTCTTCCGGCACCGTCTAGTCAATGCCCTGGATGAAGGATGGTGGTTCGCTTGGATGTGCCGCTTGTCCGCAGACCGTATCGCTTGGCGGTGCCCTTGGCTGAGTCTTCCGGCAATGAGTTACAATATGCCCCGGCAGTCTGGGATTCAATTGATTGGTCTTACTCACTGTGTATTCTACTTCCCATTCTGGATTCGACGTCAATTTGGCCATGATCAGACCTGCCCGCCAGAGGGGATAGAGTATCCTGCTACATTCCCCGCCCGAGGCGCACAGCTTGCTTGGCAGGCCACCGCATGGAGGACGAGAGAACTCCTGGCCCCCGCTCCCACTTTCAGTTGCACTTTGTCTGATGAGTGCTTGGATTGGCTTAATGAGGAGGCACAGGTCGGGCCCATCTTGGCATCAGAGGCTTCGACCAGCTCTGGGAGGGGGCGCAGGAGCACCTGACTTGACTCTGCCCCCAGATTTATTGCTTTATTAGTACTTTCAAGTTTTCTTTATGAATGTAATAAAAAGCAACTTCGATTGTATGCAAGGGCAGGAGAACTCTGTTTTGAAATCAATGAAATTGAAGGTTGTGGTACTAAAAATTTTCCGCTTTGGTCCAAAATGGTCAAAATTATAAAAAGATTATTTTGAACAAAGTCAGCTTTTATTAAAACTTCCCAAAATCATTTTCGATGTGGATCAGAATTGGACACGCCTGAGATCTGTCATCGAGATGCACAATCCCGGATCTCTGCAACTGGAAAGTTGCCCCTAGTCTGAGGAGCACTGCATCGGAGATCATAACCGAACCCTTGAATGCTGAATAGACAAAGATGACCGAGATGATCAAATGGACAAAGTTGATCGGGAAAAAGGGTTGCCTACGTATCCCAAGGATGGGAATCAAGCCTTACGTAGTTCAAGCTTAGGTTCACTCGAGTATTTTCACTCTCCTTTTACACTCTATCTTTTGCCAAGGTCGCCCTTTGCGGGTTTTCAACCTTGCGAGCTCAGTTTTTATATTTTCCAATTTTTTTATGCTCTAACTTTTGACAAGGTCGCCCTTTCGGGTTTTCGGCCTAGCGAGCCTCTCAAGGGTAATATTTCTTCAACTTGTCCATGTTGATCGATTGGAAAAATTCCAGGCCATCTAGGTCCATCAGAACCACAGCTCCACCTAACCAGATAGCTTTGATGATATAGGGACCAGTCCAATTAGGTCTGAACTTGCCCCTTGGGTCGTGGATGGGAGCTCGGTTGTCCTTGAGCACCAAATCTCCTTCCTTTAGATTCCTGGGCTTAACTTTCTTGTTGAAAGCCCGGGCAATTCTGCGCTGATAACTTTGAACATGGTACAGTGTTTTCAGTCTTCTCTCATCAAAGAGCATGAGTTCCTCAAACCTGCTCTGCTGCCAATCTGCTTCGGCTATTTGACACTCAGCCAATACTCGTAATGACGGAACCTCA
This sequence comes from Camellia sinensis, assembly GCF_055761805.1. Lineage (NCBI taxonomy): Eukaryota > Viridiplantae > Streptophyta > Magnoliopsida > Ericales > Theaceae > Camellia > Camellia sinensis. The sequence goes on from NC_138962.1 coordinate 142,589,076, forward strand.
ATTTCGATAGGTAGAACGGCCTCCATCCCATAAACCAATGAATACGGAGTCGCTCCGGTAGAAGTTCTAATTGAAGTCCTGTAGCCCCACAGAGCAACCGGCAACTTATCTGGCCAATCTCGGTAGGTTTCCACCATCTTCCGCAGTATATACTTGATGTTCTTGTTGGCGGCCTCAACTGCTCCGTTGGTTTGTGGCCGGTACGTGGATGACTTATGAAAAGCCACGTTATATTTCTCCAACAAGTCAATTACTTCCTTCTTAAAGTGGGAACCATTATCCGAAATAATCTCGTTTGAGACCCCGTAGCGACAGATGATGTTGTTTCTGATAAACTTTGCAACGTGCGACGCCTTCAACACGGCATATGATTGGGCCTCGACCCACTTTGTAAAGTAATCTATCGCGACCAGAATGAACTCATGCCCATTCGATCCCTTCGGAGTGACAGCCCCGATCACATCAATTTCCCAAACTGAAAATGGCCATGGCGAAGTCATGTTATACAGTTTTGACGGCGGGATGTTCATGCGGTTCGCATGGATTTGACACTTGTGGCATCGCCGAACAAAACTGATGCAATCCTCCTCCATGGTGGACCAGTAATAACCCTGTCTGAGGATCTTCCGTGCTAACATTACTCCGTTCATGTGCGCACCGCACTCTCCTCCATGGATGGCCTCCATCAGGCGCATCGATTCTTCAGCTTCGACACATAGCTTGTGCATTCCCAGATGGCCTCTCTTATACAGCTTACCCCCACAGATGATGAACTGAACGACCATTCTTCTGATTGCCCTTTTATCCTTGGCATTTACCCCTGGTGGATATGCTTCCTTCTCCAAGAAGTTCCAAATGTCGTAATACCAGGGGTTTTCGTCCTGAACTTCATCTATGGCGGAAATTGACTCATATGCTGGCGCAAACTTCTGGTCTATAATGACTGGACGCATCCGGACCCCGGACAGGATGTCTATCATGGAAGATAGAGTTGCTAGTGAATCTGCGAACTTGTTGTTCTCTCTTACTAGGTGGGTGAAATTTAGCTTCTCAAACCGAGGAATTAGCAAATCCAAGGTCTGGTGGTAAATTATCATCTTCTCCTCTTTGACTTTCCAGTCTCCTTTTGCTTGAGACACAACAAGGTTCGAGTCCCCAATGACGTCCAACCACCTTGCCCCTAGTTCTAAGGCTGCTTCTAGGCCGGCAATACATGCCTCATATTCTGCTTCATTGTTCGAGACTTTGAATTGGAGCTTGAATGCTAAAGGGATACGGGAATCGTCAGGCGCTATCAACAACACTCCTATCCCGTACCCGTACTGGTTTGACGCCCCGTCAAAGTACATCGTCCAAGTTTCATCTTCGACGTGCAGAATGGCTTCATCTGGGAATAGGTACTCAACCGCCTCATCCCCTTCAACTGGGTGGTCGGCAAGGAACTCCGCTACCGCTCTTCCTTTTACTGACTTGCGTGTCACATACTTTAGATCAAATTCAGAAAGCAACAACAGTTAACGAGCTAGCCTACCCGTAAGTGCCGGTTTCTCGAAAAGATATTTGATGGGATCCAAGCGTGAAACCAACATTACAGAGTGAGCTAACAGGTAGTGCCGCAGTTTCCTGGTAGCCCATACCAAGGCCAAACAAGCCTTCTCCAGCGGAGTGTAACGGGTCTCGTAATCTAGCATCTTCTTGCTTAGATAGTAGATGGCCCTTTCCACTTTGTCCTCTGACTCTTGTGCGAGCATGCAACCCATCGTGGTTTCAGTCACTGAAAGATACAATATCAACAGTCTTCCCTTCTCTGGCGGCGATAACACGGGCGGGTTCTGTATATATTCTTTGATTTGTTCAAAAGTTGCTTGACATCGGCCGCCCTATTGGAATTTCTTTCCTTTCTTCAGGAGACCAAAGAGTGGTTCACAAGTCAAGGTTAATTTGGAAATAAACCGTCTTATGAATTACACTTCACCTAGAAAGCCTCGCACCTCCTTTTTAGTCCTTGGTGGTGGCATTTCTAAGATGGCCTTGATTTTGGAAGGGTCGACTTCGATGCCCCTTTGTGTAATCAGAAATCCCAGCATTTTTCCCGCTGTAACACCGAATGTACACTTCTGAGGATTTAGCCTCAGCCGGAATTCTCTGATCCTTTGGAAGAACTTTTGCAAGGCGGTGTAGTGGCCTTCTCTTTCTTTGGACTTGACAATCATGTCATCCACGTACACCTCAACCTCTTTGTGGATCATATCATGCAATATTGTGGTCGCAGCCCGTTGATATGTGGCTCCAGCATTCTTCAACCCAAACGGCATCACTCTGTAACAGTATGTCCCCCACGGGGTGGTGAAAGCAGTCTTCTCCCGGTCTTCGGGTGCCATCACTATCTGATTGTAACCTGAGAAGCCATCCATGAACGAAAGCAAAGCATGCCCCGCTGCAAAATCCACCAACTCATCAATATGCGGCAGGGGAAAGTCGTCCTTCGGACTAGCTCTATTCAAATCCTTGAAATCCACGCATACTTGGATCTTGCCATCCTTCTTTGGCACTGGAACAATGTTGGCTAACCAAGTCGGGTATTCGGATACCAACAGGAAGCCTGCATCAATTTGCTTGGTGACCTCTTCCTTAATTTTGATGGCCCAGTCCGGACGAATCCTTCTGAGATTCTGTTTGATCGGTCGGGCCCCGGGGTCGAGAGGGATCCGATGCTGTACAATCTCAGGATCGATTCCAGGCATGTCTTCGTAGGACCACGCGAAAACATCTTTGAAATCTTTTAATAAAGCGACTAGGTGCTCGCGTTCCTCCGAAGACAACGTGGACCCGATCTGGACCAGCTGCGGGTCCTTCTCAGTACCAACATTCACAGTAGTGATTTCATCCATTAAGGGTTTAACAAATCTTTCCTGCTCTTGATCAATTAATCGTTGCAAAACCGGAGGAATTTCTTCCTCGTCGTTTTCATCAAAATTTTGAAAATCCTGATTTAAGCAAAAAATCAAAGGCACAGAAAAATACTCAGAAACCATATCCACATCATTCTCATTAAATACTTCCAAGCTGTCCGATTCTTCTGTTACAACAGACTCAAAAGAGAAAGAAAATGACGACCTAGACAGGACTGTGGCATCTGGGTTATCACCTCCAGGAATACCGGACTCAGACTCAGTTGAGCTGGAACCTGATTCCGACTCACAAGACTCGGTGGAATTAGATTCCGGCTCACTACCTGACCCGGTGCTGCTTGATAAAAATCCCTCTTCATATTGCCAGACGAGAGAGGGTGCGATGGATGCATCCAAAATAGTTGATGGCAGGCCCGCAGCCGTTTCATTCCCAATCATGCATACCGAGGAGTTGTCCCCTAAGCACTTCTGTTCGATCGGAGGATCTGAAAGTAGACATGCCAGTGCTACCCCCATTTCATTTTCAGCGTCCTCAGACTACACTTCCTTACTTTGCTCAGCCTCGGCTAATGGGTCTGTCTGCTCTTCGCCGATGTCATTCTCAGGTAGCTGCAGGTCAAAGAAAATCTCAAACCCCGGTACGCGCTTCCTATCTGCGTTCAGCCACGGCTCTGGGAAGCCACAGAACGGAAAGTCATCTTCCTCCCGGACGAAGCGTCTGTTTAGGGTACCCTGAATGGGCCGGTGCATTAAGTCAAAGGGCTTCCCCATCTGTTTCGCTCTGGCTCTTTCGGCCATTTCCTTTCCTTTCCTTATCCAGTCCTCTTTGGTGGGTAGGTAACCCAATCCGAAGGTATGAGGGTTGTGTGGCGATTCGGCCAATGCCGCGATGCCTTTCCGGCCGCTCTTTCCCAATCCCATCACGCGGATGTGTTGGAGCTTGTTCATGAGATAGACTGTTTGAGCACTGACATATACCCCTTCATTAGCTTCCATGATGTCCTGTACAACCCGAGCCTCAGCCAAGGTAAAACCTGATATGAACACATCTTCCATACCGTGCTCGATTTCTAGAATAGGCGTAGATACCTCCGGTGGCAGATGCATCGATGAATTCCCGAAAACAATGGCTACTCCCTTCCCATAGGGGTATTTCACCACTTGATGTAGGGTGGAGGAGACCGCCTTTACCTGATGCAGCCACGGCCGCCCCAAAAGCAGGTTGAACGTTGTAGGAACCTCCAAGACATGGAAATCTATCTCATGCTGTCCCGGCCCAACCTTTGTTTGAATCTTAACTGTTCCCATTACTTCCCGGCTCGTGTTATCATATGCCCGGATTACCTGGGCCGTTGGCACGAAATCCGCGATTTTCAAACCGATCGCGTAGGCTGTTCTTGCCGGACAGACATTGATGGCGGACCTTGTGTCGACAAGCACTACGGGTATCCATTTATCTCTGCACTCCACAGAGATATAGAGTGGCTTGTTATGGTTCGCACCCTCAGGTGATAGTTCTTTGTCAGAAAAGGTCAGCATCGGGGTAGCTCCTCCTGAAAAGACTAGGCCCACCAGCTGTTCGGGCGTGGTGTCTATAAAAAGCTTGACTTTGTCCATGGCTGAAAGGACAGCCTGCCTATGTACTCAAGAAGCCATAAGCAGCCCCCAGATTGAGATGTCTGCTTGTATCTTCTTCAATTGTCTCATTACGGCCTCGTCCTCGAGTTGCTTTTCCTTTTGCTTTTCTACCTCCCTATCTTTTCTAGACGCCTCTGGTTGATCTAGGTGTGGAGGCTTGAAATACCGTCCACTCCTAGTCAAGTGATCGACTTCGCCGATATACCAAGTATCATCTGGTTGGTTACCCCCCAAGTCTTCGTCTGTGTGGGCAAGACATATATCATCGTCTTCCCACCACATTCCATCTGCAGCCGACAGGCACCTGTCCGGTTCTGGCATGACTGTTCTCATACTCGCAGTACCTTCTATCCCTATGCTCGTGGCATTTTCCATTTCTGTGTTTATAGCAGTCTCAGTCCCCACATGGGCTTTTGCCTTCCAGATTCTCTCGGAATCTTCGAATCTTTCCTGTCCCGATTGGGTCAATGCAGCCAACTGTTCAATAATCCCCGTACTCGAAATGCTCCAATCCCGAGCGAAATTCTCGACACCGGCGCTCTCCGGCGATGCACTCTGTTCTTCAACCCTTCCGGCTATCACTGATATTCTTGCCCCTGCCGGGCCTTGTTGTGACTGAGACTCTTCCACCACATCTGGTTGATCGTCCAACCACCCCATAGCCTCTGTTGATTCCTCATAATCGAACCAGTTGACGGCTAAGTCCTCTGGATCTTGGTTACTGTAAAACTGGAGCTTGGCAAGGTCCTCTTCCATAGCCGTTGCATCATCCGTTCCCTGTCCCAGACTGTCCCCTTGGATCACACACAGCTCCTCCTCTGTTGGTAGTTCCATATCTGGCTTGTCCTGGTCTATTGACAAAATGTAGTCACTCGGACTATAAGCATTCCCAACACCCCTCCCAGATTCCGCAGACTCTGGCTCAACAACCCCCTTCTCCTTTGGAGTCTTCTCTCTCCTGTTCTCAATAGTCACCACCGTTGGCTTAGGTTGGGCTAGGGAGATGTCCATCATGCACAAATCGGTGCAATCGGGAAGGAACACTTCCGACTTGGGCAGGTGGGAAGGGGTGATATAGATGCTAGGATCGTAAGGCACGACCCCAGCTTGGATGAAGTTGACTCTTTTGGGTGGTGGAGTTTGGTTATGTGTGGGGTGAGGGTTTGTAGTAACGTTGGGTTTCTCGGGAGGCAAAATCACCCCGTTATCGATGAGATCTTGAATCTCATGACGCAATTGGAAGCACAGGTCGGTGTTATGACCATGCTGTTGGTGAAATACACAATATTTGGCTGGGTTGTGGGTAGCGGGGAGTCTTTCTGGTAAGGGCCGTGGCTCTAGGGGCTTCAGATGCCCCTTTCTGATTAAGACCCCCAAAGCTTTGGACAGGGGCATATAAAGTGGAGCGAAGGTTCTGGTGTTTTTGGGTGGGTATTTGACTGTTTGTGGGTTGCTTCCGGACGCACCGGAGAATGGTGCGGCTGCCATAGTTCTTGGGGGAGGGTTGGTGGTACTTCGGAGGTCCTGGTAGTTGTAGTGCCACTCGGGCCTGCATTAGTGTTACGGTTGAAAGTTCTGCGGGGTTGCTCCCGATCATTATCAATTAAGCCTTGCTTTAAGGCATCCTCAATCTGCACCCCCATTTCATGTAGATCTGAAAAGGTAGGGAATGGGAGTACAATCATCTTCTGCATTAACTTCGGCTGAAGATTGCGCACAATCATCCGAATCTGGTCTTTTTCTGTAGGCCTTAAGGTCATCATCGAAGCCTTAGCCCGCCATCTGGTTACGAATTCTGAGAAGCTCTCTTTGGGTTCTTGCCTCGTTGTCTCGAGATCCCGGGTCGTAATCTTGATTTGTGTATTGTATGAGTACTGCAAGATGAAGGCCTCAGCCATCTCGTCCCAACTCCTCTTGACGTCATCCTCCAATTTGGCATACCATATGGCCGCTACACCCGACAGGGTTCGGCCAAATAGAGACAGCTTCTGCAGTCTAGTGAGGCCCATTGGCCTTAGGATGTCTGAAAACAATCTTAGGTCACCATGGGGTCTCCAGACCCATCAAATCGATCAATGTACGGCATCTTGAATCTGTCAGGCAGCGTCATGGCTGCGTCGGTATACCCATCTTCGATGTCAGGGATGGTCTTGACTCCCTGGGATCTTTTGAACATCTTTTCCAACTTACTCAATTTTAAGGCTGTGGGGTCCATTTCGAACTCAAAAGGAGAGTCCAGCATATTGACAGGCGTGGGTGCCTCGGATAGTTATGGCGGAATCGGGGCCGGAGCTGGCCCCGTTGGAAGGTCGGTATCCTCTTGGACATTCCGGGCAGTCGGTGTTTCTTCGGGTATCGGAACCCTTGGTGGGGGAGGAACTTGTTGGGAAGCAGATGCTCCGTTTTGCTGTTGTAACCTCACGATTAACTCTGCTTGTTCGCTCACAACCGTGGCCTGCTGCTTGGCGAACTCTGCCTGCCGAACAGCATCCTGCTACATCATTTTCATGCTTTCTTGGAGTTGGCGCACCATCTCCTCTAAACTAGCCATACTGTTTTGTTCTGACTGAATTGTCGGTATATGTTCCCTCTCTGTGGGTAAAGCAGAACCCTGATTCCTACTATACACAGGTGGGGTAGATAAAGCCCTCTGTACTGACTGTTGAACTGATGCCCTCTGTACTGATGCCCACTAGGTCGACTGGTCGAAAAGGGTGCCACTCTCTACCCCCGGTTACTAGACGGAGGACAGTTACCGGGGGTAGATAAAGCCCTGTAGACGCGCCCGCGTGGGGGCCGCACTACAGTTCGGACTCAATTTGTGTCATGGTTCTTAATCTGAACCAAAGAGTCCAAATCCGGCAAATCGTTTTGAGAAACAGATTTTTGAAAAGAAGTGCCAAACATGGACTTCTTTGCCAGATACAGAGTTGCCACCTAAATATTTTTTTAAAATGGGAGAATTTAGAAAACCCTGACTCGGTGCCAAAGGCCACGTGTCCGTCATCACCAAAGTTGCCTCAGCTCGGGAACTTGGGTACGATTGGGGAAGGTCAGCTATGAGCACCCCCTCTCGCCCGATCCGAAGATCGGCCTCTACTAACCATGATATCCTATTTTGAAGACGTTATGTGTTTTTAATCCGGTTATTAGTCTAGAATTACTATGTTATGCGCACAGCAAACAAATATAGACCAAATAGCCTAAATTGGAACAAAACATTTCATGCTTGTTTTGAAAATGGTTTGCTACTTGCAAGTAGGCTAAAATGCAGGTTTTGCCACCCTCTAGTGGGCTTTTAGAAAAGATGGTTTTGCCACTATCTAGTGGGCTTAAAACTCACAGTTTTAATGCGTTATCCCAATTTAGGTAATTTAACCTCCATCCACAGGCATTCAAGCAGTTATATCACATAAGCAGCTAGCCTTATGGTAATCATGCTGTTATGGAAACACTCACACGCATGCGGTATGCTAAAGCATAAATGCTTACTGAGTACTCCGAGCCAAAACAAAAACTAGTTAATAATCATATGCATGATCCTAGTTCATGTTAAGATGGCTAATGCAACACATGCAAGTTGCAACTAAGATAGGCTCGGCTAATCTACAATGACATGTGAAATGCTACAACTAACACGTATTCAATTTGGAATTGAAATACAAATGCAGTTAGAATGATGTGCCGAGCCCGGTGCATGCAATACAAATATATGAATGCACGCATGCATAGCATAAGGTATGCTAATTTTAAATATGCCCTAGTCTACCATCATAAGCACGTAAATAAAAGGGAAGAAAGACGTGGGGTTGGAAGACATACGCACACTCACGTACGCTTATTACACAATTGCCCTCACTCGGAGGGTCCAAATAAATATTACAGTTCGAATAATAAACAAATAAATTATTACAGAATTTCTAATTTACTTAACAGAATGAATGTAAAAAGAAAGGTAGCCATGGCCCTGCCTCGGGATGCGCGAATGATACATGCTCGAACCCGTCTTGTCCAGAAAGCCCGTACCATACCATTACTGCCTCTGTTTTCACTGCCTTGCTTCTCTGAGAAATTCCAAAGTTCTGGGACAGATTCCTTGCACACTGCAGAATACCATCGGCTGGAGGAAATTTCCACCGGCAATGTATAATTTCCATCGGCTGCTGATGGAGTTATCGGCCATTCACCAATGGCTGGTCGGCACTGAATTCTGCCAGTCGGCAGAAGCTTCCAGCAGAAGACAGTTTTGACAGCAACAGAGGACAGACATCATATGGCATGGGATTTCAGGCACATGTAAACATGGTCATGTTCCCCATCATGTATTGAACTCAGGGAAGCATGGTCCTCAATTCTCAAGCCATCAATTGTGCATGATAGCCCAAGAGATCAAGCTTGCCATTTGATGTAAAAATGCATGCAACACACAAATGAGGACCGAGACCCTATCATGTCGAAGTCAAAGGCCCCGGTGACCGAGAGTTAAGACACGTTGCATCACTTATAGTATGAACGCTCCTTAACCCTCATACTTGGTTTGACACCCCAAACCAAGTAATGCAATGCATGTTATGCAAACATGACTCAAAAATACAACATGAGATCAAGATGCAAGGCATGCCAAATGCCATGCAACTACTATGGCAAGTATGCAATGCTAGGCATGCAAGATGCAAATGCAATACAAACATGGACGATTTAAGCAATAGGATCATCATGTTACAACACTGAATGAAGCAATCATGCAACAAACATGAGACAAGCATGCAATGGTGGACTTAAACCCTAAAGGGGTAGACCTCAATCCACCCCAAAACAGTGGCCAAAAGTGCCCAAAATGATGGACAAACACTCATGCCAACGTGCAAGCCAATGAACCTAAGGCTAAGGCACAAAAAGGGGGCACTTTACTTCCACCAATATGACCATTCATGGCATGAATTAGACAAGTAAAAATAGAATTTTAGCATGCATAAATGGACTCCAAAACTCACTAATATGGCAGCTTAAGTGGCTCCAATGAGATGCATGCACCAAAACTCATTTCTAGGCATAAAAGGGCACACCCTCAAAGCATGAAAGAGGTCACATATGCAAGCATACAAACATGATTTATGGACTGAAATACGGTCCTAAATGATGCCAAATCATGAGGATGGTCTAAGCTACGCGTGCTAGAGGCCAACATACTCAAGGCTTACAAGCCAAAACACAAAGAGAGGACACCAAACATGGCAAGCATGACTAAAACAGATGGCCAACAGGTCTTAAACATGGTAAAGTAATGCCAATACCTTCATGAAATTAGACTAATACATGCAAGAATCATGACCTAAACACAAGATGCATTTCTAGGCCAAATAGAGGAATGTAAAGCAAGTGTGTTAAGCATGCAAAAGGGCACAAATTCGACCAAAAATAGGGATAACATGTGACCTAGAGACACCAAAAAAACTCTGAAATAGGGCCAAAATTAGTCAAGCATGCATGTTGCCCTTTGCCCTTTAAGCCAAAGTGATTACCCTTGAAGAACCTTTGAAGAACAGTTGGTCCAGCCCTCTTCTTTTGATCAAAATCAGTCCAAAAACTCAAGAATCAACCCTCAAAGTGACTCAATCTCGGAGCAAGGTGTAATGGTGTGTGTATTAGTGCAAAAGTAAGGCAAAAATGCACTTTTGGGTTACCAAACACACACTAAGGGAGGAGAGAGAGGGAAATATAGAGAGAGATGATATATCTATGTCTATGCTTTGGTTTTTCCTTCAAACTTGCCAACCTAGAACAAGGAGAAGACCTCTCCTCTTATAGAAGTCCCCCTTGCAAAGCTTACCAAACAAGCTTGCTTAGGGGGAAATCCCTCCATACACGTGTATGGAGGGGAACAGAGTGGGTGCCAGCTATCACAGCTGGCACAAAATATCTACATAAAGTAGATGAACAGTAGTCGGCTGCTCAAAATTGCCATTTTGACAAAATGGAGTGCCGACCGGCAATAAAGAATGCCGACCGGCAATATACATTGCCGATGGCAACAAAACACCAGCCGGTGGCCTCTAGCCATGGCCGGTGATGTGTGGGGGTGCCTCACAAGGCATTCCCTGCCCCTCCAAGGCAAAACACAAGTGTTTGGTGCAAAACCGGACACTAAGCAGTCGAATTCGGAGATCTTGAGGCAAGGCGCGTAGCCGAGGCCTCCGGGAACTCCAAACGAACACAAGCATTGATGATCACCGGATGTTCAAACGGTGACGTCCAAGTCTTGAGGACGGTCAAAAATAGGGTGTCTACAATGCGCTTAGTCGAAAGACTGTTGGAAACTTGGCAAATCTGTTTACGGAACAAAAGGAGTTGATGAATGAATTGGATAAAATGAAGGTAGATCTTGTGGTGCATGAGCAGGGGGCCATAGTGGCTAGTGGCAGCAGCAATGGCCCAACTAACCTTACTTGAAGAAATCAAGAAACATCAAATAGAGGATGAAACTTTATAGAAGTATGTGATGAGTTAGAGACAAAACCAAAACCGGGGTTCAGTATAGTGGATTCGATGCTCAAATTTCAAAGCAGAATATGTGTCCCCAATGTGTTGGAACTTAAGCGGAAACTAATGGAAGAAGCGCATGCCTCGAGATTTTCAATGCATCCAGGAAGTACTAAAATGTACCGGGATTTGAAACAGAATTTTTGGTGGCCAAGTATGAAAAAGGAAATTGCAGAGTTTGTCTCTAAATGTTTACAGTGTCAACAAGTAAAGGCAGAGCATCAGAGACCAGCAGGATTGTTGCAACCCCTTCCAATTCTGGAATAGAAGTGAGAACATCTTACCATGGACTTTGTTGTAGGGTTACCACGGACTCCGCGGGGTATGAATTCTATATGGGTCATTGTGGACCGATTGACTAAGTCCGCTCACTTTTTACCAGTGAAGACTCAGTATAATGCGGATAAACTCGCTGTGATTTATGTGAATGAAATTGTGATACTTCATAGTGTACCGATCTCAATTGTGTCAGACAGAGATCCTAAATTTGTTTCGAGATTCTGGTAAAGTCTGCAGGAAGCAATGGGTACAGACCTAAAGTTCAGCACAGCTTTCCATCCTCAGACCGACGGTTAATCCAAGAGAACGATACAGACTCTAGAGGATATGCTCCGAATGTGCGTGCTGGATTTTCAAGAAAGTTGGGAAACCCATCTACCAGTGGTAGAGTTTTCGTACAATAATAGTTACCATTCGAGTATTGAAATGGCACCCTATGAAGCTTTGTATGGAAGACCGTGTCGTTCTCCCGTGTGTTGGGCCGAGATCGGAGATAGATCATTGCTAGGACCCGAAATTGTTTAGTTGACAACTGAAAAGGTTAAAATTATCCAGGAAAGATTGAAAATAGCTCAAAGCAGGTAGAAGAGTTATGTAGATAACCGATAGAGGAATTTGGAGTTTGAAGTGGATAGTCATGTGTTTGTGAAAGTTACCCCAATGAAAGGACATCCGAGATTCGGAAAAAAGGGGTAAGTTAACACCCCGATATGTTGGTCCCTTTCAAATTTTGGAAAGAGTGGGTCCGGTAGCTTATCGAGTTGCTTTTCCGCCAAGTATGAGCCAAGTGCATAATGTGTTTCATGTCTCTATGCTTCGGGGATACCTTTCAGATCCGTCTCATATCACTGATTATCACCAGATTGTCCTAGATGACAAGTTAGCATATGAAGAAAAGCCAATTCGAATTCTGGACCGATAAGTGAAGCAGTTACGTAATCGAGAAATCCCAATGGTAAAAGTTGAATGGCAAGAACATTACGGAACCGAAGCAACTTGGGAAAAAGAAGAGGATATGCAACACCAATACCCGCATCTGTTTCTGCCATAAGGTAAAACAAGTCTGAGGGACCAAACTTATTAAGGGGGGGAGAGTGTAATAACCCGACCCTCGTACATGATTCTAGTATATTTTCAGTCCCTTAGTCTGTACTTTTAAATGCTCATTGTGGAATTGTATGGGGAATTAAGGTTAATTAAGTGAATCCTAAGATTATGGATACATATCTGTTCCAAAAGAAAAGTATCTGTCACAATTAGAATGTTTGAATCAGAAATTGAGGGTCCTAGAGGCTTGATAATCCGAAATTGATCTTACATTTAAAATTAGCATAATTTTTATGTAATATTAAGAATTGTTAAAAAAATTTGATTTGGAATGATTAAATTAATTAGTTTTTGTCCTATTCACCATATATATATATATATCTTTGGCTTAGGGCCCTTAATGAAAATATCTCCTAAGTGCAAATTGGGGGAGAAGGTTATAGAGGGTTGAGAGGAGGTTCAAGAAGAAGATTGGGAAGTTAGTGAGGATTGTAGAATTTGAGCTCAAAGTATGTTATTCTTGCTTTTGTTAAGCTCTCATGATAAGTGAGTAAGAAATTCTATCCAATTCTTAAGTGGAAGTTACAATTAAAGAAGCAAGGGTGTATGTGTGATCTTGTTTAGTTATATTGGTAGATGAGTTGGTAATCTCACCTTTCCTCTCTTGATTTTACTTATTGTATGGTGTTTATTTACATACCTAAATGATTATCAAATATGGTTGTTTATATCTAGTTGGACCAAACATAATTGAAACCATGAAGGGATTAAGTTATGTTGCGAACTTTAAGAATTAGAAATCTAAATCCTAGTTAGGGTGTATGTGTGTTGGAGGATCCCATTAACATGTTTCTAGACCATGTTTTAGCAATTAAGGAAGCTATGTTGAACCTTGTAAATATTCACCAAAAGGTGGGATTTTGTATGAATTTTCGGACTGTTTTGAGCAGAATCGCCGCACGTGTAGAGGTCATGGCTGCACGTGCGGGAACCCCAGCCGCACGTGAGGGAGTCATGGCCGCATGTGCGGAGAATGAGGAATTTTGGCATTTTGGCTACTGTCTAAAAAGCACGTGCGGGTCATCACTGCTGCACATGTGGGAGTCTTTGCCGTACGTGCAGGGCACACAGCCGCACGTGCGACCCATGCTGAAAATAACAGGTTGCTTCGTTTTACGTGCTGGACCCTCTAATATTGTTGAAATATGTATTTAAGACCTTTATGATATCTCTAAATTTAATCGAAGCAAAACAAATTCAAAATGATTTAACGAAGGAAAAAAGTTAACCTGTAAGTTGTTCATGTGTGTAGGTCATAATCCGGGAGAGACAAGGGCACCGCTACTGCACTGTGAGTAGTAGTACTGTTATAGTACGCTTTCCTACAACTAATGATTACTATTAGCATTCTGTTAATGCATGTCAATTATGTAACTTATATGAATGTTTGAAAGGATGTGAATGAATAATGTAAAAGAATGGAAATGTTTCCATATGACTCCGGAATTCTGTAAGACTCTGACATCTAGGCCTATGGCCAATCTGAACTTTCTGATATAAAACAAAGTGCTGTACGGAACTAAGTGCTACAATGTGAGTCACCTCTAGAATCTGTGCGAGACACCTCTTGAGTTCATACATGCATGAAAAGGGTTTAATGCCATCCTGTCTAAGGGCTTAATGCCATTCTACTTAAGGGCTTAATGCCATTCTATTCAAGGGCTGAGTGCCAATCTGTTTAAGGGCTTAATGCCACTTTGTTCAAGGGCTTCAAAACATTATGTTTAAAAGCCAGGCCTAAGGCCGTTCTGAAAATTAGTACAGAATCATATTAACCACATGACCTCTGCATTTATACACGCATTAATATGTATTATATTTAAGTTGAGCATCAATTTGTTTAAGTACTATTATTCACTGAGCTTGGCTCACTCTGTGTTATGTCTATTTCTGTAGGTAACCGACCGGGAGGTCAGTCCTAACCCATGACATTCGTTCTCTTTTGTCAACCTCTGAGTGTCTAAGCACTAGACGAAGCTACTTATGTTTTGTGAAGTTTTTCTATGATGTTGGCTCGTACTATAATTTCCTACTTAAGGATGAATGTATATAACTTCCTCAACCTGCGATGTTTTGGTTATACGCCCAATCATAGGGCTGGGTCTGTATATGTGTATGTATATAATCGATGCTCAGATGTATGTTTCTATATATTAATTTCTTGTTAAGTTGTTTGTGATCCTGGCATAGTAATGATTGCTCAATGGAGGTTGTTTTCTGTTATTTTATCATATTTAATGCTTCCGTTTAGGCCCCGTATGTTATGTATATCAGGTTAAATATCTGTTTCTAAATAGGACATGCCCAAACTTTTAGGGGCGAGTGTGGGGCGTGACATCAATTGTACACAAAATCAACTTGCAATGGAAGAACATGGTGTAATTATGCCATGCATGTACCTATTTGAATTCATGACTTCCAACACATGATCATATGAGCTACTCTTTCCAAAATCATGATGAATTCTTAGATTACAACTAAATATGAACATGCATGTGTGAATTTCATGAAAACAACTTCAAAATTCCATAATATTGACATGCATGCATGAATTGATTCTTAATTCCACTCTTTAGGCTATTTCTTGACTTTGGTCTCCAATTTTTCCATGAACCATGCATGAACCAACTTAAATTCACAATTAAGAGGGTGAATTCCTACCTTAAGTCTTGAACTTTTTAAGTGTGGAAGCCTAATCTTCCAATACTTCTTCAATTACTTCTAAATTCAGGCAATTCTCTTGTTGAACTCACTTTTCTCCCAACTCTCTCTCTCTCTCTCACGTTTTGTGCAAGAAGATGGAGGCTAATGGTGTCAAACATGTATGAAATAGAAACAAAACAATGGCCTTGAGGAAGTCCACTTAATGGCAAACATGTAATTAACTTAGGTTATATTAATTAACATTATTTATTATAATTTAAGCACCCCAAATCGAATTTCAATTAAACTTACCATCAAATTCTATAACTCCTAACTAGCGTATAACACAAGTCAATTTCTGAATTGGTCGCTGATAAGGCTCTCAATTCGCAACTCGAAATTAAAACGTAAACAGATCGTTCTATATCAAACAGATAGAAATGCAATTAAACAACACACTCACATAATCAATTTGGGATTTCATGTTAATCATTTACTTAGCATGCTTAATCATAAATTAACGCTAAACATAGGTCGGGGTTGTCACAATTTCATCTCTTCTCCCTTTCTTGCCCAGTCTTCTTTCGTGGGCATAAAGCCCAACCCAAAGGCATGTGGATTGTGTGGCACGTCAGCTAATGCCGCAACACCTTTTTGTGTCTCGGCTTTTTTCGCGCCCCCTTTCGGAAGCATGAAAAGAAAGCCCTACAGTTTGGACTCCTGTGGTTCTGAATCTAATCTCACAAGTGCAATGTGAAACTGATAAACACCAAAGAGTCCAAATCCAGTAAATTGTTTTGGAACCCTGATTTTGAATAAAAAATGCCAAAATTGGATTGCTTTTCCAGATACAGAGTCGCCACCTAAATATTTTATTTTGGAGGAATTTAGGAAACCCATGACTCATGCTTAAGGCCACGTGTCCATCATCACCAAAGTTGCATCGGCTTGGAAACTTAGGTACGAGAGGGAAAGGTCATGAATTGAGCACCCCCGCTCGCCCGATCAAAGATCAACATTTACTAATCATGATATGATTTTTTATAAACATTATGTGCTCTTGTTGATTATTAGACTAGCTTTACTATGTGATGTGCACAAACAAGTATAGACTTGTTTGCTAAAGTTGGAATAATTCAACTCATGTTTGTTTTTGCGAAAATGGTTTGAATTTGCCACCTTAAGTGGGCTTAAAAGTTTGCGAATTTGTCACCAAACATAGTGGGCTTTAAAACGGATTTGGCACTCAACAAAGTGGGCTTAAAACATACATTCGTTGAATCGTTCCAATTCAAACAAAAAGCCTTTATCCACAGGCATTCAAGCAATTTATCAAGTAAGCATTTAGCTTCATGGCAAGCATGCTAGACATTGCAACATTCGCATTCATGCAAGTATGCTAAAGTATAAAACTCACCTAGTACTCAGAGCTATGAAGATATGAGTTAGAAAACTATGCATGATTCCTAACTATATAAGATGCCTAATGGAACACATGCAAAGAATGCAATTAATAGGTTCAGCTACTAATATGGCATATGAAGCAATTTGAATAACATGCGATTAAACACATATTCAAAGATTTATTAAAATAGCAATGCAGCTTGAATGATGCACCGAGCCTCAGTGCATGCAATACGAATGAATGGATGCAATCATAAGGTATGCTAATTGAAACATGTCCCTAATCCAACCATCAAAAGCGGGTAAATAAAAGGGAGAAAGATGTGGGGTTAGAAGACATACACGCACACATGCACACTTATTACAACATTACACCCTCGTGAAGAAGGGTCTGAATGAAACTAGCTAAGCTACACTACTTAACTAATTATTACAACACTTTGAATAAATAAAAAGCTTACTCTAAGCTAATTAATTATTACAACACACTTAACTAATTAATCCATTAGACTAAGCTATTTAATTAATTAATTACACAACGTGAACTAATTAACTAATCTACTTAAATAGTTACAACATTTGCATGAATTAGTTACAACTAATTAATAAGCAAATTAACTAAATGGCCTTAGGAAACGAGGGATGCATGCAAGCTCGATTTTTCACCCAAAGAACATCCGTTGTCTACTACTAATTGCCTCTGTTGCACAACACTTGCACTATTTTCCTCCTCCAGATCAACACTGCTCTGCTTCAGAAGCACAATACTGAATTTTTCACTAGGGGCCGGCTGACCACAGATGAGGGTTTGCCGGCCAACACTGAGGGGTTGCTGGCCATTAGAGGTGGCCTGTCGGCCTTTGAAGAGGGTTTGCCGACCACTGAAGCCAAGTCTTTCATTGCTGCAACAAAGGATAAAACAGAGCAAGAAAGGAGTGGTCCCACAGGTTGTTTGTACCATGTATCACCCATTATCATCAACACGAGCTCAAAGGAGTGATACATTTGGCCCTCAAACCATCAATCAAGCAATTTTCATGCATGATGGCTAAGGGACCAATTTGTACAAGTTCAATGAATGCGAAACAAGACTCAAATGCCATCACCCTATCATGCATGATCAAGGGCAACAGAGACCTAGGAAAGTGGCATATTTCATCACTTTTGAGTATGAAATGTCCTATTTTCCTTGTGTTCAAATTAACGTCTGATTTGAACATGCAATGCAACACAAAGAAATGCTTATCTTGCCACTTTTACTTGCCAATTTTGTTTACACATTTTAGTTACCAACTCATTCTTTAATCAATTTGTCCATTGGTGAGTGTCCTCTAAGATGAAAGAAAAGTCAACCAAGGGAT
Source organism: Camellia sinensis (assembly GCF_055761805.1). Lineage (NCBI taxonomy): Eukaryota > Viridiplantae > Streptophyta > Magnoliopsida > Ericales > Theaceae > Camellia > Camellia sinensis. Next base: position 142,606,960 of record NC_138962.1, read on the forward strand.
AATGTAAGGCAAGAGAGAGATCATGCCGTTGATAATGAACCCTCAAAGAGGATTAAACCATTAAGCATGACCTCAATCTCAAGCTTAAAAGATTCCAAGCTTGAAACAACCTTCAAAAGCAAATTAAAGAGTGAAGTAAAGAGGGAGGTTGTAGAGTTTATAGTGCTAAAATGGAATGAAAAACAACACCAAAAGATGCTATCAACTCAAACAAGAGGTGTCTAAGACCCTAAAACACCAACTTGCGAAGACTATTACACTACAACCATGCAAAACAAGACTCAAATGAACTAACCAGCCCAAAATAGAGCTAAAGAAGAATATTTCAGAGGCTAAAACATGCTGGACTTGAGCTAAGTTAAGCTAGAAAAACATTCTAACATATAAAGCTAACTAAGTATGCAAACAAGACACAAGAAGGGGATGCTAACCCCTACAAATTTGGAGTTCAAAATGAGTTTTTTGCCGCTGAAACATCTTTGAAATTCAGTGGCTAAAAGGCCAAAAAAATTGGTTTGAAAGTGGTGAACAAAGGTACAAAAGCTTTACAAACAAAGAAGTAAGAAGGGTGAACCACCACCTGTAGACACCCCATTTTTGACCGTCCTCAAGACTTGGACGTCACCGTTTGAACACTCGGTGATTATCCATGTTTGTGTTCGTTTGGAGTTCCCGGAGGTCTCGGCTCGCGCGCCTTGCCTCGGGATCCCCGAACTCGACCGTTTAGTGTCTGGTTTTACACCAAACACTTGTATCTTGCCTTTGAGAGGCAGAGTGGGGCTTGTAGACCATCCCCACCCTTCACCGGCAGTGGCTAGATGCCACCGGCTGGTTTTTGCTGCCACCGGCAATTTAGTTTGCCGGTCGGTACTATTTGTTGCCGGTCAGCACTTTTTTGTGCCGGTCGGCACTTTGTTTGGCCAAGATGGCATTTTTTGCCGGCCGATTGCTGTTCATCTGCTTTTGCAGATATTTTTGGACAGCTGTATAACTTTTGCTCCCCTCCATACACGTGTATGGAGGGATCTCCCTCTTGCAAAGCTTGTCTTGTAAGCTTTACAAGAGGCTTATAGAGAGAGCTCTCTCTAAGGCAAAAAAGAGGCTTAGACATTTTTGAGAGAAAAAATACAGAGGAGAGCTCTGGTTTTCTAGGGTTAGGGTTAGATACACTCACCTATCTCTCTTTCCTTCTCATTTTGTTCACTAGGTGTTTTGTGCCTTACTATTGCACACAAACACCTAGTGTTTCACCTTCCTCTAGGAGCTGAGGTTCTAAAGAGTGTGTTTTGGAGTTTTTGTCTTGGATTCAAGCTCAAGGAGGCCATTGGAGCATCTTTGTTGAAGAAGGCATCAAGGGTGAGATTCTAGTCCTTTTTTTCCCCATTTTTGCATCAATTTCCTACTAGTCTTAGAGCTGTTTTTGTGATTATTGTATAACATAAAAAAGTTCTATTTTTAAGCCCTCTTTATTGTTTATTAAGAGTGTTTTGTTGTTTGAGGGGTGTTGACCACCCTTAGGCCTCAAAAGGCCTCATTTTGAGCCATTTTGTGTTAGCTCCGGGATTTTGGTGTTGAGGTCTCTTCACCACTGAAATCTTGAGGGATTTCAGTGGTGAAGATGATGCTTTGAAGTCCCAAGAAGGAGAGGGCCACCCCCTCTCCTTGTTGTCCTTGAAAAGGGCACATTTTGGCCTCTTAAAGAAGCCTATGCTTGAGTGTGTGTTGAGCATGTTTGGTTTGTTTTTCATGCTTATATATCCATGATATAACATGATTTAAAGTTGGTTTTGGAACTCCATGCATGTTTAGCATAGTTGCCTTGTAATGCCATATTTGTGCCTTAACATGTCTAGGTTGTTAGCCTTTGTTGGAGCATGTTTTAGGCTTAGTCTTGTGAAGATTATGTGCTTATTTTGCCATGTTCTAGGTCTGTCCATAAGTATTTGGGTTGATTTTAGCATGCATTATATAGCTCCTTTGTATTTGGGCTTGTTGGCCTTGAGTATGTGCATGTGTAGCATGCCATCTTTGCATTGTTTTGGTGATTTGGGATCATTCTATATGTCATTTCAGTCCCATTTCCATGCTTGTTTGATTGCCTTGCATGCCTCTTTAATGCTTTGGAAGCATGTGTTGCAATGCTCCATGTTTTGGTCATGATGTATGCCTTTGAATTTGGGCCACTTAGATGCCATCTAAGGAGTCCTTTGGCCTTGTTTTAACATGCTAAAAATCTGTTTTTTAGTTGTTTAATGCATGCCATGTTTGGTCATGATAAGTGTAGTTCAATGCATTATTGATTTGCCTTGAACACTTGGACTACTCTTTGCATGTTTTGGCTTGATTTATAACTTGATTTGGCATCATTTTATAACATGATTTTAGGGCTCATGTTGCATGCTAATTAGTCCATGATCCCTCCTTTCAAGTGTGCTTGAATGTTGCTTGTTTTGTGCTTAAGTGTTGGTCCTTATGTGCATATGTGTGTGCATGCCATTTAGCCCTCACCTTTTAGCACAATGGCTACTGTTTTAGGCCTATTTTAGAGCTGCCTAATTCATGTATAAGTCCATCTTGCCATCCATTTGCATTGCTCTATGTATGCTTGCATGATTGCATAAGTGCCTTGCCATGTCATGTTGCATTCCTAGCTTGTTTGCCTAGGTTGCATTGCATTTTGCATGCATGCCTTGTTCCTTGAATTGGTGATAGGAATTGGGCCTAATTTGTTTGATTGGTTTGCATGCATTTGAAATCAAAGTTGCATACTTGGTTCCTTGGGCCATCATGCATGGAAATGCGTGATTGGTGGTCCGAGAACCAAGGCACATGTCCCTTTGAGTCATTACAATGATAAGAGACATGGTTGGTGCATACATGCTTTGAATTGTGCTGCCATGCCTTGTTTTGCCCTCTGTTGCTGTGAGTTGCAGGTTCTGCAGGAATACTCTGCCGACCGGCAGTTTAATGTGCCGACCGGCACAATTTTCTCTGTCGACAGACCCTATTTTGTGCCGATGGCCATACTACACTGCCGGTGGAAGTTTCATTCAGCCGGTGATGATCCCCTCTGTCCAAGGATGCAGTCCAGAGGCTTTGACAGCCTCCAGAGGAGGAAAGGAAGGAAAACAGAGGCAGCTTGTGCATGGTGGCGCGTTTCCCGAGACGCTTTCCTGCTTTAATTAATTTAATTTAATTAGTTAATTTGTTAATTAGTTAATTTGTAATATTAATTAGCTTGCGTAGTTAATTAATTTGTAATATTTATTTGGTCCCTCCGAGCGAGGGCAAATCTGTAATAAGTGTGTGTGGGTGTGTGAATGTCTTCCAATCCCCACTTCTTTCTCCCCTTTTACTTACCTGCTTTGATGGTTAGTATTAGGGCACGTCTAATTTAGCATACCTTATGCTATGCATGTGTGCATCCATGCATTTGTATTGCATGCATTAGGCTCGGTACATCACGCTAATTGCATCAATGCTTCAATTCCAAACTGAATATGTGATAACTGTGCATTTTCACATGACATGTCTAGGATTAGCCGAGCCTATCTTAGCGACATTTTGTATGCGATGCATTAGGCACTTCACATGGACTTGGATCATGCATGTGTGCTAACGAGTTCTTTGTTTTGGCACGGAGTACTATGTAAGTATTTCCGCTTTAGCATATCGCATGAGTGTGAATGTCGCCATAACAGCATGCTTAACATGTGGCTAGATGCTTATGTGTTAAACTGTTTTGAATGCCTGTGGGTGAAGGTTGGGTTGTTTGAGTTGGAAAAACTCGTTGAAATCCGTATTTTAGCCTACTTGCGAGTAGCAAATTCCAAAGCATTTTCAAACCAAACGGATATGCAATGTTTATTTCCAAATTAGGCGATCTAGTCTATACTTGTTTGCCGTGCGCATAACATAGTAATTCTAGGCTAATAATTGGTTTAAGAACACATAAAGTTTTCAAAAACGGATATCACGGTTAGTAGAGGCCGGTCTTCGGACCGGGCGAAAGGGGGTGCTCATAGCTGACATTCCCCGATCGTACCCAAGCTCCCGAGCCGAGACAACTCCGGTGATGACGAACATGTGGCCTTCGGCACCGAGTCAGGGTTTCCTAAATTCCCCCATTTTAAAATATTTAGGTGGCGACTCTGTATCTGGCAAAACAGTCCATGTTTGGCACTACTTTTTCAAAAATTTGTTTCTCAAAACGATTTGCCAGATTTGGACTCTTTGGTTCAGATTAAGAACCGTGACACAAATCGAGTCCGAACTGTAGCACGAGGCCCACGCGGGCGCGTCTACAGTTTCTGGCGACTCTGCTGGGGATTTTTAGAGAGTTTGACTCGAACTCGTGATATCCTGTTTTGACTTCATTTATATGTTTCTTTGCATTGCATGTGCATTGGTGCGCCTAGGAACACAGTGTTTGCCATCTGCCATTCCTGAACGGTTTGCCGGAGGCTTGTCTTGTCAAGGCATGTCCATAAGGCTGACCGGCTATGGGCTCTGACAGTATGGGAACACAAACCCCGGTTTTACTGGGGCACCCTTTTTGACCATTCGACCTAGTTCATATTCGGATCCATAGTGACCATTCCAAGTTAGGACAGGTTGCTTACCCGATGTTAGGTTGTTTGAAAACCGCTGTGTGCGTAGTGAAACCCTACCCCAATATAGGGGTGTTTTGTTCTCTTTACTTGCTATGTGCTTTTAGAGTGTTGCTCTACAGGAACACACATGTCAGTTTGCAAGTTTGAGTATCAAACCTGGGGACACCAGTATCAGTATCAGTTGTGAGAATCAGTTATCCGCGGGTATCGGTTCAGTTTTCGGGAACAGTAATTTCTGGGAACAGTGATCAGTAAAAGGGAACAGTTGTGTAGCTACACCCGTGGTTGATCAGTTTGGGCTGAAATGCTGTCTGTTTTTCCTTTCAGTTCAGAGAGTCGCAGAGTTGAAACAGAATAGCCAGTGTCCCCCTTTGCTGAGGCAAGATTTATGGCGGCACAAAGTTCAGAAGAAATTGTGGTTATGGCAGCTGTATCGGAGCAGGGGACCGCTCCGCAGAGTGAGGCCAATATCAGTATGTCATACCCGCCCAGGTTGCCCGTTGTGCACCCGGTTTGGGCTCCCCAGTTATACCAGGCTCGTGAGCCCACCACCTTCGAATTGATGGGGATGATAGGCGATCTCCAAAGGTCTGTGGCAGACCTCGCCTATGGAATGTCGGCTTCACCGCCAGCGGCGCCGTACGCCGGGAATTTTGTACCACAGGAGCCCCCGCTACTGGGGCGGATTGTGATAGAGCTCAGCCAGCCAGAGGTGACTTCCGGCTATAGCCACGATATGTCAGCACCAACCCAGACCCTCGACCAGGCTGAGGCCAGAGGAAAAGATAAGGCAAAGGTAGATGCCGACCCCATTGAGCAACTGCTGTGGGCAGTCGAGGCTCTGAAGGCCAGAGGGATGAACAAGCAACAAACATCTGCAATAGTGACCAAAGCTATAGATGATGCTTTCCCCGCTCCAACCAAAGGCAGTTCAAGCCAGACAGAAAACCGGGATGGGCCCCGTCATGCCCAGACAATTCCAGTAGCTCCCACCCCTACGCCGGGGAAGGTTCAAAAAGCCAAGGCAGCGCCAGCTGATCCTTTCGCCAGCGCATCTGGCAAGAATCCTCAAACTGCAAAGTACCTGCCCCGAGGGCGCAGGGTCTTTCACGACCTCCACATGCCTTTGTCTAGGGCATTGTTAATATTGGCAAAGAATGGGCATCTTAAGCCTTTGGAGTCCCGGCCACTCCCGAAGAATCTCCCCACCACCCATGATGCTACCTTATACTGCGCGTACCATCAGCAGTCCGGTCACAGTACCGATGGATGTTCCCACCTTCGTCATGAAGTGGAGGATTTGATTGATAACAAGGTTATCCTACCACCCACCTCGGGCAAGCCCGTCACCACTCAGTTGCTGGATTTCGAGGGCTCAGATACTGCGAGTATGTAAAGTAAACCGCCTGCGGGCAACATTTGGTACATTTTGGATGAAGTGTCTGGCACGCATTTTTGAGCATCGGTGAAACCGAGTTTTTGTAAATCCTGGCTTGGATGTCGAGTCAGTCTTTTGTTTTGAGTCTGTCTCTTTGTCTTGAGTCAGTCTTTTTTTTGCTTAAGGATCTGTCTTGTTGTATCGAGTCAGTCCCCTTTGTATATAATACCAGGTGATTCTGGGGTTGTTGCCTCGAACACCGTTTTGTTTTGTAATTATCTGTTTTTGTTTTGAGTCTGTCTCTACCGAGGGGCCAGTTGTACCAACAAAGCCGATTGAAACAGCTGTTGCTATCTCAACCTTCATGCTTGCTTCCAGCATAAGGACCAGAGAATTTGATTGGGCTGAGAGTACATCTCGCCTGCTCTCCTGCGCGCCAAACTCATAGCATTAACCTAAGTTTTTTCAAAAAAAAAACTTTTGAACACTGCGGTGATGAAAACGAAGAGGAAGGAATTCCTCGGGTTTTGTAAAATTTTGATCATTTTGAGAGAAAGAGAGGTGTGCTAAGCCTTTTTATGAATGAAACCATGCTTGTCGGCGTGAGTACTGAGAAGGACCCTGGCCTGATCCAGATTGGTTCCACACTATCTTCGGCGCGAGCGATTCGTCGCTTCCTTAAAAACTTTCAAAAGCAAATGTTTTATGCGGCCCTGCGAAGACATGTGTGGAATCGCTCTTGAGGTCGCGCAGCCTAGGATCGCTCTCAGCCTCAAGGTTCAACCCGTTCAAACTTTGGACCCGTTCAAAATGTTCAGAAAGTTCAACGGACAAACGCCATGGAGGCCCGTGTGGCCAGTTTCGAAGTAGCCCTCGAGCAAGAGGCACCCAAGCTGAATCAGAAGGAGTGAATCTCGCCGGAAAAAGCTCGTGGTGCAATCGGGATGGATTCTCTGCAAATCAGCGCAACAGCCGTTCTCCTGGACACAGAGAGGCTTCAATTTCAAGAAACCATTTGGCATGGACTTGCTACACTTTTACCCTTTGAGAGGCTCGCTGGGCCGAAAACCCGGAAGGGCGACCCAGGCAAAAGTTAGAGCAAGAGAAAAATACAAAAGAAAGAATGAAAAAATACAAAAAAAGCAAAAAAGGAAAGAAGAAAACAAAAGAAAATGAAAAAAAAAAAAAAAGAGAGCTCGCAAGGTCGAAAACCCGCATTGGGCGCCTTGGCAAAAATGAGAGCCAAACAAAGTGAAGGTTAAAATACCCGAGTGGACCTTAACCGGAACTACGTAAGGCTTGATTCCCATGTTTGGGATACGTAGGCAACTTCATCATGAAGTCCAGCCCCCAACGCTTTCATAAGCGTCTCAGTCCATGCAATGGTTTCGATTTCATCTCCGAAGTCCAGTGGCCAACACCCTTCAAGGTGATTGTGTCCATATATGTGTTGTGACCGTCTTCGTCATCTCTGTGTCCAAGAGTTCGACCACCGCCAATGAAGACTGTCTGCGGATTGCTGCGGCACCATCCCAAACAAGGGGCAACTTTTCGTTGCCACCACCCGCCGCGAGCCGCCATTCAAACTAGGGGCAACTTTCCGTTGCCCCCCCACCCCCTTCAAACCAGGGGCAATTTTCCATTGCCTCCGATCCGAGGTTGCGCATCTCGAAGAGTAAGTTCCATGCTTGTTGAGCATCAGCTGTTTGAAAAATAGTTTTTGAAATTTCTTTTACTGAGGTTGACTATTTTCTCGAAAACTATTTCATTTTCCAAAACTGGACCATTGTCTTGGATCCAAAAAGGAAAACTTTCAGTGCTTGCAGCTTGACTTGCATGCCTTTCAAATCAAAAATCGAACAAGTACGTTAATCCAACTCTCGTTTTGATCAAAGCCGTTTTAGTAGAAAGCAAAAATGAAAAATGGTTAAAATGATGAACTAGGGGCACAGTTGCGCCAGGCGTTCTGTCTTTCCCTCGTCACCGACGTACTTGCCAGAAGAGCGCTCTGCCCGCCAGAAGAAATAGCGGTGAGCTAACGGCATCGGGCGTGAACCCGCAACTTCCTGTTCATCCATCAATCACCCTGGGGAGGGATGAAAAATGAGAGATTGAAGAATAGAGAGGTGTAAGTTGAGAGAAAAGAGAGGAAAAGGGTTTTGAGAGAAAATCCGAGCTTGAGAGTCGAGTGATGTGAGGATCACAAATGAGAAAGGGTGGGAAACAATACCCAGATTGAACTGGCTCCTCGTGGTCCGAGGTCTCCCATCTTCGTTTACGCGTCTGTGTGTCGTGTCTCTTTCATCTGACGGTCTCGTCTTTTGTTTTGAGTCTCTCCCGAGCGTGTCTCGTTGTGTTTAGGTCGTGTACCTCTTTGTTTAAGTCCTCCCCACTGTGTTCAGTGGTAGGCTCGACATCCCGGTTTGAAAAACCCTCATTTGATTTCTAAAATCATTTATGCTCAGGATGCTATGCCATTCTCTACATTCGAGCGTGTTTCGACTCCAATCAGTTCCGTCTTTGAGCTCCGTCTTGTCAGATTGGGTCGTTTGTTCAGAGTTTGCTGTGTGTAGAATGAACCGAATGCTGTGTTTTGGGCTGTATGCAGATCAATCCCCAACAGAGTAAGGGCCGTGTGTCAAGAATCAGGCAGTGGGTTGCTTGGGCTATTTTGCTGTTGGCTGTTTAAGTTATCTGATTATTACAGTGCAAGTGTTCAATTTTCAGACAACCAATCAGTTCCATTTACATTGAGGTGTAACATGATGAGATGCGATGCAATGCATGAGATGTGTAAATGTAAACACTTTTTCAGATAAAAAGTCTGTTTCATTTCACTATCTTTTCAAATGTACAAGCTTTGGAAACAAAACCTGCCTGCGGCAATACAAGGTAATCTATCTACCAACCAAAAAGAAAAGTACAAAGAAAGAAAGAAAAGATAGCAAAAATCTGCATCTGTGTCAAGCACTCCGAAGGGCCGTCAGTCTGTCCTGGTCCTCTTCCTGGACGAGGGTCCAGGAGCATCATCAGCGTCGTCGTCAGAGCCCGAGCTAGAATCGCCTCCGGTCTCCTCCTCCGATGACCCTGCCTCCGCCTCTGACTCCTCGTCGTCGTCATCATCGTCCGGAGCTGGAGCTCGCGAGCTGCTCCCGACGTGAGTACGCCCACCCCTAGTGCGGGGAAATATCCTGCCCTCCTCATCTCTCCCCCGAGCAGGGACAGTAGGTCTAGCTGGAGCACCTCCTGCCATGGGAATCTGGAAAGGAGGCTGAAAAAGTGCACAAAAGTGAAATGCATCAGTATACTGTAGACAGTTTATCAGTGCAGAATGCAATGTTGAATACAGTGTATGAATGCCGTGAGCAGTTTATCAGTGCCGAATGCAGTATGCGAGTACAGTGTATGAATGCCGTGAGCAGTTTATCAGCACAGAGTTTGGTGCAGAATGCAGCGTATGCAGTGTTCAGATGCTGCGAGATCAGTATGTCAGGTGTTGTGCCGTGCATCAGATTATGCAAAGCAGTGTATGAATGGTTTGAGGCCAGTGTCAGAAGGACATACCGGTATGCTGTAGACGGCCAAGAGGTCAAATGTCCGCTGGAGCATCCCCATCATCGAGGCATTCATCGCCAACGACTGACGGGTGTACTCAGAAGAAGCCTGCAAAAGTGTCAGATGCATCAGTATTCTGTGGAATATCAAGTAAACTAAAATGAAATGACTGTACGAAGTGCAGTGATACATACCGGCGGAAGGTCGGGGATGTCAGTGAACTCATGCCCAGCCGGTGGAGGGGCGAAGGGGATCTGATAGGTCGCCCCACCCTGCCCTTGGAAAGTCAGCACAGTAGGAAGGGCAGGCCAGCCCACTCCTCGTCCTCCTCGCACTCCGCCCCTGCCACGGACTCGGGCCCTCCTCGAAGATCCAGCCCCTGCTCCTGCTCCGGCCCCAGCCGCCGATGCCACAGGCCTGGCCCCCTCTGCTCGACGGCCGCTCAAAGGTCGCATCAGGTACGTCCGCACGTACTCCTGATAGTCGCCGGTCCCTCGGAAGCCGGCCTCCTCCCAGCCGATGGAGTAATCATCCAGCTGCTCAGGGGTCAGCCCCTCGGTCTCCCTCATCTCTGCAGGAGGGTGAGCCGGGACTATCTGCTCAGGTAACCCGCGGGTCTGGCGTAGAAAACGCTCCCCCAGGTACCAAGCCCGACAGACCGGGCCCTCAAGCAGAATCCGGAAACGCGAGGTCTCCTCAGCACCAGGGAACCGACCCCGCATCGCCGACGGCAAGGAAGCCCATGGCCGCCAAGTGATCTGAAAGTAACAGACAGTTTGTTATCTACTGTTATTGAAACATGCAGTAGGAAAGCGAAGCTAAATGAACTGAAAGTAAAGCGTACCTCGGCCGGGGTGATGGTGTCGAAATATCGGCGGAAGAAGCCGAACGTCTCCCGTGGTCGCCGGGTGCATCCCCCGTCAAAGCGACTCGAGAAGGGAACAGCCGGAGGAGGCTCCGCGACTGGTACGGGTGCAAGCCTAGGGAAGTAGGCGTAAACCCACAACTGCAAAACAGATGTCAGTATGACTATCAGAAAAAGCAGAATATATAGAATAAAGCAGAAATAGCAGAGCCGTGTGTTGTGCAGTGTATTGTGTGCAGTGTACAGTGTGAGCAGTGTACAGTCAGTGTAAAGCAGAATGTATGTGCGTGCCGTGTGTACAGTATACAGTGAGTGTAAAGCAGACTACAGTGTGTGTAGTATACAGAGTACATAAAGTACGAGACAGAAATGAAAAGCGGAGAAGGAATGTACCTCCCAAGCCCGCCAGTAACCTCCGAGCAGCTGGCCGCTGCCGCGAGAAGCCGAGCTCATATAGCCGTACAGGGTGGCCAGAGCAGCGCCGCCCCAGTCGTAGTGCAAGATGTCTCGGACGTCCACCAGTGCGCTGAGAAGGCAGAGAGGCACGGTGTTCGCCCGGTCGGCGAAGATAGTAGTCCCGAACAGGAACATGAGGAAGCCGCGGGCATACCTCTCCACGTCCTCCTCGGTCATCTGAGTCTCCTCCCCCAGTGCGGGCTGGACCCTGAACTGTGCCTCGAACCAAGAGTATCGGACGAAGCCTGGACGAGCTAGCGGTGGGGCCTCCCCCAGTAGATGGACCTGAGCGGCGGTCCACTCATCCATGTCGGTGTCGAAGGGGATCGGATCACCCCCTACCCCGATGCCTGTGAGCATCGAGAAGTCATAAGGGGTCATCGTCATATCCCCTGCAGCAGAAAAGTGGAAAGAATCGGTGGTGTCCCACCACCTCTCCGCCAGAGCGGCAAGAAGAGGTCTGCAGGTGGACAACCTGGAGAGCCCTCGGCAGAAGGTGCCGAAGCCCGCCCGATCCACGATGCGCTGGACCGCATCAGGGAGCTCGTCATACCACTCCCGAGCACCGGTATTCCCATACCCGCGAATGGTATCGGAACCCTCCTGCAAACAGAAAATGACAATTGCAAGACAACATTCAAAATGCAGTTGTGAAAAGACGGATATGGCATGTATGCAAGTTTGTCAGATTCAGGCAAATACCGGGTGCCGGTGTGCTTACAGTAAAATACGTGTGCTGTGTCAGCGTGTTTGGGTGTTTCAGAACAGATGTAGCATGTATGCAAGTTTGACAGATTCAGACAAATACTGGGTACCAGTGTATGTGCAGTAGAATGCAATGTGTGCCGTGTGTTCGAGTAATTCAGGGCTAGTGCAGTGTGTGTGCATGTGTCAGTCTCAAGCAGACATCAGTTGTATGTATGTTTACAGTCAACTACGGTCTACGGCATATCAGATTTCAGCAATTAAAGAATACAGCTAACTATGGCAGTTTTGTATCCTACATTGCAGAAAGTAAAGCAGAAGATGAAGAGTTACCTCGGGAGTGCCGAATGAAAGGTGGGAGGTAGGCTCGCGTAGCAGTAGCTCAGGGGCCGCGTACCTCTCGAAACTCCGGAACTGACGCAGGCCGTCTGGGGGCAGAACGTGAATCGCCGGCCGGTAGGTCACCGGGTCGAACGGGCGCTCGCTCAGTGGTAAGACCTCGACCCCGGGATCCATCTCGTGGTCCGGGGGAGTCCCGACACGTGGAATGTCGTCCGCCATGTAGAGAGTGGTGTGAAAATGGTCGGAAAAGGGAAAACCGAGCCGGAATGCGAAGAGTCAACTGAAAAGTCAACTCCCGAGAAGGTCGGAAATGGCCGGGAAGGCCGGAATGTGAAGAAGCACGGAAATGAAGAGGAAAGTGAGGGGAACAAACCCCGAAAAGGCGAGAACGCCGAACGAGGCACCGAAACAAGAATGTGATCGGTGGAAAATGTCCGAAACGCGAAGAGGATCGCGAATCCGACGATGAAACGGGCGTAGAACGCGAACAAACGGGCGAAAAATGAGAGAGAAGCACTCTAGAGAGAGAGAACAAGGGTTTTCGGCGGTAGGAAATGAGGAAATAGGGCATGAAGCCCTATTTTATAACACTCGAGGTGGAAAGACAAAACTGCCCCGCACCAGCAACTGTTTGCCGGTCGGCAATGTTTGGTGCCGGCCGGCACTTTTTTGTGCCGATGGAATTGTTTTTGTGCCGATGGCCAGCCGGTGGCCTCCCCTTACTGCCGGTGGGGTTCCCACAGCCTTGTTTAGGCCATTTGAGAAGATTGTGGTCTTCATAGCTCAAGAAAGTGCAAGAAAGTGCATCTCCGATGTTCAACCGGCCTCCGTTCTGACCGCGGGCCGTGTCTCCAGTGCGTGGCACTCGAATTCGTACAAGGTGTATCCTTTTTGTATCCTTTTGAATTCAAAAGTTGCCCCATGTGTGTTGCACAAGTTCATCACACTACTTCGGTGCATTACATCGCGCTGTCACGCGCCACACATTTGCATTGTTATGCACGTGTTACATGCGTTACAACACGCACCCCTTTGCATTGTTGTGCACATTTCTTATGCGTCATCATTGCATTTCCATTCCATGCATTGTCGTGCATTCCGGAATACATGCGTTGTTGCGCATTTGAGCCCGTTTACATTCCATGTGGCGTGCCTGTCACACTGGTTATCGCACTGTTTTGTGCATTGCATTGTTCGCGCTGTTCTGCGCATTGCACTGTTTTGTGCATTTCAAACCCCGCGCTGTTCTGCGCATTGCACTGTTTTGTGCATTTCAAACCTCGCGCTGTTCTGCGCATTGCACTGTTTTGTGCATTAAATTGTTCGCGCTGTTTTGCGCATCGCACTGTTTTGTGCATTGTATTGTTCACGCTGTTCTGCGCATTGAACTGTTTTGTGCATTTAATTGTTCGCGCTGTTTTGCGCATCTCATTGCATTTTGCATGCATTCCATCGCACTGTCCTGTGCACTCGCGCATAGCGCTATCTTGCGCATCATACCATCGTGCAATACACGGTCTGGCGAGACCTTAAACACGCACGGTCTAGGAGACCTTAAATCCTTTGGAGGTGCGAAACCTTCAGCGCATTGTCACGCGTCTTGTAAATACCCCTGGTCTGGCGAGACCTTAAACACGCATGGTCTGGCGAGACCTTAAACACGTACGGTCTAGGAGACCTTAAATCCTTGGAAGGTGCAAAACCTTTATTGCATTGGTGTGCACACTATTGCTTTGTACATATCTTAAGCCGCGTGTAGTCGCGCATTCCATGCAACATGCATCACGTGCATCATTTGCATTTCAAAAAACAAAAAAAAAAACATGCATTGTCATGCATACATTTTGCATTCCGGTCTAGGAGACTTTAAATCCTCTGAAGGTGCAATTCCTTCGGTGTTTGTCGTGCCCGAACGACTTTTCGGTGGTCTGGTAAAGCCACCTGTCTGTGCTTGCGATGAGTTCCTAGAAGACCAACTGGGACGGTGGAAACTAGAGTTCGAACGGCTTATGCCTAGAACGCAAAGGTTCGGGAGTTCCGAGACTAAAGTCTGGTTTAAATACCCAGAGGTTTACCCTCGGCTTGAAATCTGTATGGAAGCCCCATAGGTTGAGGCGGCATGTCTACGCCTCAGTTCTGGATACTGAACCAACCTAGTATATCACCCTGTTGGTAAGATAGGGAAAGTTGCAATCATAGTCATTGCATATTTGCATTGTCATGCATTTGCATTGTAGTTTGCATGCATTCATTGCATCACCTTCCGCCTTTGGCTTGCGCCTTTCCATGTTGAGCTTGGTCTGGTATGTGCCCTTACTTTTCATGTTAGAACACAGTTCTGTATGTGTATCGCGCCGATTCCACGTTGATATGTTGGTTGAGGGTTGCGGCACCTTTTCTGTGTTACACATGGCTCGTACGTGTGCATGCCTTTCCTAGGCAAGATTTGGTTTGGCTTGCGTGCCATATCCATTGTATCCGTATCCATTCCATTGCATATTTGTAGATATTGCATTGTAGATTGCATGCATTCATTGCATCACCTTCCGCCTTTGGCTTGCGCCTTTCCATGTTGAGCTTGGTCTGGTATGTGCCCTTACTTTTCATGTTAGAACACAGTTCTGTATGTGTATCGCGCCGATTCCACGTTGGTATGTTGGTTGAGGGTTGCGGCACCTTTTCTGTGTTACACATGGCTTGTATGTATGCATGCCTTTCCTAGGCAATATTTGGTTTGGCCTGCGTGCCATATCCACCCATTACATTGTAGTGTAATTTTTGCATCCGGCATTAGGATCGTAGTCCTTTCTCCAGCGGGTTGTTTCCCCACTTATGTCAGTTCCACCCAATACTTGTTCTTGCGTCTGTCTACAATGCTCACAGTTCAGTTGACCGTTCTGTGGTAGACAGACTTGTTATCTCCATCAATCTATTTGACATAGATGTGGTTTCGAACCGTTCGTGATTGGATCACGATTCAATTGCTTTGCATGTAGCTTGCATTGTTTCAATTACATTGCATCTGCATTTGCATTGTTTATACATTGTTTTGTATATATCGCATATCGTTTTGCATCCACATTTGCATTGTCATGCATGTTGCTAACAATATTGTACCTGTTAAGTTTGTTTTCTTTGCAGGCACGATATTGTATGTACGGTTCATTTAAAGCTGGTGCGACCAGACGAGCCGGACAGGTATTGTATCTCCCGAGTGAGACTTTTTGAGAATTCCATAATTCTCTTACATCCTTTCTGCATTGTAGTGTAGTTTGGTATGCTAGCTTAAAATTGTCGCATGTTTGCTTCATTACAGCTTTCTTTGCATGATCATAAGTTATGCTCGGCTCCGTGCATTGTCTTGCATTTTGCCCCTGCCTCCGGGCGCATATCTTATTTGTATTGCATGATTGTCTGAGTCTTCGGCCTTGTCAAAAATGGGTCGTCTCTGGGCTTTGACATTCACTCCCGTCATTGTTATGACTTTCGAGTTCTGTCAAAGAGGGGCAACTGTAGACACCCCATTTTTGACCGTCCTCAAGACTTGGACGTCACCGTTTGAACACTCGGTGATTATCCATGTTTGTGTTCGTTTGGAGTTCCCGGAGGTCTCGGCTCGCGCGCCTTGCCTCGGGATCCCCGAACTCGACCGTTTAGTGTCTGGTTTTACACCAAACACTTGTATCTTGCCTTTGAGAGGCAGAGTGGGGCTTGTAGACCATCCCCACCCTTCACCGGCAGTGGCTAGATGCCACCGGCTGGTTTTTGCTGCCACCGGCAATTTAGTTTGCCGGTCGGCACTATTTGTTGCCGGTCAGCACTTTTTTGTGCCGGTCGGCACTTTGTTTGGCCAAGATGGCATTTTTTGCCGGCCGATTGCTGTTCATCTGCTTTTGCAGATATTTTTGGACAGCTGTATAACTTTTGCTCCCCTCCATACACGTGTATGGAGGGATCTCCCTCTTGCAAAGCTTGTCTTGTAAGCTTTACAAGAGGCTTATAGAGAGAGCTCTCTCTAAGGCAAAAAAGAGGCTTAGACATTTTTGAGAGAAAAAATACAGAGGAGAGCTCTGGTTTTCTAGGGTTAGGGTTAGATACACTCACCTATCTCTCTTTCCTTCTCATTTTGTTCACTAGGTGTTTTGTGCCTTACTATTGCACACAAACACCTAGTGTTTCACCTTCCTCTAGGAGCTGAGGTTCTAAAGAGTGTGTTTTGGAGTTTTTGTCTTGGATTCAAGCTCAAGGAGGCCATTGGAGCATCTTTGTTGAAGAAGGCATCAAGGGTGAGATTCTAGTCCTTTTTTTCCCCATTTTTGCATCAATTTCCTACTAGTCTTAGAGCTGTTTTTGTGATTATTGTATAACATAAAAAAGTTCTATTTTTAAGCCCTCTTTATTGTTTATTAAGAGTGTTTTGTTGTTTGAGGGGTGTTGACCACCCTTAGGCCTCAAAAGGCCTCATTTTGAGCCATTTTGTGTTAGCTCCGGGATTTTGGTGTTGAGGTCTCTTCACCACTGAAATCTTGAGGGATTTCAGTGGTGAAGATGATGCTTTGAAGTCCCAAGAAGGAGAGGGCCACCCCCTCTCCTTGTTGTCCTTGAAAAGGGCACATTTTGGCCTCTTAAAGAAGCCTATGCTTGAGTGTGTGTTGAGCATGTTTGGTTTGTTTTTCATGCTTATATATCCATGATATAACATGATTTAAAGTTGGTTTTGGAACTCCATGCATGTTTAGCATAGTTGCCTTGTAATGCCATATTTGTGCCTTAACATGTCTAGGTTGTTAGCCTTTGTTGGAGCATGTTTTAGGCTTAGTCTTGTGAAGATTATGTGCTTATTTTGCCATGTTCTAGGTCTGTCCATAAGTATTTGGGTTGATTTTAGCATGCATTATATAGCTCCTTTGTATTTGGGCTTGTTGGCCTTGAGTATGTGCATGTGTAGCATGCCATCTTTGCATTGTTTTGGTGATTTGGGATCATTCTATATGTCATTTCAGTCCCATTTCCATGCTTGTTTGATTGCCTTGCATGCCTCTTTAATGCTTTGGAAGCATGTGTTGCAATGCTCCATGTTTTGGTCATGATGTATGCCTTTGAATTTGGGCCACTTAGATGCCATCTAAGGAGTCCTTTGGCCTTGTTTTAACATGCTAAAAATCTGTTTTTTAGTTGTTTAATGCATGCCATGTTTGGTCATGATAAGTGTAGTTCAATGCATTATTGATTTGCCTTGAACACTTGGACTACTCTTTGCATGTTTTGGCTTGATTTATAACTTGATTTGGCATCATTTTATAACATGATTTTAGGGCTCATGTTGCATGCTAATTAGTCCATGATCCCTCCTTTCAAGTGTGCTTGAATGTTGCTTGTTTTGTGCTTAAGTGTTGGTCCTTATGTGCATATGTGTGTGCATGCCATTTAGCCCTCACCTTTTAGCACAATGGCTACTGTTTTAGGCCTATTTTAGAGCTGCCTAATTCATGTATAAGTCCATCTTGCCATCCATTTGCATTGCTCTATGTATGCTTGCATGATTGCATAAGTGCCTTGCCATGTCATGTTGCATTCCTAGCTTGTTTGCCTAGGTTGCATTGCATTTTGCATGCATGCCTTGTTCCTTGAATTGGTGATAGGAATTGGGCCTAATTTGTTTGATTGGTTTGCATGCATTTGAAATCAAAGTTGCATACTTGGTTCCTTGGGCCATCATGCATGGAAATGCGTGATTGGTGCTCCGAGAACCAAGGCACATGTCCCTTTGAGTCATTACAATGATAAGAGACATGGTTGGTGCATACATGCTTTGAATTGTGCTGCCATGCCTTGTTTTGCCCTCTGTTGCTGTGAGTTGCAGGTTCTGCAGGAATACTCTGCCGACCGGCAGTTTAATGTGCCGACCGGCACAATTTTCTCTGTCGACAGACCCTATTTTGTGCCGATGGCCATACTACACTGCCGGTGGAAGTTTCATTCAGCCGGTGATGATCCCCTCTGTCCAAGGATGCAGTCCAGAGGCTTTGACAGCCTCCAGAGGAGGAAAGGAAGGAAAACAGAGGCAGCTTGTGCATGGTGGCGCGTTTCCCGAGACGCTTTCCTGCTTTAATTAATTTAATTTAATTAGTTAATTTGTTAATTAGTTAATTTGTAATATTAATTAGCTTGCGTAGTTAATTAATTTGTAATATTTATTTGGTCCCTCCGAGCGAGGGCAAATCTGTAATAAGTGTGTGTGGGTGTGTGAATGTCTTCCAATCCCCACTTCTTTCTCCCCTTTTACTTACCTGCTTTGATGGTTAGTATTAGGGCACGTCTAATTTAGCATACCTTATGCTATGCATGTGTGCATCCATGCATTTGTATTGCATGCATTAGGCTCGGTACATCACGCTAATTGCATCAATGCTTCAATTCCAAACTGAATATGTGATAACTGTGCATTTTCACATGACATGTCTAGGATTAGCCGAGCCTATCTTAGCGACATTTTGTATGCGATGCATTAGGCACTTCACATGGACTTGGATCATGCATGTGTGCTAACGAGTTCTTTGTTTTGGCACGGAGTACTATGTAAGTATTTCCGCTTTAGCATATCGCATGAGTGTGAATGTCGCCATAACAGCATGCTTAACATGTGGCTAGATGCTTATGTGTTAAACTGTTTTGAATGCCTGTGGGTGAAGGTTGGGTTGTTTGAGTTGGAAAAACTCGTTGAAATCCGTATTTTAGCCTACTTGCGAGTAGCAAATTCCAAAGCATTTTCAAACCAAACGGATATGCAATGTTTATTTCCAAATTAGGCGATCTAGTCTATACTTGTTTGCCGTGCGCATAACATAGTAATTCTAGGCTAATAATTGGTTTAAGAACACATAAAGTTTTCAAAAACGGATATCACGGTTAGTAGAGGCCGGTCTTCGGACCGGGCGAAAGGGGGTGCTCATAGCTGACCTTCCCCGATCGTACCCAAGCTCCCGAGCCGAGACAACTCCGGTGATGACGGACATGTGGCCTTCGGCACCGAGTCAGGGTTTCCTAAATTCCCCCATTTTAAAATATTTAGGTGGCGACTCTGTATCTGGCAAAGCAGTCCATGTTTGGCACTACTTTTTCAAAAATTTGTTTCTCAAAACGATTTGCCAGATTTGGACTCTTTGGTTCAGATTAAGAACCGTGACACAAATCGAGTCCGAACTGTAGCACGAGGCCCACGCAGGCGCGTCTACACCACCTAACTAAAAATGGCCTAAAACCACCACCTTCAGGCCAAAAAAATAGAGTTTTTTACAGTTCAAAATTAGCCCCAAAACAGCCCAAAAACAATAGAAGAAGATGGCAAAGCAAGTATGTAAAACAGGCTAACAAAGAAAATGTTATACCTCTTGAAGCCAAGGCACAAATTAGGCAACAAAGCAAGCCACAACCACCTTCTAAAGCTCAAAGAGGGTCTCAAGTAACCTTAGCCCAAAGAGAAGCAACTTTAGTCAAGGGTTGATAGACAAAAGTGTAGAGACACTAAGCAACTAAGCACAAAATTTCAAGAGAGAATTTTGGAAAGAGAGAGAGAATTTGCTCCCCAAAATTTTGTAACCTTTTGCAATGGAGGAGAAGGTCCCATATTTATAGAAAAACAAGCTTTCAGCTGAGTTAAATGATTCCATACACGTGTATGGTAATCAAGCCCATTGTGCCAACAGCTGGAACAACTATTAATAAAATATCTGCAAAAAGGTCACTAGTGGCCGGCAGGCCACCAGTGATGGCCGGCAAGGCATTAGGGTCGCCAGCAGGGCACAATTGGGGGCCGACATCTTCAAACAGTGGTCGGCTAGCCACCAGGGGTTGCAGGTATGAAGAACAAAAGTTTTGGGTTTGAAACACTAAGGTTTTGGTCCAAAACAAGGCACAAAATGGACACGGTTTCAAGGCTCAAAAGCAGGGCACTCCGCTGAGGACTTCGAGCACTCAAAACCGACACATGCAATCACAATCATTGTGTGCACAAACGATGACATCCAAGTCTTGAAGACGGTAAAAAATGGGGTGTCTACAGTTGCCCCTCTTTGAAAGAACTCGGAAGTCACGAAATGACGTGAGTGAATGTCAAAGCCCAGAGACGACCCATTTTTAACAAGGCCGAAGACTTGGACAAACAAACAAATAAAAAAAAAATGGTTGTGCCCATAGGTTTCCTACGTATCCCATTACAAGGAATCAAACTAGCGTAGTTCTGGGGCAAGATGCAAGTGTTATGCACGATGCAAGAACATAACTTGTGATTATGCAGTGAGGCTGTAATGAAACATTTAAATGCAAATGCAATGTAATGAAAATGCCACATTCAAACAAATCGAAACAAGGTACAACAATCTCAAACATGAAAAGACGTAAGCAAATAAACACGCCACGTGTAGGAATCACGAGCCAAACCACACTTCATGCAGAAAGGACATAAGAAAATATGCAAGCTTAACTATGCGATGCGCAGAAAAGGCGAAGAACGACATAACCGTTGGGCACACCCGAGGTCTCAATCGAGATCCTAATGTGTTGCACACATGAGAAGGAAAAGGGTGGTGTGAACACTGGGACACACCCGAATGTTTGTAACCGATACAAACAATCCACACGTCTCACGCGAGAAGAGAAAAGATGGTGTGAACACTAGGATACACTCAAATGTTTTTAACCGAAGGAGGTAGTGTGAACACCGAGACATACCCAAATGTTTTTAATCGAAGGGTTGGTGTGAACACCGGAACACACCCGAATGTTTTTAACTGAAGGGTTGGTGTGAACAACGGGATGCACCCGAATGTTTTTAACTGAAGGGTTGGTGTGAACACCGGGACACACTCGATTGTTTTTAACCGAAGGGGGTGGTGTGAACACGGGGACACACCCGAATGTTTTTAACCGAAGGGTTGGTGTGAACACCGGGACGCACCCGAATATTTTTACCCAAAGCAATCCTAACGTGTCTCACGCGAGAGGAGAAATGGGTGAAAGGATGCAATCTGAAGGGTGCGAATGATTTTACCTGGAATTCCTCTGAATGAACTGTACATACAATATCGTGCATGCGAAGGAAAGACACTTAACAAGTGCGATACAGTATGAATGCATGTTCTATGCAAGACAAACAACCGAGATACACGTTAATGGCATGTTTATGCGAGAAACAAAAGCATAAGCATATTCTATGCATGATTGAAAGGCAAATGCAACCATGAGATGCACATTTTACAACAACATATGTGAAATGCATATTCTATGCCACAAAGTGAAGTGCACGTTCCATGCAACAACGAAAAAGAAATGCACATTCTATGCAATATAACAAAGCATGATTTGACGAAAACAAACTCAAAGGCAACTTCCGATTAACCTTTCGGAAGAATTGCAATGTATTTAAAGGATACAACTCGTTCACGTTGACAAGTGACCAACATCACGCCGAAAACATAGCTTCAAGCTCTCGCAGAGACATTCTGAACCAAGCAATAAACAAACCCTTCAATTCTTGAAGGCCAAAGACACAAAGTAGCATTAGGACTCCAAGGAAAACGTCAGAACACTTGCTGGCCACCTGCCGGCTAAAAGCCCTCTTGGGCTGTTCTTTTTCATGGTCAATCAAACCCTGTTTCATCACATCCTCTATCTGTACCCCTATCTCATGAAGGTCAGCAAATGTAGGTAGGGGTAGGACTATCATCTTTTGTAGCAGCCTCGGTTGCAGATTACGAACGACCATTCTTATCTGGTCCTTTTCAGCTGGCCGAGTAGTCATCATGGAGGTCTTAGCCCTCTGCCGAGTGACGAAATCGGAGAAGCCCTCCTTTGGCTCTTGATGAGTTGTCTCAAGATCATGAGTTGCGACCTCGATTTGAGTATTATAGAAGTATTGGGCAATAAAGGTTTCAACCATCTCTTCCCAATTCCTTTCCCAATTCCTTTTTATAGAATCCTCGAGTTTAGCGTACCAGATGGCCGCGATTCCCGTCAGGGTCCGGCCAAAGAGGGATAACTTCTACAGTCTAGTCAGGCCCATCGGTTGCAGAATATCTGAAAATAGCCGCAAGTGGATCATGGGATCACCCGAACCGTTAAAGCGGTCTATGTGAGGCATTTTAAATCTATCCTGCAATGTCACCACCGAATCTGTGTAGCCGTCCTCTATATCGGGGATCGAATTGACACCCTGAGCTCGTTTGAAAAGCTTCTCAAGCTTGCTCACTTTCAGAGTGGTAGGATCGACCTCAAACTCAAACGGTCCCTCCGTTGGGTAGACCGGTGCTTTGGAAGTCTGAGGTGGGACTAGCCCTGCTGGAATGTCCGCATTCTCCTGGACATTAGTTGTATCCCCAGGTATTAGAACCCTGACTGGGGGTGGATGCAAAGTAGAAGCTGCTGCTTGTTGTGGTTGTTGTTGCTGTTGAAGCCTAGCAATCAATTCAGCTTGCTGGGGTGCAATCTCTGCTTGGCGGGTGGTAACTTCCGCTTGGCGGGCAACGTCTAACTACATTGCCTCAATAGTCTGTTGAAGTTGACGCAACATATCCTGCATATTGTCTATAGGGTGCTGATCTGTCAAGACCGGTGTATACTCTTTTTCTGAGGTAGAAGCAGATGATTGGGTTCGACTGAGCATAGGTGGAGTAGATAGTGACCGTTGAATTGGCGACTGTTGAACCGGTGATCTATGCCTGACTCTCCTCCGTCTCGTAATCGGGGGTAGCAAAGCAAACATTGGTTGTCCTCCAATAAGATCCTCGGATCGATAAATCCTATTTACTCTGGTCTAGAGTACTCGAGGGGTAACTGCCTCGTCTGAAGCAATTGTGAAATACTACCTTGTAAAAAGAAAATAAAGCAAAGAAGAAACAGCAATCAGCAAACGCACAACACCTCGGCTTAAGGACAACACACAGTTGAAATCATAAGATGGACAATCTGTACTCAAACACTGATTTCTGCCTCAAATTTCTGCCTAAAAATTGATATCCTCAAATTGATACCCAGACTTGCAACTGATACATGCATTTCTGCAGAGTCACACTCTAAAAGCACATATCAAGCAAGTGAGAGCAAAAACACCCCTATGATGGGGGTAGGGTTTCCTTTTCCTAGTTTCGTTAGGAACTAGGGGTTTGCTACGTAGGCAAGCGGTTTCAAATAAACCTACATTTGGGCGAGCAACTTGTCCTAGTTTGGAACAGTCTCTATAGCTTCCGATATGCAACTAGGTCGATTGGTCAAAAAAGGGTACCTTAGCAAGACCACCTAATATACCTCTCGCTCCTAACATCGAGAAGTGAAAGGAGGATGAAACGGTCAATGGTGATCTAGATCCAAGACTTGTGTTCCCATCGTGGCAGAGCCCGCAACCGGTCAGCCTTATGGTACGCTTTTCCAAGCGAGCCTCTGGCAAACCACTTAGGAATAGCATATGGCAAACACTGTGACATAGGCGCACCGATGCAAATGCAATGCAAAGAAACACGTAAGTGTAGATAAAACAACATATCATGCATTTGAGTCAATTTCTCTAAATCCCCAGCAGAGTAACCAGAAACAGTAGCTTGACTTTTTCTCGCCCTCCTTTTCGGAGAGCTCGAATTGGTCCTATAGTTCGGACTCCTGTCGTGGTTCTGAATCTAATCTCACAAAGTGCAATGTGAAACTGATAAACACGAAAGAGTCTAATCAGGCAAATTGTTTTGGAAAATCAATTTTAGATCAAATAATGCCAAAACTGGACTGCTTTGCCAGATTACAGTCACCATCTAAATATTTTATTTTGGGAAAATTTGGGAAACACTGACTCGTGCCAAAGACCATGTGTTCGTCATCACCAAAGTTGCCTCGGCTCGATAACTTAGGTACGAGAGGGAAAGGTCCTGAAATGAGCACCCCCGCTCGCCCGATCAAAAATCGGCCTCTACTAATCATGATATGTTTGTTTTATAAACCTCACGTGTTCTTATTCTAGTTAATAGCAAACTTTATTATGTGACGCACACAAGTAAGTATAGACTAAGTCCCAAGACTTAGAACGAATTCAACTCATGTTTGTTTTCGAAAATGGTTTGAATTTGGCACCCTCAAGTGGGCAGAAATGCGGATTTGCCATCAAACATGATGGGCTTTAAAACATGATTTGCCACTTCGCAAAGTGGACTTAAAACACACATTCGTTGAATTGTTCCAATTCAAGCAACAAAGCCTCCATTCACAGGCATTCATGTAGTTTAGCATTTAAGCACAGTCTCATGGCAAGCATGCGAAACATGGTATCATGGAAATCACACTCATGCAAGCATGCTAAAGCATAAAAGCTTACCGAGTACTCCAAGCCAAAACAAAAGCTAGTTAGAAACAATGCATGATCCTAACTATGTAAGATGCCTAATGCAACACATGCAATAATGCAATTAATAGGCTCGTCTACTAATATGGCATATGATTCAATTTGATAACATGCTATTGAACATGTATTCAAAGAAGATATTTGAAATTGCAATACAGTTTGAATGATGAGCCGAGCCTCAGTGCATGCAAGACAAATGAATGGATGCAAACATGCAAGCATAAGGTATGCTAATTGAAACATGTCCCTAATCTAACCATCGAAAGTGGTTAAATAAAAGGGAGAAAGAAGCGGGGTTAGAAGACATGCACACACGCACGCACACTTATTACAACATTATGCCCTCGCGAAGGAGGATCCGAATGAATAAGAGCTAAGCTAATCTAAGCTAAGCTAATCAAATTAAACTAATTAGACTAATTATTACAAACAAAATGAATAACTAGCAAACTAATCACTAATTATTACAATGCTTAACTAATTAGCAAACTAGTTAATTAAGCAAATGTACACTAACTAATCATGCAAGATATTTAAACTACACTGCTTCAGCTCTGCCTCGGGAAATGGATGTTGCATGCACTCGGTTTTTGCCTTGAAAAGCCTTCCAGTTTGCTCTTGATAGGCTCTATTTGCAGGGTTGACTACATTCCAGAACCTTCTGCTCCAATTTACCAATTCAATGCTGAGGGTTGCACCAGTGGCCTGCTGGCCATGAATGCTTGCTACCGGCCCCTTGCCGGCCAAAAATGTGCCTCTGCCGGCCAAGGGTGAGCCACTGCCGGCCACCAATGAGCCATTGCCGGCCACTGGTGCTCTGAGTCACCACACTGCAACAGAGCACAAGCAGAGGAAAATGAAGGGTTTTCCAAGGGTATGTTTGTACTGTGCCCCTCCTTGTCATCTCAAAACATCAAAGAAGTGGCACTCTTGGATCCAAAACCACCAATCAAGCACTTTCAATAAATGCATAAAAGCAAGACTCTAGGCCACTACCTTGTCAAGGATGATCAAAGGCAATGGAGACTAAGGAGATTGACTCATTTAATCACTTTGAGTATGAAATGCTCCAATCTACCTTGTGCTCAATATAACGTCCGATTGAACACATTCAATGCAATACAACATGCTTACCTTGCTCAAGTTTTACTTGTCATGTTTTATTTACTCATTGTCATTATCAATCCATTCTTTAACCGGCTAAGTCCAAGGTGAGTGTCCTCTAATAAGAGAGGTGTCAACCAAGGGATGATTTAAGGCATGAGAGAGATCATGCTGTTGGTTAGTAGAAACCCTCAAAAGAGGATTAAAACCATTAAGCACAAATCTCAATCTCAAGCTTAAACACAACTCTAAGGCTAACCAACCCTCAAAGAAAATGGAAAAGCGAAGAAGTGAGGGAGGTTGCAGATTTTTCAATGCTGAAATGGCATGCAAAGTGATACTACGACATGTAAGCAACTCATGCAAATCATGTTTAAAAGCCAAAAACACCAAACTAGTGAAGATCACTACACTATAGGCATGCAATACAAAGCTCAAAAGGGACAAACAGTCCAAAACAGTCCTAAAACAACTCAAAAGGAGTCCTAAAAATAGCTAGAATAGGAGGCCAACACATAGCACAAGCTAAACTAGTAAGCATAATTGCACTACAAGCATAAAAAGCAAGCCTCAAGTGACCAAACCAACTCAAAACTGAGCTAAAACTAGTCAAAATAATAGTAAAAACATGCTGAGATCAAGTCACAAAAAGCTAGAAAAACATGGTCACATGTTAAGCTATCTACTCATGCAAACACGACACAAGGAGGGGAGGTTACCCCCTCCTATTTTAGACCTCAAAATAATGTTTTTACCACTGAAAATTCCCTAGAATTTAGTGGTTAAGAGAGCCAAAAAAGTTGTTTTAGAAAGCTTTGAAAGATGGCACAACAACTTAACAAGCAAGCTACAAGAAGGGTGGACCACCCCTAACTCCAATCAAACCTCAAACCACCATTCTAGTCTATGAAAACAGAGATTTCCAGAAGTTAAAACCAACCACAAAACAACATGCAAAGATGGCCAAACAAGTATTTAGATTATGCTTAAATATAAGTGTTCTACCTCTTGAAGACAAGATGCTATTTAGGCAACAAAGGCAAGTCAAACCAAGCCAATATCCTCTTCTACAACTCAAATAGGACCTCAAACAACCTTAACTCAATGATGATCAAGTTTGATCATGGGCTCACATGCAAGAGTGTAGCGAATTTAGGCTTTAAGGCATAAAATATCAAGAGAGAGAGGATTCTAGAGAGAGAGAGAGAGAGAGAGAGAGAGAGAATTTTTTTTTTGTCTTCAAAATTTCTAACCCTTCATATGCAAGAGGAAGGCTTCTATATATTGAAGATACAAAATCCCCTCAAATGGATCCAGCCATACACGTGTAAGAAGATAGCTCAACCTGTGCAAACAACTGACACAAAATATCAGAAAATATCTACTGATGGCCGGCAGGGCACATCAATGGCCAACAGTGCATTAAAAATAACATGCTGAAAGGACCAAAACATGGTCCAAAAATGAGATAGAATTGATGCAGGGTTTGGAAAGCTCAAAACTATGGCGTTTCGTCACGGATTTCGAGCGCTCAATGAGCAATCAAACTTGTCACTGGATGTACCTGTAAGAACATCCAAGTCTTGAGGACGGTAAAAAATGGGGTGTCTACACCCCCTGGGGGTATCAGGCACTTCAGAGCATTTACGTGACGCGCACCAGAGAACCTCTTGCTACGGGAGCCAGACTCCTATTTGTCTTACGGCACCACCAAGTTATACATTGTATTCTCTTGTTTTCTTCATTGTACATTGCATTTCTTGCTTTAATTATGTTCCTTACTTCAACTGTAATGCTTGCAGTGCATTTATTGCCTCTTACTGCATTTCATGCCCTAATCACACTCTTACACTGTATTTCTTACACTGTCTTTTCATCTGCTTGTTCTCATATTGCTATATATCACTGTTCTGATCATAGGAGGACTCTCATGCTATTATGGGCTATGGAGCCTTGTCTGTGAGGGACTGGTATATGGAGTTTCCTGCGGGTGTCCGCTACATCATCGACAAGGCCAGCTTCGACTTATTCTATATGGGGCTGTCGCGCCATATCGCGAGTCGCCCACTCCTTGGTGCATTATTAGTGGAGTGATGGTGGGATACCACCAACTCCTTCCATTTCTCTATTGCTGGGGTGATGATGATGACTCCTTACGACTTTGCCATGCTCACAAGCGTAGAAATAGGGGGTCATCGGATCCCATACGATATGGACATGGGCGAGTGAGAGGCCGCCTGGATACACCTGCTAGGAGCATGTCCACCTCTCTTCCGACCGGGGATAGTACGGTATAGCTGGTTCGCCGAGCGTTTCCGAGGGAGAGAGCCAGAGACCCCAGAGGAGATCGAGCATTACGCCTGAGGCTTTTTGATGTTCCTGTTCAGCACCACCTTGTTTGCAAATAGGTGGAACATTGTAGGGTTATATCTCCTGAGCGCTCTAGTGGACTTATCTCAGGTCTAACTTTATGATTGGGGCGGTGCTGGCCTAGCCACATTGTATGGCTATATGAGCTCAACATCTCGCAGGAGGGGAGACAGAGTCAGAGACTACTGGCGAGCCTGGGAGGTACGCATTATATTTATGTTTTACATTTTTGCCCGCTATTTCTGTGCTTTCTGCTTTGCACTTTCTGTACACTGCACATTGTATTGTTTACACCTATATACTGCCCTCTCTGCATTGCAGATTTTGTATCCTCAGTATTTGTACTTTCTGTATACTACACATTCTGCTTTCTGTATTCTGCATTTGTATTTTCTGTTCACTGCACACACATGCTATTTCTTACACTCTATATCTGTACTTTCTGTACACTGCACATTTTGCTTTATGTATTCTGCATTTGTATTTTCTGTTCACTATACACACATGCTATTTCTTACACTCTATATCTGTACTTTCTGTACACTGCACATTTTTCTTTATGCATTATGTATTTGTATTTTCTGTACACTGTACACACATGCTAATTCTTTCACTCTGTATCTGTACTTTCTGTGCACTGTATACTTACTGTTGCCTTTTCCTTGCAGCTATGGGTATATTTCTTGACCCTCGCTCTGGAGTCGGAGGTGGAGATGCCTAATGTTGTGCCATACTCTTACCAGTATGACGGGAGATGTCTACGGAGGACCCGGGAGACTTTCACATTCTTCTGTCGGTACTTCGACACAGTGATTGCCACAGAGGTAACTCAAAACTCACAGTTGTTTTTGCTTTACTTCAGCTCTGATTCATATTTCAATATCTGATGGCAACTAAACAATCTGCACATTCTCTATTTGTAGATTGCTTGGTAGCCTTGGGTAACGATGCCGGGTGGAGCCCGGGACCAATATGCTGAAGCTCGAGGGGCTTCTTGTTTTCGGCTTCTACTCGAGGGCCCGATTTGTTGAGCTTAGTTTCTAGGCGAGCGATTCGTGCGCAAGACCTTAGGTTTGCCCGAGCCGGTAGTTCCCATGCCACCTCAGGCATCTATGAGAGCTACAGAGAGCCTTTACTCCCAGGAGATGATTCAGTTCACTGGGGGCCTGGACGCCAACTACTTCCTTGGGGAGGGGGATTATGCGATATTCATCCAGGCACACCTTATGCCTCTCTTGATAGGTGCTTGTGCAGACAAAGTGGCAGGTAAGACTCGGGGGATGAGGGCTAGGGCTGGAGGGGTTCCTCCTACTGGACAGGCTACTGGTTGGCCAGAGATCCCGACCACGCTAACATGCTAGAGGCCGGCCGGGATGTCCTATCAGATTCCAATCGAGCCAGCGGAGGCCTGACATAGATACATTAGAGCTTGCGACGCTCCTCCGATATGTACTATATCTTTTCCAGTTTTCCATTCTGTTTCTGATATTCGTTCCTTCTGGATACTAATCATTCTCAATGCATTTGTAGGCACCACCGGGGTACACTGAGGGATTGCTCGAGCTAATAGCATCATTGAAGAGCATGATACTGAGGAGGGAGGCACCGCTCAATCTTTATGGCATCCAGGTATTTTCCCTATTCTCTGCCCTCAATTCATTATTTTTCACACTATTATACATACCATTCTCACTAAAGCACTGATATTTATACCATAGTATAACATTTTGCACCTTGTCACATCACGCTGATATGCTGCACTGACATACTGTACTGCACTTGTATTGTATCTGGCTCATTGCATTCTTCCACTTTCATCATATTGCATCTACAGCCATACTTCATATATGATGCATCGGTATTGTATTTTCCAGGTTCCAGCCTTACCGAGAGCACCAGTGGTGGCGGCGCCTGTACCATCACCACCTTCTTTAGCAGCAGAGGGGAGGGAGAGACAGGCCCCAGCACGCAGCCGAGAGGGATGTCGTGGTCGAGGCTGGAGGAGACCTTCAGAGCCAGTGTTGAGTGATGACGATGTCGAGACCAGTGACTCCGAGAAGGCAGTGAGTCTACAGTCTGAGTCCTCTGAGAGTGGAGATGACAATGACTCCAGATCTGAGAGTGGAGGTGATGTTGAGCTAGGCTCTGAGGCAGAGAGTAGCTATGATTCTAGTTCTAGCTCAACATCTGAGTTAGATAGCAATGCTGATGGAGACAGCTCTGAGTCCGCACCCAGGAAGAGGACGAAGAGGGCCTCTTGAGCTTGAGATGGCTAGTGCTGATTTTCTTGTATTTTTACGTAGTTTTTTTTTTGTTAGTAGTGATAGTAGATTGTACAGCTTTAGACAGGTTTTATTTGCTTTAAAAACTTGTACCGTACTTTTGTAAAAAAAAAAAAAACAACCATGATCGGAATGAAAACCAGTTTTTCTTTAAAAAAGTGTTGTATTTTGCATCATGAGCACTACTTAGCATGAAATCGAGATTGAATTTGATACTGAAAACTGAATACTTGTATTGCCACAACAGTCTTGATTAGCCAACGAACCGACCAACAACTGAAATTCTAAACACAACATACAACTCGATAATCGAAATAGGAATAACTTGATAAGCAAAACAAAACAACTCAATAAATACAACAAAACAACTTGAATATAACTCAACAAACTTGCTAAAACTAAAAGGACCCAAAACAAGACCTTAAAATGTGTAACGAACAGAACAAAACACACATTTTCAGCATTCTCAGCACACAGGTGGACAACAGGATAGACAAGATGGCTGTCGGACACTTAAAGAGCTTGTCGGCCACATGCCTGCCATTGATGGGATATGCCAGCCACCAACAGTGGCCTGCCGGCCATAAGAGTGGCCTGCTAGCCACCAATGTGCAAAACCTCCAGATTGTTGACAGCTGGCTTCCACTTACTGCCTTATCTTCTACAAAAGCCTCACCTTCGTTATTTCTTCTCCAGAACTCATTTTGGCTGTGGTTTTTGCCACAAATGGAGCCATTTCTTGCCCAAAACCTCTCGGATTGGATTGCAACTTTAGATGACTCGGAAAAGGTAAATTTTCAGGGTTTTGGTATAAATGCACTTTCCCGTTGAGTCATTCTCAGCTTTGTTTTCCGTTCCTTCACGTTGCGACTAGGTGTTGGAATCCAATTACACTGGTCTTTAGCTTCGTGGGACAAGAGATATGCCCGACAATCAAAGAATTTCACGTGCTAATGGAGTCCCGCTGCGATGAGGAAATCTTGCCTTAGCTCCGTTTTGGTCATATTCAAGCTTTGGGACGAAAGTGCGGGCTTACTCTACACGAGGCCCGATCCTTGGTTCACAATGGAGACTTGGACATTCCCAGCTTGATCCATCGCTTTTGAAAAGCTGGTGACTAAGGCGATCTTCTTTGGCAGGGTTTTCAACAACACGCCCTTTGTTTGTGCATGTAAGCTCATTTCCTTCTTGCCCCTAGTTTCGAAGGGTCTAGCATTCAGCTAATTGAAGTGGCCCAAAGTTTGAAAGAGGGAAAGAGTTGCATTAGCTTGGTGTTAGCCGAGACTTTGATAGGCTTAGACGCCGTCCATCGGTGGGAGATAGACAAATTCGCGGGGAGTCCACTACTTCTTTAGGTAATGTTTGCCACCCATCTCATATGTATTTCTCACATCTCTCGGCATTCATGCTCTGTTTTTCTCTCAAATCCCTTTTTTCACTCTTTTCTCAACACACACCTCTCTATTCTTTAATCTCTCTTTTCTTTCATTCCTTTCCAGATATGGCTAATGGACGAGCTGAAGGTAATGGAGTCTTGCCCCGCATACTCAGCCCGACCATACTTTTTCTGCCAATAGCTAGTGGATTTCATGAACGAGTGATGGTGGTGCCATTGGATGTGTAATAAGTCTGCTGCTGACATTGTTTGGCATTGCCTCCAGCTTAATCTGATCGAAATAAGCTACAACATGGCTCGACAACCTAGCATTCAACTGATTGGCCTGACACACTGTGTATTCTACTTTCGGTTCTGGTTCAGACGTCAGTTTGGACATAATCAGACTTGCCCAGAGGAGGGGTAAAATACCCGGTTTCATTCCCAATCCGAGGTTTGCATTTGGCTAGGTACCTCACTACTTGGAGGACAAGAGAGCTTCTGGCCCCTGCCCCTCGTTTCAGCTGCGCCCTTTCTGGCGAATGCTTGGCTTGGCTCGAAGATGAGGCACAAACAGGGCTCGTTTTAGCATCAGAAACTTCCACAAGCACGAGCGGGGGACACAGGAACACTTGACTCATATATGCCCCTAGTTTATTGCTTTGATCTTACTTTTCAAGTTTTATGAATGTAATAAAAGCAACTTTGATTTGTATTGCGAGTTGGAGAACTTTGTATTGAAATCAATGAAATTAAAGTTGTGAGCATTGAAAGTTTTCCTTTTGGTCCAAAAAATGGTGTAAGTGGTAAAAGGTAAAATTTGAGCAAAGTCAACTTTTATCAAAACTTTCTAAAACTATTTTCGATAAGGATCACAACTTGACATGCACAAAATCTATCCTCGAGATGGACAACCCCGAATCCAAAGATTACAAATTGCCCCTTGACTGAATAACACTGTAACCAGCTCTTCTCTTGGAGTAAGGATCACAACCAAACTTTTAGGTAAAGAATAGACAAAGATGACCTGATCAACACATGGATAGGATAGTTGAATTGGAGGTGTTTATGGCCGAACTTCAGGATGAAATTGCCTACGTATCCCAAAGATGGGAATCAGGCCTTACATAGTTTGGTTCAGGTTCACTTGAGTATTAATGCTCTCCTTTTGTGCTCTAACTTTTGTCAAGGCTGCCGTTTAGGGTTTTCAACCTTGCGAGCTCAGTTTCTCTTTATTTGTAATTTTTTGTGCTATAACTTTTGCCTAGGTCGCCCTTCCGGTTTTCGACCTAGCGAGCTTCTCAGGGATAGTATTTCTTTAACTTGTCCATATTGATCGGTTGGGAAAATTATAGGCCATCCAGGTCCATCAGAATAACAGCTCTACCCGACCAGATAGTTTTGATGATGTACGGACCAGTCTAATTGGGTCAGAACTTGCCCTTAGGGTCGTAGATGGGTGCTTGGTTATCTTTTAGCACCAAATCCACTTATTTGAGATTCTGGGACTTAACTTTCTTGTTAAAACCCTGGCAATCCTGCGTTGATAACCCTGAACATGGTACAATGCTTTCAGCCTTCTCTTATCAAACAACATGAGTTCTTCAAACCTGCTCTGCTGCCAGTACGCCTCTGTTATTTAACACTTAACCATGACTCGCATCAATGGGACTTCTATTTCAATTGGAAAAACAACCTCCATACCATAGAGAAAAGAATAAGGAGTTGCCCCAGTAGACGTCCAGATTGAAGTTTTATAGCTCCAGAGTGCAAATGGCAATTTGTCTGGCCAGTCCCTGTAGGTCTTAACCATTTTCTGCAAAATATGCTTAATGTTCTTGTTGGCAACCTCAACAGCTCCGTTGGTTTGCGGCCAGTATGTGGATGACTTATGAAAAGCCACGTTGTATTTCTCCAACAAGTCGATCACTTCGTTCTTAAAATGGGAGCCATTATCTGAGATGATCTCGTTTGGGACTCCATAACGGGCAAATGATGTTGTTTAAGATGAACTTAGCCTCATATGCTGCCTTCAACAGTGTATAAGACTAAGCTTCCTCCTACTTTGTGAAATAATCAATTGCCACTAGAATGTATTCATGCCCATTTGACCCTTTCGGTGTGACTGCGCCGATTACGTCGATTCCCTAGAGTGAGAAAGGCCATGGTGAAGTCATGCTATATAGTTTCGACAACGGGATATTCATACAATGAGCATGAATTTGGCATTCGTGGCATTGCCGAATATAGACGTCCTCGAACGCCCCGGGAGGGAGAACCCCCGTTCTGTTCGTTTTGGGTTCACTACAGTTCGGACTCTCGAATTGTCACGGTTCTTAATCTGAACCAAAGAGTCCAAATCCGGCAAATCGTTTTGAGAAAAACAGATTTTTAGAAAAGAAGTGCCAAACATGGACTGCTTTGCCAGATACAGAGTCGCCACCTAAATATTTTATTTTGGGAAATTTAGGAAACCCTAACTCGGTGCCAAAGGCCACATGTCCGTCATCACCAAGGTTGCCTCGGTTCGGGAGCTTGGGTACGATCGGGGAAGGTCAGCTATGAGCACCCCCTCTCGCCCGATCCGAAGATCAGCCTCTACTAATCGTGATATCTATTTTTGAAAACGTTATGTGTTCTTATTTCAGTTATTTAGCCTAGAATCACTATGTTATGCGCACAACAAACAAGTATAGACCCGATCGTCTAATTTGGAACAAAACATTGCATATCCGTTTGTTTGGAAAACGATTTGGAATTTGCTACTCACAAGTAGGCTAAAATACGGATTTCAACGAGTTATCCCAACTCAAACAATCCAACCTTCACCCACAAGCATTCAAGCAGTTCATCAAATAAGCATCAGGCCTCATGATAATCATGCTGTCATGTTAACGTTCACACTCATGTGAGATGCTAAAGCATAAAGAGCTCACCTAGTACTTCGTGCCAAAACAAGAACATGTTAGCAATCATGCATGATCCAAGTCCATGTTTAATGCCTAATGCAACACATACGGAATGTCACTAGAGTAGGCTCAGCTAGTCTATAAATGACATGTGAGAATGCACAAGTAGCATGTATTCAACTTAGATTTGAAATACTTATGCAGTTAGTATGATGCGCCGAGCCCGGTGCATGCAATACTGATGAATGATGCACGCATGCATAGCATAATGTATGCTAAAGTAAACATGCCCTAATACTAACCATCAAAAGCAGGTAAGCAAAAGGGAGAAAGAAGTGGGGGATTGGAAGACATGCACACACGCACCCACACTTATTACAAATTTGCCCTCGCTCGGAGGGACCGAAAGAATAATACAAGTTAATTAACCTACAAGCTAATTAAATATTACAGACCAATTAATTAACAAATTAACTAATCTAATGAAAGTAGTAAATAGCCTCGGGAAGAGGGCTCAATGCAATGCACGCTCGGCCCCACTCGGAAAGTCACTGCCATGCATAAGTTGCCTCTGCCTTGACTGTTATCCTTCTCTAAAGACTGCAAAAGTCCTAGGGTTGCTTCTCTGAGTGTTGTGGAGCACCACCGACTAAGTGGGAACACCACCGGCCATGGAGATTGGTCACCGGCCACAAACTTATGCTCTCGGCCAAACATGTTTTTTCGGTCAGCACCTAACACTGCCGGCCGGCCAATTCTTCCTGCCGAAACCGGCAGTTGACAGTAGCAGAGGGCAAAACATAGCATGGCAATGCATTTCAAGCAATGTATGCATCAACCACACTCCTTATCATATGTATGACTCAAAGGAGGATGGGCCTCGATTCTCGGACCACCAATCGCGCATTTTCATGCATGATGGCCCAAAGAATCAAGTGTGCATTTTGATTTCAAATGAAATGCAATGCACGTAAACAAACCAAGGGGCTTTTAACCTCTATCATGGCTTGATCAAGAGGTGAAGCATGCATGCCAATGCAATCCTAAGCATGTGAGCCTAAGTGTGCAATATGGGCATGCAAGCAAGTAATGCAAAGATGCAACTAACCAAGCATGCAAAGTGTAACAACAACATGCACACATGCAAGGTGCAATATGGACAACATGTTAGATACAAAGCATGCCAAATGCAACAACACAAAAGTGTGTAACAATGTGTCATGAGCCAAGTATCTACATATATAAGCATGCATGCAAACATGGCTTAAAACTTTAAACACTGAAAGTAACTCTCAAGCACACTTAAGAGGATGCAATCATGGATAAATGGCATGCACCTTAAGCTTTGAAATTGCATAGAAAAGAGGTGCTAAACAACTAATCAAAGCAAGCAAAGCATGTAATTGGTCCAAGGACCTAAAGCATGATCATATTACACATGAAGCCAATGACCAAACTAGATCAAAACAGTCCTAAATCATGTTCAGGCAAGTCCTAAAAACCACCTAGATGGCATCTAAATGATCTACACATAGAGGCATGCACAAATGCTTAAACATGGAGCATACAACACAACCTCTTAAAGCATCAAAGGAGCATTAAATGCAAGCATATTATAAGGACTAAAATAACATGGTAAGTGGTTCCAAACCACTGAAACACTGCAAGTGATGCGTGCTACACACTCACACACCCAAGGCTAACAAGCCAAAATGCAAGGTAGCTATACTAAGCATGTGATGGTCGACCAAAACAACCAAAAACAGAGTTTAAGCATGCTAAAACAAACACAAAAGCTTCACAAAGCTTGGCCAAAATCATGCTAGAACAAGGATCAAAACCTAAAGCATGTTAAGACCTAAACATGGCATTACAAGGCATGTATGCTAAGCAAGCATGGTGTACTAAAACCAATTAAAAACAAAGCTATATTATGACATAATAAGCACAAGAATCAGTTAAGGCATGGCCAACATGAGCCTAAACAATATGCTCTCTCAAGAGGCTAAAAGGGGGCCTTTTCAAGGACAACAAGGAGAGGGGGTGGCCCTCTCCTTCCTAGGACTTCAAGGCACCATCCTCATCACTGAAATCCCTCAAGATTTCAGTGGTGAGGAGGCCCAAACACAATGGTCCCGGAGCTCAACCAAAATGGCACAAAATGGAGCCTTTCAAGGCTTGAGAGGGGTCAAACCACCCGAAAAATTAAAGCAACCTTAACCAACTATTTAGAGCACTAAAAATTAGAAATTTTATATGTTATACACAAAGCTCAAAAACAGATGCAAGGTAGGCAAAAATGCAATGCAAAAATGGGGAATAAAGAGACAAGTTTCTTACCCTTGTAGACCCTCTTCACCAATGGTGAACCAGCTGGTTCTTCAAGCTCAAACCAGCTCCACAACTCCAAAAACAACCCTCAAGGGCCTTAGCTCCAAGAAAAGGTGTGATGGTAGGTGTTTGTGTGCAAAACTAAGACAAAACACACACAAAACACAAGAGATAGAGAGAGATATAGAGATGGAGGATATATGAACCGTAACCCTAAAACTCAAAACCCTCTGAAAATGTTGTCTAAGTTGTCTAACCCTAGAACAAGAGAGAAGAGGCCTCCTCTTATAGAGCTTCAATCTTGTAAGCTTACAAGACAAGCTAGCTAAGGGGGAAATCCCTCCATACACGTGTATGGAGGGGAGCCAAGTGCATGCTAGCTGCATGAAAATATCTGCAAAAGCAGATGCACAGTAGTCGGCCGGCCAAAAATGCAATTGACCAAAAAAAAAAATAGCCGGCTGGCCATCTATAGTGCCGGCCGGCCAAATATTTGGCCGGTGGCAACAAAACACAGCCGGTGGCCTCAAGCCATGGCCGGTGGAGTGTGGGGATGGCCCACAAGCCATTCCCTGCCCCTCCAAGGCAAAACACAAGTGTTTGGTGCAAAACCAAACACAGAACAGTCGAGTCGAGGGATCCTGAGGTAAGGCGCGTATCCGAGACCTCCGGGAACTCAAGACGAACACAAACATGGATGATCACCGAGTGTTCAAGTGGTGACGTCCAAGTCTTGAGGACGGTAAAAAATGAGGTGTCTACACCGAACAAAACCGATACAATCTTCCTCTATAGTACACTAGTAGTAACCTTGTTTGAGAATCTTCCGAGCTAACATGAACCCATTCATGTGCGCCCCGCTCTCTCCCCCATGGATGGCCTCTATTAGGCGTTTTGATTCCTCTGCGTTAACACACAGCTTGTGCATTCCCAAATGACCCCTCAAGTACAGTTTACCTCTGTAGATGATAAATTGAACGGCCATCTGCCGTATTGCCCTCTTATCTTTGGCATTTGCCCCTGGTGGATAAACCTCATTTTCCAAGAAGTTACAGATATCATAAAACAATGGGTTCTGATCTTGCACTTTATCTATTGCGGCGATAGTTTCGTAGGCCGGCGTATATCTCTGCTCAATGATGATTGGACACATCCGGACTCCAAACGGGATGTCTATCATGGAAGATAGAGTTGATAAGGCATCAATGAACCTGCTGTTCTCTCTTAGCAGATGCATGAAGGTCAGCTTCTCAAACCTAGGAATCAGAACATCCAGGGTTTGGTCATAAATCTTCATCTTTTCTTCTTTAACCTTCTAGTCTCCTTTTGCTTAGACACAACTAGGTTCGAGTCCCCAATGATGTCCAACCTTTTTGACCCTAGTTCTAGGGCGACTTCCAAACCACCGATACACGCCTCGTATTCTACTTCGTTATTGGATACCTTGAACCGAAGTTTGAAGGCTAAGGGTATATGGGAATTGTCGAGTGCTATCAGCAACACCCCTATCCCATAACTGTACTAGTTACACGCTCCGTCAAAGTACATTGTCCAAATCTCTTCCTCGACTTGCAGAATGGCTTCATCTGGGAACAGGTATTCTACCACTTCATCCCCGTCCACTGGGTGGTCTGCTAGGAACTCAGCTATCGCTCTCCCCTTGATAGACTTGCGAGCAACATACTTCAGATCAAATTCGGAGAGAAGAAGCAACCAACGGGCTAGCCTACCTATAAGCGCTAGTTTTTCAAAGAGATATTTAATGGGATCTAATCTCTAAACCTGAATTACGGAGTGAGCTAACAAGTAGTGCCTCAACTTCTTGGTAGCCTATACCAAGGCTAAACAATCTTCTTCCAGCGGGGTGTAACAGGTCTCATAATCCAGCATTTTCTTGCTCAAGTAATATATAGCTTTCTCCACCCTATCCTTAGTTTTCTAAGCAAGCATGCATCACATCCTTGTGTTCGTTACTGACAGATACAAAATCAAAGGCTTCCCTGGCGCTGGCAGCGACAACACAGACGGGTTCTTAAGGTATTGCTTGATCTGCTCAAAAGCAAATTGACATTGATCATCCCATCGGAACTTCTTTTCTTTCTTTAGGAGACCAAAAAGTGGTTCACAAGTCAAGGTTAATTTAGAATTAAACCGTCTTATGAATTGTACTTTACCCAGAAAGCCCTGCACCTCATTTTCAGTCCTTGGTGGTGGCATTTCTAAAATAGCCTTGATTTTGGAAGGA
Organism: Camellia sinensis; assembly: GCF_055761805.1. Lineage (NCBI taxonomy): Eukaryota > Viridiplantae > Streptophyta > Magnoliopsida > Ericales > Theaceae > Camellia > Camellia sinensis. The sequence goes on from NC_138962.1 coordinate 142,645,869, forward strand.
TCTACCTCGATGCCCCTCTGTGTGATCAAGAAACCCAGCATTTTTCCTGCTGTTACGCCGAAAATACACTTCTGTGGATTCAACCTCAGTCTGTATTTTGGGATCCGTTGAAAGAATTTCTCCAAGGTGGTATAGTGGCCCTTTCTTTCCTTGGATTTGACAATCATGTCGTTCACATAAACCTCGACCTCTTTATGGATCATATCATGTAGAATTGTGGTTGCAGCCCGTTGATTGGTGACCCCGGTATTCTTCAACCCAAACGGCATCACCCGATAGCAGTAGGTTCTCCGCGGCGTAGTGAAAGCAGTTTTCTCTTTATCTTCAGGTGCCATCAGAATTTAGTTATACCCAAAAAACCCATCCATGAAGGAGAGCAATGCATGGCCCGCGGTGAAGTCCACTAACTCGTCGAGGTGTGGTAAAGGAAAGTCGTCCTTCAGACTGGCTCTATGCAGATCTCTGAAATCCATACACACCCGAATCTTGCCATCTTTCTTTTGCACTGGAACCATGTTGGCCAACCAAGTTGGGTACTCAGATACTAGAAAGAATCCTACGTCTATCTGCTTGGTGACCTCCTCCTTAATCTTTAAGGCCCAATTCGGGTATATTCTCTACAACTTCTGTTGATGGGTCGGTCCTTGGGGTCAAGAGGGATCCGATGCTGTACAATCTCAGGATCAATTCCAGATATGTCTTCGTAGGACCACGCGAAAACATCTTTGAAATCTTTTAATAAAGTGACTAAACGCTCGCGCTCCTCCGAAGACAATGTGGACTCGATCTGGACCAGACGCGGATCCTTCACAGTACCCACCTTAAAAGCAATGATTTCATTAGCAAGGGGTTTTGCAAACCTTTCCCCCTCTTGATTAATCAAAATTTTCAAAACCAGAGGAATTCCTTCCCATCGTTTTCATCAAAATTTTGAAAATCATGATCAATGCAATAAACAAGCAGCATAGAGAAATACTCATAAACTACATTGGCATTCTCATTCACAAGGTCAAGTTGATCCAGTTCCTCGGTTATAACCGACTCAAGGAAAAAGAAACGGACGACTTGGACAAAACCTCAGCATCCAAGTTATCAACCCTAGGAATACCGGACCCAGACTTAGAAGAACCGGAATCTGATTCTAACTCCACAGACTCTGTGGAATTAGATTCTGTTTCACTACTCGACTCAAAACTGCTAGACATGTAGCCCTCCTCCAGCTGCCAAATGAGGGATGGTACGTTAGATACATCCAAGATATTGTTAGAAGGGTCCACACCCAGTTGGTCCCCAATCATGGAAACGGTCAGGTTATCCCTCAAGCTCTCTGAGTCAATCGGAGGATTCGAAAGGAGACACGCCAGTGCTGTCCCTACTTCAAACTCATTGCTGTCAGAATCACTTTCTGTGCTCTTCACAGCTTTAGCAGTTGGTCCAGCTATTTCTTCTGTATCACTGTCTTGCAGTTGCAAGTCAAAAAAAATCTCAAAGCTAGGAACCCGCTGCCTCTCAGAGTTGAACCAAGGTTCGGGGAAACCACAAAATGGAAAGTTTTCATCCTCCCAGACAAAATAGCCATTCAGGGTTCCCCGGATTGGTCTATGCACAAGTTCCTAGCACTTCCCAGTCTGCTTAGCTCTGGCTCTTCCTGCCATCTCTTTACCTTTTCTTATCTAGTCCTCTATGGTAGGTGTATAGCCAAGACCAAAGGCATACGGGTTATGTGGCACATCGGCCAATGCAGTAATGCCCTTTCGGCCACTTCTTCCCAGCCCTATTCCTGACATGAAGTACACCGATTGGGCACTAACATACAAACCCTCATCAATAGCCAATATATTCTGTACCACCTGGGCTTCAGCCAAGGTAAACCCCGAAAGGAAAACATCATCTTCGCCATGCACAATCTCTAGCACAGGTATAGTGACCTCTGGCGGAGGATGTATAGATGAATTCCTAAAGACTATGGCCACCCATTTTCCATAGGGGTACTTCAGTATTTGGTGCAGGGTAAAAGAGATAACTTTCACTTGGTGCAGCCAGGGTTGCCTAAGTAGTAAGTTGAAAGTGGCCTGAACATCCAGAACATGGAACTCGATGTCCTGTTGAGCTGGGCTGACCTGTACTCTGATCTGCACTGTTCCCATCACCTCTCTACTTGTATTGTCATATGTCCAAATCATCTAGGTTGTAGGCACAAAATTGGCCGGTTTCAGGACAATATCATAAGCCCTGCGACAAGGATAGACGTTGATTGCTGACCCGGTGTCGACTGATACCACTGGTATCCACTTTTCCCAGCACTCCACTGATATGTATAGAGGCTTGTTGTGTGTAGAGCCTTCTAACAACAATTCCTTGTCTAAAATGGTTAAAGTTGATGCAGTACCTCCTGGGAAGACTAATCCCACTAGTTGTTCCGGGGTGGTTTCGATGGACAACTTAGCTTTATCCATCGCCGACAGTGCAACCTTTTTGTGCCCTTGCGAAGCCTTAAGCTGACCCCAGATAGATATATCAGCTTGAATCTTCTTTAACTGTTTCAGTACAACCTCTTTCTCTAACAGTTTTCCTTTCTGTTTTTGTACCTCTTTGTTCTTTCTGGATGCTTAGGGTTGGTCTAGATGCAGTGGTTTGAAATATCGGCCACTTTTTGTCACATGGTTGACCTCTTCCACATACCAAGTGTTGTCAAGAAGGTCTTTGCCCCAATCCTCATTGGTATGAGCTAGGTGTAGGTCGTCATCATCCCACCAAACTCCTTCGGCATCCGACAAACATTTGTACGGCTCCGTTCGGATTACCTTCTCATTACAAATCCCTCCGCAGGGTGTTGGGCTTTTCTAGCTTCCCGTTTGTTTCCACCTGTTTCTTGCTCAAAATGCTCTAGTGTGTCTTCTTGTTCAGTATGTATAATACTAACAATAACCAGTTCCAGAGCCAATTTTTCTACACCGGTGTTTTCTGGTAGTTTATCCTTTCCATCGGCCATTCTAACCATTGTAGCGGTTCCCAGTTTCTATTCTTCCAGCTTCAATTCAGTTCCTTCATCTCTATCGGGTTCATCACTTAGCCACCCAGAATTGTCTGTGACCCGTTCAAATCAAACCAATCAATATGCACATCCCCTTAATCTTGCTCATCAAGGAACTGTAAATTGTCTATGTCCTCCTCCAGGTCAGCTAGATCATCCAATCCCTAACTTGGGCCATCCTCTCAAACTACACTGACCTCCATCCCAGCCGGCAACGAACTTGTACTCTCCTTAACCAACCCCTCTTCTTCTACCTTCGTCACCACCACAAGTTCAAGTTTGAATGTAGAGGTGTTCATCCTGCACAAGTATGTGCTCTCAGGAATGAACAACACCGCCTTAGGTAGGTGGGAAGGGGTGATGTATATACTGGGGTCATAAGGGACGGCCAGTGTGTAGATGAGGTTTATATGCTGGGGTGGAGGGACTTGGTTATGGGGTGTGGGAGGATTTGTAATGACATTTAGCTTTTGGAGAGGCACTATCACCTTATTGTCAATGAGATCTTGAATATCACAACACAGCCTATAGCATTGATCAGTGTCATGACCGTGCTGCTGGTGAAAGGCACAGTATTTGGCCGGGTTGTGTTTCGAAGGGAGAGGATTGGGTAGTGGGCGTTGTTCTAACTGCTTAAGATGCCCCTTTCTGATAAGGACCCCTAAGGCTTTGGACAAAGGCATATAGAGTGGGGTAAAGAACCTTTGAGATTGGGCCTGGCTGGTTGAGGTTTGTGGAGTTGTGTTAGATGTATTGGCGAATGGGTTGGCAGTTTTGGGTGTGGTGGTGACCATACTCACATCTGAAGGCCATGCAGAGGTGCTACCACTTGTGGTTGCATTGGAGATGCTTTAAAGGGCCTCTTAGGCTGTTCCTTCCCATTGTTTATCAGCCTTTGCTTTCTCACATCCTCAATTTGAATCCTTATCTTATAGAGCTCAACAAATGTAAACAAAGGCAAGACAATCATCTTCTGTAATAATCTCTCTTGCAAGTTACAAACCACCATTCTGATTTGGTCTTTTTCAAATGGCCTGATAGTCATCATAGTGGCCTTAGCCCTCCATCGAGTCACAAAGTCCGAGAAGCCCTCCTTTGGCTCCTGACGGGTCACTTCAAGATCATGGGTTGTGACCTTGATCTGAGTATTGTAGGAGTACTGCGCAATGAAGGCCTCGACCATTTCCTCCCAACTCCGTTTCACAGAGTCTTCCAACTTTGCATACCAGATGGCCACTATACTCCATAGGGCCTCGACCATTATCTCGGTTGTTTGTCTAAGTCTTCGGCCTTGTCAAAAATAGGTCGTCTCTGGGCATTGACATTCACTCCCGTCACTTATGACTTCCGAGTTCTGTCAAAGAGGGGCAACTGTAGACACCCCATTTTTGATCGACCTTAAGACTCAGACATCATTGATTGAGCGCTCGGTGATTACGCATGTTGTGCTCGTTCTGAGGTTACGGAGTCTCGGCTGAGAGTCTTGCCTCCGGACTTCGGTACTCTTTTGTGCTTTGCCTCGGTTTGCAAACCAAGTTCTATTTTCTCTTCCTCAAACGAGGGAGAGGTCTCGTAGACCATCTCTCAGTGGCCATAGGCTACTTTTCGTGGTTATAGACCACTGTTCCCGTTTGGAGACCAATTTTTGATTTTCAGAGCCGTCGGCCGTGCGCCTCGGTTTGGGACCGCTTCACTTTCTCCGTTTGCTCCGGTTTTTGGCACACACCTTGTTTTCTCCCTCTAGAGGGACACTGTGACCCGGGAGACCATCTTCGTGGTTCGCATGCCACTTTCGATGCTTAACAGTTAGTTTTCGGGGCCTCCAAATGTGCGTTTCGGCCCCCGAACCCTCGTTTTGCATCCGTCTTGGTTCATTTTTGGCATGGACCCTATTTCATTGTTTGGAAGGTGGTACTAGGGTGGGAGACCACCTTTTCTCCTTGGAGACCACTTTTCCCCGATCGGCCGGTTTTCATGTCAGGTAGTTGGTCTCCTTTACTTTTGGGCTATAATTGCTGGTCTCCCACCACACCACTAGCTTGCACTCACTTGGGAGACCACCAATTAGAGCTGCCGACCACATTTTGCTCACTTGTACCTTTTGAACTAGTCGGTCGACCAGGGGGAGTGGTCGGCCGACCACCTGAACTGGTCAGCCAGCTTCCCCCTTTTCTGTCTCTGTGAGTGTGTGCCAGCTGTGCCAGCTGGAAGGCACAGATTGCATCCTTCATACACGTGGCAACCTTGTTTTGGCTTCTTAAAGAAGCTTGGCCCTTTGCTCTAAGCTTCTAAGAGAAGCTTGAACCCTTTTTAGCTTCTTGAAGAAGCTTGACCCTTTGGCTCTAGCTTCCTCAAGAAGCTTGGACCTTTGCATAAGTTTCTTGAAGAAGCTTGGACCTTTGTTCCTCTATAAGGGAGACCCTCTCCCTCATTTGCAATGGTTCAGAAAATTTCGTTAAGGCATATACATACACCCCTCTCTGTCTCTCTATTTCAAGCTCCAAAGTCCCTTGTTCTTGCACCTTTACACTACACCTCTTAGCCTAACACATCCAACACCAACCTAAGCTTCTTAGAATGTCTTGAGAGGTCCTAAGGTCTGAGTTTTTGGCCTCGAAGCTGCTGGAGTTGCTGAGCTTCAAGGGTAACACTTCTTTCTCTCTTTTGGCCTTTATTTTGCTTAATCTTTTAGCTATACTTTCAAGCATATTTGGGTTTTGTCATAAACTGAAAAAAGTCTTGTTTTGAGGTTCTTAACATGTTTGTTCGAGACCATTTTTCTGTTGGCGGTCATATACCCCCTTGCATGCTTCATTTTATCTTATTTTGAGCCATGCCTTAGGGCCTTTGCATTGACCTTTGTTTGGTCTTTCATCCATTGAAATCCAGTGGATTTTCAGTGGCTAGCATGCTGTTTTGAGTGCCAAAATTAGAGAGGGGTGACCCTCTCTCTCCTTGTTTTGTTTTCTAGCATTTTTGGCCTTACAAAGGAGCCCTTATTTTCATTCTTCCAGGCCATGTTTTAGGCCATTTTTGGTGGGTTTTAGGACCTGCATAGGCTCTATCCAGAGCCCATTTTTCCATTTTGGGTGTCCATCTTGCATGTGTAGAACAACCCTCTTTATAGCCTATCAAAGGAGCTTATCATTCTTGCATGCATAGACTATGTTTCAGTGGGTTTTTGGGCTTTATTTGGCATGTCATACCTCTAAGTTTTTCTGGTTTGTTGGCCTCTTGAATGCTTCATATACTTGTAGTGTAAACCCTCTTCACTAGCTTGTGTTGCATGCTATTTTGGCCTTTGATCCTAGCACTTTTTGGCCATGCCTTAAACTGATTTTGTGCATGTTTTGGACTGCCTTAGCTCTTTTTTTATGCCTCATAGTCGAATGATGCATGCTATGCGTGGTTGTAGTTCAATATCCATGCCTAGCCTTGAGTTTTGTAGCCCCTTACATGCCTGAATAGAGGTGCTTGCATGTCTTGGCATCATTGTGCATGTTATTTCAGACATCATACTTGTGCCATGTTCCCATGTTTTCCGCTCCTTAAGTGCATTTGAGAGTTGTGCTTGTTTGCCTCATTTTTGGACCATTGCATGAGCTTCATTTCCATGCCTTTTGAGCCACCATTTTAGTCCATATTTGCTACTATTTTGGTTTGCATAGGGACTGTTTGGGGGTGGTTTGGTCATTTGAGCATCACTTTGCATACCCCTAGTGTAATCCACTTCACTAGTTTCGGTATTTGGGCCACCTAGTATGCATTGTGTGGGGTGTTTGCATGATTTGGGACCCTTTCGTATGTCATTTCAGAGCTAGAAAATGTGTTGTTGTATGTTATATTACATGCTTGCCATGCCTTGGTAGAGTTGCACTTGGTGCCTTAGTTTTGGTCCCTTGCATTTGGGCATGTTTGCATGAGTGTTGTTGCTTCATTTCATCATGTTTGGCCACTGATTTGAGTGTGGCTAAGGTCCACTCATATTGATCTAAGTCCATCTTGCATTATGTATGCCATGTCCATGTTGTCGCGTGCTTGATCGTCACATTGTGTATGTCTTGATTATGCCTTTGTGTATGTCCATCGTCATATGTGCGTTGTGTATGCCATATAGCGTCATGTGCATCGAGTATGCCAATTGTATTTCATAGCATTGCGTATGCTAGTTGCACCTTTGCATGTCTTTCCTTGCATGTTTGCATGTCTTATTTACATTTCGTTTAGGATTGCATGCTAGTTGTTGCATTGTGTTTGCATGCCATGCCATTCCATATATATTGCATTGTGTTTGGAATAGGGTTTAGTCCAAACACGGGAAACGAGGGACGTTTCGTACTCCAAGTGACGAAACGTGCCTCGATTCTCGGTCGCCGACACTCCGGATTACCCATGATGGAGTTTAGGCCTTATTGTGTTCATTTGTGCATTCATTTTACATCAAGTCGTGCAATCCGACTCCTCGGCCATCATGCATCAAGATGCGTGATTGATGGCACGAGGATCGATGACTATACTCCTTGGAGCTTGTGCAATGATAGGGAGAGTGGTCATGCACACATTTGTTGAAAATACCTTGCTATGCCTCTCTTTTGCTTTGTGTTGCAGAAAACCAAGAACAGGAGGCAGAAACTGGTTGGCTGACCAGCTTTTCTGGCAAGCTGACCACCTCTTTTGGTCTCCACCACAAAAGGTGGTCGGCAGGTGGTCTCCAAGGCCATTGGCTAGTCGGCAGCCCTTCCACAACTTCCCAGAGTGGAGTTTCAGCCTCTTGGAGCTTTGTGCAAGTTTCTGAAATCAATTGCACACAAAGGCGAGACGAGACATCGCGATGGATTTCCTGACCAGGCGACTCGAGCATGCATGCATCCATTGTCATCCAAAATAGAGCCGAGGTAGTCACATTCATTTAGTTTAGATGCTTACTTAGCTAGTTTATTAATTAGTTAAAGTCGTGTAATAATTAGCTGTAGTTCATTATTCATTTGGTTTTGTATTATTCGGACCCTCTGAGGAGGGCAATGTTGTAATAAGTGTGTGTGTGTGTGATGTATGTCTTCCAACCCCACATCTTTCTCTCTTTTATTTACTAGCTTATGATGGTTAGTTTTAGGGCACATTTAAATTAGCATCCTTATGCTTGTATGTTTGCATGCATTCATCTGTTTTGCATGCACCGGGCTCGGCGCATCATGTTAATTGCATTGTATTTTAATTCCAAGTTGAATACATGTATCGATTGTTACATCTCATACGCCATCCAAGAATAGCCAAGCCTATCGTAGTTGCATTTTTGCATGTGTTGCATTGGGCATTCTTAGTATAGTTAGGATTCATGCATGATTTCTAATTAGCTTCTATTTTGGCTTGGAGTACTCGGTAAGTATTTATGCTTTAGCATCCTTGCATGTGTGTGAGTGACTGCCATGATAGCATGCTTACCATGAGGCTATGTGCTTACGTGATATAACTGCCTGAATGCTTGTGGTGAAGGTTGGGTTGTTTGAGTTGGAATAATTCGTCAAAACCCGTGTTTTAGCCTACTAGCAAGTAGCAAACTTCAATCCATTTTCAAAACAAATGGATATGCGATGTTTTGTTCCAACTTAGGCAATCTAGTCTATACTTGTATGCTGTGCGCATCACATAGTCATTCTAGGCTAATAACCGGAATAAGAGCACATAATGTTTTCAAAACTCGATATCATGGTTAGTAGAGGCCGATCTTTGATCAGACGAGCGGAGGTGCTCATGAAGTGACCTTTCCCAATCGTACCTAAGTTCTCGAGCCGAGGCAACTTTGGTGATGATGGACACGTGGCCTTAGGCACGAGTCAGGGTTTCCTAAATTCTCCGAAAATAAAATATTTAGGTGGCAACTCTATATCTGGCAAAGCAGTCCATGTTTGGCACTTCTTTCTAAAAATTAGTTTTTCAAAATGATTTGCCAGATTTGAACTCTTTGATGATTCATCGGTCTTGCATTGCACTCAGCGAGATTAGATACAGGACCGTGACATTGAGTCCAAACTATAGTAAGCCCCAATGAGCAAAATGGGATTCCCTCCCGGGACGTTTAGGGACGTCTACAGTTTCTGGCGACTCTGCTGGGGAGTTAGAGAACTTGACTTGAACTCATGATATCTTGTTTTGATTACACTTATATGTTTCTTTGCATTGTATTTGCATTGGTGCTCCTAGGACACCGTGTTTGCCATATGCTATTCCTGAACGGTTTGTCAGAGTCTCACTTTGAGAAGCGTGCCATAAGGCTGACTAGTTACGGGCTCTGCCATGATGGGAACATAAACCCCGATTTTTACCGGGGCACCCTTTTTGACTATTCGACCTAGTACATGTTCGGAATCCATAGTGACCATTCCAAGCTAGGACAGGTTGCTTACCCGATTATAGGTTGTTTGAAACCGCTGCGTGCGTAGTGAAACCCTAGCTCTTGACAAAATAGGACAGGGAAACCTTACCCCAACATAGGGGTGTTTTGGGCTCTCACTTGTTTGCTATGTGCTTTTAGAGTGTGTCTTTATAGGAATGCATGTATCAGTTTACAAGTTTGGGTATCAGGCCTGCGGGCAGCGGTTCAGTACTTTAGGAATCAGCTATCTGCGGGTATCAGATTCAGTTTTGGGGGCAGTGATTTGGGAACAATGATCAGTGTTTGAGAACAGTCTAGTCAGCTTATCAACTGTGTGTTATGATGCCCAACTTTGTGTTGTGTGTTTACTTACGCTATTATGCTGTCCGTTTGTCTGGTTGTTTATTTCCTTATTATTGCTTTATTTATCTTTTTGCTAGGTCATTTAGCATATTTGCTTCAGACCAAGCAGATATTCCCCAAGCACTCTGGATTAGATGTCGCCGACTCAATCGATCTGAGGATCTGGTCGACGGATAACCAGTGTTTTATTCCTTACCCACGGTTATCAGACGGAGGTCAAGAAGACGTAGTGTATCTGAGTAGAGGTTGCTAGAACAGTGGTCTACCCCGTTAGTAGACAGTCAGGCTGAGGCTTCAGTTTCTACCACAGAGATAGATATACCAGTCAGTCAGCCGGAACAACAGAACATTGCGGGAATGGAAGAAATGGTGCGTCAGCTTTAGGAGAGCATGAAAGCCATGCAGGAGGACACTGTTCGACAAGCAGAATTTTCCAAACAACAGGCCGTTGTCATGGCCCAACAGGCAAAGCTAATTACCCGGCTACAATAGCAAGCCAGAGCATCAGCCTCACATCAAGCTCCTCCCCCACCAAGGGTCCCACTACCCGGGGAGACACCAAATGTCCCGAATATCCAGGAGGATACAGACATTCCAACAGGGCCGGCTCCGCCCCCAATTCTACCTCAACTATCCAAGGCACCTACGCCTATCAATCAACTAGACTCTCCCTTTGAGTTCGAAGTGGACCCTACAATGTTAAAGTTGAGCAAGCTTGAAAAGCTGTTCAAGAAATCCCAAGGGTAAAGTCCATCCCAGACATTTGAGGACGGGTATACCGACGCAGCTGTGATGCTGTCAGATCGGTTCAAGATGCCACAAATCAACTGCTTTGACGGGTCCGGGGATCCCATGGTGCATCTACGTTTATTTTCGGACATACTAAGGCCGATGGGCCACACCAGACTACAGAAGCTTTCATTGTTTGGCCGGTCCCTGTCGGGTGTGGCGGCTATCTGGTACATAAAATTGGAAGACGATGTCAAGCGGAATTGGGATGAGATGGCCGAGGCTTTCATTACACAGTACTCCTATAACACACAAATCGAGATTACAACCCGTGATCTCGCGACAACAAGGCAGGAGCCTAAGGAGAGTTTCTCTGAATTCGTAACTCGCTGGAGGGTCAAGGCCTCAATGATGACCATAAGGCCAATGGATAAGGATCAAATACGGATGGTTGTGCGCAACCTCCAACCCAAACTGATGCAAAAAATGATCGTGCTCCCCTTCCCGACCTTTTCAGATCCGCATGAGATGGGAGTACAGATCGAGGATGCCTTAAAACAGGGCTTGATTGACAATGACAAAGAGCAACCCAGGAGAACCTTCAACCGAAACAACAATGCAGGCACAAGCTGTGCTGCAACTACTAGAGCTTTGGAAGTAAGCATGGTCACCACCACCCCTCCAAGAAGCCTGGCAGCTACACCATTCTCCAGTGTGTCCAGAAGCAACACACAAACAACCAAATACCAACCTCGAGGCCAAATAACCTTCACTCCATTATATATGCCCCTGTCCAAAGCTCTGGAGGTATAAATTAGGAAAAGGCACTTGAAGCCCCTGGAGCTGAGGCCATTGCCAAATCCACTTCCTCCCTCCCATAACCCAGCCAAATATTGCACATCTCACCAACAACATGGTCACGACGCCGACCAATGTTTTAGATTGCGTCACGAGATTCAGGATCTCGTTGACAATAGGGTGATTGTGCCTCCAGAAAAACCCAACGTCACAACCAACCTTCTCCCATCACACAACCAAGCTCCACCTCCCAAACGAATCAACTTTATCCAGACTGGGGCCATGTCATACGACCCCAGCATATATATCACCCCGTCCCACCTACCCAAGCTGGAGGTGTTCCTTCCCGACAGCACTGACTTGTGCATATTGGACATCTCCCGAGCCGAACCTGAACCAATGGTGGTGACCATCGAAGATGGAACATGGATGATTTTAGAGGAAATTAGTACGGTGGATTCAGGGACTGAGGAATTGGGGAGCTTTGCTGAAGAGGTGTACAATCCGAGTGGCTACATTGCGTCAGCAAGTCAGATGAGGCCAAATGTGGAATTGTCGGTGGAGGTAGAAATTTGTGTACTACGGGGGGATGGACTTGATCAGAGGATGGATGATTTAGCAGTTCTAGAAGGGGACATTGCTGACCTTCAGATTTTCAACGAACAAGATCTAGGGGACATGACAGTCAACTGGTTCGATTTTGAGGAGTCGGCAGAGGTTACAGGGTGGCTTGACGACCAACCAGATATTGTTAAAGAATCTCAGCTGGAAAAGGGCCTGTCAGGGGCAAGGACATCAATTGTGGCCGGAAGGGCCGGGAGTCAGAATGCATCGCCGGAGAGCACCGGTGCCAAGAATTTCGCTCGGGATCTGGGTATTTTGAATACCAGAAATGTTGAACAACAGACTGCATTGACGCAGCTAGAACAGGAAAGAATTGAAAACTGTGAGAGAGCTAGAAAAGCCAGGGCCCCTGTGGGGACTGAAAGTGCTGTGTGTACAAGAACAGAGGATGCTGCGAGCACGTGGACAGAAAGTATTGTGAGAACAAAGACAGTGGTAATAGAGCCGGAGAGATGTCTGACGGCTGGCGATGGAATGTGGTAGGAAGACGATGATCTATGTCTTGCCCACACGGATAAGGACTGGGGAAGCAATGAACCGGATGATACCTGGTATATTGGCGAAGTTGACCATATGACTAGGAGTGGGCGGTATTTCAAGCCCCCGTACCTAGATCAACCAGAGGCGTCTGGAAAAGACAAGGAGTCGGAGAAGCAAAAAGAGAAGCTACTCGAAGAAGAGGCTGTGTTGAAACAATTGAAAAAGATACAAACAGACATCTCTATTTGGGGACTGTTTATGGCTTCTCGAGTACATAGACAGGCCGTCCTTTCAGCCATGGACAAGGACAAACTCTCGATAGACACCACGTCGGAGCAGCTAGTTGGATTGGTTTTTCCGGGAGGAGGTTCCCCGACCTTGACCTTTTCTGACAAAGAACTACCGCCTGAGGGCGCAAATCACAACAAACCTCTCTACATCTCTGTGGAATGTAGAGGCAAGTGGGTACCGGTGGTTCTTGTTGACACGAGATCCGCCATTAATATATGCCCGTTGAGGACGGCATATGCAATCGGGTTGAAGCCCGCGGACTTCGTGCCAACTGCCCAGGTGATTCGGGCGTATGATAACACAAGCAGGGAGGTGATAGGGACTATCAAAATTCAGACGCAGGTTGGTCCAGGACAACACGAGATATATTTCCATGTCTTGGACGTTCCTGCAACCTTTAACTTACTTTTGGGGCGACCGTGGTTGCACCAGGTAAAGGTAGTTTCTTCCACCTTGCACCAGATGTTGAAATACCCTCACGGAAAGGAGGTAGCTATAGTTTTTTGGAAATTCATCGATCTATCCACCGCCGGAGGTGTCTACACCAGTCTTGGAAATCGAGCAAGGCACGGAGGATGTGTTCTTATCGGGGTTTACTTTGGCTGAGGCTCGAGTCGTGCAAAACATCTTGGCTGTTGATGAGGGGGTGTATGTCAGCGCACAATCAATATACCTCATGATCAAGCTTCAACACATCCCTGGGATGGGATTGGAAAAGAGTGGCCGGAAAGGCATCGCAGTATCGGCCGAAGTACCGCACAACCCGCATACCTTTGGCTTGGGTTATCTGCCCACCAAAGAGGATTGGGTGACGAAAGGTAAGGAGATGGCTGGGAGAGCCAGAGCGAAGAAGGCAGGGAAGCCATATGAGTTAATACATCGACCCATTCAGGGTACCCTAAATGAACGCTTCGTCCGAGAGAGGGAGGATTTTTCGTTCTGCGCCTTCCTAGAGCCATGGTTGAATACGGAGAGGAAGCGCGTGCCAGGTTTTGAGATCTTCTTCGACCTGCAGTTATCCAGGGATGATGTTGTCGAGGACCAGACAGACCCATCAGCTGAGGTTGAGCAGTGCAAGAAAGTGGATTCTGAGAACGCCGAAATCGAAATGGGGGTAGCACTGGCTTGTCTACTCTCAGATTCTCCGATCGTATAGAAGTGCTTGGGGGATAACTTCTCGGTGTCCATGATTGGGAATGAAATGGCTGCGAGCCTACCTGCAAGTATTTTGGATGCATCCATCGCACCCTCTCTCACCTGGCAGTATGAAGAGGGATTTTTGTCAAGCAGCACCGGGTCAGGTAGTGAGCCGGAATCTGATTCCATCGAGTCTGTGGAGTCGGAATTAGGTTCTAGCTCGTCTAAGTCTGAGTCTGGTATTCCTGGGGTTGATAACCCGGATGCCGCAGTCCTGTCCAGGTCATCTTTTTCTTTCTCTTTTGAGTCTGTTGTAACAGAGGAATCGGACGATTTGGAAATGCTTAATGAGAATGGAATGGATGTGGTTTCTGAGTACTTTTCTGTGCCCTTGATTTATTGTATTAATCAAGAATTTCAAAATTTTAATGAAAACGACGAGGAAGAAATTCCTTCGGTTTTGCAATGTCTAATTGATCAAGAGCAGGAAAGATTTATTAAACCTTTAGTTGATGAAATCATTACTGTTAATGTTGGTATTAGGGAGGACCCGAGGCTGGTCCAGATCGGGTCCACGTTGTCTTGGGAGGAACGCGAGCGCTTAGTCACTTTATTAAAAGATTTCAAAGATGTTTTTGCGTGGTCCTATGAAGACATGCTTGGAATCGATCCTGAGATTGTACAGCACCGGATCCCTCTTGACCCCGAGGCCCGACCCGTTAAACAGAAACTCAGAAGGATCCGCCCGGACTGAGCCCCCAAGATTAAAGAAGAGGTCACCAAGCAAATTGACGTAGGGTTCCTGCTGGTATCCGAATACCCAACTTGGTTGGCCAACATTGTTCCGGTGCCGAAGAAGGATGGCAGGATCTGGGTATGCGTGGATTTCAGGGATTTGAACAGAGCCATTCTAAAGGACGACTTTCCCTTGCCTCATATTGATGAGTTAGTGGACTTCACAGCGGGGCATGCTTTGCTTTCATTCATGGATGGATTCTCGAGCTATAATCAGATAGTGATGGCACCTGAAGACCGGGAGAAGACTACTTTCACCACCCCATGGGAGACATACAGTTACAGGGTGATGCCATTTGGGTTGAAGAACGCTGGAGCTACATATCAACGGGCCGCGACCACAATATTACACGACATGATCCACAAAGAGGTTGAGGTGTATGTGGACGACATGATTGTCAAGTCCAAAGAAAGAGAAGGCCACTACACCGCCTTGTAAAAGTTCTTCCAAAGGATCAGAGAATTTCGGTTGTGGCTGAATCCTCAGAAGTGTACGTTCGGTGTTACAGCAGGGAAAATGCTGGGGTTTCTTATTACACAGAGAGGTATCGAAGTCGACCCTTCTAAAATCAAGGCCATCTTAGAAATGCCGCCACCAAGGACTGAAAAGGAGGTGTGAGGCTTTCTGGGTAAAGTGCAATTCATAAAACAGTTTATCTCAAAATTAACCTTGACTTGTGAACCACTTTTTGGTCTCCTGAAGAAAGGAAAGAAGTTCCAATGCGATGGCCGATGGCAAGCTACTTTTGAATAGATCAAGGAATACTTACAGAACCCACCCGTGTTGTCACCACCTGAGCCGGGGAAACCGTTGATTTTGTATCTTTTAGTGACTGAGACTACAATGGGCTGCATGCTCGCACAAGAGTCTGAGGACAAGGTGGAGAGGGCTATCTACTATCTGCGTAAGAAGATGCTGGAGTATGAAACCTGCTACACACCATTGGAAAAGGCTTGCTTAGCCTTCGTATGGGCTACCAGGAAGCTGCGGCACTGCCTGTTAGCTCACTCTGTAATGTTGGTTTCAAGATTAGATCCCATCAAATATCTCTTCGAGAAACCGACACTTACGGGTAGGCTAGCTAGTTGGTTGTTGTTGCTTCCCGAAGTCGATCTGAAATATGTGACGCGCAAGTCAGTCAAGGGAAGAGCGGTAGCAGAGTTCTTAGCCGATCATCCAGTGGAAGGAGGTGAAGCAGTTGAGTGCTTATTCCTAGATGAGGCCATTTTGCATATCGAAGATGAGTTTTGGACGATGTACTTTGACGGAGCGTCGAACCAGTATGGGTATGGGATAGGGGTGTTGCTGATAGCACCCGACAATTCCCGTATCCCTCTAGCCTTCAAACTCCTGTTCAAAGTCTCGAATAATGAAGCAGAATATAAAGGATGCATTGTTGGTTTAGAAGTAGCCCTGGAACTAGGGGCAAAACGGTTGGACGTCATCGGGGACTCGAACGTTGTTGTATCTCAAGCGAAAGGAGATTGGAAAGTCAAAAAAGAAAAGATGATAATGTATCACCAGACCTTGGATTTGTTAATTCCTCGGTTTGAGAAACTAAACCTTGCTCATCTGTTAAGAGAGAACAACAGGTTCGCAGATTCACTAACAACTCTATCTTCCATGATAGACATCCCTTTCGGAGTCCGGATGCGTCCGATCATCATTGACCAGAAATTTGTGCCGGCCTACGAGTCGATTGCTACCATAGATGAGGTTCAAGATGAGAACCCCTGGTACTACGATATATGGAACTTCTTCGAAAAGGAGGTGTATCCACCAGGGGAAAATGCCTAGGATAAAAGGGAAATCAGAAGAATGGCCGTTCAGTTCATCATCTGCGGGGGTAAATTGTATAAAAGGGGTCATCTGGGGATGTATAAGCTATGTGTTGATGCCGAAGAATCAAAGCGCCTGATGGAGGCCATCCATGGAGGAGAGTGCGGAGCACACGTGAACGGAGTGATGCTAGCATGGAAGATCCTCAGACAGGGTTACTACTGGTCCACCATGGAGGAGGATTGTATCGGTTTTGTTCGGCGATGCCACAAACGTCAGATCCATGCAAACAGCATGAACATCCCGCCGTCAAAGCTGTATAATATGACTTCGCCATGGCCATTTTCAATTTGGGGAATCAATGTGATCGGGGCCGTCACTCCGAAGGGGTCCAATGGGCATGAGTTCATTTTGGTCAGGATAGATTATTTCACGAAGTGGGTCGAGGCCCAATCTTATGCGGTGTTAAAGGCTTCGCACGTTGCAAAATTCATCTAGAACAACATCATCTGTCGTTACGGGGTCCCAAACGACATTATTTTAGATAACAGTTCCCACTTCAAAAAGGAAGTGATTGACTTGTTGGAAAAATACAACATGGCTTTTCATAAGTCGTCCACATACTGGCCTCAGACCAATGGAGCGGTCGAGGCTGCCAACAAGAACATCAAACACATTTTGCAGAAGATGGTGGAAACCTATCGGGACTGGCCAGATAAGCTACCATTTGCTCTGTGGGGCTACCAGACTTCAATTAGAACTTCTACTGGAGCGACTCCGTATTCATTGGTTTATGGGATGGAGGCTGTTCTACCTATTGAAATTGAGGTTCCGTCATTAAGAGTGTTGGCTGAGTGTCAGATAACTGAGGTGGATTGGCAGCAGAGCAGATTTGAGGAACTCATGCACTTTGATGAAAGAAGACTGAAAGCATTGTACCACGTTCAAAGTTATCAACGAAGAAACGCCAGGGCTTTCAACAAGAAGGTGAAGTTAAGAAATTTGAAGGAAGGAGATTTGGTACTCAAAGACAATCGAGCTCCCATCTATGATCCTAGGGATAAGTTCAGACCCAATTGGACTGGTCCATACATCATTAAGTCTATTTGGTCAGGTGGAGCTGTCGTTCTGATGGACCTAGATGGCCTAGAGTTCTCACAACCGATCAACATGGACAAGTTGAAGAAATATTACCCTTGAGAGGCTCGCTAGGCCGAAAACCCGAAGGGGTGACCTAGGCAAAAGTTAGAGCGCAGAAAATTTGAAATTATAAAAACTGAGCTTGCAAGGTTGAAAACCCGCAAAGGGCGGCCTTGGCAAAAGTTAGAGCGCAAAAGGAGAGCGAAAATACTCGAGTGAACCCGAGCCTGAACTACATAAGGCTTGATTCCCATCTTTGGGATACGTAGCAACTTCATCCTGAAGTTCAGCCATAAACTTTTCCCCGATCGACTTTGTCTATTTGATCATCTCTGTCATCTTTGTCTATTCAGCATTCAAGAGTTCGGTTGTGATCTCTGGTGCAGTGCTACTCAGACTAGGGGCAACTTTCCAGTTACTGGAATCCGGGGTTGTGCATCTCAGTGACAGATCTCAGGCTTGTCCAGTTATGATCCGTGTAAAAAATGGTTTTGAAAAGTATTAATAAAAGTTGATTTTGCTCAAATTAATCTTTTTACAACTTAGACCATTTTTGGACCAAAGCGGAAAATTTCCAGTACCCACAACCTTCAATTTTATTGATTTCAATGCAGAGTTCTCCTACTCTTGCTTACAAATTAAAGTTGCTTTCGGTTACTGTAGACGTCCCCGAACGCCCCGGGAGGACGAGTCCCGTTCTGTTCGTTTTGGGTTCACTACAGTTCAGGACTCTCAAATTGTCACGGTTCTTAATATGAACCAAAGAGTCCAAATCGGACAAATCGTTTTGAGAAACAGATTTTTGTAAAGAAGTGCCAAACATGGACTGCTTTGCCAGATACAGAGTCGCCACCTAAATATTTTTTTTATGGGGGAATTTAGGAAACCCTGACTCGGTGCCAAAGGCCACGTGTCCGTCATCACCAAAGTTGCCTCAGCTCGGGAACTTGGGTACGATTGGGGAAGGTCAGCTATGAGCACCCCCTCTCGCCCGATCCGAAGATCGGCCTCTACTAACCATGATATCCGATTTTGAAAACGTTATGTGTTCTTATTCCAGTCAATTAGCTAGAATTACTATGTGATGCGCACAACACAAAAATATAGACTAGTTGGCCTAATTTGGAATGAAGCATTGCATATCCGTTTGTTTGAAGAACAGTTTGAAATTTGCTACTTGCAAGTAGGCTAAAGCACGGATTTCAACGAGTTGTCCCAACTCAAACAATCCAACCTTCACCCACAGGTACTCAAGCAGTTTATATCACATATGCATCTAGCCACATGTTAAGCATGTTGTCATGGCAACACTCACACTCATGCAAGGATGCTAAAGCATGAAAGCTTACCTAGTACTCCGAGCCTAAACAAAAGCTAGTTAGTAATCAATGCATGATCCTAACTCATGTTAAGCTGGCTAATGCGACACATACAAGATGCAGCTACAATAGGCTCGGCTAATCTATGGATGACATATGATGATGCTACAACTAACATGTATTCAACTTTGGAATTGAAATACAAATGCAGCTAGTATGATGCACCGAGCCCGATGCATGTAAGACAAATGTATGGATGCACGCATGCTATCATACTGTATGCTAATTGAAACATGCCCTAGGCTAACTATCGAAAACAAGTAAATAAAAGGGAAGAAAGACGTGGGGTTGGGAGACATACACACACTCACGCACGCTTATTATACAATTGCCCTCGCTCGGAGGGTCCGAATAAATATTACAAACCACCTAATTAATTAACTCTCAAGCTAACTAATTAATTACAAAAAATTCTAATTAATTAACAAATTAAATGCAGAAGAAAGGTGGCCGCAGCCCCGCCTCGAGGTGCGCAGACGATGCATGCTTGACTCGCCCCGCTCGGAAACTCGCTGCCATAGCACTGTTGGCTCTGTTTACACTGCCTTGCCCCTCTGAGGATCACATAAATTTTCAGAACTGCTTTGAATCACTCCCTGAGTGCTCTGGAGTGTCACCGGCCAGAACAAAATGCCACCGGCCATGGGAATGGGATTATCGGCCAAATCTTATGCTCTCGGCCAAACATGTTTTGTCGGTTGGCACCCAAAACTGCCGGCCGGCCAATTCTTCCTGCTGAAACCTGCAGTTGACAGCAGCAGAGGGCAAGCAGTGTATGGCATGAAATTTTCAAACAAATGTGTGCATGGCCACACTCCTTATCATGCAATGGACTCAAGGGAGCATGGCCCTCGACCCTCGGGCCATCAATCACGCATTTCAATGCATGATGGCCCAAAAGCCAAGTGTGCAACTTCGATATCAAATGAAATGCAAGCACAAAACACATCAAAGGGCCCCAAACCCTATCATGATTGATCAAGAGGCAAAGGATGCATGCTCAGTGAAATGCAACCTAGGCATGGAGGCTAACTGTGCAACATGAACATGCAAATGAGCAATGTATACTAGGCACGCAACCTAAACATGTAAACAAACATGGCATACAACATCATGCGATGACGGACTTAAACTAACATGGATAGCTCGCAAGCATGCCAAAATCAGTGGCCATGTGATGAAAATGAGGCAACCAAGATGCATGCAAATATGCACAATGCAATGGCTCCGAGTCTAAGGCACAAAACACAACTCCACAAAGGCATTGAAATGATGAATTATGACATACAATGGCATATGTTCCAGCACTGAAGAATGATGCTCAATGGTCCCGAAACATGCAAATATGCCACCCAATGCATGAAATAGCCCCCGAAACTCAAAACTAGGCACATGTATTGAACTATAACTATGCAAAGCAAGCATTATTTGACCATGAAGCACAAAGACAGAGCCAAGGCAGTCCCAAAATATGCACAATACTAGTTTAAAGCATGGCCAAAAGGTGCTAACCTGTAGGGCTAAAACAATATGCAAGATTGGCTAGTAAGCATGGTTTATACCACACCTATATGAAGCATATGAAATCTCACCAAACCAGCTAAAAACAGTGAATAAAACCTGACAAAAGATGCCCAAATAACCACTGAAATACAGCCAATTCGTGCAAAAATTATGAGCTCCTTTAGAGGGCCATACAAAGGGGTTATTAAGCACATACAAGATAGACATGTAACATGTAAAAACCACCTCTGGAAATGAGTTATGACAGCCATAAAACTCTCCAAAAATGCCCTGAAATTAACCTAGGAAGCATGCAAATGAAAGACCCTTTGAAAGGCCTTGAGTGGGATTGTTCTACACATGCATCATAGACATAAAATATGGGAAAATGGACTCAGGACAGAGCTAATGCAGACCATAAAACTCATAAAATGAGGCCTGAAACATGACTTCAATGCATGCAAAATAGAGTCTCTTTGGAAGGCCAACAATGCTAGTAAAGAGAATGAGGGGTGAGAGGATCATCCCTCTATGATTTTGGAGCTCAAAGATACATCAAGGCCACTAAAAATCCACTGGATTTCAGTGGCTAAGAGGCCAAAACAAGGCCAATGCAAATGCTCATATCCATGGCTCAAAACATGGGGAAACGAAGCACGCAAGGAAGAAAATGACTCCAAACAGAAAAGTGATCTCAATAAAACTTAAAGAGGAGGTCAAAACAAAACTTTCTTCAGTTTAGGTCGAGGTCCAAAAATGCTCACAAATAAGGCTAATATATCATGCAAAATAAGCCCTAAAAGAGAGATAAAGCATACAAGGGGGTAGGAGACCTCAAACAGAAAAGTACTCTTAAACAAACATGAAGAGGAGCTCAAAATAAGACTATCATCAGATTGCACCAAGGCTCAAAAATGCTTGCAAATGGAGCTAAGATATAGAGCAAAATAATGCAAAAATGGGGAAATGAGGACTTACCCTTGTAGCACAGCAATGCAGCCAACCTCGGACCAAGAAAGTGCGCTTTGAACCTCGAAAAATGAGTTCCAACGTGTTGGAATGGATGGTGGAGGTGTTAGGCTTAGAGGTGTAGTCTAAATGGCCAAGAACAAGACCCTTTTGAACCCTCTAACACACCCAAATGTAGAGAGAGAGGTAGATATAGAGAGAGAGGGTCTCCTTATATATACAAAGGAATGGCTCCAAGCTTCTTAAAGAACCTAAAAAAAGAAGGGTCAACGAGGCCAAGCTTCCCAGAGAAGCTAACCCAAAGGTTCAAGCTTCTTGAGGAAGCTAAGACAAAGGGTCAAGCTTCCTCAAGAAGCTTGAGCAAAGGGTGCAATCTTCTAGAGGAAGTTTGGATCAAAAAGGGTACAAAGGGGCCAAAACAGCCACACACGCATATGGGGGCAGGGTCTGTGCACCCCAGCTGGCACAGCTGGCATGCACCTTGCATGTAAGAGTCAAAAAGGTGGTACCGGCTGGAAAATGAGGCCATCGGCCAAATAAATGGTCGGTCGGCTACTTGTTTGGTCGGTCGGCTATTTTGACTGGTCGGTCAGCTAAATTGATTGCCGGTTGGTGGCTTCCGAAGCCAAAAAGTGGTCAGTTGGTGTCCAGATTGGAGCCCCAGAAGTTAGCTTTCCAATGGGGCAAACTTTGCATTAAAATTCCTTCTGTGTAAAAAGTTATGCCCTTTTTGGTGAAGCCGCGCAGATTCGGTCCAACCGGAGTGATGCCCTACTTCAATCAACCATATCTCCCCCACCCAGAGTTGGCTTTAGGAGATTCTTGAGTGCAAGATGAAGCCCCAGAAGTAAGCTTTCCAACAGTGGTGGCCTCATAGCTAAAATCCAAGTATGCAAATGAATAAGCCCAATTCAGCGAGGGCTTCTCAACTCTCTCTTACCCGAATTCATGCCGAACTTCTCCCAAACTAGTTTTCTCCTCTCCTTTCCTCTTTTCTTCAACTCCAAACCCCTAAACAAAGTGTTTTGAAAGATCTTTCAAAGATTTCATCTCTCTTTCATTCATCTCCAACTTGTCCTTGCTCGGTTTACCGAAAAGCGCAACATTTGCCGAAATGTGAGCATCGGAACATCGTAGGAATTTTATTTTCAAAACATTTTGAAAGAGAGGATTTTAAGATCTAAAATCATTTGATCATGATTGTTTTGGTCCAAAAGGGGAATGAAGTTGGGATTTGACTCTCTCATTGCTGATGAATTTGAACCTTTGCCCTGCACACCTTTTACCACCAAGTAAACCATTAGTAACGCCCAAGTCTTAAGGGCGGTCAAAAATGGGGTGTCTACAGTTGCCCCTCTTTGACAGAACTCGGAAGTCAAGAAGTGACGTGAGTAAATGTCAAAGCCTAGAGACGACCCATTTTTGACAAGGCCGAAGACTTGGACAAACAAGCAAAATACCGATAAATAAATGGTTGTGCCCGCAGGCTGCCTGCGTATCCCTTTGCAAGGAATCAAACCAGCGTAGTTCAGGGGCAGGATGCAAATGATATGAAAGAAGACTTTGATAATTGGACTTATACGCTACGCGAAGCTGGTTTGAAAATTGGACTTGTACGCTACGCGAAGCCGGTTTGATAATTGGGGATTTATGCCATGCAATGCAATGTAAAAAAATGCGATGTAATAGCTAGAAAGCGAAGGTACCTTATAGGGGCAATTGGCAATGAGCTACCTCATGCTGCTGGGGACCTTCCCCTTCTTCTTGGTCAAACTGCAGGTACTACTCTTCTCCCTGACTATGGTTGCAGCTTTCCCTATTCTCCAACAGGGTGACAGACTAGGTTGATTCGGTATCCAGAATTGAGGCACATACATATGCTATCTCAATCTATAGGGCTGTCATACAGATTTCAAGCCGAGGATATACCCCTAGGTATTTAAACCAGACTTTAGTCTCGGAAATCCCGAACCTTTGTGTTCTGGGCATGAGCCATTCGAACTCTAGTTTCCACCGTCTCAGTTGGTCTCCTAGGAACTCACCGCAAACACAGGCAGGTGGCTATACCAGACCACCGGAAGTCGTTCGGGCACGACAAACACCAAAGGAATTGCACCTTTAGAGGACTTAAGGTCTCCTAGACCGGAGAGTGCACAAGAAAGTGCGAGTGAAGAGTGAATGCACAAAACAGTGCTAAGAAGATGCACGAAACAGTGCAGTGCAACGTACTAACAAGTACAGGTTAGGTGCGCAAGAAAGCGTGATAGAATGCATGCAAAATGGAAGTAAGGTGCACAAAACAGTGCGACGCAATGCACTGACAAATGCTACAAGCATCTTCTATGCAAGATGAGAAAGAGCATGTAATGAAATGCACAAGATAGTGCGATGTGCAAGAGAGCGCGAGTGTAAACTGCACAAAACAGTGCGATGCACAAAATAGCGCGAATGAAACAATGTGATGCACAAAACAGTACGATGCACAAGAAAGCGCGAAAGTAAATTGCACGAAACAGTGCGATACGCTAAACAGCGCGAGTGTAAATTGCACAAAACAGTGCGATGCGCAAGAAAGCGCGAGTGATTTGAAATGCACAAGATAGTGCGATACGCTAAATAGCGCGAGTGATTTGAAATGCACAAGACAGTGCGATACGCTAAACAGCGCGAGTGATTTTGAAATGCACAAGACAGTGCGATATGCTAAACAGCGCGAGTGATTTGAAATGCACAAGAAAGTGCGATACGCTAAATAGCGCAAGTGTAAATTGCACAAAATAGTGCGATGCGCAAGAAAGCGCGAGTGATTTGAAATGCACAAGACAGTGCGATATGCTAAACAGCGCGAGTGATTTGAAATGCACAAGACAGTGAGATACGCTAAACAGCGCGAGTGATTTTGAAATGCACAAGAAAGTGCGATACGCTAAACAGTGTGATTGATTTTGAAATGCACAAGACAGTGCGATACGCTAAACAGCGCGAGTGATATGCAATGCACAAATAGTGCGAGTGAGATACAACCACAAGATGCACAAGATAGTGCTAGTGAGATACAAAGTGTAAGTGCACAAGACAGTGCAAGTGAATACATGTTCTATGCAAATGAGGTGCATTTTCTATGCAAGTATGGAAGAGTGCATTTTCAATGCAAAAGATACGAGCATTTTCTATGTAAGAAATAGGAGCATATTCTATGCAATATTGAAAGCATATTCTATGGAGAATCGAAAGCAAGCATATTCTATGCATGAATTATAACGATGCGCGGCACGCGTGTAACAGAAGTGTATATGAAAGTGCACATTCTATGCAATGGAAGGGCATCAAACACGTACTCTGGTGCCTCCGATTTACCTTTCGGAGGACTTGGCAATACGCTCAGCTCAAAAGGGGACACCCTGTTTATATTGGCGAGAGATAACATCTGCATGTGAAACCCTCGGGTGTTGCTTGGACTGCCATTCTGACTTGAAGCAGGCTTACATTTGGGGTCGAGATACACTCATACTCCAGAGAAATGGTGAGGCCTGAGAAGGTGCACCTGGAGTGCAGTTTCGGAATTTGCCGAAGTTAAAACAGACTAAGATGCTTTAAATTTTCCCTCTTTTCTTTTGCTTTGTAGTCCGGAACCTATATAGCTTCAGATAGGTCCTTGTTCTACTATTCTGACATGACCTGGGTTGAACCTTGCGGTTTATGAAAGAAAGAATCTTGTTTTGCATAAATGTGCAGAATGACACAGCACTCTGAGCACAAAACGATTTTTTGAAAATGAGAAAAGGGTTCTCAACCGGGTATTGAGCCTACAACTGAACACAACATACTATGACTCAACAAAAGGTACACGACCTAAACACATCAAGTAACACTCGAAAAAGACTCAAAACAAAATTTGAGGTAAACAAAACAAAAGACACGACACACAGACGTGTTACAAAGACAAGAGACCTCTCAGTTCACGAGGAGCCAGTTTTTCCGGGTAGTGTTTCCCACCCTTTTCTCATTTGTGATTCTCACATCACTCTGGCACTCAATCTCTGTTTTTCTGAAAAAAGCCATTTTCTCACTTTTTCTCTCAGCGCACATCTCTCTATTCTTCAATCTCTCATTTTTTATCCCTCCCCTGGGTGGTTGGTGGATAAACAAAAAGTTGCGGGGTCTTGCCCCTAGCATCCCGCTAGATTCTTCTTCTTGTTCATAGCAGTGAGTTTGGACGTGATCAGATCTGCCCAGATGAGGGAATGGGATATCTTGTCCCATTCTGGTTCGTGCTTCGCTCTTGGCTTGATACCTCGTTGCTTGGAAGATGTGAGAGCTTTCTGCCCTTTTACGGTTAGCTTCAGTGGTGCCTTTTTCCGGCAGGTATGGTGCCTTCCTTGGCAAGCATGTTAACAATGGGGAAAAGACAGAACACCTGACTCAACTGTGCCCCTAGTTCATCATTTTGACCATTTTTTGTTTTGGTTTTCTACTAAAACAATTTTGACCAGAATGAGAGTCAGATTAACATACTTGTTCAATTTTCTGATTTAAAATCATGCAAGTCCGGCTACGAGCACTGAAAATCTTCCTTTTTTGGATCCAAGAAATGGTCCAGTTTTTTTTAAAAAATGGAATACTTTTCGAGAAAATCAGTCAACCTCTGTAAAAATTCTCAAAAACTATTTTTGCAAACGGCCAATGCTCAACAAGCACGGAACCTACTCTTAAGATGCACAATCTCAGATTCGAAGGAAAATTGCCCCTTGCTTGAAGAGAGCTGCACAGCAACGGAAAGTTGCCCCTTGTTTGAATGGCACCACGGCACATTGTATGGCAACGGAAAGTTGCCCCTTGTTTGGATAGCATCGCAGCGCATTGCAATCAGTCCTCAGAGTGATGATGACAACTGAACTCTCGGATACAGAGAAGGCAAAGATGATCAAAACCATTACATGGACACAGTTGATTTTGAAGTGTTTTACGGCTGGACTTCGGAATGAAGTTGCCTACGTATCCCAAAGATGGGAATCAAGCCTTACGTAGTTCGGGGTTAAGGTACACTCAGTTATTTAACCTCTCCTTTTGTGCTCTAACTTTTTCCAAGGCCGCCCTTTGCGGGTTTTCAACCTTACGAGCTATGTTCTTCAATTCTTTTCTTCTTCTTCTTTTTTTTTAATCTTTTTCTTCTTTTTTTTTCAATTTTTTTTTTTGCATTTTCTTCATTTTTTTGCGTTTTTCTCTTTTGTTCTTTTCTTTTCTTTTTTTTTTTCGCTCTAACTTTTGCCTGGGTCGCCCTTTCGGGTTTTCGGCCCAGCGAGCCTTTTAAGGGTAAAAGTGTAGCTTGGTCCATGTCAAATGGTTCTGAGATCTCGAATCCGTCTGAATCCAGGAGAGTGACTGCTGTTCGCTGACAATGCAGGAGTCCATCCCATCGGGGCTGGATTTGCCCCTAGTGTTGTGGATAGGAACTCAGTTGTTCTTCAGCAATACTTTCTTCTTTCTTCTCTTCTGGGGTTTGGCATTCTTGCCAGTTTTCATTGATTTGCAGGACGATCCATCTTCGCCTCTTCGAGCACATTTGGCATTTTTGCCCCTAGTTCCAGGGATACTTCTGGTCTAGCTTTGCAAGCTTCTTTTGGTGACATCTGATCTCCTTGATCTGACTTTTCTTGCCCCTAGTTCGAGGGCTGCTTTAAATATGGCCACACAGGTCTCCTTTGATGGTTGACCATTGACCATTCTGAATTTAAGTCCAAGGTTTGAAAATGAGGGGTCGAGTCCCAAGGCTGAGAGCGATCCTAGGCTACACAATCTCAAGAGCGATTCCACACAGGTCTTCGCAGGATCGCACAAAACATTTTTTTTTTTTTGAAATCTTTTAAGAAAGCGACTAGTCGCTCGCGTTGAAGACAGTGTGAGACTAATCTGGATCAAGCCAGGATCCTTCTCAGTACTCACATTAACAAGCATGATCTCGATCATTAAAGGCTTAGCATGCCTCTCTTTCTCTCAAATGATCAAATTTTTGCAAAAAATCCGAGGAATTCCTTCCTCTTTGTTTTCATCACAATGTTCAAAAACAGCTTTGAAAAACTTAGGTCAACGCAATGACTTAAAAGCACAGAAAAGCAGGTGAAATGCACTATCGCTCCATTCGACTTTCTAGCACAACTGGCACAAGGCAGAAGTAAGCACAAAAGCATGAAAAACCACAGCTGTTTCATTCATAACTGTTGGTGTAACTGGCTCCATGGCAGAAACAGACTCAAAAGAAAGCGAAAAGACAAACACAAAACAAAATAGTGATGCCCGAGGTAACACCCTCGGAATCACCTGACTCTAACAAATAGGACTGACTCGATACAACAAGACCGACCCGAAACAGAAAAGCCTAACTCAAAACAAAGAGACAGACTCAAAACAGCACAACAAAACTGACCTAAATACCCAAGTTAGAAACTAGCATTCGCAAATGCTCAACACAGTGCGTGCCATACGCCACATCTGGAGTAAATCGAGCGCCACCCGTAGCTGGTTCATCCCCCGATCACATATTCACATTATCCCCCAAGTTCACTGATCCAATGACGATAGACTTTGCTGAGTTGGTGCGACGATGACCTTATTGTCAATCAGATCTTGTATTTCGTGGCGAAGACGAAAACAACTATCAGTGACATGGTCGACTTGCTGATGAAAGGCACAATACTTGGCCGGATCATGGGAGGGAGGAAGTCTATTTGGCAGTGGTCACGGCTCCAGGGGTTTCAGATCCCACTTTTTAATCAGAACCCTCAAGGCCGCTGATAGAGACATGTACAGTGGTGCGAACACCCTCTGGCCTCGAGGTGGGTGTTTTGAGGTTTGTGGAGTTTTGCTGGATGCACCAGCAAAGGGATTGGTAGGCGCTGACTGGGTTTGCTGATCTCTTCCGAGCGAGGGTTTAGAGCTGAAAGGAACATTCCTGGTATAACGGCCCTTCTCCCGGCTTGCCCCTCGGTTTGAACTGCTCTCATTCTGAGTGGCGAAAGTGTCATCCACAGTTTTTGCAACAACTGCGAGTACTTGCTGTTTGTTCAGCCTTTCGGCTTTCAAAGCCTCAATATCCCACTGAAGGTGTTCATGGGGACCAATGCCTGCCCCTACCTTGTTCTTACCACTTGCCTCCACTTTGCCAAGGGAGTGGCCTTCTTCCAATGCAACTCGTCCCAAGGTTGGGGAGCCTCTAGACATGAACTCCCTGGTACGTGATGTGATCAATGATGGGGCCAAAACCCCAAAGGCCAGATCTGCCACAGTTCTCTGAAGGTCTTCAATCATTTTCATCAGCTCAGAAGTAGTGGGTTCGTGGGTTTGAGATGATTGGGGTTCAGATGCACTCATCATACATAAGTCCAGGCTCCAGGGATAAACACATTAGGCTCGGGTAGATGGACTGGGGTGATGTATACGCTGGGGTCGTGAGGGACGGCCAGTGTGTGGATTAGATTGAGATGTGGATGAGGTACTTGGTCATTGGGGTCTGAAGGTGGAGCTATTGTCCGGTTGTCGATGAGATTTTGGACCTCATGACGAAGGCGGTTGCAACGATCGGTGCAATGACCACGCTGCTGATGGTACACACAGTACTTGGAGGGGTTATGTCTGGCTAGGAATGGGTCAGGCAGAGGTTGAGGATCGAGGGGTTTGAGATATCCTCTTTCCATCAAGACTTTTAGTGCGCTAGTCAGGCTCATATAGAGAGGGGTGAAAGTTCTGCCCTGAACTCGGGCTGGACCGGTGGTTTGTAGGCTTGGATTGGCAAAAGGGTTGGCTGCGGTGACTGTATTGATTTCTGCGGGTTTGGGAATAGTGCTACTACCAGCATTGGCACTCCCTGAAATCACCCTCCTTGTCACTTCACTTGTTCTGGGAATGATCCCGCTGTTGAACGCATTCTCGACTTGAACCCCCAGTTCATGCAAACTTTTGAAAGTGAATAGTGGCGCGACTATCAACTTTTGCAACATATCATGCTCGAGGTTTCGCACCATCATCTGCACTTGATCCCTCTCGGAAGGCCGATCTGTCATCTGTGCTGCCTTTGCTCTCCATCTTGCAACAAATTCCACAAAAGGCTCTGTTGGGTTCTGGCAGGTTGTTTCAAGCTCTTGCATGGTCATTTCAACTTGGGTATTGTAGGAATACTGATCGACAAAGGCCTCAGCCAATTCTTCCCAGTCTTGCTTCACTTTATCTACCAACTTAGCGTACCAAGTGGTTGCTACACCCGACAGGGTTCTTCCATACAGAGAGAGTTTCTGTGGCTTAGTCAGATCCATCGGCTTCAGGACATCCAAGAAAAGTCGGATATGTACCATTGGATCTTCAGACCCGTCGAAACGGTCAATATATGGCATTTTGAATCTGTCTGGGAGCCGAACGGCAGCCTCGGTGTGCTCATCCTCAATGTCGGGAATGGAGTTAAGGCCCTGTTCCTTTTTGAATTGCTTCTCAAGGTTCGCAATCTTCACTGCAGTCGGATTGAGCTCATTAACATCAAGGGAATAAAGCCTCTCATTAGGCTGCACCAGGGGTCTGAGCACCTGAGCTTGAGTCAACCTTTCTCAAGGATTCGGACACTGCAAATTTTCAACTGGCAGAAGTGGGTCAAAGTTTGGCTGGGGTCCCAAAGCTGGATGTGAGGCAGATGCCCCAGATGGACGCTGCATTTCAATACTGGTCTTAGCTTGCATGGCAGTTCCCTGATTTAACGCTGCTGTCACGGCCACAAATTCTTCCGAACCCTGTGCCATCATGGTCTGCTGAGTCTGAACAAAGGTGATGTGACTGGCGACTGACGGATCAGATGGATCGGTGAGCCCTGACTGGCCTTTCTTTGTCTTGCCTCAGCGAAAGAACACTGGTTGCCCTTGAATTGAATTTCTGACCTAACAAAGTCTATCGGCACTAGTCCAATGTACCTAGGGGATATCGGAGCCTTCTGAAGCTATGGTTCCCAGACTACCTAGCAAAAGAGAAAACAGACAGCATCTCAGTCTGATTTCGCCAAAACAGATTTGAATCTTTACTGAATTCTACCCTAAATTCTGCCTATAAACCGATACCCACAGGTAAAACTGATTGCCCCAAAATACTGATGCCCGCAGGCCTGATACTCAGACTTGCAAACTAATACACACAACCTGTAGAGACACACTCTGACAGCACATAGCAAGCAAGTAAGAGCCAAAACACCCCTATGTTGGGGTAGGGTTTCCCTGTCCTATTTGTCAGGAGCTAGGGTTTCACTACGCACGCAGCGGTTTCAAACAACCTATAATCGGGTAAGCAACCTGTCCTAGCTTGGAATGGTCACTATGGTTTCCGAATATGCACTAGGTCGAATGGTCGAAAAGGGTGCCCCAGTAAAACCAGGGTTTGTGTTCCCATACTGTCAGAGCCCACAACCGGTCAGCCTTATGGCATGCTTTGACAAAGTCAAGCCTCCGGCAAACCGTTCAGGAATGGCAGATGGCAAACACGGTGTCCTAGGCACACCAATGCATATGCAATGCAAAGAGACACATAAATGAAATCAAAACACGATATCATGAGTTCGAGTCAAGCTCTCTAAATCCCCAACAGAGTCGCCAAAAACTGTAGACGTCCCCGAATGCCCCGGGAGGACGAGTCCCGTTCTGTTCGTTTTGGGTTCACTACAGTTCAGGACTCTCAAATTGTCACGGTTCTTAATTTGAACCACAGAGTCCAAATCTGGCAAATTGTTTTGAGAAACAGATTTTTTAAAAGAAGTGTCAAACATGGACTGCTTTGCCAGATACAGAGTCGCCACCTAAATATTTTTTTTATGGGGGAATTTAGGAAACCCTGACTCGGTACCAAAGGCCACGTGTCCGTCATCACCAAAGTTGCCTCGGCTCGGGACCTTGGGTACGATATGGGAAGATCAGCTATGAGCACCTGCACTCGCCCGATCCAAAGATCGGCCTCTACTAACCATGATATCCGATTTTGAAAACGTTATATGTTCTTATTACCGTCAATTAGCTAGAATTACTATGTGATGCGCACAACACAAAAATATAGACTAGTTAGCCTAATTTGGAACGAAGCATTGCATATCCGTTTGTTTGAAGAACAGTTTCAAATTTGCTACTAGCAAGTAGGCTAAAGCACGGATTTCAACGAGTTGTCCCAACTCAAACAATCCAACCTTCACACACAGGCACTCAAGCAGTTTATATCACATAAGCATCTAGCCACATGGTAAGCATGCTGTCATGGCAACACTCACACTCATGCAAGGATGCTAAAGCATGAAAGCTTATCTAGTACTCCGAGCAAAAACAAAAGCTAGTTAGTAATCAATGTATGATCCTAACTCATGTTAAGATGGCTAATGCGACACATACAAGATGCAGCTACAATAGGCTCGGCTAATCAATGGATGACATATGATGATGCTACAACTAACATGTATTCAACTTTGGAATTGAAATACAAATGCAGTTAGTATGATGCGCCGAGCCCGGTGCATGTAAGACAAATGTATGGATGCACGCATGCTATCATACTGTATGCTAATTGAAACATGCCCTAGGCTAACAATCGAAAGTTAGTAAATAAAAGGGAAGAAAGACGTGGGGTTGGGAGACATACACACACTCACGCACGCTTATTATACAATTGCCCTCGCTCGGAGGGTCTGAATAAATATTACAAACCACCTAATTAATTAACTCTCAAGCTAAATAATTAATTACAAAAATTTCTAATTAATTAACAAATTAAATGCAGAAGAAAGGTGGTCGCAGCCCCGCATCGAGGTGCGCGGACGATGCATGCTTGACTCGCCCCGCTCGGAAACTCGCTGCCATAGCACTGTTGGCTCTGTTTGCACTGCCTTGCCCATTTGAGGATCATATAAATTTTCAGAACTGCTTTGAATCACTCCCTGAGTGCTCTGGAGTGTCACCGGCCAGAACAAAATGCCACCGGCCATGGCAATGGGATTATCGGCCAAATCTTATGCTCTCGGCCAAACATGTTTTGCCGGTCGGCACCCAAAACTGCCGGCCGGCCAATTCTTCCTACTGAAAGCTGCAGTTGACAGCAGCAGAGGGCAAGCAGTGTATGGCATGGAATTTTCAAACAAATGTGTGCATGGCCACACTCCCTATCATGCAATGGACTCAAGGGAGCAAGGCCCTTGACCCTCGGGCCATCAATCACGCATTTCAATGCATGATGGCCCAAAAGCCAAGTGTGCAACTTCGATATCAAATGAAATGCAAGCACAAAACACATCAAAGGGCCCCAACCCCTATCATGATTGATCAAGAGGCAAGGGATGCATGCTTAATGAAATGCAACCTAGGCATGGAGGCTAAGTGTGCAACATGAACATGCAAATGAGCAATGTATACTAGGCACGCAACCTAGACATGTAAACAAACATGGCATGCAACATCATGTGATGACGGACTTAAACTAACATGGATAGCTCGCAAGCATGCCAAAATCAGTGGCCATGTGATGAAAATGAGGCAACCAAGATGCATGCAAATATGAACAATGCAATGGCTCCGAGTCTAAGACACAAAACACAACTCCACAAAGGCATTGAAAGGACGAATTATGGCATACAATGGCATACGTTCCGGCACTGAAGTATGATGCTCAATGGTCTCAAAACATGCAAATATGCCACCCAATGCATGAAATAGCCCCCGAAACTCAAAACTAGGCACATGTATTGAGCTATAACTATGCAAAGCAAGCATTATTTGACCATGAAGCACAAAGATAGAGCCAAGGTAGTCCCAAAATATGCACAATACTAGTTTAAAGCATGGCCAAAAGGTGCTAACCTGTAGGGCTAAAACAATATGCAAGATTGGCTAGTAAGCATGGTTTATACCACACCTATATGAAGCATATGAAATCTCACCAAACCAGCCAAAAACAGTGAATAAAACCTGACAAAAGATGCCCAAATAACCACTGAAATGCAGCCAATACATGCAAAAACGATGAGCTCCTTTAGAGGGCCATACAAAGGGGTTATTAAGCACATACAAGATAGACATGTAACATGGAAAAACCACCTTTGGAAATGAGTTATGACAGCCCTAAAACTCACCAAAAATGCCCTGAAATTAACCTAGGAAGCATGCAAATGAAAGACCCTTTGAAAGGCCTTGAGTGGGATTGTTCTACACATGCATCATAGACATAAAATATGGGAAAATGGACTCTAGACAGAGCTAATGCAGACCATAAAACTCACAACATGAGGCCTGAAACATGACTTCAATGCATGCAAAATAGAGTCCCTTTGGAAGGCCAGCAATGCTAGTAAAGAGAATGAGGGGTGAGAGGGTCATCCCTCTATGATTTTGGAGCTCAAAGACACATCAAGGCCACTGAAAATCCACTGGATTTCAGTGGCTAAGAGGCCAAAATAAGGCCAATGCAAATGCTCACATACATGGCTCAAAACATGGGGAAACGAAGCACCCAAGGAAGAAAATGACTCCAAATAGAAAAGTGATCTCAATAAAACTTAAAGAGGAGGTCAAAACAAAACTTTATTTAGTTTACGAGGTCCAAAAATGCTCACAAATAAGGTTAATATATCATGCAAAATAAGCCCTAAAAGAGAGATAAAGCATACATGGGGGTAGGAGACCTTAAACAGAAAAGTACTCTTAAACAAACATGAAGAGGAGCTCAAAATAAGACTATCTTCAGTTTGCACCAAGGCTCGAAAATTCTTGCAAATGGAGCTAAGGTATAGAGAAAAATAATGCAAAAATGGGGGAAATGAGGACTTACCCTTGTAGCACAGCAATACAGCCAACCTCGGACCAAGAAAGTGAGCTTTGAACCTCTGAAAATGAGTTCCAAGGTGCTGGAATGGATGGTGGAGGTGTTAGGCTTAGAGGTGTAGTGTAAATGGCCAAGAACAAGACCCTTTTGAACCCTCTAACACACCCAAATGTAGAGAGAGAGGGAGATATAGAGAGAGATGGTGATATATATCATATATCAGATGTAAGGTCTGGTTTTTTGCTGAACCCCAACAAAGGAGGAGGAGGGTCTCCTTATATAGACAAGGGAATGGCTCCAAGCTTCTTAAAGAAGCTAAAAAAAGAAGGGTCAAAGGGGCCAAGCTTCCAAGAGAAGCTAACCCAAAGGTTCAAGCTTCTTGAGGAAGCTAAGACAAAGGGTCAAGCTTCCTCAAGAAGCTTGAGCAAAGGGTGCAATCTTCTAGAGGAAGTTTGGATCAAAAAGGGTACAAAGGGGCCAAAACAGCCACATACGCGTATGGGGGCAGGGTCTGTGCACCCCAGCTGGCACAGCTGGCATGCACCATGCCTGCAAGAGTCCAAAAGGTGGTACCGGCTATAAAAGGAGGCCATCGGCCAAATAAATGGTCGGTCGGCTACTTATTTGGTCGGTCGGCTATTTTGACTGGTCAGTCGGCTAAATTGATGGCCGGTAGGTGGCTTTTGAGGCCAAAATGTGGCCAGTGGGGGTCTATATTGAAGCCCCAAAAGTTTTCTTTCTAATGGTGCAAAATTTGCATTAAAATTCCTCATGTACAAAAAGTTATGCCCTTTTTGGTGAAGCCGCGCAGATTCGGTCCAACCGGAGTGATGCCCTATTTCAATCAACCATATCTCCCCCACCCGGAATTGGCTTTAGGCGATTCTTGAGTGAAAAATGAAGCCCCGGAAGTAAGCTTTCCAACAGTGGTGGCCTCATAGCTAAAATCCAAGTATGAAAATGAATAAGCCCGGTTCAGCGAGGGCTGCTCAACTCTCTCTTACCCGGATTCATGCCGAACTTCTCCCAAACTAGTTTTCTCCCCTCCTTTCCACTTTTCTTCAACTCCAAACCCCTAAACAAAGTGTTTTGAAAGATTTTTCCAAGAATTCATCTCTATTTCATTCATCTCCAACTTGTCCTTGCTCGGTTTACCGAAAAGCCCAACATTTACCGAAATGTGAGCGTCGGAACATCGTAGGAATTTTATTTTCAAAACATTTTGAAAGAGAGGATTTTAAGATCTAAAATATTTTGATCAAGATTGTTTTGGTCCAAAAGGGGTATGAAGTTGGGATTTGACTCTCTCATTGCTGACGAATTTGAACATTTGCCCTGCACACCTGTTACCACCAAGTAAACCATCAGTAACGCCCAAGTCTTAAGGGCGGTCAAAAATGGGGTGTCTACAGTTACATTCATAAAAGAAAACTTGAAAGTACTAATAAAGAAATAAATCTGGGGCATAGCTGTAGACACCCCATTTTTGACCGTCCTCAAGACTTGGACGTCACCGTTTGAACACTCGGTGATCATCCATGTTCGTGTTTGTCTTGAGTTCTCGGAGGTCTCGGCCACGCGCCTTGGCTCAAGACCTCTCGACTTGCCTGTTTTGTGTCTGGTTTTGCACCAAACACATGTGTTTTTCTTTTGAGGAGCAGGGAATGGCTTGTTGGCCATCCCCACATCTCACCGGCCATGGCTTAAGGCCACCGGCCATTTTTTTTGTTGCCATCGGCCAAATGTTTGGTCGGTCGGCACTCAATTTGGTCGGTCGACCATTTATTTCGTCAATTCGGCATTTTTGGCTGGCTGACCACTGTGCATCTGCTTTTGGCAGATATTTTGTGCCAGCTGTGCTAGCTGGCACCCACTTTGCACCCCCTCCATACATGTGTATGGAGGGATTTCACTCTTGCTTAGCTTGTTTTGTAAGCTTGGCAAAAGTGATCCTCTATAAAGGGAGGCCTTCTCCTCCCTTCTTTAGGGTTACAAAAAAGAGTTCCAGAGGTCTGAATTAGGGTCACGTCTTGTGTATCTATCTATCTCTATATCTCCCTCTCTTTTGCTCTTTGTATGTGTATTAAGGTGTTTTGTTCATAGTTTTGCACACAAACACCAAGAGTTACACTTTCCTTTAGCTACTGAGGTACTAAGGAGTGATTTTCAGAGTTCTTGAGTTGAACTAAGCTTGGAGAAGGGGCTGGAGTGGTCCTTGTGAAGAAGGTCTTCAAGGGTAAGAACTTTACCCCTTTATTCCTTATTTTTGCATAGGCTTTAACCATCCTTGCATCTGTTTTTAAGCTTAACTTATAACATATAAAAGTTTTGATTTTAAGTTCTTAAAATAGTTGTTTAAGGTTGTTTTGGTGTTTGGGGTTGTTTGACCCCTCTTAGGCCTTGTTTGGCCCCCATTTTGTGCTATTTTGGTGAGCTCCAGGACCACCTTGTTTGGGCCTCCTCACCACTGAAATCTAGAGGGATTTCAGGGGTGGGGATGGTGCTTTGAGGTCCTAAGAAGGAGAGGGCCATCCCCTCTCCTTGTTGTCTTCAAAAGTTGTCATTTTAGCCTCATGTGTGAGCACCATTGTTGAGTTTATGTTGGCCATGTCTTAGCTAGTATTTGTGCTTATTTTGCCATGATATAGCACTGTTTTGGGTTGGTTTGGACACACCATGCTTGCTTTGCATACTTGTCTTGTAATGCCATTAATTGCCTTATCATGTTTTGTGCTTTGAGCCTTGTTTCTAGCATGTTTTTGGCCTAGCTTTGTGAAGCTTTTATGCATGTGTTAGTATGCTTAAGGTCAGTTTGAAGTTGTTTTGGCCGTCCATGACATGCTTTGCATAGCCACCTTGCATTTTGGCTTGTTATCCTTGGGTGTGTGAGTGTTGAGCATGCATTACTTGGCTTGTTTCAGTGGTTTGGCACCACTTATAACATCATTTCAGTCCTTGTGGTATGCTTGTATGCTTGCATTTGATGCTCCTTTAATGTTTCAAGAGGTTGGTATTTTATGCTCCATGTTTGAACCCTTTTGCATGTCTTTAGACTTAGGCCATTTAGATGCCATCTAGGTGTGCCTTTGACCTTGTTTTGATCTGCCTTGGGGTGGTTTTGAGTCCCTATGGCCCTTTGGGACTTGCTTCATATAGCTATGGTTTAAGCCCCTTGGCTTACCTTGAGTTTTGGACATAGTTGCATGCCTTGCTTGCATTGATAGATTGATTTGGCATCATTCCTCATGTATTTTCAGAGCTTGCTATGCTTGCCATTAGTCCATGTTTATCCTCTTTTAAGCATGCTTAAAAGTTGCTTCTTTATGCTTAAGAGTTGGGCCATGTGTGCATGC
Source organism: Camellia sinensis (assembly GCF_055761805.1). NCBI lineage: Eukaryota > Viridiplantae > Streptophyta > Magnoliopsida > Ericales > Theaceae > Camellia > Camellia sinensis. Next base: position 142,683,436 of record NC_138962.1, read on the forward strand.
ATGTTTGTATGTGTTTTGGCCTTCATTTCCTTAGCATTTGGCCACTGTTTTCGACCTAGTAGAGAGCTGTCCATCTTGGTGTAAGTCCCTCCTTTGCATGTTGTTGCATGTTCGCCTTGTGTGTTGTTGCACACTTGGCCTATCGCATGTGTTGCATGCTTGAATCACATTGCATTTAACATGTTTTCTTCCTTTTGTCTTGGTTGCTTAACATGTTACGTGTCTTGCATGTATGCATGTTCGCATTGCACATTGCATGCTTGTTAGCTTGCACAAGTTGTTACATGCCATTCATGTTTGTTTGTTTGTTTAGGTTGTGTGCTTAGTACACATTACTTGCTTTCATGCTCATGATTGCATACTTAGCTCACATGTCTAGGTTGCATTGCATTGAGCATGCATACCTTGTCTCTTGATCAAGTGATAGAGGTTGGGCCTTATGTGTTTATTTGGTTTGCATTTCATTTGACATTAAAATGCATAACTTGGCCTCTTTGGCCATCACGCATTGAAATGCGCGATTGGTGGCCCGAGGGTCGGGAACCATCCTCCTTTGAGTCATGAACATGATAAGGAGGGTGTTTGTGCAAACATTTTCTTGAAATGCATTGCCATGCCATGTTTGCCCTCTGCTGCTGTCAAAACAGGATTCTGCAGATAAATATGGCCGGTCGACTGCATAAAGTGCCGATCGACCAATGATGGATGGCCGAGAGCTGAATATTTAGTTGATGACCTTTCTACCATGGTCGGTGATGTTTCCCCTTGGTCGGTGATGGTCCACAGTGTTCAGAGAGTGTTCCTTGGGACTTGTGCAATTTTCAGAAGAGCAGGGCAGGGTAAACAGAGGCAGCTTGTGCATGGTGACGGATTTCCAAGCAAACCCGAGCACGCATGCATTGGACCCTCTTCCTGAGGCTGTTTTATTACTTTCTTAGCTTAGTTAATTTGCTTAACTAGTTATGTGGTTTGTAATAATTAATTAGCTTGTAGGTTAATTAATTTGTATTATTCTTTTGGTCCCTCCGAGCGAGAGCAAATGTGTAATAAGTGTGGGTATGTGTGTGCATGTCTTCCAACCCCCATTTCTTTCTCCCTTTTACTTACCTGCTTTTGATGGTTAGTACTAGGGCATATTTAATTTAGCATACCTTATGCTATGCATGCGTGCATTCATTTATCAGTATTGAATGCACCGGGCTCGGCGCATCATGCTAACTGCATAGTATTTCAAATCTAACTTGAATACATGTTATTTGTTGCATTTCACATGCCATCCTAGGATTAGCCGAGCCTATTCTAGATTGCATTTTGCATGTGATGCATTAGTCATTTAACGTGGACTTGGATCATACGTTTGATTGCTAACATGTTCTTTGTTTTGGCTCGGAGTACGCTGTAAGTATTTATGCTTTAGCATCTCGCATGAGTATGAATGTTAACATGACAGCATGCTTACCATGTGGCTATGTGCTTATGTGATATTACTGCTTGAATGCCTGTGGGTGAAGGTTGGATTGCTTGAGTTGGAACAACTCGTTGAAATCCGTATTTTAGCCTACTTGCGAGTAGCAAATTTCAAACCATTTTCCGAATAAACGGATATGCAATGCTTTGTTCCAAATTAGGCGATCTAGTCTATCCTTTTGTGTTGTGTGCATCACATAGTAAGATTAGCTAATTAATCGGAATAAGAACACATAACGTTGTCAAAACTAGATATCATGGTTAGTAGAAGCCGATCTTCGGATCGGGCGAGCAGGGGTGCTCATTGCTGACCTTCCCCAATCGTACCCAAGTTCCCGAGCCGAGGTAACTTTGGTGATGATGGACACGTGGCCTTAGGCAAACGAGTCAGGGTTTCCTAAATTCCCCCATAAAAAATATTTAGGTGACGATTCTGTATCTGGAAAAGCAGTCCATGTTTGGCACTTCTTTCTAAAAATCTGTTTTCTCAAAACAATTTGCCGGATTTGGACTCTTTGGTGATTTATCAGTCTCACATTGCACATTGTGAGATCAGATTAAGAACTGTGACACATCTAAGTTCGAACTGTAGCATGAGGCCCACGGGCACGTCCACAGTTTCTGGCGACTCTGCTGGGGAGTTAGAGAGCTTGACTTGAACTCGTGATATCTTGTTTTGATTTCACTTATGTGTTTCTTTGCATTGCATGTACATTGGTGCGCCTAGGACACCGTGTTTGCTGTCTGCTATTCCTGAACGGTTTGTCGGAGGCTTGCTTTGTTAAGCGTGTCATAAGGCTGACCGGTTACGGGCTCTGCCACGATGGGAACACAAACCCTGGTTGTCACCGGGGCACCCTTTTGACCATTTGACCTAGTGCATATTCGGAATCCATGGTGACCATTCCAAGCTAGGACAGGTTGCTTACCCGATAGGTTGTTTGAAACCGCTGTGTGCGTAGTGAAATCCTAGCTCCTAACAAAATAGGACAGGGAAACCCTACCCCAATATAGGGGTGTTTTGGCTCTCATTTACTCACTATGTGTGCTTTTGCAGTGTATCTCTACAGGGGATGCGCATATCAGTTTGCAAATCTGAGTACCAGGCCTGAGGCATCAGTATCAGTATTTTTTGAGAATCAGTTATATCTGCGGGTATCAGATTCAGTTTTTGGGCAGTGATTTTGGGGAACAGTGATCAGTAGTAGAGTACAGTTATTCAGCCATACTTGTGTCTATTCTGATTTGGGCTGAAATGTTGCGTGTCTTCTCTTTTAGTTTAGAGATTTAGTACAGAAGAACCAGTGTTCTCCCTTGCTGAGGCAAGGCAGATGCCTGATCCGTCAGTCGCCGGTTGCATCATCACCGTTCAGTTCAGCGGACTTATGATGACAAAGAGTTCAGAGGAAATCATGGTTATGGCAGCCGCATTGGACCGAGGAACCATCTTGCGGGAGGAGACTAATGTCGAAGTACCACATCCGCCCAAGTCACCTGCCGCGCGCCCAATCTGGGAACCCCAGTTGTTTCAAACTCGTGAGCCCACAACGTTTAAATTAATGGGAATGATTGGTGACCTCCAGAGGTCTGTGGCGGATCTCGCGTACGGAATGTTGGCTTCGCCACCAGCTGCACCATATGCCGGGAATTTCATACCACAAGAGCCCCCGCTACTGGGATGAATTGTGATCGAGCTCAGCCAGCCTGAGGCTGTCTCAAGCTATGGCAATGACATGTCAACAACAACTGGGTTCCGCTCTGATATAGCAACCCAAACCCTCGATCAGGTTGAGGCTAGAGGTAAGAATAAAGTGGGAACAGATGCTGATCCCGTTGGACAACAGCTGTGGGCAGTCGAGGCTTTGAAAGCCGGGGGGTTCAATAAGCAACAAGTACTCGCAGTCATGGCTAAGACTGTGGATGATGCTTTCCCCACTCCAATCGAAGGCAGTTCAAGCCAGGCGAAAAATTGAGATAGGCCCCGTCATGCCAGAGCAGTTCCTTCCACTCCCAACCCTACCCCTGGGAAAGATTAGAAAGCTAAGGAAGTGCCCTGCCGACCCTTTCGTTAGTGCGTTTAGCAAGAATCCTCAGACTTCGAAGTACCTACCTCGAGGGCTCAGAGTCTTTCATGCCCTCTACATGCCTTTGTTTAGGGAATTTCAAATTTTGGCTAAAAAGGGGCATCTTAAACCCCTCAAGCCTCGACCTCTCCCGAAGAATCTCCCTCTCTCACATGATGCTACTCTGTACTGCGCATACCACCAGCAAACCGGTCATAGCACCGACGGTTGTTTCCGCCTTCGCCACGAAGTGCAAGATTTGATCGGCAATGAGGTCATCCTCCCACCTACCTCAGCAAAGTCCATCACCGCTAAGTTGTTGGACTTCGAGGATACTGCAAGTATGTGATCAGGGGTTGGACTACCTGAGGGCGGCGCTCGGTGTATTTCAGATGTGGTGTTTGGCACGCACTATGTTGAGCATTTGCGAATGCAGTTTTTGTAATTTCTGGCTTGGGTGTCGAGTCAGTTCTCTGTTTTTGTTTTGAGTCTGTCTCTTTGTCCTGAGTCAGTCTTTTTGCTTAAGGGTCTGTCTTGTTGTGTCGAGTTAGTCCCATTGTATAGAATGTCAGGTGATTCCGGGGTTGTTGCCTCGAACACCGTTTTGTTTTGTAATTACCCTTTTGTTTTCTTTTGAGTCTGTCTCTGCTGTGAAGCCAGTTACAAGCAGGAAATCTGAATGAAACAGCTGCGGCTATCATGTTTTCTATGCCTATTGCTACTTCGAGCTAGTTGTGCCAGAAAATTTGAATGAAACGGCGGGGCATCTCACTTACTCTTCTGCACCTCGAATTCATTGCATTGACCTAAGTTTTTCAAAACTTTTTTAACATTGTGGTGATGAAAACGAAGAGGAAGGAGTTCCTTGGGATTTGCAAAACATTGATCAAATTGAGAGAAAGAGAGGCATGCTAAGCCCTTAATGATTGGAATCATGTTTGTTAACGTGAGTACTGAGAAGGACCCTGGCTTGATCCAGATTGGTTCCGCACTATCTTCAGCGCGAGCGATTTGTCGCTTTCTGAAAAAATTTTCAAAAACAAAATGTTTTGCGCGGTCCTGCGAAGACCTGTGTGGAATCACTCTTGAGATTGTGCCGCTAAGGATCGCTTTCAGCCTCAAGACTTGAGCCTTGCTTTCAAACCTTGGACCTTAGTTCAGAATGTTCAACGGTCAACTACAACATGAGGCCTACGTGGCCAAATTTGAAGCAGCCCTCGAACAAGAGGCCAAGAAAGTCAGATCAAGAAGATCAGACCTCATCAGAAGAAGCTTGCGAAGCTAGAACGGAAGCACCCCTCGAACTAGGGGCAAAAATGTCTGATGTGCTCGAAGAGCAGAAGATGGATCCTTCTGCAAGTCAATACAACAGCCATCCTCCCGGATACGGATGGCTTCGAGATCCTAAAACCATTTGGCATGGACTTGTTACACTTTTACCCTTTGAGAGGCTCGCTGGGCCGAAAACCCGGAAGGGCGACCCAGGCAAAAGTTAGAGCAAGAAAAAGAAAAGAAAAGAATACAAAAAAATGAAAAAAAAAGAGAATGAAAAGATTTGAAAAAGAAAAGACAAAAAAAAATTAATAAAAAAAAAGGAATTGAAAAGAAAAGAAGAATAAAGCTCGCAAGGTTGAAAACCCGCAGAGGGCAGCCTTGGCAAACATTAGAGCCTAAAAAGTGAAGGTTAATACACGAGTGTACCTTAACCGGAACTACGTAAGGCTTGATTCCCGTGTTTGGGATACGTAGGCAACTTCATCCTGAAGTCCAGCCACAAACACTTCCAAATCAAGTGTGTCCATGTAATGGTTTTGATCATCCTTGCCTTTTCTGAATCCGATAGTTCGGTTGTGACACAACTGGAACTACGTAAGGCTTGATTCCCATGTTTGGGATACGTAGGCAACTTCATCCTGAAGTCCAGCCCCATGCACTTTCAAAGTGACTGTGTCCATATATTAGTTTTGACGATCTTCGTCTTCTCTGTATCCAAGAGTTCGGTTGTGATCATCACTAATGAGGACTGACTACAGTATGCTGCTGCGTTATCCAGACAAGGGGCAACTTTCCGTTTCCATGAGTCGCCATCCAAACCCGGGGCAACTTTCCGTTGCCATGAGTCGCCATCCAAACCAGGGGCAACTTTCTGTTGTCGTGTTGTGCCCTTTGGGGCAATTTTCCATTGCCTCTGATCCGAGGTTGAGCATCTCGAGAGTAAGTTCCGTGCTCGTTGAGCAGTGACCGTTTGCAAAAATAGTTTTGAGAATTTTTTTACTAAGGTTGACTATTTTCTCAAAAATTATTCCATCTTTTCCAAAACTGGACCATTTTCTTGGACCCAAAAAAGGAAAATTTTCAGTGCTCATAGCCTGACTTGCATGATTTTAAATCAGAAAATCGAACAAGTATGTTAATCTAACTCTCATTTTGGTTAAAATTGTTTTAGTAGAAAACCAAAACAAAAAATGGTCAAAATGATGAACTAGGGGCACAGTTGAGTCAGGCTTCCTGTTTTTTTCCCATCGCCAGCATACTTGCCAGAAAGAGCACAACTGAAGCTGTCTGTAAAGGGCTGAAAGCTCTCTCACCCTTCGAGCAATGAGGTATCAAGCCAAGTGCGAAGCATGAGTTGGAATGGATTAAGATACTCCATTCCCTCATCCGGAGCATCGACTAGACGTCGCCGGAAGAAGTAGCTGCGAGCTAACAGTGTTGGGCATGAGCCCACAACCTCTTGTTTATTTACCAACCATATCTGGGGAGGGATGAAAAAAATGAGAGAGTAAAGAATAGAGAGATGTGCGCTGAGCAAAAAAGTGAGCAAAAGGGTTTTGAGAGAAAAATCGAGCCTGAGGGCCGAGTGATGCGAGAATCACAAATGGGAAGAGGGTGGGAAATAATACCCGGAGAAACTGGCTCCTCGTGATCTGAGAAGTCTCTCATTTTTATAACGTGTCTGTGTGTCGTGTCTTTTGTTTTGTTTACCTTAACTCTTGTTTTGGGTCTATTCTGAGCGTGACTCGTTGTGTTTAGGTTGTATACTTTTGGTTGAGTTGTAGTATGCTGTGTTCAGTCGTAGGCTCAATACCCAGTTGAAAACCCTCTCCTCAAATCATTTGTGCTCAGAGTGCTATGCCATTCTCCACATTTGTGCAAAGTAAGATTGGTTCTTTCAACAACCGCAGGGTTTAACCCAGGACATGTCAAAACAGTAGAACCAGGACCTATTTGAAGCTTTTAGGTTCCGGATTGTGGAGCGAGAAATTTTGGAGCATCTGAGTGTGTTTCAACTTCTGCAGAGTTCAGAATGAACCGTGTATCCAGAATGGGTAATACGTTGCTGTGGGCTATAAGTTCAGAATGAGCAGTGTTCAGAATGGGCTGTGTGTTCAGAATAAGCAGTGCGTTGCACGAACTGTGTGTATAGGCTGTATGCAGAGTAAACCAAGCACTGTGTTATGGGTTATGTGTTCAGAATGAGCAGTGGGTTGTACAAGTTATTTTGTCATCAGCTGGTTCACTACCTGGTTATTACAACACAAGTGTTTGATTTTTAGACAAAAGATCAATCTCATTTACGTTGAGGTGTAATATGATGCAATGCGATGCGATGTATGAAATACACAAATGTAAGACTTTTTCAGACAAAAAGTTTGTTTCATTTCATCATCTTTTCAAGCACAAAGTTTCGAAGAAAACAAAACCTGCCTGCGGTAGTGCAAGGTACTCAAGCTACCAGCAAAAAAGAAAAAGAAAAACAACAAAAAAAAAAAACAAAAAAACCAAAAAAACAAACATGCATTGTCGTGCATCATTGTAAATAGTGCATTGTCATGCATTTTATTGTAAATATTACATTCCATTGCATATTGTATTTATTACATTGTAGCTTGCATGCATTCACTACATCATCCCCATCTACGGCTTGCACCTTTCCATGTTGAGCCTGGTTTGATATGTGCCCGTACTTTTCACGTTGAAGCATAGTTATGATATTATGTGTACGCACCTAGTGTTGTGGGTGACAGCACTGTTTATGTGTTAAACGTGGTTTGTATGTGTCCATGCCTTTCCTAGGCAAGATACGGTTCGGCCGCAGGCCTTATCCATCGTAAATATTACATTGCATATTGTATATATTGCATTATAGCTTGCGTGCATTCATTGCATGACCTCCATATACGGCTTGCGCCTTTCCATGTTGAGCCCGGTCTGGTATGTGCCCGCACTCTTCGCGTTGACGCACGGTTATGATATTATGTGTACGCACCTAGTGTTGTGGGTGACGGCACCGTTTCCGTGTTAAACGTGGTCTGTATGTGTCTATGCCTTTCCTAGGCAAGATACGGTTTGGCCGCATGCCTTATCCATTGTAAATATTACATTCCATTGCATATTGTATATATTGCATTGTAGCTTGCATGCATTTATTGTATCACCTCCATTTACGGCTTGCGCCTTTCCATGTTGAGCTTGGTCTGGTATGTGCCCGTACTCTTCGTGTTGAAGCACGATTATGATATTATGTGTACGCACCTAGTGTTGTGGGTGATGGCACCGTTTCCGTGTTAAACGTGATTTGTATGTGTCCATGCCTTTCCTAGGCAAGATACGGTTTGGCCACAGGCCTTATCCACTGCGTCCATTGCATTTTAGCTAGTAAATATTGCATTGTACATAGCTTGCATTGTCATGCATCTTTCCTTACATGCATTTTAGTGCATTCTTCCTTACTTTGCATTGTCATGAATTTCCCTACTGCATCATTTAGTATATGTTTCATTGTAAATAGTGCATTGTCATGCATTCATTGTATTGCATTGTAGTTGCATGCATTCACTACATCACCTCCATCTACGGCTTGCGCCTTTCCATGTTGAGCTTGGTTTGGTATGTGCCCATACTTTTCGCGTTGAAGCACAGTTATGATATTATCTGTACGCACCTAGTGTTGAGGGTGACGGCACCGTTTCTGTGTTAAACGTGGTTTGTTTGTGTCCATGCCTTTCCTAGGCAAGATATGTTTTGGTCGCGCGCCATATCCATTTCATTCATTACATTGTAGTGTAGTGTTTTGCATCCAGCATATAGGATCACGATCTCTCCTGAGTAGAGCATTCCCTACTTATATCATCCCATCCAATTACTTGTATCTTGTGTTCCGTCTACACACTCATAGTTCTGCATGTGTACGCGCCTATTCCACTGCTGGTATTGTAGTTTGAGGGTGTCGGCACCTTTTCTATGGTAGACGGATTTTGCATCTCCATCATCTTTATGATATTTGTGTGGTTTTGAATTGCTTATGGTTTGATTATGTTTCAATTGCATTGCATATCGTTTGCATTGTTTATACATAGTTTTGTATATATTGCATTATCATTTTGCATCCATTCCGCATTGTTATGCGTTGTCACACGAGTTGCATTGTCATGCACTCCTTCGCTTGCGCTGTCACACAGTTTTAGATCGCATTGTTATGCATGTTGCTAACGATATCGTACTTGTTAAGTTTTCTTTCTCTTTCAGGCACGATATTGTATGTACGATTCATTTGAAGCTGGTGCAACCAGACGAGCCGCACAGGTATTGTATTCTCCGTGTGAGACGTATCGAGAATTGAATAATTCTCTTACATCCTTTCTGCATTGTAATGTAGCTTGGTTCTTGCTTAAAACTGTTGCATGTTATGCTTCGTTACAGCTTTCTTTACATGATCATGAGTTATGTTTGGCTTCTTGCATTGTTAGTTGCATTTTACCCCCACCTTCAGGCGCATATCTTTATTGTCTTGCATGTTTGTCTAAGTCTGCAGCCTTGTCAAAAATCGGTCGTCTCCGGGCTTTGACACTCACTTCTGTCACTGTTATGACTTTCGAGTTCTGTCAAAGAGGGGCAACTGTAGACACCCCATTTTCAACCGTCCTCAAGACTTGGACGTCACCGTTTGAACACTCGGTGATCATCCATGTTCGTGTTCGTCTTGAGTTCTCGGAGGTCTCGGCCACGCGCCTTGCCTCAAGACCTCTCGACTTGCCTGTTTTGTGTTTGGTTTTGCAGCAAACACTTGTGTTTTGATTTTGACGAGCAGGGAATGGCTTGTTGGCCATCCCCATATCTCACCGGCCATGGCTTGAGGCCACCAGGAATTTTTTTTGTTGCCATCGGCCAAATGTTTGGTCGGTCGGCACTCAGTTTGGTCGGTCGACCATTTATTTGGTCAATTTGGCATTTTTGGCTGGTTGACCACTGTGTATCTGCTTTTGGCAGATATTTTGTGCCAGCTGTGCTATCTGGCACCCACTTTGCATCCCCCCCCATACATGTGTATGGAGGGATTTCACTGTTGCTTAGCTTGTTTTGTAAGCTTTGCAAGAGTGATTCTCTATAAAGAGAGGCCTTCTCCTTCCTCCTTTAGGGTTACAAAAAAGAGTTCCAGAGGTATGAATTAGGGTCAGGTCTTGTGTATCTATCTATCTCTATATCTCCCTCTCTTTTGCTCTTTGTGTGTGTATTAAGGTGTTTTGTTCATAGTTTTGCACACAAACACCTAGAGTTACACTTGCCTTTAGCTACTGAGGTACTAAGGAGTGATTTTTAGAGTTCTTGAGTTGATCTAAGCTTGGAGAAGGGGCTGGAGTGGTCCTTGTGAATAAGGTCTTCAAGGGTAAGAACTTTACCCCTTTATTACCTATTTTTGCATAGGCTTTTAGCCATCCTTGCATCTGTTTTTAATCTTAACTTATAACATATAAAAGTTCTGATTTTAAGTGCTTAAAATAGTTGTTTAAGGTTGTTTTGGTGTTTGGGTTGTTTGACCCCTCTTAGGCCTTGTTTGGCCCCCATTTTGTGCTATTTTGGTGAGCTCCGGGACCACCTTGTTTGGGCCTCCTCACCACTGAAATCTAGAGGGATTTCAGTGGTGGGGATGGTGCTTTGAGGTCTTAAGAAGGAGAGGGCCATCCCCTCTCCTTGTTGTCTTCAAAAGTTGTCATTTTAGCCTCATGTGTGAGTACCATTGTTGAGTTTATGTTGGTCATGTCTTAGTTAGTATTTGTGCTTCTTTTGCCATGATATAGAACTTTTTAAAGTTGGTTTAGACACACCATGCTTGCTTTGCATACTTGTCTTGTAATGCCATGAATTGCCTTAACATGCTTTGTGCTTTGAGCCTTGTTTCTAGCATGTTTTTGGATTAGCTTTGTGAAGCTTTTATGCATGTCTTAGTATGCTTAAGGTTTGTTTGGAGTTGTTTTGGCCGTCCATGACATGCTTTGCATAGCCACCTTGCATTTTGGCTTGTTAGACTTGGGTGTGTGAGTGTTGAACATGCATTACTTAGCTTGTTTCAGTGGTTTGGCACCACTTATAACATCATTTCAGTCCTTGTGGTATGCTTGTATGCTTGCTTTTGATGCTCGTTTAATGCTTCAAGAGGTTGGTATCTTATGCTCCATGTTTGAACCCATTTGCATGTCTTTAGACTTAGGCCATTTAGATGCCATCTAGGTGTGCCTTTGACCTTGTTTTGATCTGCCTTGGGGTGGTTTTGAGTCCCCATAGCCCTTTGAGACTTGCTTCATATAGCTATGGTTTAAGCCCCTTGGCTTACCTTGAGTTTTGGACATAGTTGCATGCCTTACTGGCATTGATAGGTTGATTTGGCATCATTCATCATGTATTTTCAAAGCTTGCTATGCTTGCCATTAGTCCATGTTTATCCTCTTTTAAGCGTGCTTAAAAGTTGTTTCTTTATGCTTAAGAGTTGGGCCATGTGTGCATGCATGTTTGTATGCGTTTTGGCCTTCATTTCCTTAGCATTTGGCCACTGTTTTGGATCTAGTAGAAAGCTGTCCATCTTGGTGTAAGTCCCTCCTTTGCATGTTGTTGCGTGCTCGCCTTGTGTGTTGTTGCACACTTGGCCTATCGCATGTGTTGCATGCTTGAATCACATTGCATTTAGCATGTTTTCTTCATTTTGTCTTGGTTTCTTAACATGTTACATGTCTTGCATGTTTGCATGTTCGCATTGCATATTGCATGCTTGTTAGCTTGCACATGTTGTTACATGCCTTGCATGTTTGTTTGTTTAGGTTGTGTGCTTAGTACACATTACTTGCTTTCATGCTCATGATTGCATACTTAGCTCACATGTCTAGGTTGCATTGCATTGAGCATGCATGCCTTGTCTCTTGATGAAGTGATAGAGGTTGGGTCTTATGTGTTTATTTGGTTTGCATTTCATTTGACATCAAAATGCATAACTTGGCCTCTTTGGCCATCACGCATTGAAATGCATGATTGGTGGCCCGAGGGTCAAGGACCATCCTCCTTTGAGTCATGAACATGATAAGGAGGGTGTATGTGCAAACATTTTCTTGAAATGCATTGCCATGCCATGTTTTCCCTCTGCTGTTGTCAAAACAGGATTCTGCAGATAAATATGGCCGGTCGACTGCATAAAGTGCCAATCGACCAATGATGGATGGCCGAGAGCTGAATATTTGGTCGATGACCCTTCTACCATGGTCGGTGATGTTTCCCCTTGGTCATTGATGCTCCACAGTGTTCAGAGAGTGTTCATTGGGACTTGTGCAATTTTCAGAAGAGCAGAGCAGGGTAAATAGAGGCAGCTTGTGCATGGTGATGGATTTCCGAGCAAACCCGAGCACGCATGCATTGGACCCTCTTCCCGACGATGTTTTATTGCTTTCTTAGCTTAGTTAATTTGCTTAACTAGTTAAGTGGTTGTAGACGTCCTCGAACGCCCCGGGGGGGAAATCCCCCGTTTTGTTCATTGGGGCTCACTATAGTTCAGGACTCAATGTGTCACGGTCTTGTATCTAATCTTGCAGAGTGCAATGTAAGACCGATGAATCATCAAAGAGTCTAAATCCGGCAAATCATTTTTTAAAACAGATTTTTTTGAAAGAAGTGCCAAACATGGACTGTTTTGCCAGATACAGAGTCACTACCTAAATATTTTATTTTGGAGAATTTAGGAAACCCTGACTCGTTTGCCTAAGGCCACGTGTCCGTCATCACCAAAGTTGCCTCGGCTCGGGAACTTGGGTACGATTGGGAAAGGTCACTTCGTGAGCACCCCTGCTCGCCCAATCAAAGATCGGCCTCTACTAACCGTGATATCTAGTTTTGAAAACATTATGCGTTCTTATTCCGGTTATTAACCTGGATTTACTATGTGATGCGCACAGCATACAAGTATAGACTAGATCACCTGAATTGGAACAAAACATTTCATGTTTGTTTTTTAAAGCGGTTTGCTACTCGCAAGTAGGCTAAAAATGTAGATTTTGCCACCCTCGGGTGGGCTTAGAAAAGATGGTGATTTGCCACTCTCAAGTGGGCTTAAAACTCACAGTCAATGCATTATTCCAATTCAGATAATCCAACCTTCACCCACAGGCATTCAGGCAGGTATATCACATAAGCAGTTAGCCTCATGGTAAACATGCTATCATGGTAGTCACTCACACGGATGCAAGGAAGCTAAAGCATAAACACTTACCGAGTACTCCGAGCCAAAACAGAAACTAGTTAGTAATCAATGCATGATCTTAGTTCATGTTAAGATGGCTAATGCAACACATGCAAAATGCAACTAGAAATAGGCTCGGCTATCCTAAGAATGGCATATGAGATGCAACAGATAACATGTATTCAACTTGGAATTGAAATACAATGCAGTTAGTATGATGCGCCGAGCCCGGTGCATGCAATACAGATGAATGATGCGAACATGTGAGCATAAGTATGCTAATTGAAACATGCCCTAATCTAACTATCATAAGCTGGTAAATAAAAGGGAGAAAGACGTGGGGTTAGAAGACATGCATCACACACACGCACACTTATTACAACATTGCCCTCGTTCGGAGGGTCCGAATAAATAATACAGTCCGAATAAATAATTACAATCCGAATGAATAATTAAATATTACAAAACCCTAATTAATTAACAAATTAACTAGGAAAGCAAATAAACTAGCATGCAAATTCATGGACCGCCTCAGCTCTGTTCCGAATGATGAAAGATGCATGCTCGAGTTGCCTTGCGCAGAAATCCATTGCGATGCCCCGATTCGCCTCTGTTTGCAATTAATCTCGGAATGCTGTGCAAGGCTTTGGAAAGTTGTTGATTTCTGATTTGCTGCAACAGAGAGCAAGAAAGGGGCATGGCAAAGTATTTTCACATATGTATGCACACCTCGATCCTCGTGCCACCAATCACGCATCTTGATTCGCGGTGGTTGTGATACCCCTATTCCATAATATGCTAAATTGGTCCTTAATTTGAATATGATTATGTGTTCAGCATGATTTTATGTGCCATTATGTGAATATATGTGATTTTGCAATTCTATCTGTTGACTGTAGGAATATCTGTTTGAGTAAACTACTTTCGGAATTAAATTGAGGGCCCTATCGGCCACAGAACCCCGAAATTGATTACGCCATTGTGATTGGCATAATTTTTAGAGTCTACGGTGAAATTTAATTGAAAATTGATTCGGGTTAGATTAAACCGATTAAATTGATGAATTAGAGCCCAACTACTTTATTATTATAATCTTGGCCTTAGTGGGTTTTGTTGTGAAGCTTTAAACACTCAATCTCTCCCTCCCTATCCTCATTTTGACTGATAATAAACTGAAAGAAGTTAAGAGAGGGTCGGTTGGAAGAAGAGAGAATAGGAGATTGAGGGTTGGCCCAAAGCTTGGAAATTTGGAGGTTAGGCTCTAAGAATTGCCATAGATTGTGGAGATTAAATTCTTTGGTGAGTAATTCATGCATTTTTAGTCATCATCTTGTGAATTCAAGTTTAATAGATGGCCAAGAGAATGAATTAGTTTGAATGTGAAGGGATTGAGTTGTATATGTTCAATTTCAAGCTAATAGAAGCATGCATGTAAAGAATTGTTGTAGATTTCCATGTTTGAGTTTACTTTGTGTAATCTATATTGAAATTTGAATGAAATCCATGGGTATGACCACTTCTTCACCAAATAAGTTGTGAATAATGTGTATTTCTTACATGCAAGAGTAGATCATGAAAGAGCAAGCTTTGCATGTTGAAACTTGATATGTTGGTGATGAATTTGGATTAATTTGAGGCATGCATGTAAATGACATAAGAAATTGAGCTTCCTAATGTTGTAATTTTGTATTGGTAGCATGTTAGCATGAGTAAATGTGAATTTTAAGCCATAACATGCATAAATTGTGGGTTGAAAGTCGAGGTGAATCTCAAGAACTCAATCTGGAAGTTCCAGAATTTTGACTTCCGCTCGAGTGGGGAAGGGCCGCTCGAGCGGAGAAATCGTGCTCCCAGCACTTTTTGCAGAGTTGGAGGTCCGCTCGAGCGGGATACCTCACGCACGGGCGGGGAGTTTTGCAGACAGGCCTTCCGCTCAAGCGCTCTATGCCACGCCCGAGCATATTTTTCATGCAACCAGTACCTTTGTAGGCCTTAACAGTTCGCTCGAGCGGGGAAGTTGACGCTCGTGCGGGGACCCTGTTCTCTGAAATTTTATATGCTCGTTCTGTGTTTTGTTTTCCGTTCTCTTTCACTTGTAAGCACTCTTAGGCATGTGTTAAGCATTGTAAATGAGTTAATGAGATAAGAATAAAGCCTAAAGAGGAATATGTGAATTAAAGAACGGGTTGAATTGATAATGACCCTTTTGTATTTATGGAATGTGTAGGGTCAAGCTCCAGGGCGAATCCACAAGCTGATCACTGTGAGTAATATCGATATTCGAATAATTGTGAATGTCCAATTGTTTATTCCCTTATAAGCTTTAAGAATTGCTGATTGGGATTGTGGACAAAAGTCTGACATGAAAATAATTGGACCTAAGGTCGTTTTGATGGAAATGAATGGACCAGAGGTCGTTTTGATAGAGATGAATGGACCAAAGGTCATTTTGATAGTAATGAATGGACCGGAGGTCGTTTTGATAGAAATGAATGGACCGAGAGTCGTTTTGGTAGAAATGACTGGACCAAAGGTTGTTTTGATGTACATGAACGGACTGAAGGCCGTTTTGACATATATGGATGGACCGAAGGTCGTTTTGACATGAATGAGCGGGCCGAAGGCCATTTTGACACGAATGAGTGGGCCGAAGGCCATTTAGTCACAAATATATGGGCCAAAGGCTGTTATGACATAAATGGATGGGCCGAAGGCCGTTTTGACATAAATGAATGGGCGAAAGGCCAGTATGTTTGGAACTACAGTCACTCGATCTAAACCTTGCATAAATGTACCTATGTTAAGTAGGAATATGAATTGGGCCCAAGGCCGTTTGGAGTATGTTGTCTTACATATTGTTTATATGACTTCCTTGTTTGATATTATTCACTGGGCTATCTCTCACGCTCATTCATGTGTTTGTAGGTGAGTCGAGGGAAGTCCAAACCCAGCCCCAGTGAAGTCTGCCAGGAACAACATGAGTTTTGAGAAAGTCAGCCTTGTGTCTCTGCACGAGACCTATCCTTGCCATTTTGTTATGTAACTATATTTGTCTTGCTGGCAAGGACTTTATGTATATTTGTAAATAGTCTGTCATGGGTTGACTTAGTTGGATGAGCCTGTCTGTAAAGAATTTTTTTGGTACTGTACTTTTGACGTGGGTTGTTAAGGTATATGAGTATGGTTTGTTTTGAAGTACATCGAAGCACTGCTCTATGGACAGTTTTTGATTATTGCTTCCGTTCGGCCCCTTTACTCTGTTGGGTTATGTCTATTTTGGTTTGAGGCCGTAGGTAATCTCAGGATTACTGGCCGGTTACGTCCTTAACCCATAGGGGGCGGGTTCGGGATGTGACAATGGTCAAGGAGTCGAATTGCACGACTCGATGTGAAATGAATGCACATATAAACACAACAAGGCCTAGACTCCATCATGGTCAATCGGGAGTGTCGGTGACCGGTAATTGAGACACGTTCCGTCACTTGGAGTACGAAACATCCCTCGTTTCCTATGCTCGGGCTAACTCCTATCCCAAACACAATGCAAATGAGAATGAGATGGCATACACAATGCGGCTAACATGTAACCTAGCATACGCAATGCTATGGACTAAAATGGCATATACGATGCACGTGATGTAACATGGCATACACAATGCTCTAACATGCAACCTAGCAAACACAATGCTATGGACTAAAATGGCATACACGATGTACGATGGACTTACACCAACATGAGTGGATCTTAGTCACACTCACATCAGTGGCCATATGATGGAAATGAGACAACCGAAACACATACAAACATGCATGATGCAAGGAATCGATCCTAAGGCATCAAATGCCACTCTACCAAAGCATGGAAAATGATGCAATATGGCATACAAACACACAAATTCCAGCTCTGAAACATGATACAAAATGGTCCCGAAACATGCAAACATGGCACACAATGCAAGCTAGGGGGCCCGGGTACCGAAACTAGTGAAGTGCATTACACTAGAGGTACCCAAAGCAATGCACTAATGGCAAAACCAACCCCAAACAGACCCTAGGCAGGTCTGAAACAGTGGAGAAATGGCCTAAAATGATGGCTTGGATTGCAATGAAATGGAGCTCATTCAATGATCAGTAAATGAGGCATACAAGCCCGACTCTCAAACGCATTTAAAGAGTATAAAACATGACAATATGGCATTCAAACAAGCTCTGAAATATGATGTATAATGGTCCCAAAATAAGGAAATACCTCAGTATATGCATGTAATGGACCCCGAAACTCAAAGCTAAACAAGTGTATTAAACCACAAGCATGCAAAACAAACACCATTCAACCATGAGACCCAAAAATAGAGCTAAAGCAGTCCAAAATATGCCTAAGATCAGTTTAAGGTATGGCAAAAAAGTGCTAACATGAAGGGCCAAAACAACATGCAACATAGGCTAGTAATCATGGTTTTCACTACATGCATATGAAGCACAGGAGAGGTCACCAAACCAGCCAAAAACAGAAACATGGCATGTCAAATAAACACCAAAAACCTATGTAAACTCAGTCAACACATGCTAGAATGAGATGCCCCTTTGAGAGGCCAATAAGAGGGGAACACA
Source organism: Camellia sinensis (assembly GCF_055761805.1). NCBI lineage: Eukaryota > Viridiplantae > Streptophyta > Magnoliopsida > Ericales > Theaceae > Camellia > Camellia sinensis. Next base: position 142,701,076 of record NC_138962.1, read on the forward strand.
GAAAAACCACCCCTGGAAATCAGTTATGAGGGTCCTAAAACTCACCAAAAAGGCCCTGAAATGGGCCAATGAAGCATGCAATGAAAGGTCCCTTTGAAAGGCCCTCAAGAGGATTGTTCCACGTAGGCATGTGGGACACAAAATATGGCCAAAAGGGCTCTGGACAGAGCTAAGGAAGACCTTAAAACTCACCAAATAGGGCCTGAAATGTGACTACACAACATGCAAGTAGGGGCCCATTTGGAAGGCCAAAAGGGCCAACAATCAAGACAAGGAGAGAGGAGGTCACCCCCCTCTGATTTTGGCTCTCAAAACAGTGTGCTAGCCACTGACAATCCGCTGGATTTCAGTGGCTAGGAGGCCAAACAAAGCATGAAACAAAGGCCTAGATGCAAGACTCAAAACAAGAGGCAAACAAGCATACAAGGGGATAGATGACCCCCAACAGAAAAATGCGCTCAACCAAACTTCAAGAGGGGCTCAAAAAAAGACTCTTTTCATTTTATGAAAAATCTCGAAAATGCTTGCAAGCAAGGCTAAGGTAGGAAGCAAAATAAGCCTACAAAGAGGGATGGAGCATACAAGGAGGTAGATGACCTCAAACAGAAAAGTGTCCTTAATCAAACTTCAAGAGGAGCTCAAAATAAGACAATTTTTAGTTTAAGATGAAACCCAAAAATGCTTTCAAATAAGGCTAAAGAATGAAGTAAGATAATGCAAAAATGGGAGAAATAGAGACTTACCCTTGTAGAGAAGCAACTTCTGGACCAAGATGGTGAGCCTTCAACCTCTACAAATCAGTTCCAAGATGCTTGGATGGATGATGGAGGTGTTGTGCTAAGGGTTGGTGTGCAAATGGCCAAGAATTATGGAGTTTAGAGCTTGGGATGGAGAGATATGGAGAGTTGTATGCAAAGTGCCTTAACCAAATTCTTCAACCCTTACAAACGGACAGGAGGGCTTGTTTTATAGAAGGAGAGGGCCAAGGCTTCTTGGAGAAGCCTCAAGTAAGAAGGCCAAGCTTCTAAAAGAAGCTAAGCAAAAGGGTCAAGCTTCTTGAAGAAGCTAGACCAAAAGGGTCAAGCTTCTCTTAGAAGCTAAGCAAAAGGGTCAAAACCTCCTTAAGAAGACAAACAAGAGGGTCAAAATCTCGAAGGATGGGTCAAATGCTTCACAGCTGGTACAGCTGTGTTATACTCAAGAAGGCCAAAAAGCAGAAGGCTGGCCGACCAGCCAAGGTGGTCGGCCGACCACTTACCCTGGTTGGCTGACCAGGGTTCACAAGGGTCAAGGTGAAATGCTGGTCAGGCATACCAGAAAGGTTGCCTCCCAGATGAGTACAACACAGCTGTATGGTGGGAGACCAGAAATTGTGGCCCAGGAGAGAGGAAAACTAGCTTTCTAGCAAGGTTCAAAAGGGTCAGGAAGAAAATCTGGTCGGCCTACCCATATTGGTGGCCTTCTAGATGAGTACAACACAATGGTGGTATGGGAGACCAGAAATTATGGCCCAAAAGTGAGGAAAACGGGCTTTCTGTCAAGAAAACCGGCTGGAGGAGAGAGAAAATGATTTCCAAAAGAATTATTGGTCTCCCACTATAGTACCACCTTCCAAACAATGAAAATAGGGTCCGTACCGAAAATGAACCCTAACCAATGCAGAACGAGGGTACGGGGGCCAAAACACGCGGCTCGGGCCCCCGAAAACAGGCTGTTAGGCACCGGAGGTGGCGCGCAACGACGAAGGTGACCTCTCAGGCCACAGTGTCCCTCAAAAGAGAGGAAACAAGGTGTTTGCCAAAAATCAGAGCAAACGGAATTAGTTAAGCGGTCCCGAACCGAGGCACACGGCTGACGGCTTCGAAAACCGAAAACTGGTCTCCAAACGGGAAAAATGGCCTACGACCACGAAACGTAGCCTACGGCCACTAAGAGATGGTCTACGAGACCTCTCCCTCCCTTTAGGAAGAGAAAATAAAGAAAACAGGACATGGTTCGTAAACCGAGGCAAGGCACGAAAAAGGTTTCGAAGCCGGAGGCAAGGCTCTCAGCCGAGATTCTACAACCTCAGAACGAGCACAATATGCAACATCACCGAGCGCTCAGTTGGTGACGTCTGAGTCTTAAGGTCGGTCAAAAATGGGGTGTCTGCAGTTACCCCTCTTTGACAGAACTCGGAAGTTATAAGTGACGGGAGTGAATGTCAAAGCCTAGAGACGACCCATTTTCGACAAGGCCGAAGACTTAGGCAAACAGGCGAGATAAACAAAGATGTGCCCGCAGGCAAGGGCAAAATGCAGAATGATATGCACCAAGCCGAACGCAACTCATGATCATGCAAAGCAGCAAGCTGTAATGAAGCAAGTATTCACAATAGATGCAACAGTTTTAAGCAAGAATGCAAAGCAACAACTACATTTCATGCAGTTTAAGAATGCGGAGAATTATTCAATTCTCGCCACGTCTCACACAGAGAAGATACAATACCTGCGCGGTTCGTCTGGTTGCACCAGCCTCAAATGAACCACACATACAATATCGTGCCTCCAAGAGAGAGAAACTTAACAAGCACAACATAGTTTGCAACATATGTTCAACACTATGTCGAACGCAAACGAACATGGTGCCGATGAGAAAGTGCATCGCAATGCAAGAAGAAACGTGCGTGACAACGCAAGTTAAGTATGGAGGCATGACAATACCAATGAAACGTGCACAACAATGCAAGTGGTGTGCATGCGAATGCAAGTGACGTGCATAACAATACAGGATAAGTACAACTTCGAATGCACATTTGACACAAAACAACGGGCAAAGAAATGCAAGTTTCGACAAGGGCGACTCAATCGCGGCCTCCGGTTTACCTCTCGGAAGGGTCACCATGCACTCAAAAAGGATACATCTTGCTTTTGACGAGTAACGATGAAACACGCATCGAAAGTTGGAGTTGAAGTTCCCGCGGAGGGATTTCGCGACGAATAGTGCACTTTTCTTGTACTTTCTCAGGTGCCGGGGACTCTGATCACTACCAAATTTTGCAGGGAGCTCTAAGAGACACTGGAGACCACCTTGGGAACTCCATCGACCAGGTTTGGAGGCCACCGACCAGGTTTGGTGCAGGGGGTGGTCGGCCTACCAGAAAAGGTTCGGCCATTTGATCCCGAGAGGTATCACCCCCGGGAGCATATCCTTCCCCGAGCCGTCTTCTACCATTTTACCGATTTCGATGATCGAGCACCTGTGGATCTGCTATTGCGGGAGCCAGAGTCCCACCTCTCTCATCAGGCACGGGAGGTATGTACTTCACTTTTACGTTTTCCGCAATGTATTATGTATTTTCTGTGCGTTTCATGCTTTCGCTATATTTATCTGTTCATTCTAGCACACAGCTTGTTCTGAACACTTAGTCTATCACACAGTATTCCGTTTGCATCTTGAACACACAGCTCAATCACTTGAATTTCTGAACACGCAGCCCACATATTGATTGTGAACACACAGCACACACATTCGTTGAGAGTTGAACACACAGCCCAAACTGTTGAATTTCTGAACACGCAGCCCATTGCTGATTGTGAACACGCAACACACACTTGTTAAGAGTTGAACACGTAGCTCAAACTGTGAATTTCTGAACACGCAGCCCATTGTTGATTGTGAACACACAGCACACACTTGTTGAGAGTTGAACACACAACCCAAACTTTGAATTTCTGAACACACAACCCATTGTTGATTGTGAACACGCAGCACACACTTGATATTGAGAGTTGAACACACAGCTCGAACTTTGAGATGAACACACAGCCCACTATTTTTGAAGTCTGAACACGTAGTCCGAAGCACTTGATGTTGAATACACAGCTCGAACTTTGAGATGAACACACAACCCACTGATTTTGAAATCTGAACACACAGCTCACACACTTGACGTTGAACACACAGCTCCAACTTTGAGATGAACACACAGCCCACTGATTTTGAAATCTGAACACACAGCTCGAACTTTGAGATGAACACACAACCCACTGATTTTGAAATCTAAACACACAGCTCACTGATTTTAAATGAACACACAGCCCACACTTGTTGAAAGTTGAACACGTAGCCCGAACTCTAAGTTCTTGAACACGCATCCCAAATTTGAGGTGAACACATAGCACACACTTGTGTTTGCACGTAGCTCATACACTTCCATTCTGAGCACACAGTTCGTATACTTCATGTTGAACACACGGCTCACAGCATTGTATCTGATTTGGTTTGCACACAGCTCATACACTTCCATTCTGAAGCTGAATACATGTGTTGATTATGAATGCAGGTGTCTTCCCATGTTACACAAGGATATGGCTCCATCGTTGCGAGGGAGTGGTACACAGAGCTCCCGGAGGGTGTTCGTGATTGGGTTGATCAGGCAGGGTTAGGACCCTCCTGCGTGGGGATATCTCGCTATCCTGCTAGCAGGACGTTGATGGGTACCCTTGTAGAGAGATGGTGGGACACCACCAACTCCTTTCATTTCTCCGCAACCAGGGACATGACTATGACCCCGTTCGCCTTCGCTGTGCTGACAGGCCTTGACGTGGGAGGCTGGTTGATCCCTTATGACGAGGACATGGGCGAGTGGAAGGCTGCCTGGATTTATCTATTGGGAGCTCGCCCACCGGTTGACAGAGCATCGGGCAGGGTCCGATACACTTGGTTTTCCACACATTTCAGGGGGACTGAACCCAAGACTCCCGAGGAGATAGCGCAGTACACTCGAGGGTTCTTGATGTTCCTCCTCGGGACCACTCTGCTCTCCGATAGGGGGAACACTGTCGGACTCTATCTGCTGAGTGCTCTGGTAGACCTATCACAGGTCAGTCAGTATGACTGGGGTGGCGCCGGCTTGGCTACCCTCTATTGCTACATGAGTGCGACCTCCCGCGGACAGGGGAACATAGTCGGCGGTTATTGGAGAGCCTGGGAGGTACTTTCTGCCCTCTTGATTTACATTTCTGCTTTTCGTTATCTGTACACTGCACACATGGCACACTTTACATTCTATACTTTGTATTCCGCTCTCAGCATTTTGCATTCTCCGTACATTCTGCATTCACATTTTGCACTCAACATTCTGTATTCTGATGGCTATTGCCCTGTTTTCCGCAGCTATGGGTTGTCGCGTACTTTCCGACGCTGGCCCCAGAGCTCGAGGTGGCGGTGCCTCTCACAATCCCTTACTTGCTTGTATTCGAGGGCCAGTACCGGCCGAGGGCCCGAGAGACTTTGCCCTACCTGCGGTAGTATTTTGACACAGTGCGGACGACCGAGGTAATTCAGAACTCTCAGTTCTCCATGTTTTCATCTTTGATTCATCTTGCACATTTATGATTTCTAATCGGCTCATGCATTGGTTATCCGCAGATCACATGGCAGCCCTGGGCGCCCTTGGGTGGAAACACCCGATTTCAGTTTGCTGGGGGGTGGGCCGCTTCTCGATACAGGATCGTATTTGAGGGGCCTATTGGTAGGGCCTGGTTTCTGGGGGACCGCTTCATGCGTCAGACTATGGGCTACCCCGAGCAGAGTGTCCCCGCAGCACCTTCGGTCGACATGCGGTCCATTGAGGGGCTCACTCCCCAGGATGTTGAGTCGGTCATGCTGGGCATTGATGTACTTCTGTATTTGGAGGAGGGGGAGTACGCGACCTACCGTCATACATACTTGATGCCTCCATTGACAGGTGTCCCTACTCCCACGAGGAGGTCTACTGGCATGCCATCATCGAGTCGAGCTCGGGCTGCAGATATCCCTTCTACCAGCAGGGCCGGTACATCTAGAGGTGGGGCTGGACTGGTTCCCCCAATTCCCCCGACGTATCATCAGGCCAGATGGCCAGCTATCCCGACTGAGTTGACAGGATGGCGATACGGGACTTCCTACCCGATTCCGATAGAGCCTCCTATGCCTGATCATCGATACGTCATTGATCCTGACTCACCACCGGTATGTTCCACTGCTTTTCGTTTACCATTTAGGTACTTAGGCATTTATTTACTCATTGATGACTTGAGCTTGTATCTGTAGCCTACTAGGGAGTATACGGAGGGGTTACTCGGGTTAGTAGCCCCACTCGAGGGCATGGTCCTGCGGAGAGAGACGCAGTTGTCCATCGTCGGTGTCCCGGTACTCATTAGTTTTCTTGCATTTATCATACTTCTGATGACGTGCTGATCTTGAATATTTCACTGCATTGATTGACTGTGTGTGTAGAGCACATCTGACACACACCACATTCATGTACTGTATCTGCATACACCCACTCTTTGTAGGTTTCTTGCATCCGCATTTTATATACATACTTTGGCTGATGCATTCAAATTGTGCTCTTTCTTTTCAGATGCCTCTGTTACATACTGGGCCACAGGCCGGGCCATCCAGGCCTTCTCGGGGAGCTGGGAGAGGGGGTTCGACTTGCGACCGAGGCAAACGCAGAGCACCTGTCATAGAGGAGGAGTCCAGCGAGGAGGAGGAGCCTGCACATCCCCAGTCAGAGACATCCGCTGGCAGAGAGAATGACTCTGGTTCCGATTCCGGTAGTGGAGATGATGCCGAGGAGGATTCCGAGGGCGGTGACTCCGATTTCGATGATGATGATGGTGCAGAGGCTGTTCTGTAGGAGAGGACGAAGAGGGCCTCTTATTCCTATGCTTGATAGCATTGATGCAGCTGTTCCTGCTTTATTTCCTTTTTTACTAGTAGTTGTAGCACATTGTACATTATTAGGCAGTTTTATTTTCTATAAAACTTGTACCCTTGTTGTAAAATGTTGTAACAAAGGAAGCGTGATGGAATGAAGCATCTTTTTGAAAAAGTGTTGCATTTTATGTTCTTGCATCGCATCACATCATTTCACACGAAAATGAGATTGAATGGATTTGTGTACGGAAAATTGCCAAGTCAGGTAGTGAACCGACACAACAAACTAAACAATCGACTTACTAAGAAATAACACAACCTTAGCAAGTTTACAACTCGATAAACAAATCCCGGAAATGTTGATAAACAAAGAACAACAATTTCGACGGACAAAACTCGACAACTCAATAAAAACTTAACAACTCGATAAACTTAACAACTCGACTTGATAAGCAAAACTCAACAACAACTCGATAAACAAAACTCAACAATAACTCGATAATCAAAACTCAACAACAACTTGATAAACAAACGTATCTCGGATGATCGGGGTGACGGAACGCATCCGAAACAGAGGAAAACTCACACCTTCAACACTCCCAATGCATGGAAATGCTAGGAACTTTCTTCCAGAGGCTAGGACAAGACCAAAGCCCTACTTCTCATCATGGCCGACCATCATAGGGAGCTGGCTGGCCCGCTTTTTTCATTAGAGACCAAAGGGGTGGTCGGCCCACCAGAAAAGGTGGTCGGCCGACCACCTGGCTTGGCAACCACCAAATTGTTGACACGTGTCCCCGAACAGTGCCTTATCCTCTATAAAAGTCCCAGCTGCGTGGTTCTTTCATTTCATCTTAGTTTGCATCAAAATGGAAGCATTTCTCATCTAAAATCTCGAAGCTTGGATTGCTTCTCTAGACGGCTCGGAAAAGTTGAACTTCCGGGGCTTCGGCTTGAATGCACTATTCACGCTGGGCCGTACTCCGCTGCATCTTCCTTTCCGCCATGCCGCGACAAGGTTTTGGAATCTGGTAACACACATCTTTAGCTTTAACGGGCAAGAGATGTGTCCTACTTTCGAGGATTTCCTAATTTTGATGGAGTCCGAGCGCAACGAGGAAATCTTGCCTCAACTCCGATTTGGCCACATCCAAGCCCTAGGACGAATGTGCGGCCTCACTTTGCATGATGCTCGACCATTGGTTCACGACGGGGAGCTGGACATCCCAAGCTTGGTTCGCTGGTTTGCTGATGCTGGTGACCGCGGCGACCATCATTGGCAAGGCTATCGGTGACACGCGCTTTACCTATGCTTGCTATCTCACTTTTTCCTTGCCCCGGGCTCTGGTGGATTCAGTGTCCGGTTGATCAAGGTTGCCCAAGGTTTGAAGGAGGGCAAGAGCTGCATTGCCATGACATTGGCCGAGATATTGATGGGCTTAGACGCTTTTCATCGCCGGGAGACGGCTAGGCCTGTGGGGAGCCCACTACTATTGCAGGTAATGTTTCCCACCCAATCTCACATATGTAAAGCTCACATCACTCGGCCCTCTGGCTCGGTTTTTCTCACAAAACCCTTTTCTTTCTTTTCTCTCATCGTACATCTCTCTATTCTTTATTCTCTCATTTTTCATCCCTCCCAAGGTGTGGTTGATGGACAAGTTACAGATTGTGGAGCTTTGCCCAACATACTCAGCTCGCGGCTACTTTTTTCGACAACGCTTGGTCGATGCCCTAGATGAGGGGCGGTGGTATAACTGGATGTGCAATTTGTCTGCAAATCGCATCGCTTGGCACTGCCCTTGGCTCAATCTTCCGGCAATGAGTTACAACATGACCCGTCAACCTGGGATTCAATTGATTGGCATGACACACTGTGTTTTCTACTTTCCGTTCCAGTTCCAACGCCAGTTCGGGCATGATCAGACTTGCCCGCCAGAGGGGATAAAGTACCCTGCTGCTTTCCCAGCCCGAGGCGCACAACTTGCCCGGTATGCGACAACATGGAGGACTAGAGAACTGCTGGCCCCCGCTCCCATTTTCAGTTGCACTTTGTCTGATGAGTGCTTGGATTGGCTTAATGAAGAGGCACAGGAAGGGCCCACTTTGGCATCGGAGGCTTCGACCAGCTCTGGGAGGGGGCGCAGGAACACCTGACTTATCTATGCCCCGGATTTATTGCTTTATTAGTACTTTCAAGTTTTCTTTATGAATGTAATAAAAAGAAACTTCAATTTGTATGCAAGAGCAGGAGAACTCTGTATAGAAATCAATGAAATTGAAGGTTGTGGGTACTGAAAATTTTCCGCTTTGGTCCAAAAATGGTCTAAGTTGTAAAAAGATTAATTTTGAACAGAGTCAACTTTTATTAAAACTTTTCAAAACCATTTTCGATATGGATCAGAACTGGACACGCCTGAAATCTGTCACTGAGATGCACAACCTTGGATCCTAGCAACTGGAAAGTTGCCCCTAGTCTGAATAGTACCGCAGCACTGCACAGCAATGGAAAGTTGCCCCTAGTCTGAAAGGCACTGCACCAGAGATCATAACCGAACTCTTGAATGCTGAATACACAAAGATGGCCGAGATGATCAAATGGACAAAGTTGATCGAGGAAAAGCTTATGGCTGAACTTCAGGATAAAGTTGCCTATGTATCCCAAAGATGGGAATCAAGCCTTACGTAGTTCAGGCTGGGGTTTACTCGAGTATTTTCACTCTCCTTTTACGCTCTAACTTTTGCCAAGGCCGCCCTTTGTGGGTTTTCAACCTTGCGAGCTCTTGAATGCTGAATACACAAAGATGGCCGAGATGATCAAATGGACAAAGTTGATCGAGGAAAAGCTTATGGCTGAACTTTAGGATAAAGTTTCCTACGTATCCCAAAGATGGGAATCAAGCCTTACGTAGTTCAGGCTCAGGTTTACTCGAGTATTTTCACTCTCCTTTTACGCTCTAACTTTTGCCAAGGCTGCCCTTTGCGGGTTTTCAACCTTGCGAGCTTAGTTTTTATATTTTCCAATTTTCTATGCTCTAACTCTTGCCTAGGTCGCCTTTTCGGGTTTTCAGCCTAGCGAGCCTCTCAGGGGCAATATTTCTTCAACTTGTCCATGTTGATCGATTGGGAGAACCGTAGGCCATCTAGGTCCATCAGAACCACTGCTCCACCTGACCAGATAGACTTAATGTTGTAGGGACCAATCCAATTGGGTCCGAACTTGCCCCTAGGGTCGTGGATGGGAGCTCGGTTGTCCCTGAGCACCAAATCTCCTTCTTTTAGATTCCTGGACTTAACCTTCTTGTTGAAAGCCCGAGCAATTCTGCGCTGATAACCTTGAACATGCTACAGTGCTTTCAGTCTTCTCTCATCAAAGAGCATGAGTTCTTCAAATCTGCTCTGCTGCCAATCTGCTTCAGCTATTTGACACTTAGCCAACACTCATAAAGACGGAACCTCAATCTCGATAGGTAGAACGACCTCCATCCCATAAACTAATGAATATAGAGACGCCCCAGTAGAAGTTTGAATTGACGTCCGGTAACCCCACAGAGCAAACGGTAGCTTATCTGGCCAATCCCGGTAGGTTTCCACCATCATCTACAGTATGTGCTTGATATTCTTGTTGGCGGCCTCAACCGCACCATTGGTTTGCGGCTGGTATGTGGATGAGTTATGAAAAGCCATGTTGTATTCCTCCAACAAGTGAATCACTTCCTTCTTGAAGTGAGAACCATTATCTAAAATGACCTCGTTTGGGACCCCATAACGACAGATAATGTTCTTTCTGATAAACTTTGCAACATGCGATGCCTTCAACACCGCATAAGATTGGGCCTCAACGCACTTCGTTAAATAATCTATCACGACTAGGATGAACTCATGCCCATTCGACCCTTTTGGAGCGACAGCCCCGATCACATAGATTTCCCAAACTAAAAATGGCCATGGCGAAGTCATATTGTACAGCTTCGACGGCGGAATGTTCATGCGGTTTGCATGGATCTAACACTTGTGGCATCGCCGAACAAAGCCGATACAATCCTTCTCCATGGTGGATCAATAATAACCTTGTTTGAGGATCTTTCGCGCTAGCATGACCCTGTTCATATGCGCACCGCATTCCCCTATATGGATGGCCTCCATCAGGCATTTCGATTCTTCAGCTTCAACGCACAGTTTATGCATTCCTAGATGACCTCTTTTATACAATTTACCTCTGCAGATGATGAACTAAACGACCATTCTTCTGATTGCCCTTTTATCCTTGGCATTTACCCCTGGTGGATATGCTTCTTTCTCTAAGAAATTCCAAATATCGTAATACCAGGGGTTCTCATCTTGAACCTCATCTATAGCAGCAATCGACTCGTAAGTTGGCACAAATTTCTGGTCGATAATGACTGGACGCATCCGGACTCCAAACGGGATGTCTATCATGGAAGATAGAGTTGCTAGTGAATTTGCGAACCTGTTGTTTTCACTTAGTAGATGAGTGAAGTTTAGCTTCTCAAATTGAGGAATCAGCAGATCCAAGGTTTGGTGGTACATTACCATCTTTTCTTCTTTGACCTTCCAATCCCCCTTAGCTTGGGATACAACAAGATTCGAGTCCCCGATGACGTCCAACCGTTTTGCCCCTAGTTCCAAGGCTACTTCTAGACCAGCAATGCATGCCTCATATTTTTCTTCGTTGTTCGAGACTTTGAATCGGAGTTTGAATGCTAGAGGGATACAGGAATTGTCGGGTGCTATCAGTAACACCCCTATCCCATACCTGTACTGGTTTGATGCTCCGTCAAAGTACATCGCCCAAGTTTCGTCTTCGATATGCAAAATGGCCTCATCTGGGAATAAGTACTCAACTGTTTCACCTCCTTCCACTAGATGATCGGCTAAGAATTCTGTTACTGCTCTTCCCTTGACTAACTTGCGCGTCACATATTTCAGATCGAATTCGGAAAGCAACAGCAACCAACGAGCTAGCCTACCCGTAAATGCCGATTTCTCGAAGAGATATTTGATGGGATCTAGTCGTGAAACCAACATTACGGAGTGAGCTAACAGGTAGTGCCGCAGCTTCCTAGTAGCCCATACCAAAGCTAAGCAAGCCTTTTTCCAACGGTGTGTAGCAAGTCTCATACTCTAGCATCTTCTTGCTCAGATAGTAGATGGCTCTCTCCACTTTGTCCTCTGATTCTTGCGCGAGCATGCAACCCATTGTAGTCTCAGTTACTGAAAGATACAAAATCAACGGTCTCCCCGGCTCTGGCGGTGACAGCACAGGTGGGTTCTGTAAGTATTCCTTGATCTGTTCAAAAGCAACTTGGCATTGACCGTCCCATTAGAATTTCTTTCCTTTCTTCAGGAGGCCAAAAAGTGGTTCACAAGTCAAGGTTAATTTTGAGATAAACCGTCTTATGAATTGCACTTTACCCAGAAAGCCTCGCACCTCCTTTTCAGTCCTTGGTGGTGGCATTTCTAAGATGGCCTTGACTTTGGAAGGGTCGACTTCGATACCTCTCTATGTAATCAGAAACCCCATCATTTTCCCTGCTGTAACACCAAACGTACACTTCTAAGGATTCAACCGCAACCGAAATTCTCGGATCCTCTGAAAGAACTTTTGCAAGGCGGTGTAGTGGTCCTCTCTTTCTTTGGACTTGATAATCATGTTGTCCACATACACCTCCACCTCTTTGTGGATCATGTCGTGCAATATCGTGGTCGTGGCCCGTTGATATGTAGCTGCAGCGTTCTTCAGTCCAAATGGCATTACCCTGTAGCAATAAGTCCCCCACGGGGTGGTGAATGCAGTTTTTTCTCGGTCTTCAGGTGCCATCACTATCTTGTTTTAGCCTGAAACGCCATCCATGAACGAAAGCAAAGCATGCCCCACTGTGAAGTCCACTAACTCATCGATATGCGGTAAGGGGAAGTCGTCCTTCGGACTAGCTCTATTCAGGTCCCTGAAATCCACGCATACCCGGATCCTACCATCCTTCTTCGGCACCGGAATGATGTTGGCCACCAAGTTGGGTATTCGAATACCAGCAGGAAACCTGCGTCAATTTGCTTGGTGACCTCTTCCTTAATCTTGAGAGCCCAGTCCGAGCGGATCCTTTTGAGTTTTTGTTTAATGGGTCGAGCCTCGGGGTCAAGAGGGATCTGGTGCTGTACAATCTCAGGATCGATTCCAGGCATGTCTTCGTAGGACCACGGGAAAACATCTTTGAAATCTTTTAATAAAGCGACTAAGCGCTCGCGTTCCTCTGAAGACAACGTGGACCCGATCTGGACCAGCCGCGGGTCCTCCTTAGTACCAATATTCACAGTAGTGATTTCATCCATTAAGGGTTTGACAAATCTTTCCTGCTCTTGTTCAATTAAGCATTGTAAAACTGGAGAAATTTCTTCCTCGTCGTTTTCATCAAAATTTTGAAAGTCTGATTTAATGCAATAAATCAAGGGCACAGAAAAGTACTCAGAAACCACAGCCACATCATTCTCATTAAGCACATTCAAATCGTCCGATTCTTCGGTTACAACAGACTCAAAAGAGAAAGAAAATGACGACCTGGACAGGACTGTGGTATCCGAGTTATCACCCCTAGGAATACCAGACTCAGACTTAGTCGAGCTGGAACCTGATTCCGACTCAATAGATTCGGGGGAATCAGATTCTGGCTCACTACCTGACCCGGTGCTGCTTGACAAAAATCCCTCTTCATACTGCTAAATGAGAGAGGGTGCGATAGATGCATCCAAAATGTTTACTGGTAGGCCCGTAGCCATTTCATCCCCAATCACGCATACTGAGAAGTTATCGCCCAAGCACTTCTGTTCGATCGGAGGATCTGAAAGTAGACATGCCAACGCTACCCCTATTTCACTTTCGGCGTCCTCAGACTCCACTTTCTTGCTCTGCTCAGCCTTAGCTAATGGGTCCGTCTGCTCTTCGACAACGTCATCCCCGGACAACTGTAGGTCAAAGAAAATCTCAAACCCTGGCACACAGCGCTTCTCTTCGTTTATCCATGACTCTGGGAAGCCACAAAATGGAAAGTCCTCCCCTTCCCGGACGAAGCGTCCGTTTAGGGTACCTTGGATGGGTCGGTGCATTAACTCATACGACTTCCCTTCCTTCTTTGCTCTGGCTCTCCTAGCCATCTCCTTACCTTTCCTTATCCAATCCTCTTTGGTGGGTAGATAACCCAAGCCAAAGGTGTGTGGGTTGTGTGGCACTTCAGCCAACGCTGCAACGCCCTTCCGACCGCTCTTTCCCAATCCCATCCCGGGGATGTGTTGAAGCTTGTTCTTGAGGTATACTGATTGCGCACTGACATACACCCCCTCATTAACAGCCAAAATGTTCTGCACGACCCGGGCCTCAGCCAAAGTGAAACTGGATAAGAACATATCCTCCATACCGTGCTCAATTTTTAGGACTGGTGTAGACACCTCCAGCGGTGGATGGATCGATGAATTCCCAAAAACAATGGCTACTCCCTTCCCATGGGGGTATTTCACTATCTGATGTGAGGTGGACGAAACTGCCTTCACCTGGTACAGCCACGGCCGCCCCAAGAGTAGATTGAAGGTCGCAGGAACTTCTAAGACGTGAAAGTCAATCTCATGTTGTCCCGGCCCAACCTTGGTCTGAATTTTCACTGTCCTCATTACTTCTCGGCTCGTGTTGTCATATGCCCAAATCACCTGGGCTGTCAGCACAAAGTCCGCGATCATTAAACCGATGGCATATGCAGTTCTTGCCAGGCACACAATGATGGCGGACCCTGTGTCAACAAGCACCACGGGTATCCATTTGTTTCTACACTCCACAGATATGTAGAGTGGCTTGTTATGGTTCGCACCCTCAGGTGGTAGTTCTTTGTCAGAGAAAGTCAACATTGGCGTAGCCCCTCCCGAAAAAACTAAGCCCACCAGCTGTTCGGGCGTGGTGTCTATTGAGAGCTTGGCCTTGTCCATGGCCGATAAGACAGCTTGCCAATGCACTCGCGATGCCATAAGCAGTCCCCAGATGGAGATGTCTGCTTGTGTCTTTTTCAACTGCTTCAGTACAGCCTCTTCTTCGAGTTGCTTCTCTTTCTGTTTCTCCGCCTCCTTATCTTTCCCAAACACCTCTGGCTGATCAAGATGTGGGGGCTTAAAATACCGCCCGCTTCTAGTCATATGATCGACTTCGTCGATGTACCAGGTATCGTCTGGCTGGTTGCTCCCCCAATCCTCATCCGTATGGGCAAGACATAGATCATCGTCTTCCTACCACATTCCTTTGGCAGCCAACAAGCACCTATCCGGCTCCAGTACAATTGTACTTGTAGTACTTTATGTCCACATGCTCGGAGCATTCTCTATCCTCGTACACACAGTACTTTCAGTCCCCACGGGGCCTTGGCTTTTCTAATTCTGTGAAACTCCTCGATTCCTTTTTGCTCCAACTGCGTCAGTACAGCTAGCTGCTCTATAATACCTGTATTCCAAATGCCCAGATCCTGAGTGAAATTCTTAGCACCGGCGCTCTCCGGCGATGCATTCTGATTTCTGCCCTTCCAGCCACAACTGATGTTCTTGCCCCTGCCGAGCCCCATTCCAATTGAGTTTCGTCGACAACATCTGGTAGGTCATCAAGCCACCTGGTTACCTCTGCTGACTCCTCAAAATCTAACCAGTTGACTATCATGCCCTCTGGATCTTGTTCATTGAAAAATTAGAGGTTAGCAAAGTCCTCTTCCACAGCTGCCATGCCACCTATCCTCTGACTAGATTCATCCCCCTGTATTACACAAAGCTCTGCCCCTGCTGGCAATTCCACATTTGGCCCAACCTGGCCCATTGATAGAATGTAGTCACTCGGACTGTATACCTCCTCAGCAAAACTCACAGATTCCTCGAATTCAGACTCAATAATCCCATTCTGTCTTGAAATCTTCCCTGTTCAGTCTTCGACAGTCACCACCATTGGTTCAGGTTGGGTTCTGGAGATGTCCAACATGCACAAGTCAGTGCAGTCAGGAAGGAGCACCTTCGGCTTGGGTAGGTGGGATAGGGTGATATATATGCTGGGATCGTAAGATACGACCCCAGTCTGGATAAAGTTGATACGTTTAGGGGGTGGAGCTTGATTGTGCGGTGGGAGAGGGTTTGTTGTGACATTAGGTTTTTCTAGAGGCACAATCGCCTGCTTGTCAAAGAGATCCTAAATCTTGTGACGCAATTTAAAACATTGGTCAGTGTCGTGACCATGTTGTTGGTGATATGCGCAGTATTTTGCTGGGTTATGAGAGGGAGGGAGTGGATTTGGCAATGGCCTCGGCTCTAGGGGCTTTAGGTGCCCTTTCCTGATTAATACCCCCAGAGCCTTGGACAGGGGCATATATAATGGGGTGAAGCTCCTTTGGCCTCGAGGTTGGTATTTTGGGGTTTGTGTGTTGCTTCCGGACGCGCCGGAGAAAGGTGTAGCTGCCATGGGTCTTGGAGGGGGAATGGTGGTGACCATGCTTACTTCTAAAGCTCTAGGATTTGCGGCATTGCTGGTGCCTGTATTGTTGTTGTGGTTGAAGGTTCTTCTGGGTTGCTCTCTGTCATTATCAATCAAGCCCTATTTCAAAGCATCCTCAATTTGTACTCCCATCTCGTGCAGATTTGAAAAGGTAGGGAAGGAGAGTACGATTATTTTCTGCATCAGCTTAGGCTGGAGATTGCGCACAATCATCCGGATTTGATCTTTATCGGTAGGCCTTAAGGTCATCATTGAGGCCTTCGCCCTCCACCTGGCTACGAACTCTGAAAAACTCTCCTTAGGCTCCTGCCTTGTTGTCTCAAGATCACGGGTTGTAATATCGATTTGCGTATTATATGAGTACTGTGCAATGAAAGCCTCGGCCATCTCATCCCTGTTTCGCTTAACATCATCTTCTAATTTTGCATACCAGATAACGGCCACACCCGACAAGGTCCGGCCGAATAATGAAAGCTTCTGTGGTCTGGTGAGGCCCATCGGTCGTAGTACATCTGAGAACAACCAGAGATGCACCATGGGATCCCCAGATCCGTCAAAGTAGTCGATTTGTGGTATTTTGAACCTATCTGGCAGTGTCACAGCCACGTCGGTGTACCTGTCCTCAATGCCCGTGATAGACTTCACACCTTGGGATTTCTTGAACAACTTCTCAAGCTTGCTCAATTTCAACGCGGTAGGGTCGACCTCGAACTCGAAGGGAGAGTCCGGTAGATTGGTAGGTGTTTTGGATAACTGGGGTAAAATTGGGGGCGGAGCCAGCCCTACCGAAATGTCTGTACCTTCCTGGACATTAGGTGTTTCCCTGGGTGTCTGAACCCCTGGTGGTGGAGGAGCTTGACGTGAAGCAGATGCCCCGGTTTGTTGTTGCAGCCTGGCAATTAACTCTGCCTGCTAGGCCATGATCTCGGCCTGTTGTTTGGCAAATTCATCTTGACGAACAACGTCCTGCTGCATGGCTCTCATGGTCTCCTGCATCTGACGCACCATTTCCTCAACTCCTGTCGTTCCTGCCATACTGCCCTGATCTATCTGAACTACCGGTAGGTCTAACTTTGGAGTAGCCTCGGAAAGCTCAACCTGACTGTTCAAAGTCCACTGATTTGGCAATCTTTGCTCGAATACACTACGTTTTCTTGACCTCCGCCTGATAACTGGGGTAGAGAGTGGAACACTGGTTGTCCGTCGACCAGATCCTTAGATCGATTGAGTCGGCGACCTCTTGTCTAGAGTGCTTGGCGAATATCTGCTTGGTTTGAAGCAATTGTGCTAAACTACCCTAGCAAAAAGATAAATAAAGTAATAATAAGGAAATAAACAAGCAGACAAACGGACAGCATAACGGCTTTAAATAAATACACAACACACAGTTGGGCATCACAACACAGAGTCGATAAGTTGAAAATATTGTTCTTAAACATTGATCATTATCCCCAAATCATTGCCCCCAAAACTGAATCTGATACCCGCAGATAACTGATTCCCAAAATACTAAGCTGGTGCCCACAGGCCTAATGCCCAGACTTGCAAACAGATGCGTGCATTCCTGTAGAGACGCACTCTAAAAGAACATAACAAGCAAGTGAGAGCCAAAACACCCCTATGTTGGGGTAGGGTTTCCCTGTCCTATTTTGTCAGGAGCTAGGGTTTCACTACGCACACAGCGGTTTCAAATAACCTATAATCGGGTAGGAAACCTGTCCTAGTTTGGAATGGTCACTATGGATTCCGATATGCACTAGGTCGAATGGTCAAAGAGGGTGTCCCGGTAAGACCGAGGTTTGTGTTCCCGTCGTGGCAGAGCCCGCAACCGGTCAGCCTTATGGCACGCTTCTCGAAGCGAGCCTCCGGTAAACCGTTCAGGAATAGCATACGCCAAACACGGTGTCCTAGGCGCACCAATGCAAATGCAATGCAAAGAAACAGACAAGTGTAGTCAAAACCAGATATCACAAATTCGAGTCAAGTTCTTAAACTCCCCAGCAGAGTCGCCAGAAACTGTAGACGTCCCCGAACGCCCCGGGAGGGAATTCTCCATTTTGTTCATTGGGGCTCACTACAGTTCAGGACTCAATATGTCACGGGCCTGTATCTAATCTCGCAGAGTGCAATGCAAGACCGATGAATCATCAAAGAGTCCAAATCCGGCAAATCATTTTTGAAAACAAATTTTTGTGAAAGAAGTGCCAAACATGGTCTGCTTTGCCAGATACAGAGTCGCCAGCTAAATATTTTATTTTGGGGAATTTAGGAAACCCTGACTCATTTGCCTAAGGCCATGTGTCCGTCATCACCAAAGTTGCCTCGGCTCGGGAACTTGGGTACGATTGGGGAAGGTCACTTCGTGAGCACCCCTGCTCGCCTGATCAAAGATCAGCCTCTACTAACCATGATTTCTAGTTTTGAAAACATTATGTGATGCGCACATCATACAAGTATAGACTAGATCACCTGAATTGGAACAAAACATTTCATGTTTGTTTTTTAAAGCGGTTTGCTACTCGCAAGTAGGCTAAAAATGCAGATTTTGCCACCCTCGGGTGGCCTTAGAAAAAATGGTGATTTGCCACTCTCAAGTGGGCTTAAAACTCACAGTCAATGCATTATTCCAATTCAGATAATCCAGCCTTCACCCACAGGCATTCAGGCAGGTATATCACATAAGCAGTTAGCCTCATGGTAAACATGCTATCATGGCAGTCACTCACACGCATGCAAGGATGCTAAAGCAAAAACACTTACCGAGTACTCTGAGCCAAAACAGAAACTTGTTAGTAATCAATGCATGATCCTAGTTCATGTTAAGATGGCTAATGCAACACATGCAAAATGCAACTAGAAATAGGCTCGGCTATCCTAAGAATCGCATATAAGATGCAACAGATAACATGTATTCAACTTGGAATTGAAATACAATGCAGTTAGTATTATGCGCCGAGCCCGGTGCGTGCAATACAGATGAATGATGCGAACATGCGAGCATAAGTATGCTAATTGAAACATGCCCTAATCTAACCATCATAAGCTGGTAAATAAAAGGGAGAAAGACGTGTGGTTGGAAGACATGCATCACACACACCCACAGTTATTACAACGTTGCCCTCGCTCGGAGGGTTCGAATAAATAATACAGTCCGAATAAATAATTACAGTCCGAATGAATGATTAAATATTACAAAACCCTAATTAATTAACAAATTAACTAGGAAAGCAAATAAACTAGCATGCAAATTCATGGACCGCCTCAGCTCTGTTCCGAATGATGAAAGATGCATGCTGGAGTTGCCTTGCGCAGAAATCCATTGCGATGCCCCGATTTGCCTCTGTTTGCAATTAATCCCGAAATGCTATGCAAGGCTTTGGAAAGTTGCTAATTTCTAATTTCCTGCAACAGAGAGCAAGAAAGGGGCATGGCAAAGTATTTTTACATATGTATGCACACCTCGATCCTCGTGCCAGCAATCATGCATCTCGATGCACGATGGTCGAGGAGTCAAATTGCACGACTCGATGTGAAATGAATGCACATATAAACACAACAAGGGCTAGACTCCATCATGGTTAATCTAGAGTTTCGGCGACTAGGAATTGAGACACGTTCCGTCACTTGGAGTACGAAACGTCCCTCGTTTCCTGTGCTCGGGCTAACTCCTATCCCAAACACAATGCAAATGAGAATGAGATGGCAAACACAATGCGACTAACATGTAACCTAGCATACGCAATGCTATGGACTAAAATGGCATATACGATGAACGTGATGTAACATGGCATACATAATGCTCTAACATGCAACCTAGCAAACGCAATGCTATGGACTAAAATGGCATACACGATGTACGATGGACTTACACCAACATGAGTGGACCTCAGCCACACTCACATCAGTGGCTATATGATGGAAATGAGACAACCGAAGCACATACAAACATGCACGATGCGAGGGATCGATCCTAAGGCATCAAATGCCACTCTACCAAAGCATGGAAAAGGATGCAGTATGGCATACAAACACACAAATTCTAGCTCTGAAACATGATACAAAATGGTCCTGAAACATGCAAACATGGCACACAATGCAAGCTAGGGGGCCCGGGTACCGAAACTAGTGAAGTGCATTACACTAGAGGTACCCAAAGCAATGAACTAATGCCAAAACCAACCCCAAACAGACCCTAGATAGGTCTGAAACAGTGGGGAAATGGCCTAAAATGATGGCTCGGAATGCAATGAAATGGAGCTCATTCAATGGTCAGTAAATGAGGCATACAAGCCCAACTCTCAAACGCATTTAAAGAGTATAAAACATGACAATATGGCATTCAAACAAGCTCTAAAATATGAGGTATAATGGCCCCAAAATAAGGAAATACCTCAATATATGTATGTAATGGACCCCGAAACTCAAAGCTAAGCAAGTGTATTGAACCACAAGCATGCAAAACAAACACCATTCGACAATGAGACACAAAAATAGAGCTAAAGAAGTCCAAAATATGCCTAAGATCAGTTTAAGGCATGGCCAAAAAGTGCTAACATGAAGGGCCAAAACAACATGCAATAGTAAGCATGGTTTTCACTACATGTATATGAAGCACAAGAGAGGTCACCAAACCAGCCAAAAATAGAAACATGGCATGTCAAATAAACCCCCAAAACCCATGTAAACTCAGTCAACACATGCTAGAATGAGGTGCTCCTTTGAGAGGCCAATAAGAGGGTTGTTCAACACATACAAAATAGACATGGAACATGGCAAAACCACCTCTGGAAATCAGTTATGAGGGTCCTAAAACTCACCAAAAAGGTCCTGAAATGGGCCAATGAAACATGCAATGAAAGGTCCCTTTGAAAGGCCTTGAAGAGGATTGTTCCACACATGCATGAGGGACACAAAATATGGCGAAAAGGGCTCTGGAAAGAGCTAAGGAAGACCTTAAAACTCACCAAATAGGGCCTGAAATGTGACTTCACAACATGCAAGTAGGGGCCCCTTTGGAAGGCCAAAAGGGCCAACAATCAAGACAATGAGAGAGGGGGTCATCCCCCTCTGATTTTGGCTCTCAAAATAGTGTGATAGCCACTAAAAATCCACTGGATTTCAGTGGCTAGGAGGCCAAACAAAGCATGAAACAAAGGCCTAGATGCATGGCTCAAAGCAAGAGGCAAGCATGCATACAAGGGGGTAGATGACCCCCAACAGAAAAATGTCCTTAACGAAACTTCAAGAGGGGCTCAAAACAAGACTCTTTTCAGTTTATAACAAATCTCGAAAATGCTTGCAAGCAAGGCTAAGATAGGAAGCAAAATAAGCCTACAAAGAGGGATGGAGCATACAAGGAGATAGATGACCTCAAATAGAAAAGTGTCCTTAATCAAACATCAAGAGGAGCTCAAAATAAGGCACTTTTTAGTTTAATACGAAACCCATAAATGCTTTCAAACAAGGATAAAGAATGAAGCAAGATAATGCAAAAATGGGGGAAATAGAGACTTACCCTTGTAGAGAAGACCTCCAGAACTTCTGGACCAAGATGGTGAGCCTTTAACCTTTGAAAATCAGTTCCAAGATGTTTGGATGGGTGGTGGAGGTGTTGTGCTAAGGGTTGGTGTGCAAATGGCCAAGAATCATGGAGTTTAGAGCTTAGGATTGAGAGATATGGAGAGTTGTATGCAAAGTGCCTTAACCAAATTCTTCAACCCTTGCAAATGGAGAGGAGGGTTTGTATTATAGAGGGAGAGGGCCAAGGCTTCTTGTAGAAGCCTCAAGTAAAAAGGCCAAGCTTCTAAAAGAAGCTAAGCAAAAGGGTTAAGCTTCCTCAAGAAGCTTGACAAAAGAGTCAAGCTTCTCTTAGAAGCTATGCAAAAGGGTCAAAACCTCCTTAAGAAGACAAACAAGAGGGTCAAAATCTCGGAGGATGGGTCAAATGCTTCACAGCTAGCACAGCTGTGTTGCACTCAAGAAGTCCAAAAAGCAGAAGGCTGGCCGACCAGCCAAGGTGGGCGACCGACCACTTACCCTGGTTGGCTGACCAGGGTTCAAAACGGTCAAGGTGAAATGCTGGTCGGCCATACCAGAAAGGTGGCCTCCCAGATGAGTACAACACAGCTGTATGGTGGGAGACCAGAAATTGTGGCCCAAGAAAGAGGAAAACTAGCTTTCTAGCAAGGTTCAAAAGGGTTAGGAAGAAAAGATGGTCGACCTACCCATATTGGTGGCCTCCCAGAAGAGTACATCACAATGGTGGTATGGGAGACCAGAAATTATGGCCCAAAAGTGAGGAAAACTAGCTTTCTGTCAAGAAAACTGGCTGGAGGAGAGACAAAATGATTTCCAAATGAATTGCTGGTCTCCCACTATAGTACCACCTTCCAAACAATGAAAATAGGGTCCATACCAAAAATGAACCCTAACCGATGCAAAACGAGGGTACGGGGGCCAAAACACGCGGCTCGGGCCCCCGAAAACAGGCTGTTAGGCACCGGAGGTGGCGCGCGACCACGAAGGTGACCTCTCAGGCCACAGTGTCCCTCAAAAGAGAGGAAACAAGGTGTGTGCCAAAAATCAGAGCAAACGGAGTTAGTTAAGCGGTCCCAAACCGAGGCACACGGCTGACGGCTTCAAAAATCGAAAACTGGTCTCCAAATGGAAAAAATGGCCTATGACCACAAAACGTAGCCTACGGCCACTAAGAGATGGTCTACGAGACCTCTCCCTCCCTTCAGTAAGAGAAAATAGCGAAAACAGGACCTGGTTCGCAAACCGAGGCAAGGCACGAAAAAGGTTCTGAATCCCGGAGGCAGGGCTCTCAGCCGAGACTCTACAACCTCAGAACGAGCATAATTTGCAACATCACTGAGCGCTCAGTTGGTGACGTCTGAGTCTTAAGGTCGGTCAAAAATGGGGTGTCTACAGTGGTCTGTAATAATTAATTAGCTTGTAGGTTAATTAATTTGTATTGTTCTTTTAGTCCCTCCGAGCGAGAGCGAATGTGTAATAAGTGTGGGTGTGTGTGTGCATGTCTTCCAACCTCCATTTCTTTCTCCCTTTTAGTTACCTGCTTTTGATGGTTAGTAGCATATTTAATTTAGCATACCTTACGCTATGCATACGTGCATTCATTCATCAGTATTGCATGCACCGGGCTCGGCGCATCATGCTAACTGCATAGTATTTCAAATCTAACTGGAATACATGTTACTTGTTGCATTTCACATGCCATCCTAGGATTAGCCGAGCCTATTCTAGATTGCATTTTGCCTGTGATGCATTAGCCATTTAACGTGGACTTGGATCATACGTTTGATTGCTAACATGTTCTTTGTTTTGGCTCGGAGTACGCTGTAAGTATTTATGCTTTAGCATCTCGCATGAGTGTGAATGTTAACATGACAGCATGCTTACCATGTGGCCATGTGCTTATGTGATATTACTGTCTGAATGCCTGTGGGTGAAGGTTGGATTACTTGAGTTGGAACAACTCGTTGAAATTTGTATTTTAGCCTACTTGCGAGTAGCAAATTTCAAACCATTTTCCAAACAAATGGATATGCAATGCTTTGTTCCAAATTAGGCAATCTAGTCTATACTTTTGTGTTGTGCGCATCACATAGTAAGATTAGCTAATTAATCAGAATAAGAACACACAACGTTTTCAAAACTAGATATCATGGTTAGTAGAGGCCGATTTTCGGATCAGGCGAGCGGGGGTGCTCATAGCTGACCTTCCCCAATCGTACCCAAGTTCCTGAGCCGAGGCAACTTTGGTGATGATAGACACGTGGCCTTAGGCAAACGAGTCAGGGTTTCCTAAATTCTCCCATAAAAGATATTTAGGTGGTAACTCTGTATCTGACAAAGCAGTCCATGTTTGGCACTTCTCTCTAAAAATCTGTTTTCACAAAACGATTTGCCGGATTTGGACTCTTTGGTGATTTATCAGTCTCACATTGCACATTGTGAGATCAGATTAAGAACCGTGACACATCTGAGTCCGAACTGTAGCATGAGGCCCATGGGCACGTCTACAGTAGCTAAGTTAGGTGTTCTTGCGCCCCCTCCCAGAGCTGGTCGAAGCTTCTGATGCCAAAGTAGGCCCAATCTGTGCCTCTTCATTGGGCCAATCTATGCACTCATCAGACAGGGTGCAACTGAAATTGGGAGTGGGAGCCAGGAGTTCTCTCGTCCTCTATGCTGTGGCATACCGGGCAAGATGTGTGCCTCGGACCGGGAATGCAGCAGGATACTCTATCCCCTCTGGCGAGCAAGTCTGATCATGGCCAAACTGGCGCTGGAACCGGAAAGGAAAGTAAAACACGCTGTGCGTCAGACTAATCAACTGAATCCTAGTCTGCTGGGACATGCTGTAGCTCATTGTCGGTAGATTGAGCTAAGGACAACGCCAAGCAATGTGGTCTGCGGACAAATTGCACATCCAGTGGAACCACCACTCCTCATCAAGGGCATCGACTAGACGTCGTCAGAAGAAGTAGTCGCGAGCTGAGTATGCTGGGCAAGAGTCCACAACTTGCAACTTGTCCATCAACCACACCTGGGGAGGGATGAAAAATGAGAGATGAAAGAACAAAGAGGTATACGTTGAGAGAAAAGTGAGAAAAGGGTTTCATGAGAAAAACTGAGCCTGACGGCCAAGTTATGTGAGCAATATATATGTGAGATAGGGTGGGAAACATTACCTGCAGTAGTAGTGGACTCCCCATAAATCTGGTTGTTTCTCGGCAATGGAAAGCATCCAAGCCCATCAGTGTCTCGGCCAATGTCATGACAATGCAGCTTTTACCCTCCCTCAAGCCTTGGGCAACTTCAATCAAACGAACGCTAGACCCGCTGAAGCCTGGGGCAAGCAAAAAGTTAGATAACATGCACAAGCGAAGGGCATGTCGCCGAAAGCCTTGCCAATGATGGTCACCGCGGTCACCGGGATCAGAAAAACATTGAATGAAACTGAGGATGTCCAATTCTCTATTGCAGATCAGACACCAAGCGTCGTGCATAGTGAGCCCACACATTCGTCCTAAGGCTTGAACATGGCCAAAGCGGAGTTGGGGCAAGATCTCCTCGTTGCACTCAAACTCTATCAAAGCTTGGAAATCTTCGAAGCTAAGACACATCTCTTGCCCACCGAAGCTAAAGACATGTGTTACCAGATTCCAAAACCTCGCCGCGGCATGGAGAAAGGGAAGATGCAGCGGAGTGCAGCTCAACGTGAATAGTGCATTCAAGCCAAAGCCCCGGAAGTTCAACTTTTTCGAGCCGTCTAAAGTAGCAATCCAAGCTGCGAGATTTTTGATGAGGAATGCCTCCATTTTGATGCAAAACTGAGATGAAATGAAATAACCACGAAGCTAGAACTTTTATAGTGAATAAGGCACTGTTTGGGGACACTTGTCAAAAATCTGGTTGTCGCCAAACCAGGTGGTCGGCCGACCACTTTTTCTAGTAGGCCGACCACCCCTTTGGTCTCCAAGGAAAATAGCTGGTCAGCCAGCCTCCTCTGGTGGTCGACCATGGAGGAAAGCTGGTCTTCGGCCTTTTCCTAATCTCTAGAATGGAGCACCTAGCATTCCCGTGTGTTGGGAGTATTGAAGGACCATGTTTCCTTCTATTTCGGACGCATTCCATCGCTCGCCTTGTCCGAATTGCATTTGTTTATTGAGTTGTTGTTAAGTTTTATCGAGTTGTCGAGTTTTGTTCGTCGAGTGGTTACTCTTTGTTTATCAACATTCCTCGGGATTTGCTTATCGAGTTGTAAACTTGCTAAGGTGTTGTTGTTTCTTAGCGAGTTAAGTTGTTTAGTTTGTTGCGCCGGTTCACTACCTGACTTGGTGATACACATTGCTCAATTTTCATTCAATCTCATTTTTGTACAAAATGATGCGATGTGATGCTAAGAACATAAAATACAACACTTTTTCAAAAAATCTGTTTCATTCCATCATGCTTCCTTTGTTACAACATTTTACAACAAGGGTACAAGTTTTACAGAAAATAAAACTGCCTAATAATGTACAATGTGCTACAACTACTAATAAAAAAAGGCAAATAAAGCAGGAACAGCTGCATCAGTGCTATCAAGCGTAGGAATAAGAGGCCCTCTTCGTCCTCTTCTGCGGAACAACCTCTGCACCATCATCATCATCTAAATCGGAGTCGTCGTCCTCAGAATCCTCCTCGGCATCATCTCTACTATCGGAGCCAGAACTAGAGTCACCCTCTCTGTCAGCGGATGTCTCTAACTGGGGATGTGCAGACTCCTCCTCCTCGCTGGACTCCTTCTCTGTGACAGGCGCTCTGCGTCCGCCTCGGCTGCGGGTCGAACCCCCTCTCCCAGCTCCCCGAGAAGGCCTAGATGGCCCAGCC
The DNA here is from genome assembly GCF_055761805.1 of Camellia sinensis. Taxonomy (NCBI): domain Eukaryota; kingdom Viridiplantae; phylum Streptophyta; class Magnoliopsida; order Ericales; family Theaceae; genus Camellia; species Camellia sinensis. Next base: position 142,727,684 of record NC_138962.1, read on the forward strand.
TGTAGCAGTGGCATCTGAAAAGGAAGAGTGCAATTTGAATGCATTAGCCAATATGTATATCAGATGCAGAGACAAGAAAGCTACGTGGAGTGGATGCACGCAGATATGGTATATGAATGTGGTGTGTGTCAGATGTGCTCTACACATACAGTCAACCAATGCAGTGAAATAGTCGAATTCAGCATGTCATCAAAAGTATAATAAATGCAGGAAAACTGAAAAGTACCGAAACACCGGCGATGAACAACTGCGTCTCTCTCCGCAGGACCATGTCCTCGAGTGAGGTCATCAACCCGAGCAACCCCTCAGTATACTTGCTGGGAGGCTGCAGATGCGAATGCAAGTTATGAGTGAATGAATGAATGCCTAAATATCTGAGTGATAAATCAAAACTGTAAAGCATACTGGTGGTGAGTCAGGGTCTCTGACGTATCGATGATCAGGCAATGGAGGCTCTAATGGGATCGGGTAAGATGCCCCGTATCGCCATTCTGTTAGCTCGATCAGAATATCTGGCCACCTAGCGTGCTGATAAGTCGGGGGAATCGGGGGAACCAGTTCAGCCCCACCTCTCGATGTGCGAGTCCTACTAGTCGAAGGTATGTCTGTAGCTCGGGCTCGACTCGATGATGGCATGCCAGAAGCCCTCCGAGTGGGAGTGCGGACACCTATCAATGGGGACATCAAGTATGCATGACGGTAGGTCGCGTACTCCCACTCCTCCAAATGTAGAGCTACATCAGTGCCCAGCATAGCCAAATCAACCTCCTGAGGAGTGAGTCCCTCAGTGGACCGCATATCGTTCGGAGGTGTTGCGAGGACACTCTGCTCGGGGTAGCCCATTGTCTGGCGCATGAAGCGGTCCCCCAGAAACCAGGCCCTGCCAACTGGCCCCTCAAATAGGATCCTGTACCGAGAAGCAGCCCATCCCCCACGAAACTGAAATCGGGTATCTCCATCCAGAGGTGCCCAGGGTTGCCAAGTGATCTACGGATAATCAAGTGCATGAGCCGATTAGAAATGTTAAATGTGCAAGATGAACCAAAGATGAAAACATGGAGAACTGAGAGTTCTGAATTACCTCGGTCGTCCGCACCGTATCAAAAAACTGTCGCAGGTAAGGCAGAGTCTCTCGAGCCCTCGGCCGGTACTGGCCCTCAAATACGAGCGAGTACGGAATCACAAGAGGCACCTCCACCTCGAGCTCTGGGGCTAGCGTCGGAAAGTATACGAAAACCCATAACTGTGGAAAACAGGGCAATAGCCATCAGAATGCAGAATGTACAGGGGTCAAAAATCCAACAGGCAACCTAAAACAAATTAGAGCAAAAGAAAAAAAAAAGGAAAAAGAAAAAGAAGAAAAAAAAATAAAGAAAAAAATGGAAGCTCGCGAGGTTGAAAACTCGAACAAGCAATCTTGGCAAAAGTTAGGGTGCAAAAGGAGTGAGTTAACACTCGAGTAAACCTTACCCTGAACTTCAAACGGCGTGATTCCCACCCTTGGGATACGTAGGCAACTTCACCCCAAAGTTCGGCCACATCTTATTTAGATTTCATCATCCATTAGCACCTGTCATTAATCCAAATACTTAAATGGCAAGATCCGTTGAGGAAATGAATTTTAGTTGCACAATTCATTGGATTCAACTGTAGAATTATTTGATTAGTGAGCTCGCAGAATTGTGTTTTGGGTTGTTTTTAATGAGAAGGGTGAGTGATTTGTGTTCCTTTCTATCTGATCATTTACACAACATTTTCAAAACAAAAAGAATAAACTTCATTGCACTATTTTATTGATAAAAATTTCAAACATGACAAACAAAAGAAAAGCTAACTAATTTCTATTCAATGAAAGTCTTGAGAAGCTCAAAATAAAATAAAAGAAGGGGATTTAAACTCTAAACTAGGGGCACTGTGAGTTATGTCGGAATTACTCAGTCATTATCCTCTGAAATGGACTTTCATTGTGTGTCTCGACCCACTGAATCTCATGCTCAAGCCACGAAATGAATGCCTTTGATAGCCGACAACTAGAACCGACTTTCGCCATCATAAGTGTCCTATCTTGCCAAGCTTTGGCATTTGCCTTCAAGTAAAACACCCAGAAAGCAAAAGAAGGTCGGTATGAAGGGGAACCGAAATGAGCCACCTGTTCATGCCCAAATTGCCGTAAAATCCGATGAGGGAAATAGTAGACCATATAAGTCAGGCCAACTACCTCTACATCTAAAAATGGGGGTATCCCTTGAGTCATAGCTAGAAACACTAACCAAGGACAACGCCAACTTATATCTATGTATGTTCGGGAGCTCATAAAATCATACTAACCTTTAGCAGAATCCATCATCACTAGTTGGGAATGAGTATGGTATGAGATTGCCGAGTAAAAGGTATAAGCTGCCTGTACCTTCAACTTATCCATCAACCACATCTGGAAAAAGAGGGACAAAAGAATAGAGAGGTACGAGATGAGGGGAAAAAGTCAATTGAGTGTGCAAAAATAGAAAAGAGAGGTAAAAAATATAGAGGTGAAAGATGAGGTAAGATAGGTGATACCTGAAGCAATAATGGACACCTTGCAAATTCCAAGGTCCTACCAATCTAACCCTCATCCAAATCCATTAGAGTCTCTGCTAGAACCAGCTTAATAAAGCTCCTCACATCCTTGACCTGCATGGCCACATCAACCATGATGGAGCTAACTATCTCGTTACTCGGCACGACCAAGAATTGTACAAGCAACCAGATACATAGAGGGGTCCGCCTGTACTCCTAGAACTTTCGGTCCCTCTAGTCTCACCTATTGAGGAACCTATTAGTCAAAGTGATAATTAACAACTCACCATTATGAATGCAAGCATTGGCTTCACCCAGCAACAACGGACAGAACTTCCCGTGCAACTTGGGATAGCCTACCAAAGGAGTCGATAGCACCAAGTCAGCCCTCGGAGGGTAGTCTAGCAAAGCTTTGAATTCGTCAAAAGTGGGGCAAAGCTCTTAATGACCATGTCTGAAAACATGGACATTCGAGTCCTAAAACTGAACCGCCACACTAAGGAAAAACAAGTCAATTTTCAACTTGCTAAGAGGAAATATGGAGTTCAGGTCATAACTACGAAAGCCGACACACTCTGCACCATCCAGACTATCTATCCATGTTGATAAACCATTCCCAAAAGACATGGCTACAAACTAAAGATAGAGAGCAAGGTATGGTGATAGAAACTATTTAGAAGAGACTTGTGTGAAGAAACCTTTGTGCAAGATGGAGTATTTATAGGCCAAACAAGAGCAACGATGGCTTAAAGTGGAAAAACCCTAAAACCCAAACTCCACGGCTAGTTGTGAAGTCATGTTAGGTTGTTCATACGTACATCCTTGGTGCATTGGAACATCATGTGCTGATAGGAAAAGTTTGGCTCATTTGAGGCATGGCGCTTTAGAGACAATAGGGGCATTCCAACATCTATGTTAGAGTCATGTTAGGTTGTTCGTATAGTATTTTTGAGTTATAATTTTTTTTTTTATGTCAAAGAGTTATTACTAGATTCATGACAAAAGTGCAAGAGGCCAGGCATTTAAAAGAAATAAAAGGTTTTGATAAAAAGAATATAAGATTTCAATGTGTATATACTTTGAACTTTGGAGCAATACAAATGTTTTTATGAAAAGCATGAGGCATTTCCCAAATGCATCCTATACAATGTTTTCTAAAAAAGAACAAAAATACAAAAATACAATAAGAAATCCTAAGATTATGGAGAGTGGACCCAATTAACCTCCCCGAGGTGGTTTGAAGTGCCCTAACCCTCCTCCTCCTCCTTATCATCATCATCATCATCATCATCATCGTCTCTGTTGGCCTCGAAATCATCATTTAAATCACTCCCTTCCACAGGTCGAGAAGTAGAAGCTCTACTTGCATGACCAGATAGGCCAACACCGTACAAAGAACCGAAAGGGACTTAGAATATGCCAAAATTTTAGAATAGTTGGGATCACCAGAAAGGACGAAGAGAAAGATACCTAGATTGGGCCTCGGGTACCCATACCATACTCCTGGATCATCACTATCATACCTACCATCGTCCTATAGCAGTTCTTGATATGTGCATGTGGAATCTATATTAGAAAAGTGGAATCAAGACCAGAACAAAACATAAACAATATATAGAGGTAAAAATTTGAAAATAAGAAAGATACTTGCTCGACCTCGGCAGGCACATGGAAGGGTATTATTGCTGGTTGTGTACCATCACTGATACAACAGTAGGCATCACTAGTGGCCCTCAACTGTAATAGCCCCAATGCCCTAAGCTAGCACAACACCTAGACCTGGAAATTAAACCTGACCTAAACCTCGACCTCGACCTCGAGTAGCAGGGAAGATGTCAAGACGATTTACAACTCCCACTAGGTGTCTTCTCAAATAGAAATAGACATACTCCATGTGGTACCCCTCCACTAGCACTCCTATGGCATCAGTGCCATCTTTGACCAAGATGAGCTCCTCCTCAGTGAAAAAATACCCTGCCCTCATGCTAGTAAAAGGAATTACTAGAATCCTAGAGCCGACCATACCAAATCACTAGCGGCACAACCACTCAGCTAGGTAGCTAACTTGATAAAACGACCCCTCCAGCAAGAGTTGTTGTCAAGTAGCCACTTGGATGGCCAAGAACTAGACCATACCAATAATAGTTACAGTAGCCCAAGGTCTCCACATGATGTTAAAAAGGCAATTTGATAATCAATACAAGCAAGTGGAAAAAGAACAGAGTAAACCAAAGTATCAATAGTTGAAAGAGTCACGTAGTCATGAGTGATGGTATCGAGCATCTGCAAATCCTCGCAAATGGAAGAGAAGAGTGGAGGATGATACCAGTCCCTGTAATCCCTTTAGTATCGAATAGCTTGTGGAAAGACGTTCAGGGAGAAGCCTCGTACCCCAGGGCCCACCTCTAGGAAGTTTTCAAAGAACCACATTTGCAGGCAAGAATAGAAAGTAGATAATCAGATAAAATTGGCAGCATATAAATAGTGCGGGCAACAAACAAGTAGCATAGATAGAGAGATATATACAAATAAAGAAACAAAGAAAGTGTCAAGAGGAGAAGTAAGAGATGTACCTTCTACATATGCCATTATCTACGTAATCCAGTACCACAATTATGTGACATAGCACTCGCATAACTGTACATGGTGGCCAAAGTCGTGTCGCCCCAATCATAGTCCCCGATCCGATTAATCTCTACCATGGCAACCAAAAACTGGACATGAACCCTGTTAGACCTACTCATGAATAAAACGCTCTTAAAAAGGTATTGTGGTGAAATGGATTTAGAAATACTCTCTCGTTCAAACAGAACTCTCCCTTCATCTCTTCTCTCTCACCCTTTTTATATTGCTCCCCATGGACCCTCTCAGGGCCCACTACCCACTATTGGGCTTTGACCTCGTTCCTGGGCCTTTTATATAGCCCATGAGTTACACGGCTCTCATAGCCCTTCAATTCGGTTGTACTCGACTATGGCCCTCCACTGGACTTGGCATGGGCTAACTTATATGTGGCCAGCTGATGGGCCTGGTATGGGCCCTCTGGCTTGGGTCGACTTATATGCGACCAGCTGATGGGCCTGGTATAGGCCAACTTGTACCCAGCCAGTTCATAAAGCTTAGGACTGTATTTATTCGGCCACCCCAATTGCCCCCCGAACATCCGATTAGCATCTGTTATTTGGCATGGTTGGCTTCCATGTGTACTTTTCGACTGATAGATTTCTCAAGCCTCAAAAGTTGAAAATACGGCACACGCACGCCTTTTAGTACTGATACGTCAGATCATACGCAATATGGGATCATCAGTGCTTCTACTTCTTCATAATTTGACGCTCATTTAATGCGATTTGAAATTTGTATGTGTTGAACATTGGTTCTTCGGCATTCTTCACACCGTTTTTCCTTTCTCACAAGATTCCTGCGTTTTTAACTTTGCTTCATATCGCTTCTTCGCTTTGTTCCTTTGTTCAGACCTGTAAGTCCGTCACTCTCTTCCTCTTTTGTTCGCATTCTAGCCCCTTTGTGTTTTTATTTGCATTTCCTATATTCCGCCTAGAATGGCGACTCATTTGAAAGCTCTCCTTTCTGTGGAGCGAGTCGCTGCTTTTTGTCGTCACTTTTTGATCCTAGATGATGTCCATGTGTCTCTTGTTGGAGACAGTGTGGTTGATATGGAAAGGGATGATGCAAACACCATTGTCTTCCCTCTCCTATCAATTGCTGAGGGTGGGTCCATTTCCCTTTACACCCTTTCCTCAAGACTGTTTTGTGTTACTGGGGGTCTCATTCCCTCTCAACTCAATGTGAATTTTTACCGTACAATCATGAGTTTAGTGGAACTGAATCGCCGACTTGGGCTCAACCTAGGAATCCTAGGCATTTGGCACTACTACGTCATGGCGAAATTGATTAGTTGGCAAGGCTGTTATTTTCTTACACCCAAGGACATAGATCACCACTTGGTGACTATGCCTGCCAGCTCTGGAAAAAGAGTCGACGATGTAACGGTCGCCGTTTGAGGCAATTGGGAATTCGTCAAGGAAGAAGATCGCTAAGACCTTATGCTAAGACTGAAGGGCGAGCCAGGTGGCTGAACATAATTCTAAGTTTAACGTTCTATTCAACTCTAAAAGATTACTAACCAGTTTTGTTGTGTGCAGGTAACGACTTAAAAAGAGACCTCCCGTCGCCAGATGAGGCCATTCTTAATCAGGTGAAGATGGTCCTCAAGTACAAAAGGCATGCCAATCTACAAGGGAAGGGGCATGCGACACACCTGCTATTAAGATACGACCCAACCTACTCAACATTTTCAACAGTTGACCATATCCCTGTGCCAAGGGGCGAACAACAACTTATGGCACTTATATTCCCCCATTTCAGGAGCCTAAGGAGCATTGGCCTTGAAGATTGAGACGCCGAAGAGGCTATACCCGAGGGCCATACAGAAGAAGAAAGTTCAGATGTCGAAGAAGCTGGATAGGGGGGTCGTTTGGAGGAACAAGAATTAAACAGGGAAATTGAGTTGGCGTTTGAGCAACTTAACCCTGAGGGTAACGGCCAACCCTCTACTTCTGGCCAAGTAGTGATTGCTTCTCCAGAGGACGACATATTTACCAAATTAGGAGATTTTCCTGGGGCCGAGTTTGATGAGATAGACAAAGAGTCACTTGCCTAGTTTTCCAGATGAAGAAATGCTGAGAAGATGACAGCAAGAAGAAAAGCCAGTGATACTGGGGGGGGGGGGCCTAGAAACTCCCGCTCCAATGGCCGTCCTAGAAACAATTCAGGAATTGGTTGTGGCTGATGAAGTCCCTAATCAACAACCAATAGAAACCTCTGCTTCTGATCAAACCGATCAAATGGGCAAAAATCGCCCTGCTGAATCACCAAAAGAACCAATTGATAAACGGAAAAGGTTGGAGGCGCTTTCCCCGAATTTGGCCAAGCCGTTCATCATCTTGCCAAGGATGAAACACGTGCCGGTTCTTTTCGGTGGATCGACTATTAGGGATCCAGCCATGGCTTTAAGTGTAGCATCGGCGCTTTCACTTCCGTGAGACAAAGCCGCGTTCCGTGCCGAATCGGATGTCGTCTCTATTGCCCTGGCGACTCAATCGACTATATTGGTAAGTAGCGTGTACTTTGATCTTTTTGTATTGTTTTGTTGTTGACCAATGTGACTGCTATATCATGCTTGTTAGATAGCGGGCAAGATAGCAGAAATCGGTCGTCGTCACTACGAAGTGATGGAGAGACTTGGCGTGATAGAAGGCCAACTTGAGGACAAAAGAAATAAGGCTACAGCCGTAATGGCCGAATTGACAGCGGGCATGGCAAAGGCCGAGGCCGAAGGCAAGAGGACAAAAGTTGAGCAGGCGAAGGCTGCTGTCGAAGAGAAGAAATCAAGACATGTTGATCTGCTTTAGTGGGCCACTGAGGAGAGGGGGCTACCGAGGAGAGGGCTGCCTTGATAGATGATGAGTTGAAGTTAGCCAAAGTAGAGAATGCCAAATTAATGGCCGACTTAGAGGAGTCAAAGAAAGCCCGGGAGCGCGTAGAGGTACACGTAGGCAAGACATTTGATGCCAGTGAGCTTAAAGCCAAGGATTTACTTGCAGACAAAGCGTTGAAGTTTGAAAACTGAGGCTTCAAGAATGGCCGGCTCAAAGCTTTGGCGGCTGCCAAAGTGACTCTTGACCTGCCGATTCCATACGAGCAGCTAGAAGTTGAACCTCTGGAGTCAAATTCAGAGGACTTTGAAGATGTTTAAAGATAGTCTATTTGTAGTTTGTTTATTTATCTAGTTGTTTTAGTATTAGTAAATTTTTTGTATTAGGGCGGTTTTCATTGATAAAGTGATACTTGTTCATATAGTTTATGAATGAAAAATGCCTATTTTGAGAAAAAACTTATGTATGTCAATGAAACCTGTTTTGTGAAATAACTTATGTATGTTAATGAAAGTTGCAATGAAAGTTATGTATGTTGTCTAAAGCACCAAACTAAGCACAAAGCAAGAAACGAGCTTCAGAAAATGGTCAAGTGGGGCAATGGAGTAATTCGGCCAAAGATGGATAAGCCAAATAAATTCACATATCTGCCCTTATCCCATTTGAGCATGAGTCCGCTGCCGAATACACAAAATAACCTCAATGGTCAAGTGGGGCTATGAAGTGATTCCGCCAAAGATGGATAAGTCAAATAGATTCCTGTTTTCACTACCGGGACTAAAATCCATTAAACTTCAAAATTCATATCACTGGCAGTAGGACTATAAGGTCCTTTGCTATTGGATTCCCGAGGTTCATAAATACCATGTGGGATTCTATTGGTTGAAAATTGTAATCCTTGGACAACTGGATCCATAGGGTCAATGTGGTCTGGATTACTTTGTGGTCTGGATGGCATACCTTGGATAACAAATTCTACAGGTTCAGCACTAGAGTGTCTGGATGACTCAGGAAAGTCTACCCTATATGCTTCTCTAAAAGAGGGAGTAGATCTGATACTGGCGGTTGACAGACTTCTGGATAATTGCCTTTGAGGTCGTTGGAAACGAAGGTAAACATTACCTCCTTCTGTTTGTATAACATCATCCAAATTGTGTCGAACAATTGGTCTAGGAGGAACAACATTAGTTATTTGCCATTTTTCTGGAAAAGTAATTTTTTCCCATTCAATCATTTTAGGAACAGCAACTTGACTACTGCAAAGATTGGTGTCAATAAGCACTGCGTGACCTTGATCACTCTGCTTTCTAATATAAGGATTTAAAGTTGATAAAACCTTTAAATAAATTCTGGATATTACTGTAAAAGATGGTGACCCTAGAAGATACTCATAACCATGAGATAAAATTCTCAGTTCTAAAACCTTAGATAGGTTTTGATTTGATAGGGCTACACTCAGGTTGGGATATATGTCAAAATATACTGGACCATGAGCTAGGCTGGTTTCTATGGCTCCCATTAGTGAAGCTCTCCAATTGGTACACCTTCCATCTCGTGGTGTACATTGGATACTTGTATTTTGACCTAAAAGAGTCAGAGGTTTAAATGCAACCTGGACAAGTCCTATGTGGACATATTTGTATTTCTGCAAGAAAGGATAAAGATCCTGAAGTTGTATTAAATACATAAGTTTATCATTATTCTGGACTGAAGCTGCATGCTCAAAAGCTTTAATGATTCTTCGACTGGAGAAATCAAGCATACCTATCTTATAGATGGTATCTAGTTTAACTTTTGGTATGGTCCACTTATCAAGTGCTTCCTTAACATCTTGATAAGCTACGAGTTCTCTGGCTTCTGATGTAGAAGCTACTGTATTGGCCACTGTGTTGGCTACTGTAGATGTAACATCTTCTGTAGGAGTAGTAGACATAGAGTTGTATGATGACCATAAATGTATAATTAAAATAAAATAAAACTAACTATAACCAACATTAAACTTGGCTCTGATACCAATAATGGTGCTTGACACAGGCTAAAGCTAGCACGTCTGTCAACGACTTACGAGAAGGACCTAACCGCAATCACTGCTAACGGTCTGACTCGACGCGACTTGGGTGACGTCCCGCTAATCCTAACACTGTACTACCCATCATTAAGCACTAACCCAGGAATAATATTAATTATAGTTTTATTTTATTTTATCCTAATTATCACATCTATGGTCTCATGATCTACTGTGCTGGAGGGGGAGGCCTAAGGGCCGCAGCCAATAGGCAGATTTATTCCTGGATTTGCAACTGGACTTGGTTAATCTGTCGATTAGTCTCTTCTAATTGCTGGAGACCCCAAGGGTCATTAGGCCAAATGGCTAAAAAGTTTTCTAAAAAATTATTTCTACTTTCAATATGAAAAGCTAATGTATCACTTAATATAACATGAGTATAAACAGACATACATCAAAAGAAGAGTATGAAATACTTACAATCAGTACTGCAACTATTCTTTTATTATACTTCAAACGGTTGAAAGAAAATTACACACTGAGAGAGGGAGAGATTACAGCCTTATAAACTGAAAAACTTAAAATATTCAAAGCGTGCCTTCAACAAGGGTGAGGCATCCCTTATATAATAAAATAAAAGATAATGGATAAGGATGAGCAAGACAAGTGGCGTGTCCTGGTTGGCTTGGAGTCGATCGTCTTATCTTCTCAAAATTCCCATATCACTTACTGTCGATAGATAGACAGCTGGATGGCTAGATGGCCAACTATCAAAGAATCTACTTTAGCTGAAAGTAGGTTTGTCTTGACATGGAGCTGGAAAGTGATGCTGGATTTATGGAGGACAAAGTGGCGCATTACTCCTCTTTTCCTTTTCCTTTCTTGTCCTTTTCTTGACTCATTTTGTCGGCAATCAATCCCGTGAGTGAGTCCCAAAAATCTCCAAAATTTGGATCGGCATCTGTTGGCTCTTGTGATTCGCCTGCCAGTACTGTAAATTCATTTTCATCCTCATAAGGATCAGTATGACCTTCATCTGGATCGTTGTGACTGGTACCAGATTTCATGCTAGTATCATCACGGTTAAATGACTGAAGAAATTGTTCTTTCATGTAGTCCACACTTTTGATGACCAATTCTTGTTCTGAAAGTGCTGGATATTTTTGTCGTAATTCATTTTAAATTTGGACAAATGGATTCTAGACTGTAGGTGCTGCTGGATTAGCTTGGAAGTAGCATCCCAGCAAGCCTGTGTATGACCTTTGATTTTCTGGAGAAGTTCTTGATGAGGTTTGGGATCATCCATTTTATTCCACCATTTATAAAAGAAAACTCGTTTTAAACGAGGAATTTTATTCTAGAAATCACATTGGAAATCCCATTTCCAAATCTAGGGAATACCAAAGCGGATAACAAAATGGACTGTAGAATTTGGTATTCAGATTGATGCCTTTCCAGAAGATGTTCGCAATGCATTCAAAGAATGGCAGATTGCATACAGCCACCTTCCAGGATACAAGGACATATCTATGTCCAAGTTGTATTTAATACAACTTCAGGATCTTTATCCTTTCTTTGCGGAAATACAAATATGTCCACATAGGACTTGTCCAGGTTGCTTTTAAACCTCTGACTCTTTTAGGTCAAAATACCAGTATCCAGTGTACACTACGAGATGGTAGGTGTACCAATTGGAGAGCTTCACTAATGGGAGCCATAGAAACTAGCCTAGCTCATGGTCCAATATATTTTGACATATATCCCAACTTGAGTGTAGCCCTATCAGATCAAAACCTATCTAAGGTTTTAGAACTGAGAATTTTATCTCATGGTTATAAGTATCTTCTAGGGTCACCACCTTTTACAGTAATATCCAGAATTTATTTAAAGGTTTTATCAACTTCAAATCCTTATATTAGAAAGCAGAGTGACCAAGGTCACACAGGGCTTATTGACACCAATCCTTACAGTAGTCAAGTTACCATTCCTAAAATGATTGAATGGGAAAAAATTACTTTTCTAAAAAAATGGCAAATAACTAATGTTGTTCCTCCAACACCAATTGTTCGACACAATTTGGATGATGTTATACAAACAGAAGGAGGTAATGTTTACCTTCGTTTCCAACGACCTCAAAGGCAATTATCCAGAAGTCTGTCAACCGCCAGTATCAGATCTACTCCCTCTTTTAGAGAAGCATATAGGGCAGACTTTCCTGAGTCATCCAGACACTCTAGTGCTAAACCTGTAGAATATGTTATCCAAGGTATGCCATCAAGACCACCAAGTAATCCAGACCACATCGACCCTATGGATCCAGTTGTCCAAGGATTACAATTTTCAACCAATAGAATCCCACATGGTATTTATGAACCTCAGGAATCCAGTAGCAAAGAACCTTATAGTCCTACTGCCAGTGATATGAATTTTGAAGTTTAATGGATTTTAATCCCGGTAGTGAAAACAGGAAAATCCTAAATCAAGATTTTTACCAGGAAAAATATTCAAAATTCAAAGAATGGTATTTTGCAAATCACACTCCAGAACAATTAACAGAAACTAAAATCCAGTACTATAAACATTTAAAATAAAACCAAAGGAATCAACCTTTTCCATTATGGTTTATGGAAAGTGGTAATATATCAAATTCACAAATAAATGTCTTAGAAAATATTCAGAAAAATCGGGTAACTACTGATGGCAATATTATTACATCAGTACATCCTCCTGCAAAATCTTTAGAATTACTTCCTAGAGATTCTACTACCAGCCAACCCTTAGTTATTACTGCTTTTGTAGAACCTCCTGCAAAAAGCACTAATGCGGTGACAGTTAAACAAATTATTCCTATTCTAAAACAGAATAATTATACTAATCTTTTCTGTCAAACTATGGGAAAGCAGTTAACCAGAATTGAAGAAATAGTTGTTCATATTAAGGACACCTGTCATCTCCAAACTAAGACTCCAGACATATAACTTGTAGCTTTTAAGCCTACTCCTACAGTAACAAATTTTAACTTAAAACCTAAAAAAGATAATACAGAATTCGTGGATACTCTTTTAACTAAGATTAAAAATCTTCATATAGGAGAATCATCTCAAGTTAATATGTTATCCAGAGATCATTTCCAAGAGATAGATGAAAATTATTAGAATTTGGATCCTCATCAAATATTTGAAATCCAGGTTAATTTCCTAAATGAACCTTCTTCAATAAATAAAGTCAATTATGGGACCAATGTAGACAGAACTGCTTATACTGCCCCAAGCAGATATTATTATTCCAGACCTAGCCCTATGGAACTTCTTTATGAAGAAGATTTCCTCCATAGTCAGAAATCTTACCACAGTAGAACCATTTATGAATGGAATATTGATGGTCTTACAGAATATCAAATATTCGAAGTCCTTCAGCATATGATTATGTTTGCCACCGTATGCAAACAAAATGAGAATACTGACCATCAAGTTGCCCGATTTATAGTCAGTGGCTTTACCGGGTTACTCAAAGGATGGTGGGATAGTATTCTCACTACAGCACAAAATAATGAAATTTTAGGTTCTACTCGTATAAAAACTGATCCAGACACCAGAGCTGAAACTACTGAGCAAGATACTGATTACACTTTGGTAAACACTATAGTTCTCCATTTCATTGGTGCCCTAACCGGTATTGAAGATCGGAGTAGAGAACTATTACAGAAATTACGATGTCCATCTTTATCTCATTATAGATGGTATAAGGATGTATTCTTAATGAAAGTACATCATCGGGCTGATGCTAATTCAGACCATTGGAAAGCCAAATTTATTGATGGTCTTCCTACTCTTTTTGCCGAAAGAGTAAGAAAGAAGTTAAGAGATCGTCATAATCAATTGGCTATCCCATACAGTAGGTATACCTATGGCCAACTCGTAGGCATTATCACTGATGAAGGACTTGCTTTATGTAATGATCTTAAACTACAGAAACTGATGAAACACCAACATCTTACAGGAAGGAAAGAATTAGGCGAATTTTGTGAACAATTTTCCTATGATACAAAATTACAATATCCTCACAAACAGAAGAGACATAAAATTGGAAAATCTTCCAAGTATTATTCCAAAAAATCCAGAAAACATAAATATGTTAAAAATCCAATTTAGCCACAAATACCTTCAAAAGGTAAGCAAAAATATTCCAAGAAGAAATCTAAATCCACAATTAAATGCTATAAATGTGGACAGATAGGCCATTATGCTAATCATTGTAAATCAAAATTACAACAGAAGCTTAATGAACTATCAATCGATAATGATATTCAGCAACAGATTCTTGGAATACTTTCTGATGAATCAGACACTTCTTCTAATGAAGAAGATGAAATTGCAGCTTTATACTCTTCAAGAAGTGAGAATGAGTCCAATGACTCTCCAAAAATTTGTGAATGTAAAAATCACATAAATCATATATCTGATGAAGTCAACTATTGGAAAGCCATAGTTGAAATGAACGGACTTGATATTGGAGGACCCAGTATCAATGTTCTTACAGAAGAAGAACAGAATATGATTACTTTTGCTGATCAGATTTCTAATCCATAAATGAAATTAAAATTCTTGGAATTATGTTTGCAACATCTGAAGAAGGAAGAAATTCTTCCTCCTCAACGTTACAGTATGAAAGAAGTCTTTCAAACACTCTAACCTGTAACTGAAGAAAAGCCTTTAACTATCCAGGACTTGAAAATGGAAGTCAATGCTTTAAAAGTTGAAATTAAACATTTGCAAACTTCTAATATTGCTATTAATTATGAAATAAAAAAGATTAATAGTAAGATCCAGCATAAGGAAAAAGGAATCATAAGTAATGAATCCACTTCTGAATCTCTTCCTAGTTCAGAAACAAAGGAACCTGATTACCTCATGCTCATGAGTACAGTTACTTTTCAGAAATGGTATATCAGAATCACTTTTATGATAAAAACCCGATTTTATTATAAAAGATGCAATTGCCCTTGTACATAGTGGAGCTGATATGAACTGTATTCATGAAGGATTAATTCCTACTAAATACTTTCATAAAAGAACTCAATCGCTTACCAGTGCAAGTGGTAATTCTTTATTCATTTAGTATAAACTTCCAGAAGTATTAATTTGTAATCAAGGATTATGTCTTCCGACTTCTTTTGTTCTTATTAAAAACATGTCTCAGGCTATAATCCTAGGAACACCTTTTTTGTGTTTACTTATGCCAATTTCTAAAATTGATTCTATTGGCATACACACAACCTTAAATAATCAACCGATTATTTTTGAATTCATTACAGAACCTTATACCAAAGAATTAGATCAGATTAAGGATCTAGTTAATTTCAAAGTAAAACAAATTAATTTCCTACAAAAGGAAATTATCTTTTTAACCACAGAACAACGACTTCAACAGTCTTCTTTCTAGGAAAAAATTAAATCACTTGGACAAGAATTTCAACATGAAATCTGCAGTGATATTCCAAATGCCTTTTGGAGTAGGAAGAAACACATAGTTTCTTTTCCTTATAAACCAGGTTATGATGAGCGGAAAATGCCTACTCGCGCTCGACCTAGTCAAATGAAAAAAGAGTATTTAGAACTCTGTAAGTCAGAAATTAATACTCTTCTCCACAAACAGCTCATTCGCTCCAGTAGATCTCCTTGGAGTTGTACTGCCTTTATGTTAATAAAAATGCAGAAATTGAAAGAGGTGTGCCAAGATTGGTAATCAACTATAAAGCTCTTAATGAAGCCTTACAATGGATAAAGTATCCAGTTCCCAATAAAAAAGATCTTTTAGATCGTCTTCAGGATGTAGTCATATTCTCTAAATTTGACATGAAATCAGGATATTGGCAAGTCCAAATCGCCGAAGCAGACAGATACAAAACTGCTTTTACAGTACCCTTTGGGCATTTTGAATGCAATGTTATGCCATTTGGATTAAAAATGCACCTTCTGAATTCCAGCATATTATGAATGATATATTCAATCCTTATACAGAATTTTCTATTTGCTATATTGATGATGTATTAACATTTTTAAGCATGTTATTATTAAAAATGGCTTAGTTGTTTCTGCATCAAAAATGTAACTTTTCCAAACTACAATTCGATTTTTGGGTCATAATATCCATAATGGTACTATTATTCCCATAAATAGAAGCATGGAATTTGCATCTAAATTTCCAGATGAAATGAAAGACAAAACTCAATTACAGAGATTTTTAGGAAGTTTAAATTATATCCATGATTACTATCCTAACCTTGCTACAGATGTTGCTATTTTATATTTCCGACTTCGAAAAAATCCTCTTCCATGGGGTCCAAAACATACAGAAGCTGTTCAGAAGATCAAGGCTAGAGTCAAAACTCTACCCTGTCTTTTTTTACTAAATCCAGGAACAAATCTGCCTATTGGCTACTGCCGTTAGGCCTCCCTCTCCAGCACAGTAGATCATGAGACCATAGATGTGATAATTAGGATAAAATAAAATAAAACTATAATTAATATTATTCATGGGTTAGTGCTTAATGATGAGTAGTACAGTGTTAGGGTTAGTGGGACGTCACCCAAGTCGCGTAGAGTCAGGCTGTTAGCAGTGATTGCGGTTAGGTCCTTCTCGTAAGTCCTTGACAGACGTGCTAGCTTTAGCCTGTGTCAAGCACCATTATTAATATGTGTTATTCCTTCCGTCATGTTCAATGATATACTCAATTGATTAGTTTTAATTCACCTAATGATCATGCAGTGTCTACAACAATCAAAACTATCCTCCACCGATAGTCCAAAACAATTATTTCTAAACAGATAATAAATTATCAAACAGATAAATTATCTACAATTTCAAAAGTGAGTGATTAATTAATCCAACTCCACCATTAAATCTCATAATTACCCAATTTCATTATTTCCAACTCGATTTCATGCTTTCATAATTGTCCCAAATTAATTATACAAATTAATTCATAACAACAAATTAGGGCTTTTCTCACCCTTTTTTCAACATTGACCCAAAGGTCCAAATATCATCAATGAACATCAATAACCTCATTTTAAGACACAAAATACTCATGTATGGGTCAAAAGAACAAAACCCCTCTTTATACATTTTGAAACCCTAACACCCAAAATTTCCCAACTTCAACATTTAATCAAAATGACTACAAGTTTATGTCAAAGACCATAAGTATGAGTAGTAATCCCTACCTCAAATTTCGGAGCTCAAAGGAGAAGATGAAGAAATTCGAAGGTGCTCCAAACTCAATGATTTTCGGATCAAAATGTAGCTCACACCAAGCTCCACACTTTTTACAAAGGGGCTCGGGTGGAAGATCACTAAAACTAGATGATTTCTTGGAGAGAAGATGTAATCTAGAGTGAGAAGCTCTCAAGTTTGGGTTTTGAAAAGCTAGAGAGAGAGAGAGAGTCGAAAAAGTGATCCAAAATATCTTCATCTCGGACTGATATAAAACACAGTCGGCCCGAGCGTGGAACGCCCCACTCGAGCGTCAGACACAGACCCTCGCTCGAGCGTGAAAAGCAACGCTCGAACGTTGAATGCACACTTCCAAAAGTTCTGCAGACGAAGGTCCCCGCTCGAGCATGAAAGTGGACGCTTGAGCGTCCGATGACCTACAGAGAAAAATACTATAGACTGAATAATCCCACTCAAGCGCCAAACTGCCCGCTCGAGCGGAGGAACAAAAGCAAAGGGCCCGCTTGAGCGTCAAAAGCCCCGCTCGAGCGTGAAGACCAAAATCTGGGCATCAACTTTTGGTTTCCAAACACAACCAACCTATTTCAAACGTGCCTAACACAACCCAAGACTCAAATACTATGAATACAGAATGGGAATGAGAAAAACAACAACAACACATCCACGGAATTGAGTCCAGAATACAATAAACAAAGATGGGAAAACTGGGATCGCTATAATTGTTGTAGAAACCGAATGAGGACTAGGTAAATTGAAACTAGTCATATGAATTATGTCATTGAATATGACGGTTTGATTAAATTGTTGAATGTATGAATTTTGGTAGTCGTTATATATGACATGCTTTTAAATACATTGTATATGTACTCCATTATTAGGAGGAGATAAGGGATGTACTCCATTGTTTGGGAGGAGATAGGGATGGACTCCATTGAAAACTAAGTTAGCCGGAGTGTCCAGGGTGAAAGTCCCGAACCCTCGGATGTGATTCCGTAAAATGGCAAGAAAATGAAAGTGATTGAATAATGAAGTGTTGATAAATGAGTTGTAGTCTCGTTTGAATTGTTTAAATTACAATGAACTATATCAATGAATTGATTTGGTTAAATGAATGGAAATAGACTGAAATATAGATGTCGATACTAATTGGTCATGGAAAGGATGTAAGTTGGTTTGCAAGTATTGAACATTTATCTGATGTTGATATCTTAGTTAATTCTCATATATTATTTTCACATATCTCTGCTGGGTTTTAGCTCACCCTACTTGGGAAACCATTTTCAGGTACAGGTGACATGCCGCCTCCAAGGACATAGCTTAGGTGGTTTAGGTGGCTCAAAAACAAATTTTTGCCACCTGGCAGGGCCAACTTTCAGTTTTTGATTTTGATATTGAATATATTAAAGGAGAAACTAATTCTCTCCTAGACTTTCTGACCCGCGAATATTTGCAGGGTCCTGATGCAGAATAAGGGCCGAGGCTCCAGCAGACGGGGCCGCGGTAGGGGCAATCCCTACAATACAGAATTTCCAGGGCTATATGCCACTTCCAGTAAAAAAGGGGAATCTAGCCGTTCGGCTAAAGATGTCCTCCTCACTCCAGTACCATATGTCCAGAATTTTATTATTGAGGAAACAGTCCTTTACATTGAAAATTTTGATATTCAATGGATGAAAGATCCATGGGAAATTAAAAGGAGGTATTTGACTACCCAACATTCATTACCTCACTTTGATCAAAACAGATATATCTATGAGCAGATCCTTGTTGATACTGCCTCTGTCGACTTCAAACATACTCTTGCTGAGCCCAATCGCACAGCTAGTCCCATTAATTACAGCAAAGCTACTATCCAGCAGATCTTGCAGATGCCAGCCTGGGGCATGCATCCTCATGTTACTCGTACCCTTGAGATCGAAAATAAGGAATCTCATTACAGCTATTGGGATTACATTAATGCTTTTTCTCAAGCATTTTATTATATGAATCCCCCACGGAACCATTCTTGGTTCTTTCGTGTCCTTCCCGACCTTTTACACAACGATCTCCCCAACTGGTTTCTCGTTTGGTGGGATAAATTTGGTATTCACATTGTTGCCTTTCCAGAAAATGTTCGCAATGCTTTAAAAGAATGGCAGATTGCATACAGCCATTGTAATGACCCCAAAATGCGTATAGAAAGTCATCCTTATTTAATTAGGGGTTAATGTGTTTTAATTCAACTATATCTATCGGAATTAAAGACTTATCTGCTGAGTTATGGCGACCTTTATTGTATCGGCTTGGAATTTTTTTACCCTCCGCTCCAGCATGGGCTCATTTTTGACATTCTTAATAGTGTATTTGGAATGTTCTTACCTTATTTTGGGGTATTGTTTGAGGTGGTGGTATGATGGTAAAGTAAGATTGGACCAACGAATTTAATTCGAATAATTAACCTACGATCAGCCGTCATTCATTTGTCCTTTTCTTTTTCCACACTTTGAATTTGAATGTGAGGTTAGAACCATTGGAAGCTTATTTCCGGGGCTTCGATTTGGACACAAGAACGACCTAGAACGGTGTCCCGATGAGAGAGTTATACCCATTTGAAGTTTTCACATCTGTGCTGGAAGCAGAGCCATACGTGCGGGGAATAGCGCCGCGCGTGCGGTCTGTGTGGGACAGCAGCTCAAAAACGGGATTTTTGGACCATTCCTTGCAATTTCTTTTCCTCTCTTCTTCTCCCCTCTTTCATGTCCGAAACCCTAGCTTCCAAAACCTTGATTTCCTCCACTTTTATCAACAAATCCTCCATGGATCTTGTATCAAGGATGGAGAACAAGAAAGGGTCAACATTTCCAACCAATTGAATTTCGAAATTGAGGTGGAATCTTATCCAAGCTCGCTCCTTTATTTGTTCTTCGAGGTAGGGGTTCTAGATCTCCTCAATACTTACATCTATGGATAGATTTATGGTGACTTCAGTATATTAATGTAAAAATCTTCATTTTTATCATCTAGGGCATATTATGAGATTTGGGGATTTAGAGTTTGAAATGTTGGAAGTTAAATTGGTGAGTTAAAATGATGAATTGTGAATCCTAGAAGTAGAATCATTGGGAAAATTGGAATTAAAAGTGGTGATTTAAGAAGTGTAAATTTTTCTTAAATATCCTCATTTTTCTTGAAACCCTAGGTTGATTAATGATGATACCCAATGTTTTGGCCCAAATTGAAAGTAGAATAATGAAATTGAGGTTTTGAATTATATGTCTTCAAGTTTAATTAGAATTTGGAAATGTTTGAAAATTATGTTTAAAATTTGCGAATGAACTTTGTTATGAATATTGGAATTCATGCTATCATGTGAAGAGAAAATTGGGGAAATAATCTATTAATGGTATGAATAATATGAACTTGGTTTTGGAATATTGAAATGGGATTCAAGGATTTATTTTGAATTATGTTAATTACAAATGGTGTTGATGAACTAAGTGATATTGACTTTGTTGAATTATGTGAATTGTGTAGGGTCAGCTACAGGGACGGATCAAGCACCTGAACGCTGTGAGTAGTAGTACTTTGATGTACCTTTAACCGTTTATCATTATTGATGTTAAATCTTCGTCGTAAGAATTATGTTGACATAAATGTTATGTATGCTATGTGAGAAACACTGTGACATTATGGAAACTTCAAAAGAGTTTGTGAAGTTATGTATGTTATGTGAGAAACATTATGAAATTATGAAAACATCAAAAGAACTCGTGAAGATCAAACCTATGTGGCCAAGGGTCGACTTGTGACTTATGAAGCTATGAGGCCAAGGGCCAAACTTGTGAACTTGTGAATCCAAAGGGCCGAAGGCCGATGTGATAAGTTGTAAATCTATGAAACCCAAAGGCTATTGTGAATGTGTGAAGCCCTCAGGCCAAGGGCCGAGCTGTGAAATTGTGAAACCAATAAAGTCATCTATAATCTAATGAAAATGTACTTACTTTTCGTTACTAATTATCAGGAATGTCCTGTTAACTTTACGTTAATTATGTCAACTCATGGAAATGATGTAACGGTTACCATTAGGACTCTATTAATTACAAGGCAAGGTAACTATGTTAACATAAAAGAATGATTAAACAAAGGTGTATGCTATTGACTAATAGAGCACATAAAGTAAGTCATTTACCCAAAAGAATTTATGTTCATTCTTGAAGAATGGATTATGAGTAAATATAAGAGTAGCTATGTGTATCCAGATGAATTGAAGTTATTTTGCTATGTTGCTTATGAATTGGAAGTTATCCAGAATCTACGATATAAGTGCAAAGTTTAGCGTCATTGTGTGACCCTCATGAGAATGTGAATTAGTCTCTCATTGTTAAGCGTACGATAATGACATGATACAACAAGAAATGCTCTAGTTATGATATGTTCCGTTTGAATTAATGAATGATGTTCAAGCATGTTTCAGGCATGTTTCCAGTATGTTACAAGTTCAAGTATGTTCAGGTATGTTTCAAGTATAAGTTACAAGTTTAAGTCTGTTACAAGCTTATGTATGTTACAAGTTTATGTTGTTACAAGTTTATGTATGTTACAAGTTCAAGGATGTTACAAGTTCTTTGTATCAAGGGCTTCATGCCAACTTTTCAAGGGCTTTCATGCCATATGTTTCAAGGGCCTTAGTGCCATATGTTACAAGGGCTTTATGCCACATGTTTCAAGGGCCTTAGTACCATATGTTGCAAGGGCTTTATGCCACAAGTTTCAAGGGCCTCGTGCCACCATGTTTCAAGGGCTTATAGCCACCATGTTTCAAGGGCCTCGTGCCACCACGTTTCAAGGGCTTATAGCCACCATGTTTATGTTGCAAGATTGAACCTAAGGCCGTTATGTACTCAGCACAAAATCAGACTAACTATGTGAACTCTACATCTTTATATGCATTGCTATGTGTTATGTTTCAAGTTAAGCATCGTTTTATTTATGTATTACTATTCACTGAGCTTGGCTCACTCTGTTTAATGTCTGTTTCTGTAGGTAACCAACCAGGTGGTCAGTCCTAGTCATGACACCTGTTTTCTTTTGTCAACCTTCGTGGGTTCAGGCACTGCACGAAGCCATTTATTTTTGTAAAGTCTATTGAAATGTTAGCTTAATTTTGATTACCCATTTAAGGTTGAAGACGTAGAACTTCAATGATTTATGTATAAACACAATGATGGGGCTGGGTCTATACGTATGTTTGTTTATCACCGATGCTACAAAATATGGTTTGGAACTTTATCCATTTTCCATGATGAATGTGATGTATAAGAGGTCCTGGCATGTAGATGTAGCTCAATGGAATTTATATGTATAGTTATTTTCTTACTTTATGCTTCCGATGAGGCCCCGTATGTTATTTACAACAGGTTAAGTGTTCGTTTTCGAACGGGTCATGCCCAAACTTTCAGGGGCGGGTTTGGGGTGTGACAGCCACCTTCCAGGATACATGGACATATCTATGTCCAAATCTAAAGTCCATTTTGTTATCCGCTTTGGTATCCCCTAGATTTGGAAATGGGATTTCCAATGTGATTTCCAGAATAAAATTCCCCGTTTAAAATGAGTTTTCTTTTATAAATGGTGGAATAAAATGGATGATCCCAAACCTCATCAAGAACTTCTCCAGAAAATCAAAGGTCATACACAGGCTTGCTGGGATGCTACTCCCAAGCTAATCCCAGCTGCACCTACAGTCTAGAATCCATTTGTCCAAATTCAAAATGAATTACGACAAAAATATCCAGCACTTTCAGAACAAGAATTGGTCATTAAAAGTATGGACTACATGAAAGAACAATTTCTTCAGTCATTTAACCGTGATGATACTAGCATGAAATCTGGTACCAGTCACGACGATTCAGATGAAGGTCATACTAATCGTTATGAGGATGAAAATGAATTTACAGTACTGGTAGGCGAATCACAAGATCCAGCAGATGCCGATCCAAATTTTGGAGATTTTTGGGACTCACTCACGGGATTGATTGCCGACAAAATGAGTCAAGAAAAGGACAAGAAAGGAAAAGGAAAAGACGAGTAATGCGCCACTTTGTCCTCCATTAATCTAGCATCACTTTCTAGCTCCATGTCAAGACAAACCTACTTTCGGCTAAAGTAGATTCTTTGATAGTTGGCCATCTAGCCATCCAACAGTCCATCTACCGACACTAAGTGATAAGGGAATTTCGAGAAAATAAGACGATCGACTCCAAGCCAACCAGGACACGCCACTTGCCTTGCTCATCCTTATCCATTATCTTTTACTTTATTATATAAGGGATGCCTCACCCTCGTTGAAGGCACGCTTTGAATATTTTAAGTTTTTTAGTTTATAAAGCTGTACTCTCTCCCTCTCTCAGTGTGTAATTTTCTTTCAACCGTTTGAAGTATAATAAAAGAATAGTTGCAGTACTAATTATAAGTATTTCTTACTCTTCTTTTGATGTATGTCTGTTTATACTCTTCCTATATTAAATGATATATTAGCTTTTCATATTAAAAGAAGAAATAACTTTTTAGAAAACTTTTTAGCTATTTGGCCTAATGACCCTTGGCGTCTCCAGCAATTAGAAGAGACTAATCGACAGATTAACCAAGTCTAGTTGCAAATCTAGGAACAAATCTGCCTATTGGCTGCGACCGTTAGGCCTCCCCCTCCAGCACAGTAGATCATGAGACCATAGATGTGAAAATTAGAATAAAATAAAATAAAACTATAATTAATATTATTCCTGGGTTAGTGCTTAATGATGGGTAGTACAGTGTTAGGATTAGTGGGACGTAACCCAAGTCGCGTAGAGTCAAACCGTTAGTAGTGATTGCGGTTAGGTCCTTCTCGTAAGTCGTTGACAGACGTGCTAGCTTTAGCCTGTGTCAAGCACCATTATTGGTATTAAAGACAAGTTTAATGTTGGTTATAGTTAGTTTTATTTTATTTTAATTATACATTTATGGTCATCATACAACTCTATGTCTACTACTCCTACAGAAGATGTTACATCTACAGTAGCCAACATAGTGGCCAATACAGTAGCTTCTACATCAGAAGCCAAAGAACTCGTAGCTTATCAAGATGTTAAGAAAGCACTTGATAAGTGGACCATACCAAAAGTAAAACCAGATACCATCTATAAGATAGGTATGCTTGATTTCTCCAGTCAAAGAATCATTAAAACTTTTGAGCATGCAGCTTCAATCCAAAATAATGATGAACTTATGTATTTAATACAACTTCAGGATCTTTATCCTTTCTTGCAGAAATACAAATATGTCCACATAGGACTTGTCCAGGTTGCATTTAAACCTCTGACTCTTTTAGGTCAAAATACAAGTATCCAGTGTACACCACGAGATGGAAGGTGTACCAATTGGAGAGCTTCACTAATGGGAGCCATAGAAACTAGCCTAGCTCATGGTCCACTATATTTTGACATATATCCCAACCTGAGTGTAGCCCTATTAGATCAAAACCTATCTAAGGTTTTAGAACTGAGAATTTTATCTCATGGTTATGAGTATCTTCCAAGGTCACCACCTTTTACAGTAATATCCAGAATTTATTTAAAGGATTTATCAACTTTAAATCCTTATTTTAGAAAGCAGAGTGATCAAGGTCACACAGTTCTTATTGACACCAATCTTTACAGCAGTCAAGTTGCTGTTCCTAAAATGATTGAATGGGAAAAAATTACTTTTCCAGAAAAATGGCAAATGACTAATGCTGTTCCTCCTAGACCAATTGTTCGACACAATTTGGATGATGTTATACAAACAGAAGGAGGTAATGTTTACCTTCGTTTCCAACGACCTCAAAGGCAATTATCCAGA
Source organism: Camellia sinensis (assembly GCF_055761805.1). Taxonomy (NCBI): domain Eukaryota; kingdom Viridiplantae; phylum Streptophyta; class Magnoliopsida; order Ericales; family Theaceae; genus Camellia; species Camellia sinensis. Next base: position 142,752,794 of record NC_138962.1, read on the forward strand.
AGTCTGTCAACTGCCAGTATCAGATATACACCCTCTTTTAGAGAAGCATATAGGGTAGACTTTCCTGAGTCATCCAGACACTCTAGTGCTGAACCTGTAGAATCTGTTATCCAAGGTATGCCATCCAAACCACCAAGTAATCCAAACCACATTGACCCTATGGATCCAGTTGTCCAAGGATTACAATTTTCAACCAATACAATCCCACATGGTATTTATGAACCTCGGGAATCCAGTAGTAAAGGACCTTATAGTCCTACTGCCAGTGATATGAATTTTGAAGTTTAATGGATTTTAGTCCCGGTAGTGAAAACAGGAAAATCCTAAATCAGGATTTTTACCAAGAAAAATATGCAAAATTCAGAGAATTGTATTTTGCAAATCACACTCCAGAACAATTAATAGAAACTAAGATCCAGTACTATAAACATTTAAAATAAAACCAAAGGCTTCAACCTTTTCCATTATGGTTTATGGAAAGTGGTAATATATCAAATTCACAAATAAATGTCTTAGAAAATATTCAGAAAAATTGGGTAACTACTGATGGCAATATTATTACATCAGTACATCCTCCTGCAAAATCTTTAGAATTACTTCCTAGAGATTCTACTACCAGCCAACCCTTAGTTATTACTGCTTTTGTAGAACCTCCTGCACAAAGCACTAATGCGGTGACAGTTAAACAAATTATTCCTATTCTAAAACAGAATAATTATACTAATCTTTTCTGTCAAACTATGGGAAAGTAGTTAACCAGAATTGAACAAACAGTTGTTCATATTAAGGACACCTGTCATCTCCAACCTAAGACTCCAGACATACAACTTGTAGCTTTTAAGCCTACTCCTACCGTAACAAATTTTAACTTAAAGCCTAAAAAAGATAATACAAAATTCATGGATACTCTTCTAACTAAGATTAAAAATCTTCATATAGGAGAATCATCTCAAGTTAATATGTTATCCAAAGATCATTTCCAGGAGATAGATGAAAATTACCAGAATTTGGATCCTCATCAAATATCTGAAATCCAGGTTAATTTCCAAAAATGAACCTTCTTCAATAAATAAAGTCCATTATGGGACAAATGTAGATAGAATTGCTTATACTACCCCAAGCAGATATTATTATTCCAGACCTAGCCCTATGGATCTTCTTTATGAAGAAGATTTCCTCCATAGTCAGAAATCTTACCACAGTAGAACCATTTATGAATGGAATATTGATGGTCTTACAGAATATCAAATATTCGAAGTCCTTCAGCATATGCTTAAGTTTGCCACCGTATGCAAACAAAATGAGAATACTGACCATCAAGTTGCCCGATTTGTAGTTAGTGGCTTTACCGGGTTACTCAAAGGATGGCGGGATAATATTCTCACTACAGCACAAAATAATGAAATTTTAGGTTCTACTCGTATAAAAACTGATCCAGACACCAGAGCTGAAACTACTGTGGAAGATACTGATTACACTTTGGTAAACACTATAGTTCTCCATTTCATTGGTGCCGTAACCGGTATTGAAGATCGGAGTAGAGAACTATTACAGAAATTACGATGTCCATCTTTATCTCATTATAGATGGTATAAGGATGTATTCCTAATGAAAGTACAGCATAGGGCTGATGCTAATTCAGACCATTGGAAAGCCAAATTTATTGATGGTCTTCCTACTCTTTTTGCCGAAAGAGTCAGAAAGAAGTTAAGAGATCGTCAAAATCAATTGGGTATCCCATACAGTAGGTATACCTATGGCCAACTCGTAGGCATTATCACTGATGAAGGACTTGCTTTATGTAATGATCTTAAACTACAGCAACTGATGAAACACCAACATCTTACAGGAAGGAAAGAATTAGGCGAATTTTGTGAACAATTTTCCTATGATACAAAATTACAGTATCCTCACAAACAGAAGAGACATAAAATTGGAAAATCTTCCAAGTATTATTCCAAAAAATCCAGAAAACATAAAAATGTTAAAAATCCAATTCAGTCACAAATACCTTCAAAAGGTAAGCAAAAATATTCCAAGAAGAAATCTAAATCCACAATTAAATGCTATAAATGTGGACAGATAGGCCATTATGCTAATCATTGTAAATCAAAATTACAACAGAAGCTTAATGAACTATCAATCGATAATGATATTCAACAACAGATTTTTAGAATACTTTCTGATGAATCAGACACTTCTTCTACTGAAGAAGATGAAATTGCAGCTTTATACTCCTCAGGAAGTGGGAATGAGTCCGATGACTCTCCAGAAATTTGTGAATGTAAAAATCACATAAATCATATATCTGATGAAGTCAACTATTGGAAAGCCATAGTTGAAATGAACGGACTTGATATTGGAGGACCCAGTATCAATGTTCTTACAGAAGAAGAACAGAATATGATTACTTTTGCTGATCAGATTTCTAATCCAGAAATGAAATTAAAATTCTTGGAATTATGTTTGCAACATCAGAAGAAGGAAGAAATTCTTCCTCCTCAACGTTACAGTATGAAAGAAGTCTTTCAAACACTCTAACCTGTAACTGAAGAAAAGCCTTTAACTATCCAGGACTTGAAAATGGAAGTCAATGCTTTAAAAGTTGAAATTAAACATTTGCAAACTTCTAATAGTGCTATTAATTATGAAATAAAAAAGATTAATAGTAAGATCCAGCATAAGGAAAAAGGAATCATAAGTAATGAATCCACTTCCGAATCTATTCCTAGTTCAGAAACAAAAGAACCTGATTACCTCATGCTCATGAGTGCAGTTACTTTTCAGAAATGGTATATCAGAATCACTTTTATGATAAAACCCGATTTTATTATAAAAGATGCAATTGCCCTTGTAGATAGTGGAGCTGATATGAACTGTATTCATGAAGGATTAATTCCTACTAAATACGTTCATAAAACAACTCAATCACTTACCAGTGCAAGTGGTAATTCTTTATTCATTCAGTATAAACTTCCAGAAGTATTAATTTATAATCAAGGATTATGTCTTCCGACTTCTTTTGTTCTTATTAAAAACATGTCTCAGGCTATAATCCTAGGAACACCTTTTCTGTGTTTACTTATGCCAATTTCTAAAATTGATTCTATTGGCATACACACAACCTTAAATAATCAACCGATTATTTTTTAATTCATTACAGAACCTTATACCAAAGAATTAGATCAGATTAAGGATCTAGTTAATTTCAAAGAAAAACAAATTAAATTCCTACAAAAGGAAATTAGCTTTTTAACCACAGAACATCGACTTCAACAGTCTTCTTTCCAGCAAAAAATTAAATCACTTGAACAAGAATTTCAACATGAAATCTGCAATGATATTCCAAATGCCTTTTGGAGTAGGAAGAAACACATAGTTTCTCTTCCTTATGAACCAGGTTATGATGAACTGAAAATCCCTACTCGCGCTCGACCTAATCAAATGAAAAAAGAGTATTTAGAACTCTGTAAGTCAGAAATTAATACTCTTCTCCAGAAACAGCTCATTCGCTCCAGTAGATCTCCTTGGAGTTGTACTGCCTTTTATGTTAATAAAAATACAGAAATTGAAAGAGGTGTGCCAAGATTGGTAATCAATTATAAACCTCTTAATGAAGTCTTACAATGGATAAGGTATCCAGTTCCCAATAAAAAAGATCTTTTAGATCGTCTTCAGGATTCAGTCATATTCTCTAAATTTGACATGAAATCAGGATATTGGCAAGTCCGAATCGCCGAAGCAGACAAATACAAAATTACTTTTATAGTACCCTTTGGGCATTTTGAATGGAATGTTATGCCATTTGGATTAAAAAATGCACTTTCTGAATTCCAGCATATTATGAATGATATATTCAATCCTTATATAGAATTTTTCGTTTGCTATATTGATGATGTATTAATATTTTCATCATCAATTGAGCAGCATATGAAACATCTTAACATTTTTAAGCATGTTATTATTAAAAATGGTTGAGTTGTTTCTGCATCAAAAATGCAACTTTTCCAAACTACAATTCGATTTTTGGGTCATAATATCCATAATGGTACTATTATTCCCATAAATAGAAGCACGGAATTCGTATCTAAATTTCCAGATGAAATGAAAGAAAAAACTCAATTACAGAGATTTTTAGGAAGTTTAAATTATATCATCCTAACCTTGCTACAGATGCTGCAATTTTATATTTCCGACTTCGAAAAAATCCTCCACCATGGGGTCTAGAACATACAGAAGCTGTTCAGAAGATTAAGGCGAGAGTCAAAACTCTACCCTGTCTTTCTTTACCAAATCCAGAATGGAAAAAAATTGTAGAAACTGATGCCTCTAACTTAGGTTATGGCGGCATACTTAAACAATTTAATCCCAACAGTAAAAAGGAAGAACTTTTAAGGTTTACTTCTGGTATTTGGCATCAAGCTGCTAAAAATTATCCTACAATTAAACAAGAATGTTTAGCTATTGTTAAATGTGTCTTCGGGAAGCACACGAAAGAACCAAGAATGGTTCCGTGGGGGATTCATATAATAAAATGCTTGAGAAAAAACATTAATGTAATCCCAATAGCTGTAACGAGATTCCTTATTTCGGATCTCAAGGGTACGCGTAACATGAGGAAGCACCCCCCAGGCCGGCATCTGCAAGATCTGCTGGATAGTAGCTTTGCTGTAATTAATGGGACTAGCTGTGCGATTGGGCTCAGCAAGAGTATGTTTGAAGTCGACAGAGGCAGTATCAACAAGGATCTGCTCATAGATATATCTGTATTGATCAAAGTGTGGTAATGAATATTGGGTAGTCAAATACCTCCTTTTAATTTCCCATGGATCTTTCATCCATTGAATATCAGAATTTTCAATTTAAAGGACTGTTTCCTCAATAATAAAATTCTGGACATATGGTACTGGAGTGAGGAGGACATCTTTAGCCGAACGGCTAGATTTCCCTTTTTTACTGGAAGTAGCATATGGCCCTAGAAATTCTGTATTGTCGGGATTGCCCCTACTGCGGCCCCGTCTGCCGGAGACTCGGCCCCTATTATGCATTAGGACCCTACAAATATTCGCGGGTTAGAAAGTCTGGACGAGAATTAGTTTCCCCTTTGATATATTCAATATCAAAATCAAAAACTGAAAGTTAGCCATGCCAGGTGGCAAAAATTTGTTTTTGAGCTAGGTTTTTAACATCTTTTTTAAAATCTGTTTTGCTACTGAACAATCAAATCTTATTAAAAAATGTTGATTTAAAAGATCATCCTGGAATTTTAAGACACATTTAACGATAGCTAAACATTCTTGTTTAATTGTGGGATAATTTTTAGCAGCTTGATGCCAAATACCAGAAGTAAACCTTAAAAGTTCTTCCTTTTTACTGTTGGGATTAAATTGTTTAAGTATGCCACCATAACCTAAGTTAGAGGCATCAGTTTCTACAATTGTTTTCCATTTTGGATTTGGTAAAGAAAGACAGGGTAGAGTTTTGACTCTAGTCTTAATCTTCTGAACAGCTTCTATATGTTCTGGACCCCATGGAGGAGGATTTTTTTGAAGTCAGAAATATAAAATAACAGCATTTGTAGCAAGGTTAGGATAGTAATCATGGATATAATTTAAACTTCCTAAAAATCTCTGTAATTGAGTTTTGTCTTTTATTTCATCTGAAAATTTAGATGCAAATTCCATGCTTCTATTTATGGGAATAATAGTACCATTATGGATATTATGACCCAAAAATCGAATTGTAGTTTGGAAAAGTTGCATTTTTGATGCAGAAACAACTAAGCCATTTTTAATAATAACATGCTTAAAAATGTTAAGAGGTTTCATATGCTGGTCAATTAATGAAAAAAATATTAATACATCATCAATATAGCGAATGGAAAACTCTGTATAAGGATTGAATATATCATTCATAATATGCTGGAATTCAGAAGGTGTATTTTTTAATCCAAACGGCATAACATTTTATTCAAAATGCCCAAAGGGTACTGTGAAAGCAATTTTGTATCTGTCTGCTTCGGTGATTTGGACTTGCCAATATCATGATTTCATGTCAAATTTAGAGAATATGATTGCATCCTGAAGACGATCTAAAAGATCTTTTTTATTGGGAATTGGATACCTTATCCATTGTAAGGCTTCATTAAGAGGTTTATAGTTGATTACCAATCTTGGCACACCTCTTTCAATTTCTGCATTTTTATTAACATAAAAGGCAGTACAACTCCAAGGAGATCTACTGGAGCGAATGAGCTGTTTCTGGAGAAGAGTATTAATTTTTGACTTACAGAGTTCTAAATACTCTTTTTTCATTTGACTAGGTCGAGCGCGAGTAGGGATTTTCCGCTCATCATAACCTAGTTCATAAGGAAGAGAAACTATGTGTTTCTTCCTACTCCAAAAGGCATTTGGAATATCACTGCAGATTTCATGTTGAAATTCTTGTTCGAGTGATTTAATTTTTTGTTGGAAAGAAGACTGTTGAAGTCGTTGTTCTGTGGTTAAAAAGCTAATTTCCTTTTGTAGGAAATGAATTTGTTTTTCTTTGAAATTAACTAGATCCTTAATCTGATCTAATTCTTTGGTATAAGGTTTTGTAATGAATTCAAAAATAATCGGTTGATTATTTAAGGTTGTGTGTATGCCAATAGAATCAATTTTAGAAATTGGCAAAAGTAAACACAGAAAAGGTGTTCCTAGGATTATAGCCTGGGACATGTTTTTAATAAGAACAAAAGAAGCCGGAAGACATAATCCTTGATTACAAATTAATACTTCTGGAAGTTTATACTGAATGTATAAAGAATTACCACTTGCACTGGTAAGTGATTGAGTTGTTTTATGAAAGTATTTAGTAGGAATTAATCCTTCCTGAATACAGTTCATATCAGCTCCACTATCTACAAGGGCAATTGCATCTTTTATAATAAAATCGGGTTTTATCATAAAAGTGATTATGATATACCATTTCTGAAAAGTAACTGTACTCAAGAGCATGAGGTAATCAGGTTCTTTTGTTTCTGAACTAGGAATAGATTCGGAAGTGGATTCATTACTTATGATTCCTTTTTCCTTATGCTGGATCTTACTATTAATCTTTTTTATTTCAGAATTAATAGCAATACTAGAAGTTTTTAAATGTTTAATTTCAACTTTTAAAGCATTGACTTCCATTTTCAAGTTCTGGATAGTTAAAGGCTTTTCTTCAGTTACAGGTTAGAGTGTTTGAAAGACTTCTTTCATATTGTAATGTTGAGGAGGAAGAATTTCTTCCTTCTTCTGATGTTGCAAACATAATTCCAAGAATTTTAATTTCATTTCTGGATTAGAAATCTGATCAGCAAAAGTAATCATATTCTGTTATTCTTCTGTAAGAACATTGATGAGTGATCTGATTTATGTGATTTTTACGTTCACAAATTTCTGGAGAGTCATCGAACTCATTCCCACTTCCTGAGGAGTATAAAGCTGCAATTTCATCTTCTTCATTAGAAGAAGTGTCTGATTCATCAGAAAGTATTCTAAGAATCTGTTGCTGAATATCATTATCGATTGATAGTTCATTAAGCTTCTGTTGTAATTTTGATTTACAACGATTAGCATAATGGCCTATCTGTCCACATTTATAGCATTTAATTATGGATTTAGATTTCTTCTTGGAATATTTTTGCTTACCTTTTGAAGGTATTTGTGGCTGAATTGGATTTTTAACATATTTATGTTTTCTGGATTTTTTGGAATAATACTTGGAAGATTTTCCAATTTTATGTCTCTTTTGTTTGTGAGCATACTGTAATTTTGTATCATAGGCAAATTGTTCACAAAATTTGCCTAATTCTTTCCTTCCTATAAGATGTTGGTGTTTCATCTGTTGCTGTAGTTTAAGATCATTACATAAAGCAAGTCCTTCATCAGTGATAATACCTACGAGTTGGCCATAGGTATACCTACTGTATGAGATAGCCAATTGATTATGACGATCTCTTAACTTCTTTCTGACTCTTTCGGCAAAAAGAGTAGGAAGACCATCAATAAATTTGGCTTTCCAATGGTCTGAATTAGCATCAGCCCTATGATGTACTTTCATCAGGAATACATCCTTATACCATCTAAAATGAGATAAAGATGGACATCGTAATTTCTGTAATAGTTCTCTAATCCGATCTTCAATACCGGTTACGGCACCAATGAAATGGAGAACTATAGTGTTGACCAAAGTGTAAATAGCATCTTGCTTAGTAGTTTCAGCTCTGGTGTCTGGATCAGTTTTTATACGAGTAGAACCTAAAATTTCATTATTTTGTGCTGTAGTGAGAATATTATCCCACCATCCTTTGAGTAACCCGGTAAAGCCACTGAGTATAAATCGAGCAACTTGATGGTCAGTATTCTCATTTTGTTTGCATACGGTGGCAAACATAAGCATATGCTGAAGGACTTCGAATATTTGATATTCTGTAAAACCATCAATAGTCCATTCATAAATGGTTCTACTGTGGTAAGATTTCTGACCATGGAGGAAATCTTCTTCATAAAGAAGATCCATAGGGCTAGGTCTAGAATAATAATATCTGCTTGGGGCAATATAAGCAGTTCTGTCTACATTTGTCCCATAATGGACTTTATTTATTGAAGAAGGTTCATTTTGGAAATTAGCCTAGATTTCAGATATTTGATGAGGATCCAAATTCTGATAATTTTCATCAATCTCCTAGAAATGATCTTTGGATAACATATTAACTTGAGAGGATTCTCGTATATAAAGATTTTTCATCTTGGTTAAAAGAGTATCCATGAATTCTGTATTATATTTTTTAGGTTTTAAGTTAAAATTTGTTACTGTAGGAGTAGGTTTAAAAGCTACAGGTTGTATGTCTGGAGTCTTAGGTTGGAGATGACAGGTGTCCTTAATATGAACAATTGTTTCTTCAATTCTGGTTAACTGCTTCCCCATAGTTTGACAGAAAATATTAGTATAATTATTCTGTTTTAGAATAGGAATAATTTGTTTAATTGTCACCACATTAGTGCTTTTTGCAGGAGGTTCTACAAATGCAGTAATAACTAAGGGTTGGCTGGTAGTAGAATCTCTAGGAAGTAATTCTAAAGATTTTGCAGGAGGATGTACTGATGTAATAATATTGCCATCAGTAGTTACCCAATTTTTCTGAATATTTTCTAAGACATTTATTTGTGAATTTGATATATTACCACTTTCCATAAACCATAATGGAAAAGGTTGAAGCCTTTGGTTTTCTTTTAAATGTTTATAGTACTAGATTTTAGTTTCTGTTAATTGTTCTGGAGTGTGATTTGCAAAATATCATTCTCTGAATTTTGCATATTTTTCCTGGTAAAAATCCTGATTTAGGATTTTCCTGTTTTCAGTACCGGGACTAAAATCCATTAAACTTCAAAATTCATATCACTGGCAGTAGAACTATAAGGTCCTTTGCTACTGGATTCCCCAGGTTCATAAATACGATGTAGGATTCTATTGGTTGAAAATTGTAATCCTTGGACAACTGGATCCATAGGGTCAATGTGGTCTGGATTATTTGGTGGTCTGGATGGCATACCTTGGATAACAGATTCTACAGGTTCAGCACTAGAGTGTCTGGATGACTCAGGAAAGTCTACCCTATATGCTTCTCTAAGAGAGGGTGTATATCGGATACTGGCGGTTGCTAGACTTCTGGATAATTGCCTTTGAGGTCGTTGGAAACGAAGGTAAACATTACCTCCTTCTGTTTGTATAACATCATCCAAATTGTGTTGAACAATTGGTCTAGGAGGAACAGCATTAGTTATTTGCCATTTTTCTGGAGAAGTTATTATTTCCCATTCAATCATTTTAGGAACAGCAACTTGATTGCTGTAAAGATTGGTGTCAATAAGCATTGTGTGACCTTGATCACTTTGCTTTCTAATATAAGGATTTAAAGTTGATAAAACCTTTAAATAAATTCTGGATATTACTGTAAAAGGTGGTGACCCTAGAAGATACTCATAACCATGAGAAAAAATTCTTAGTTCTAAAACCTTGGATAGGTTTTGATCTGATAAGGCTACACTCAGGTTGGGATACATGTCAAAATATACTGGACCATGAGCTAGGCTGGTTTCTATGGCTCCCATTAGTGAAGCTCTCCAATTGGTACACCTACCATCTCGTAGTGTACACTGGATACTAGTATTTTGACCTAAAAGTGTCAGAGGTTTAAAAGCAACCTCGACAAGTCCTATGTGGACATATTTGTATTTCTACAAGAAAGGATAAGGATCCTGAAGTTGTATTAAATACATAAGTTCATCATTATTCTGAACTGAAACTGCATGCTCAAAAGTTTTAATGATTCTTCGACTGGAGAAATCAAGCATACCTATATTATAGATGGTATCTGGTTTTACTTTTGGTATGGTCCACTTATGAAGTGCTTCCTTAACATCTTGATAAGCTACGAGTTCTCTGGCTTCTGATGTAGATGCTACTATATTGGCCACTATGTTGGCCACTGTAGATGTAACATCTTCTGTAGGAGTAGTAGACATAGAGTTATATGATGACCATAAATGTATAATTAAAATAAAATAAAACTAACTATAACCAACATTAAACTTGGCTCTGATACCAATAATGGTGCTTGACACATGCTAAAGCTAACACGTCTGTCAACGACTTACGAGAAGGACCTAACCGCAATCACTGCTAACGGTTTGACTCTACGCGACTTGGGTGATGTCCCACTAACCCTAACGTTGTACTACCCATCATTAAGCACTAACCCAAGAATAATATTAATTATATTTTTATTTTATTTTATCCTAATTATCACATCTATGGTCTCCTGATCTAATGTGCTGGAGGGGGAGGCCTAACGGCCGTAGCCAATAGGCAGATTTGTTCTTGGATTTGCAACTGGACTTGGTTAATCTGTCGATTAGTCTCTTCTAATTGCTGGAGACCCCAAGGGTCATTTGGCCAAATAGCTAAAAAGTTTTCTAAAAAATTATTTCTTCTTTCAATATGAAAAGCTAATATATCATTTAATATAACAATAGTATAAACAGACATACATCAAAAGAATAAGAAATACTTACAATCAGTACTGCAACTATTCTTTTATTATACTTCAAACGGTTGATAGAAAATTACACACTGAGAGAGGGAGAGAGTACAACCTTATAAACTGAAAAACTTAAAATATTCAAAGCATGCCTTCAACAAGGGTGAGGCATCCCTTATATAATAAAATAAAAGATAATGGATAAGGATGAACAAGACAAGTGGCGTGTCCTGGTTGGCTTGGGGTCGATCGTCTTATCTTCTCGAAATTCCCTTATCACTTAGTGTCGGTAGATGGACAGCTGGATGGCTAGATGGCCAACTATCAAAGAATCTACTTTAGCCGATAGTAGGTTTGTCTTGACATGGAGCTAGAAAGTGATGCTGGATTAATGGAGGACAAAGTGGCGCATTACTCCTCTTTTCCTTTTCCTTTCTTGTCCTTTTTCTTGACTCATTTTGTCGGCAATCTATCCTGTGAGTGAGTCTAAAAAATCTCCAAAATTTGGATCGGCATCTGCTAGCTCTTGTGATTCGCTTGCTAGTATTGTAAATTCATTTTCATCCTCATAAGGATCAGTATGACCTTCATCTGGATCGTCGTCACTGGTACCAGGTTTCATGCTAGTATCATCACGGTTAAATGACTGAAGAAATTGTTCTTTCATGTAGTCCATACTTTTGATGACCAATTCTTGTTCTGAAAGTGCTGGATATTTTTGTCGTAATTCATTTTAAATTTGGACAAATGGATTCTGGACTGTAGATACAGCTGGGATTAGCTTGGGAGTAGCATCCCAATAGGCCTGTGTATGACCTTTGATTTTCTGGAGAAGTTCTTGATGAGGTTTGGGATCATCCATTTTATTCCACCATTTATAAAAGAAAACTCGTTTTAAACGGGGAATTTTATTCTAGAAATCACATTGGAAATCCCATTTCCAAATCCAGGGGCTACCAAAGCGGATAGCAAAATGGACTGTAGATTTGGACATAGATATGTCCTTGTATCCTGGAAGGTGGCAGTATGCAATTTGCCATTCTTTGAATGCATTGCGAACATCTTCTGGAAAGGCATCAATCTGAATACCAAATTTATCCCACCAAATAATCTCAATGGTCAAGTGGGGCAGTGGAGTAATTCGGCCGAAGATTGATAAGCCAAATAGATTCACATATCTGCCCTTGCCGCATTTGAGCATGAGTCCGCAGCCGAATACAAGTGGCAACAGCGACGGTGGCGGGTGTATTGTTAGTGGTGCATTTCATAATTAATGAAGGGGGAGTTGTTAAATAGCTCTTGCGCAGTCCACGAAAAGGGTTATCCAACCATATTGGGTAGTGAACAAAGTGGAAGAGGCAAAAGCATTTGCGCAGTAATCAGTGTGAGCGTATGTTTAGCAGATTATTTTTCAACAATATAGGCGAAGGAAAAAGTTTGGTAGAACTGGACAAGGAAATGAATCATTGAGCAGGTGCTGCAGCTTCCTGATTGAGCACTGTAGTGTTAGAGGAACGAGAAAGGCAACGTTCACCCTGTCGATGAAGCAGGCCCCCAAGGAGGAGTGAGATGGAGAGATCACCCAGAGGCGGGGTGTAGAAAAAAGGTAGCGCTAGCGCTACAAGCGCACAGGGGTCCGTGCAACATGAGCCGAGTAGATCGCCGTGCCCTCTAAGTTTTGCTGTCTTTATTGGCAACAGGCCCATGACTGAAGTAGACTCAATTATTCTGGATCCGAATGTGGTGGTGGACTTTACTCGGCAAATATTTGCACCTAAAGTACAACAATCGATGATCGGGTAGGGCGACTACGAAGTTTTAGAGATGGTGTGCACGGGTCAATTAAAGGACTCTACTATGCATATGAGATTGGCATGCAGCTTCGGGCCGCTTAGAAAGAAATCGCTCAAAATGATGGGTGGATTCGAGATTTGGAACGCCGCACAGAAAAGGCAGAGAGCGAACTGCGCAGAGCCAGGGCCACCGAGAAGCAACCCGTGGGACGCCGAATACAGTTGTTATCGATAGAGTAAACCAATAGCTGATCGACCATGCTATAGCCGATCGGGATATGGCCGCTGTATTTGCCAAAGAGGCCATACGATCCCGGGCTTATGAGCAAGACTTCTTTGACAAGCGAAAAGTCAGCATCAAGAAAACCAGGGAGAATTGGCTGATGATGTTTATCGATGCGAGAATCGTAGTTTCAAACACGGATGGTTTAAGGCTCTTTAGGCTGCGAGCATTGACTCGGTGTCGCCCCTGTACCAAACTTGTAAATTTTCATTCGAAGCCTATGACACCGAGAAAATGGACTATGAAGAGGAACCAGAGTAGATTTGTAACTTAATAATTTGTAAATGTTGTCGTTAGTTGTAATAAACTCTGCAGTTTACTTTAATGCCTATTGTGCTTGTTTCTTTTATGCAAAATGATGTATGCCACTGTATAGAAGTCCACGAACATCCCGGGAGAAATACCGTTTTGTTCATTGGGGCTTACTACAGTTTGAACTCAATGTCACGGTCCTGTATCTAATTTCACGGAGTGCAATGCAAGACTGATGAATCATCAAAGAGTCTAAATCCGGCAAATCGTTTTGAAAAACTGATTTTTAAAAAGAAGTGCCAAACATGGACTGCTTTGCCAGATACAGAGTCACCACCTAAATATTTTATTTTGGGGGAATTTAGGAAACCCTGACTCGTGCCTAAGGCCACGTATCCGTCATCACCAAAGTTGCCTCGGCTCGGGAACTTGGGTACGATTGGGGAAGGTCACTTCGTGAGCACCCCCGCTCGCCCGATCTAAGATCGGCCTCTACTAACCATGATATCAAGTTTTGAAAACATTATGTGCTCTTATTCCAGTTATTAGCCTAGAATTACTATGTGATGCACACAACATACAAGTATAGACTGGATCGTTTGAGTTGGAACAAAACATTTCATGTTTGTTTATTTGAAAGATGGTTTGATGGCGCTACTCACAAGTAGGCTAAGACGTGGATTTGCCACCCTCAAGTGGGCTTAAGAGAACATGATTTTGTCACTCTCAAGTGGGCTTAAAACTCTCAATTGGTGAATTGTTCCAATTCAAATAACCCAACCTTCACCCACAGGCATTCAGGCAGTTATATCACATTAGCAAATAGCCTCATGGTAAGCATGCTATCATGGCAGTCACTCACACGCATGCAAGGATGCTAAAGCATAAATACTGACCGAGTACTCCAAGCCAAAGAAAGAAGCTAATTAGAAATCATGCATGAATCCGAACTATGCTAAATGCCTAATGCAACACATGCAAAAATGCAACTAAGATAGGCTCGGCTATTCTAAAATGGCATCTGAAATGCAACAACTGATACACGTATTCAACTCAGAATTGAAATACAATGCAATTAGTATGATGCGCCGAGCCTAGTGCATGCAAGATAGATAAATGGATGCAAACATGCGAGCATAAGTATGCTAATTGAAACATGCCCTAAACTAACCATCATAAGCTGGCAAATAAAAGGGAGAAAGACGTAGGGTTGGAAGGCATGCATCACACACACACACACGCACACTTATTACAACATTGCCCTCGTCGGAGGGTCCGAATGAATAGTACAAAATAAACTAGCTAATCTAAGCTAATTAAACTAATTATTACACAACATTAATTAATTAATGAATTAACTAAGTAAGTAAGGAAACTAGCATGCAAATTAAACAAAATGGACTACCTCAGCTCTGTTTCGAATGATAGGGATGCATGCATGCTCAAGTCGCCTTGTCGGGAAATCCATCGCGATGCCCCGATTTGCCTCTGTTTGCAACTGGTCCCAGAACATTGTACAAAGCTCCAGAAGGCTGCTGACCAGTTTTTGCTGCTGGTTTCCGGTTTGCTACAACAGAGAGCGAGAAAGGGGCATGGCAAAGTATTTTCAACATATGTGTGCTTGACCACTCTCCCCATCATTGCACAAGCTCCAGGGAGTGTAGTCCACAATTCTCGTGCCACCAATCACGCATCTCGATGCATGATGGCCGAGGAGCCAGATTACACGACTCGATGTAAAATGAATGCACATATAAACACAACAAGGCCTAGACTCCATCATGTGTAATCTGGAGTGTCGGCGACTGAGAATCGAGGCACGTTTCGTCACTTGGAGTACGAAACGTCCCTCGTTTCCCGTGTTTGGACTAAACCCTATTCCAAATACAATGCAATATATGTGGCATACACAATACGACTAGCATGCAACCCTAAACGCAATGCAACCTAATCATGCTAGCATGCGAGGGATGATATGCAAACATGCAACTAGCAGACACAGTGCTATGAACTAAGAATGGCATACTCAATGCACATGAACTATATGGCATACACAATGCACATACGAAGATGGACATGCACGAAAACATGAACAAGACATACACAATGCGACGATCAAGCATGCGACAACATGGATATGGCATACATAATGCAAGATGGACTTAAACTAAATTGAATGGGCCTCAGCCACACTCAAATCAGTGGCCATACATGATGAAGATGAAACAACAACACACATGCAAACATGCACAAATGCAAGGGACCAAACCTAAGGCACAAAGTGCAACTCCACCAAAGCATGGTAAGCATGAAATATGGCATACAATCACATATTTTCCAGCTCTGAAATGACATGCAAGATGGTCCTGAATCATGCAAACACCTCACACAATGCATGCTAGATGACCCAAATACCGAAACTATTGAAGTGGATTACACTATAGGCATGCAAAGCAATACTCAAATGGCCAAACCAACCCCAAACAGTCCCTATGCAGGCCAAAACAGTAGCAAATATGGACTAAAATGATGGCTCGCAAAGCATGGAAATGAAGCTCATGCAATGGTCCAAAAATGAGGTATTCATGCATAACTCTCAAACACATTTAAAGAGTGGAAAACATAGGAATATGGCATACATATAAGCTCTAAAATACCATGCACAATGACCCTAAAACATGCAAACACCTCAATATAAGCGTGCAATAGGCTTCAAAACTCAAAGCTAGGCAAGGGTATTGCACTACAACCATGCATAACAAACATCATTCGACCATGAGGCCTAAAAACAGAGCTAAGACAGTCCAACACATGCATAAAATTAGTTTAGAACATGGCCAAAATATGCTAGAATCAAAGGCCAAAACAACATGCATTACAAGCTAGTGAAGAGGATTTACACTACAAGCATGTGAATCATTCAAGAGGCCACTAAACCAACATAAGAAAGAGGTATGACATGCCAAATAAACCCCAAAAACCGACTGAAAAGTGGTCAATGCATGCAAGAATGACATGCTCCTTTGATAAGCTATGAAGAGGATTGTTCTACCCATGCAAGGTGGACGTCAAATATGACAAAATCACTTCTGGATAGAGCTTATGCAGGTCCTAAAAACCACCAAAAAAGGCCTGAAACAAGGCTTGGAGGCATGCAAGTATAGGCTCCTTTGTTAGGCCAAATATGCTAGAAAACAAGACAAGGAGAGAGTGGGTCACCCCTCTCTGATTTTGGCACTCAAAACAGCATGCTAACCACTAAAAATCCATTGGATTTCAGTGGCTAAAAGGCCAAACAAAGGCCAAATGCTCTAAGGCATGGCTCAAAACAAGGTAAAATGAAGCATGCAAGGGGGTAGATGACCCCCAACAACAAAGTGACCTTAAAAAAACATGAAAAGGACCTCAAAACAAGACTTTTTTCAGTTTACATAAAAGCTCAAATATGCTTGCAAGTATGGCTAAAAGATAGAGCAAAATAGTGCTTAAAAGAGGGAAAATATGTGTTACCCTTGAAGCTCAGCAAGACAGCAACTTTGAGGCAAAAAACTCAGACCTTCAATCTCTAAAAATGGCCTCCAAGGACCTCAAAGCAATGGTGGAGGTGTTAGGCTAGGAGGTGGTGTGCAATAGGCCAAGAACCAAGCAACTTTTGAGCCAAAGTGTAGAGATATAGGGAGAGATGTATGGTATGCCTTCAAACAAAATCTGAACCTTTACCAATGAGGGAGAGGGTCTCTCTTATAGCCAAAGGGGTCCAAAGCTTCCCAAAGAAGCTAAAAAACAAGTTTGAAGATCCTCCACACACTGAGGGAGGCAGGCCGACCAGTTCAGGTGGTCGGCCGACCACTTCCCCTAGTAGGCCGACCAGTTCAAAAGGTTCAAGTCAGCAAAAAGTGGTTAGCCATCCCATTTGATGGTCTCCACATTGAATGCAAGCTAGTGGTGTGGTGGGAGACCAGCAATTGTGGCCCAAAAATGAGGGACACCAGTTACCTGTCAAGAAAACTAGCCGGTGGTAGAAAAGTGGTCTCCAAGGAGAAAAAGTGGTCTCCCACCCTTATACCACCTTCCAAACAATAACAAAAGGGTCCATGCCAAAAATGAACCATGACGGATGCAAAACGAGGGTTCGAGGGCCAAAACGCGCAGCCGGGTGCCCCGAAAATTGACTGTTAAGCATCGAAAGTGGCGTGCGACCACGAAGGTGGTCTCCCAGGCCACAGTGTCCCTCTCGAGAGAGGAAACAAGGTGTGTGCCAAAAATCGGAGCAAACGGAGAAAGTTAAGCGGTCCCGAACCGAGGCGCACGGTCGACGGCTCTGAAAATCGAAAACTGGTCTCCAAAAGGGAACAGTGGTCTATGACCATGAAAAGTAGCCTACGGCCGCTGAGAGATGGTCTACGAGACCTCTCCCTCCCTTTGGGAATAGAAAACAGAACCTGATTCGCAAATCGAGGCAAAGTACAAAAGGGTCCCGAGGCCCGGGGGTAAGGCTCTCAGCCGAAACTCTGAAACCTTAGAACGAGCACAACATGCGCAATCACCAAGCGCTCAATCGATGACACTGGCAAGAATTTTAGACTTAATTTGGAAAAGTCCATTATGTAAGCAGAGGGCACTCCTGTGGCTGCTTGTGCCAAGCGCAAAGGACGCTCCGAATTCGGAGTCTTCTGTAATGGCCAATTGTGAGAAGCACAAAGGGCGCACCAAATCCAGAGGCTTATTTCGCCAATCGTGACTAGGATGGAGGGCGCTCCAAATTCGGAGTATTTTGTAATGGTCCATTATGTGAAGCACAAAGGAATTCGGCCAATCATGGCTAGCACGAAGGGTGCTTTAAATTTGGAGTCTTCTGTAATGACCAATTATGCCAAAGCACAAAAGGGCGCTTCGAATTAGGAGGGTTATTCAGCCGATCGTCGCTAGCATGAAGGGTGCTCCAAATTCGGAGTCTTCTCTAATGGCCAATTGTGCCAAAGCACAAAGGGCGCTCCAAATCCGAAGGCTGATTCGTTGATCATCAAAATAAAATCCAAGCAAACATGAGCCATGAAGATTCATTGATGAACTGCGTAAATACATTCACAGAAAGAAGACCAGATCATTATATAACAAAAAGCTAATTCCCATGCCGTCTAATGGTAAAATTTACGCAAGTAAGTGACATTCCATGGTCAGGAAAGTTTCTTGCCGGCCATGTCTGAAAGCCGATATGCTCCTACCCCAGCAATTGAATCAACCTTGTAAGGGCCATTCCAGTTGGAGCCTAGTTTTCCGTCTGCCGAATTTTCGGTGGTAGGCGGCACCTTCTTGAGAACTAATTCCCCTGGGGTGTGACGGCACTGCTGCACGCTAATTATATGATTTGGCAAACTGCTGCTAATAATGCACCATGTGCATGAGAGCTCGATCATGACATTTTTCAATTAGATTGAGATCTAAGGCCAACATCATATCATTTTGCCCTGTGTCAAAGGCTTTTGATCTTAGAGTAGGCAGGCCAATTTCAAGAGGGATAAGCACAAGGCGAATTGTGTTTCGCCGGTAGGTCACCTTGGCATGGTACGATGGGCCCATAGTAGACTAGCAGTTCTTCGACCCACTTCCATTTGGCCTTTTCCAACTGCTTCTTGATTCCATCTAGGGTCACTTTATTGAAGACCTCAGCTTGGCTGTTGCTTTGCGGATAAGCTGGTGAGGAGAAATACGACTGTATACCATATGTGTCGCACAGTTCGCGATAGACACCGCAATTGAATTGGGTGTTGTTGTCGGAGATAAGTGCTCGTGGTATGCCAAATCGTGTTATATTGTTTCTCCATACGAAGCACCTGACGTCTAGGTCTAAGATGTGTGCCAACGATTCCGTCTCTAACCACTTCATGAAGTAATCTGTGGCAACAATCAAGAACCGCTTACTTCTTGGAGCTCTCAGAAGTGGTCCGACGATGTCCGGTCCCCAATGGGCAAAAGGCCAGAGGCTGGTGATGGCATTCAATTCTTCCGCGGGCAAATGAGTCAAGGCCTTACGTAGTTCGGTTCGGGTTCACTCGAGTAGTTACGCTCTCCTTTTACACTCTAACTTTTGCCAAGCCCGCCTTTCCAGGTTTTTAACCTTGCGAGCTCAATTTTTCTTTATTTCCAATTTTTGTGCCATAACTTTTGCGTAGATCGCCCTTCCGGGGTTTCGGCCTAGCGAGTATCTCAGGGATAGTATTTCTCCAACTTGTCCATACTGATCAATTGGGAAAATTCTAGGCCATCTAGATCCATGAGAATAACAGCTCCACCTGACCAGATAGTTTTGATGATGTAAGGACCAATCCAATTAGGTCTGAACTTGCCCCTAAGATCATAGATGGGAGCTCAGTTGTCTTTCAGTACCAAATCCCCTACTTTAAGATTCTGGGACTTAACCTTCTTGTTAAAAGCCTTGGCAATCCTACGTTGATAACCCTGAACATGGTACAATACTGTAAGCCTTCTTTCATCAAATAGCATTAGTTCTTCGAACCAGCTCTGTTGCCAGTCTGCCTCTGCTATCTGACACTTAGCCATAACTCGCAGCGACGGGACTTCTACTTCGATTGGCATAACAACTTCTATCTCATAGACAAGAGGATAAGGAGTTGCCCCAGTAGACGTCCAGATTGAAGTTCTATAGCCCCAGAGTGCAAATGGCAGTTTGTCTGGCCAGTCCCTGTAGGTCTCGACCATCTTCTGCAGAATATGCTTGATGTTCTTGTTGACGGCCTCAACAGCTCCGTTGGTTTGCGGCCAGGACGTAGATGACTTATGGAAAGCCATGTTGTATTTCTCCATCAAGTCTCTCACTTCTTTCTTGAAATGGGAACCATTGTCTGAAATAATCTCGTTTCGAACTTCATAATGGCAAATGCTGTTGTTTCAGAAGAACTTAGCCACATACGCTGCTTTTAACATTGCATAAGATTGAGTTTCCACCCACTTCGTGAAATAATCAATTGCCACCAGAATGTATTCATGCCCATTTGACCTTCTTGGTGTGCCTGCGTCGATGACATCGATTCCCCAGACTAAGAAAGGCCATGGTGAAGTCATGTTGTACAGCTTCGACGGTGGAATGTTCATGCGATTGGCATGAATTCGGCATTTGTGGCATCGCCGAACAAAACCAATACAATCTTCCTCCATAGTGGACTAGTAGTAACCTTTCTTGAGAATCTTCTGGGCTAACATTACCCCATTCATGTGCACTCCACACTCTCCCCCATGGATGGCCTCCATCAGTCACTTTGATTCCTCTACTTTGACACATAACTTGTGCATTCCCAGATGACCCCTCTTGTATAGTTTTCCTCTGCAGATGATAAATTGAACGGCCATTCGCCGTATTGCCCTCTTGTCTTTGGCATTTTCCCTTGGTAGATAAACCTCCCTTTCCAAGAAGTTCCAGATGTCATAGAACCAAGGGTTTCGATCTTGCACTTCATCTATTGCAGCGATAGTCTCGTAGGCCGGCATATACCTTTACTTAATGATAATCGGACGCATCCGGAATCCAAGCAGGATGCCTATCGTAGATGATAGAGTTGATAAGGCTTTAACGAACCTGTTAGGCTGTCTTAGTAGATGCGTGAAAGTTAGCTTCTCAAACCTAGGAATCAGAACATCCAAGGTCTAGTGATAGATCTTCATCTTTTCTTCTTTGACCTTTCCAGTCTCTTTTTGCTTGAGACACAACTAGGTTCGAGTCCCTGATCACATCCAACCTCTTTGCCCTTAGTTCTAGGGTAGCTTCCAAACGAGTGATACACGCCTCGTATTCTGCTTTGTTATTGGATACCTTGAACCTGAGTTTCAAGGCTAGAGATATATGGGAATTGTCGGGCGCTATCAGCAACACCCTTATCCCATAACCGTATTGATTAGACGCTCCATCGAAGTACATTGTCCAAATCTCCTCCTCAACTTATAGAATAGCTCTACTACAAGTTGATCTACCAGGAACTCTGCTACAACTCTCCCCTTGACCGACTTGCGAGTGACATACTTCAAATCAAATTTAGAAAGAAGAAGCAACCAACGGGCTAGCCTACTTGTAAGCGTTGGTTTTTCAAAGGGATATTTGATGGGATCTAATCTCGAAACCAGAATTACAGAGTAAGCTAACAAGTAGTGCCTCAACTTCCTGGTAGCCCATACCAAGGCTAAGCAAGCTTTCTCCAACGGGCTATAGCAGGTCTCGTAATCTAGCATTTTCTTGCTCAAGTAATAGATGGCTTTCTCCACCCTATCCTCAGATTCCTGAGCAAGAATGCATCCCATCGTGATGTCCGTTACTAACAAATACAAAATTAAGGGCTTCCGCAACTCTAGTGGTGGCAACATAGGTGGATTTTGAAGGTACTGTTTGATCTGCTCGAAAGCAAATTAACATCGATCGTCTCATCGAAACTTTTTTCCTTTCTTCAGAAGACCAAAAAGTGGTTCACAAGTTAAGGTTAATTTTGAAATAAATCGTCTTATGAATTGCACTTTACCTAGAAAGCCTCACACATCCTTTTTAGTCCTTGGTGATGGCATTTCTAGGATGGCCTTGATTTGGGAAGGATCTACCACGATGCCTCTCTGCGTACTCAAGAAACCCAACATTTTCCCTATTGTTACATCGAAAGTACATTTTTGGGGATTTAACCTCAGTCTATATTCTCTGATCCATTGAAAGAATTTCTTCAAGGCGGTGTAATGGCCCTCTCTTTCTTCGGACTTGACAATCATGTCCTCCACGTACACCTTGACCTCTTTGTGGATCATATCATGCAGAATTGTGGTTCCAGCCCTTTGATAGGTAGCCCCGGCATTCTTCAGCTCAAACGGCATAACCCGATAGCAGTAGGTTCCCCACGGCATAATGAAAGCAATTTTCTCTCTGTCCTCGAGTGCCATCAGAATCTAGTTATACCCATGAAGGAGAGCAATGCATGACCCATTGTAGACACCCCATTTTTAACCGTCCTCGAGACTTGGTTGTGCTTGCAGGTACACCCAATAACTAGTTCAATTGCTCGCTGAGTACTCGACTATTGCGGCGGAACGTCACCGGTTCTAGCTTCCCGGACCCTGTATCCTTTCTGTCTTTTTTTGGACCTTGACTAGGTCCTTTCAAAGTGACCTTCTTGGTGCACTGCCGGCCATGGCATGGAACTGTCGGCCATTACTTTGCTCCTACCGGCCACTGGTGAAGCCCTACCGGCCATCAGTGAGCCACTGCCAGCCATTAATGATGGCCGGCACCCCCCCTGTCTCAGCTGGTTTTCCTCCAGATCTTTTGAGCCAGCTGGTTTTTTGTTTGCTCCCTTCCATACACTATGAAGGGATGAAGCCCTTGTAAAGCTTCTTGAAGAAGCTTTGGCTTTGCATTCCTCTATATAAGCAAGAGGGCTCCCTCTTTGCCAGAGGTTCTGAGTTTTGGAGAGCAAAAACTCCCTTTCTCTCTATATTGTTTGCATTTTGTGCTTAGAAATTGGATTTCCTTACACTTTTACACTACAACACCTAGATATACACCACTACCAATGAACCAAGCTTCTTGGGAGGTCTTCTTAAGGTTTGAAAGTGAGTTTCCGCCCCCTGAAATTGCTGGTTTCAAAGAGGGTCTTCAAGGGTGAGCATTTTCCCAATTTTTGCACTTTTTTGCACCTTGCTTTAGCCCTCTTTGCATATTGATTTAGGCTTTGCTTATAACTAGAAAAAAGTCTTGTTTTTAAGTGCTTTTTAAGTTTGGTTAAGGTCATTTTGCTATTTGGGGTGTGTAGCCCTCTTGCATGCTCTGTTTGGCTTTGTTTTAAGCCATGTCTTGAGGCCTCCGAGCTAGCCTTGGTTTGGCCTTCCTACCACTGAAATCCAGTGGGATTTTGGTGGTAGAGGTGTGGTTTTGAGGTCCTAAATCAGATGGGGTAGTCCCCTCTCTTTGTGTTCCTCTTTACTTGCATTTTTGGCCTTCCAAAGGACCATCCCTCTATGCATTTTTGAGGCTTCGTCCAAGCCTTTTTTTTGTGACTTCTAGGACCTGCCTTGGCCCTGTCCAAGGCTGGTTTGGTCATGTCTTGCTTGCATCTAGCATGTGTAGTGTAACTCTATCCATAGCTCATGAAAGTAGCATGTGTGCATAGTCTTTGTTGAGTCCATTTCAGTCCATTTTTGGTGAAGTTTTACCATGCCATGAACCTGTTTTGGGTCGGTTTTGTCACTTCATGCTTGCATGATGCACTTGTAATGTAAATCCCTAAACTAGCTTCATATGATTCATGCCATGCCATGTCATTTTAGCTTGTTTGGTTTACATTTCAACATGTATTTGGTCATCATTTGGCATGTTATGACCCTATCCATAGTTGGCTTAATCATCATTTGCATGCTCCATATAGGTGTAGAACAAATCATGTTTACTAGCCCTTTGTGCATGATGTTTTGACTCATCATACTAGCATATTTTGGCTTTGCTCAAACTTGATTTTATGCTTATTTTGAAGTGTTCTAGCACTGTTTTGGGTTGCCATGGCCATATCACTCATGCTTTGTATAGCTATAGTGTAAATGCTTAGGCTAGTTTTGGGTTTTGAGGCCTCTATCATGCCATACATGTGATGTTTGCATGCCTTGCCCTCATTCCATATGCTATTTTAGTCCATGAAATGTTGTCATACACTTGCATTTGACATGCCTTGAATGCTTTGTATAGCCTGTGCTTTATGCCTCAAGAATGGACTTTTGCGCATGCCACTTAGCCTAAGTCTTTGGCTCATCATTTCAGTACATTTTGAGTCCTAATATACCATGATGTAACTCTAGTTTTGGTTGTCCAAGTCATGCCATGATTGGTTCTAATAGGTGCAGTGCATTGCCTCTTTTGTAGCCTTCCATGTCCTATGTTTTAGCATTGTATGCTAGCTTGCTTTGACTTACTTCCTTGCATGTTTTAGTCTCATATCAACATGTACTAGGACTATTTTGGGTTTCCCTGGCCATATCCTTCATGCTTTGTGTAGCTGTAGTGTAATTGGCCTTGCAAGCATCGTGTTTCGGTAATTCGCGCATGCTATTCTTGAGCTATTTAAATGATTTGGCATCATTTATCATCTCATTTCAGTGCTTCTAGTGTTGTTACACTTGCACATTTGTCACTTTTTAGGCACTTTTGAGAGTTGCCCTTTTAGGCCCCTTTGATGAACCTTTCGCATTTTGCATGCTCGAGTGTGTTGTGTGGCTTAATTCATCGCTTTGGCCACTGATTTGGGCTTAGTTGAGAACTGCCCATATTGGTTTAAGTCCATACCTAGCACGCTGTTGCATGCCTGTCTTGCATATTGTTGTATGCATGCTCCGTATTCGCATGTTGTCGCATGCTAACTACATTACATGTCATTGCATGTTCATTACCCTTCATTTTTCATGCTTAAGTCATATTGCATGATTGGATGATTCAATTTAGCACCGAGTATGCCATGTAGTTCATATTGCATGTTTGCCATGCTTATGTGTTGCATTGTTTGGATTAAGCGTTAATCCGAACACGAGGAACGAGGGGCGTTTCATACTCCGGGTGATGGAACGTGTCTCAATCCTCGGTCACCAAAGCTCTTGATGATTCATGATAGAGTTCTAGGCTTTACTTGCTTTATTTGTGCATTCATTTTCATATTGATTTGCACAAGTTGGATCTTTGGCCATCACGCATCGGGATGCGTGATTGATGGTCGTGGATCTGACTAGGCCTCTCCCTTGATGTTTTGAGGTGATTTGGAGTGCCACGGTGCGTACATGTCCTCGGGAAACCCTCTATTTTCCCTATTTTGTGCTTCGTTGCAGTTTGGTGTCACAGCACACCAGTGGCCGGCAGCCTGTCACTGATGGCCGGTAGTGTGACACCCTTGGCCAGCAATGTACCACCTTTGGCTGGCAGTGGTCCTTCCATGGCTGGCTAGCCACTGGTGACTTCCCCTGCAGTGTTTTGGTAGGATCCAACAACAAGCACTGGAAGACACCCTGCAAACAAAGCCTCTAAAGAGCAACCAGAAGGCGTTTCGAGGCGAAGAACCGAAGCGAGCATGCATGCCTCCCTTCTTCAAATAGAACTGGAATAGCACCGTTTACTGCTTTCCCTACCTGCTTGTTGTCATTCATTAATTAGTTAATTGATCCGTTAATTAATTAAGTTGTGTAATAATTAGTTGTAGCTAGTTATTCAATTTGGTTCTGTAATAATTAATTAGCTTGTGAGTTAGTTAATTAGGTGGCTTGTAGTATTTATTTGGACCCTCCGAGCGAAGGCACAATTGTAATAAGTGTTCGTGCGTGTGATGCATGTCTTCCAACCCCACGTCTTTCTCTCTTTTACTTACCTGCTTTCGTTGGTTAGTTTTAGGTCATTTTTCAATTAGCATACTTATGCTTGCATATTTACATTTATTCATCTGTCTTGCATGCACCAGGCTCGGCGCATCATACTAACTGCATAGTATTTCAAATCTAACTTGAATACATGTTATCTGTTGCATTTCACATACCATCCATAGATTAGCCGAGCTTATTCTAGTTGCATTTCGCCTGCGATGCATTAGCCATCTTAACATGAGCTAGGATCATGCATTTGATTACTAACTAGCTTATGTTTTTGGCTCGGAGTACTATGTGAGGATTTAAGCTATAGCATATTGCATGCGTGTGAATGTTGCCATGATAGCATGCTTACCATAAGGCTACCTGCTTATGTGATATAACTGCCTGAATGCCTGTGGGTGAAGGTTGGATTATCTAAGTTGGAACAATCCATCGACTGTGAGTTTTAAGCCCACTTGAGAGTGGCAAATCATCTTGTTTTCTAGGCCCACCTGAGGGTGGCAAATCCACGTTTTAGCCTACTTGCGGGTAGCACCATCAAACCATTTTCAAAATAAACAAACATGAGATATGTTGTTCCAATTCAGGCGATCCAGTCTATACTTGTATGCTGTGCGCATCACATAGTAAATCTAGGCTAATAATCGGAATAAGAACGCATAATGTTTTCAAAACTTGATATCATGGTTAGTAGAGGCCGATCTTTGATCGGGCGAGCGGGGGTGCTCACAAAGTGACCTTCCCCAATCGTACCCAAGTTCCCGAGCCGAGGCAACTTTGGTGATGACGGACACGTGGCCTTAGGCACGAGTCAAGGTTTCCTAAATTTCTCCCAAAATAAAATATTTAGGTGGCGACTCTGTATCTGGCAAAGTAGTCCATGTTTGGCACTTCTTTCAAAAAAATCTGTTTTCAAAAATGATTTGCCAGATTTGGACTCTTTGATGATTCATCGGTCTTGCATTGCACTCTGTGAGATTAGATACAGGACCGTGACTTTGAGTCCTGAACTGTAGTAAGCCCCAGATGAACAGAACGGGATTCATCCTCCCGGGACGTTCGGGGACGTCTACAGTTTCTACAGTTGTGCCCTTCTGTCAAGTATGCTGGCGATGGGGGAAAGATAGGAGGCCTGACTCAGCTGTGCCCCTATTTCATCATTTTGACCATTTTTTGTTTTGGTTTTCTACTAAAACAAATTTCGAGCAACACGAGAGTTAGATTAACATGTTTGTTTGATTTTTGATTTAAAATCATGCAAGTTAGGCTATGAGCACTGAAACTTTTCCTTTTTAGGTCCAAAAAAAGGTCCAGTTTTGGAAAATGGAATACTTTTCGAGAAAAAAAGTCAACCTCAGTAAAAATTCTCAAAAATTATTTTTGCAAATGGTCACTGCTCAACGAGCGTAGAACTTACTCTCGAGATGTGCAACCTCGGATCGGAGGCAATAGAAAATTGCCCCTTGTCCGGATGACACTGCATGGCAACGGAAAGTTGCCCCTAGTTTGAATGGCAACTCTTGGCAACGGGAAGTTGCTGCTTGTCTGGATAGCGCCGCAGCATGTTGTAAACAGTCCTCATCAGTGATGATCGCAACCGAACTCTCGGATACAGGGAAGACGAAGATGGTCAAAGCCAATATATGGACATAGTCGCTTTGAAAGCGTTTGGGGCTGGACTTCAGGATGAAGTTGCCTACGTATCCCAAACATGGGAATCAAGCCTTACGTAGTTCGGGGTTAAGGTACACTCGGGTATGAACCTCTCCTTTTGCACTCTAACTTTTGCCAAGGCCGCCCTTCTAGATTTTCAACCTTGCGAGCTTTGTTCTTGTTTTCTTTTCATTTCTTTTCATTTTCTTTTCTTCAATCTTTTCAAGATTTTTTTTATTTATTTTTATTTCTTTTTCGTCATTCATTTTTTTTTTGCATTTTTCTTTTCTTCTATTTTTTTCTCTTTCTCTAACTTTTGCCTGGGTTGCCCTTCCGGGTTTTTGGCCCTGCGAGCCTCTCAAGGGTAAAGGTGTAGCTTTGTCCATGTCAAATGGTTTTCAGATCCTGAAGTCATCTGAATCCAGGAGAATGGCTACTGTTCACTGACGATGTGGAAGTCCATCCAATGGAGGGTGAATTTGCCCCTAGTGTTGTGGATAGGAACTCGGTTGTCCTTCTGCAATGTCTTCTTCTTTCCTCCCTTCTGGGGTTTGGCATTCTTGCCGATCTTCATTGATTTGTGGAATTATCCGTCTTCGGCTCTTCGAGCACAATCTGGCATCTTTTGCCCCTAGTTCGAGGGGTGCTTCTGATCTAGCTTTGCAAGCTCCTTTTGACGACATCTGATTTTCTTGATCTGACTTGCCCCTAGTTCGAGGGTTGCTTCTGATCTGTCCACACGGGCTTTACATGGTGGTTGACCGTTGAACCTTCTGAATCCAAGTTCAAGGTTTGAAGGTGAGGGGTCGAGTCTTGAGGTTGAGAGCGATCCTAGGCTGCACAATCTCAAGAGCGATTCCACATAGGTCTTCGCAGGATCGCGCAAAACATTTTTTTTTTTTTGAATTCTTTTAAGAAAGCGACAAATCGCTCGCACTGAAGACAGTGCGGAACCAATCTGGATCAAGTTAGGATCCTTCTCAATACTCACATTAACAAGCATGATCTTGATTATTAAGGGCTTAACATGCCTCTCTTACTCTCAATTGATCAAATTTTGCAAAACTCGAGGAATTCTTTCCTCTTTATTTTTATCACAATGTTTCGAAAAAAGTTTTGGAAAACATAGGTCGATGCAATGAATTCAAGGCACAGAAAAGACACGGCTTCTAGTCAAATACTTCCATCTCATTTAGAATTTTTGGCACAACTGGCACACGACAGAAGCAAACACAAGGGTGTGAAAATCACTGCTGTTTCATTCAGATCTGTTGGCACAACTGGCTCCCCGGCAGAAACAGACTCAAAAGAAAACAAAAGGACAAACACAAAACAAAATAGTGATATCCGAAGTAAAACCCCCAGAATCACTCGACTTTTGTACAACAGGACTGACTCGATACAACAAGACAGACCCTTAATCAAAAAGACTGACTCAAAACAAAGAGACAGACTCAAAACAAAACCAAAGAACTGACTCAACACCCAAGTCAGAGGCTATAAAAACCAGCATTCGCAAATGCTCAAAACAGTGCGTGCCACAGGCCACATCTGAAATATACTGAGTGCCGCCCGTAGGTGGTCCAACCCTTGATCACATACTCGTGGTATCCTTGAAGTCCAAAAGCTCAGTGGTGACAGACTTTGCTGAGGTAGGTGGGAGGATGACCTCAATATCGATCAAGTCTTGTACTTCATGGCGAAGACGAAAGCAGTTGTCAGTGGCGTGACCGGTTTGCTGATGGTACACGCAGTACTGAGTAGCATCATGACCTTCTAGAAGATGACTAGGGAGAGGCCAAGGCTCGAGGGGTTTAAGATGCCCCTTTTCAGCCAGGATTTGAAGTGCCTTAGACAGAGGCATGTTGAGGGCGTGAAAGAGTCTGCGCCCTCGGGGCAAATACTTCGAAGTCTCTGGATTCTTGCTTGACGCACTAGCGAAAGGGTCGGCAGGCACTTCCTTGGCTTTCTGATCTCTTCCAGGTGCAGGGTTATGAGTGGAAGGAACTGTTCTGGCATGACGGGGCTTATCCCAATTTTTCGTCTGGCTTGAACTGCCCTCGGTTGGAGTGGAGAAAGCACCATCTACAGTCTTGGCCACAACTGCGAATACCTGCTGCTTATTCATCCCCCCGGCTTTCAAAGCCTCGACTGCCTATAGCAGTTGTTCAATGGGATCGGTGTCTGCCTTCATTTTGTTCTTACCTCTGGCCTCAGCCTGATCAAGGGTTTGGGTTGCTGTTGACATGTCATTGCAATACCTCGGGACAACCTCAGGTTGGCTAAGCTCGATCACAATTCGCCCCAGTAACAGGGGCTCCTACGGTACAAAATTTTTGGCATATGATGCAGTTGGTGGCGAAGCTGACATTCCGTAAGCAAGATCCGCCACGGACCTCTGAAGGTCACCAATCATTCCCATTAATTCAAACGTCGTAGGTTCACGGGCCTGAAACAAATGGGGTTCCCAGATCGGGCGCGCAACAGGCGACCTGGGTGGATGTGGTACATCAATATTGGTCTCGCTTTGCAGGATGATTCCTTGGTCTAATGCGGTTGCCATAACCACAATTTCCTCTGAATTTTGCGTTATCATAGATCCGCTGAACTGAACGAAGGTGGTGCAACTGGTGATTGACGGATCAGATACCTGTCTTGTTTCAGCAAGGGAGAACACTGGCTATTCTGAACTAACTCTCTGAACCCCCGCCTCTTAAAGAGAAAGCACATAGCATTTCAGCCCAAGCAAAACAGACATAAGCATAGCTAAATCACTGTACTCTACTACTGATCATTGTTCTGCAAAGTCGCTGCCCCAAAACTGAATCTGATACCCACAGATATAACTGATTCCCAGATACTGATAGTGGTGCCCTCAGGCCTGGTTCTCAGATTTGCAAACTGATACGTGCATTCCCCTATAGAGGTCAACTCTAAAGCACATAACAAACAAGTGAGAGCCAAAACACCCCTATGTTGGGGTAGGGTTTCCCTGTCCTATTTTGTCAGGAGCTAGGGTTTCACTATGCACGTAGTAGTTTCAAACAACCTATATCGGGTAAGCAACCTGTCCTAGCTTTGGAATGGTCACTATAGATTCCGAATATGCACTAGGTCGAATGGCCGAAAAAGGTGCCCCGGTAAAATCGGGGTTTGTGTTCCCGTCGTGGCAGAGCCCGCACCCGGTCAGCCTTATGGCACGCTTCGCAAAGTGAGCCTCCGGCAAACCGTTCAGGAATAGCATATGGCAAACATGGTGTCCTAGGCACACCAATGCACATGCAATGCAAAGAAACACGTAAGTGTCATCAAAACAAGATATCATGAGTTCGAGTCAAGTTCTCTAAGTCCCCAGCAGAGTCGTCAGAAACTGTAGACGTCCCCGAACGTCCCGGGAGGATGAATCCCATTCTGTTCATCTGGGGCTTACTACAGTTCAGGACTCAAAGTCACGGTCCTGTATCTAATCTCACAGAGTGCAATGCAAGACCGATGAATCATCAAAGAGTCCAAATCCGGCAAATCGTTTTTGAAAATAGATTTTTTTGAAAGAAGTGCCAAACATGGACTACTTTTTCAGATACAGAGTCGCCACCTAAATATTTTATTTTGGGAGAAATTTAGGAAACCCTGACTCGTGCCTAAGGCCATGTGTCCGTCATCACCAAAGTTGCCTCGGCTCGGGAACTTGGGTACGATTGGGGAAGGTCACTTCGTGAGCACCCCCGCTCGCCCGATCAAAGATCGGCCTCTACTAACCATGATATCGAGTTTTGAAAACATTATGCGTTCTTATTCTGGTTATTAGCCTAGATTTACTATGTGATGCGCACGGAATACAAGTATAGACTGGATCGCCTGAATTGAAACAACACATCTCATGTTTGTTTATTTTGAAAATGGTTTGATGGTGCTACCCACAAGTAGGCTAAGAAATGGATTTGCCACCCTCAGGTGGGCTTAGAAAACAAGATGATTTTCCACTCTCAAGTGGGCTTAAAACTCACAGTCGATGGATTGTTCCAACTCAGATAATCCAACCTTCACCCACATGCATTTAGGCTGTTATATCACATAAGCAGGTAGCCTCATGGTAAGCATGCTATCATGGCAACATTCACACGCATGCAATATGCTAAAGCGTAAATGCTCACCTAGTACTCAGAGCCAAAAACATAAGCTAGTTAGTAATCAAATGCATGATCGTAGCTCATGTTAAGATGGCTAATGCATCGCAGGCGAAATGCAACTAGAATAGGCTCGGCTAATCTATGGATGGTATGTGAAATGCAACAGATAACATATATTCAAGTTAGATTTGAAATACTATGCAGTTAGTATGATGCGCCGAGCCCGGTGCATGCAAGACAGATAAATGAATGCAAACATGCGTGCATAAGTATGCTAATTGAAAAATGACCTAAAACTAACCAACGAAAGCAGGTAAGTAAAAGGGAGAAAGACGTGGGGTTGGAAGACATGCATCACACGCACGCACACTTATTACAATTGTGCCCTCGCTCGGAGGGTCCGAATAAATACTATAAGCCACCTAATTAACTAACTCACAAGCTAATTAATTATTACAGAACCAAATTGAATAACTAGCTACAACTAATTATTACACAACTTAATTAATTAACAAATCAATTAACAAATTAATGAATGACAACAAGTAAGTAGGGAAAGCAGTAAACGGTGCTATTCCAGCTCTGTTTGAAGAAGGGAGGCATGCATGCTCGCTTCGGTTCTTCGCCTCGAAACGCCTTCCGGTTGCTCTTTAGAGGCTCTGTTTGCAGGGTATCTTCCAGTGCTTGTTGTTGGATCCTACCAAAACACTGCAGGGGAAGTTACCAGTGGCCTGCCGGCCATGGAAGGATCACTGCCGGCCAAAGGTGGTCCATTGTCGGCCAAGGGTGGCACACTGCCGGCCATCAGTGACAGGCTGCCGGCCACTGGTGTGCTGTGACACCAAATTGCAACGAAGCACAAAATAGAGAAAATGGAGGGTTTCCCAAGGACATGTATGCACTGTGGCACTCCAAATCACTTCAAAACATCAAGGGAGAGGCCTAGTCAGATCCACGACCATCAATCACGCATCCTGATGCATGATGGTCAAAGATCCAACTTGTGCAAATCAATATGAAAATGAATGCACAAATAAAGCAAGTGAAGCCTAGAACTCTATCATGAATCATCAAGAGCTTTGGCGACCGAGGATTGAGACACGTTCCATCACTCGGAGTATGAAACGCCCCTCGTTCCTCGTGTTCGGATTAACGTTTAATCCAAACAATGCAACACATAAGCATGACAAACATGCAATATGAACTACATGGCATACTCGGTGCTAAATTGAATCATCCAATCATGCAATATGACTTAAGCATGAAAATGAACGGTAATGAACATGCAATGACATGTAATGTAGTTAGCATGCGACAACATGTGAATACGGAGCAAGCATACAACAATATGCAAGACAGGCATGCAACAACATGCTAGGTATGGGCTTTAACCAATATGGGCAATTCTCAACTAAGCCCAAATCAGTGGCCAAAGCGATGAATTAAGCCACACAACACACTCAAGCATGCAAAATGTGAAAGGTTCATCAAAGGGGCCTAAAAGGGCAACTCTCAAAAGTGCCTAAGAAGTGACAAATGTGCAAGTGTAACAACACTAGAGGCACTGAAATGAGATGATAAATGATGCCAAATAATTTAAATAGCTCAAGAATAGCATGCGCAAATCACCGAAACACGAAGCTTGCAAGGCCAATTGCACTACAGCTACACAAACCATGAAGGATATGGCAAGGGCAATCCAAAATAGTCCTAGTACATGTTGATATGAGACTAAAACATACAAGGAAGTAAGCCAAAGCAAGCTAGCATACAATGCTAAAACAAAGGACATGCAAGGCTACAAAAGAGGCAATGCACTGCACCTATTAGAACCAATCATGGCATGACTTGGACAACCAAAAACAGAGTTACATCATGGTATATTAGGATCCAAAATGTACTGAAATGATGAGCCAAAGACTTAGGCTAAGTGGCATGCGCAAAAGTCCGTTCTTGAGGCATAAAGCACAGGCTATACAAAGCATTCAAGGCATGTCAAATGCAAGTGTATGACAACATTTCATGGATTGAAATAGCATATGGAATGAGGGCAAGGCATGCAAACATCACATGTATGGCATGATAGAGGCCTCAAAACCCAAAACTAGCCCAAGCATTTACACTATAGCTATACAAAGCATGAGTGATATGGCCATGGCAGCCCAAAACAGTCCTAGAACACTTCAAAATAAGCATAAAATCAAGTTTGAGCAAAGCTAAAATATGCTAGTATGATGAGTCAAAACATCATGCACAAAGGGCTAGTAAACATGATTTGTTCTACACCTATATGGAGCATGCAAAGGATGATTAAACCAACTATGGATAAGGTCATAACATGCCAAATGATGACCAAATACATGCTGAAATGTAAACCAAACAAGCTAAAATGACATGGCATGGCATGGATCATATGAAGCTAGTTTAGGGGATTTACATTACAAGTGCATCATGCAAGCATGAAGTGACAAAACCGACCCAAAACAGGTTCATGGCATGGTAAAACATCACCAAAAATGGACTGAAATGGACTCAACAAAGACTATGCACACATGCTACTTTGATGAGCTATGGATGGAGTTACACTACACATGCTAGATGCAAGCAAGACGTGACCAAACCAGCCTTGGACAGGGCCAAGGTAGGTCCTAGAAGTCACAAAAAAAAGGCCTGGACGAAGCCTCAAAAATGCATAGAGGGATGGTCCTTTAGAAGGCCAAAAATGCAAGTAAAGAGGAACACAAAGAGAGGGGACTACCCCCTCTGATTTAGGACCTCAAAACCACACCTCTACCAACAAAATCCCACTGGATTTCAGTGGTAGGAAGGCCAAACCAAGGCTAACTCAGAGGCCTCAAGATATGGCTTAAAACAAAGCCAAACAAAGCATGCAAGGGGGCTACACACCCCAAACAGCAAAATGACCTTAACCAAACTTAAAAAGCACTTAAAAAAAAGACATTTTCCAGTTATATGCAAAGCCTAAATCAATATGCAAAGAGGGCTAAAGCAAGGTGCAAAAAAGTGCAAAAATTGGGGAAATGCTCACCCTTGAAGACCCTCTTTGAAACCAGCAATTTTAGGGGGTGGAAACTCACTTTTAGACCTCAAGAAGACCTCCTAAGAAGCTTGGTTCAATGGTGGTGGTGTATATCTAGGTGTTGTAGTGTAAAAGTGCAAGGAAATCCAATTTCTAAGCACAAAATACAAACAATATAGAGAGAAAGGGAGTTTTTGCTCTCCAAAACTCAGAACCTCTGGCATAGAGGGAACCCTCTTGCTTATATAGAGGAATGCAAAGCCAAAGCTTCTTCAAGAAGCTTTACAAGGGCTTCATCCCTCCATACACGTGTATGGAGGGGAGCAAACAAAAAACCAGCTGAGACAGGGGGGTGCCGGCCATCATCAATGGCCAGCAGTGGCTCACTGATGGCCGGCAGGGCTTCACCTGTGGCCGGCAGTGCACCAAGAAGGTCACTTTGAAAGGACCTAGTCAAGGTCCAAAAAAAGGCAGAAAGGATACAAGGTCCGGGAAGCTCGAACCGGTGACGTTCCGCCGCGACAGTCGAGTACTCAGTGAGCAATCGAACTAGTTGTTGGGTGTACCTGCAAGCACAACCAAGTCTCGAGGACGGTCAAAAATGGGGTGTCTTCACCCATGGTGAAGTCCTTCAATTTCTCGATGTGCGACAAGGGAAAGTCATCCTTCGGACTGGCCTTATTCAGATCTCTGAAGTCCACATACACCCGAATTCTGCCATCTTTCTTCGGTACTGGGATGATCTTAGCCAACCAAGTTGGATACTCGGATACTAGCAAGAACCCTGCGTCTATCTACTTGGTGACCTTCTCTTTAATCTTCAAAGCCCAATCTGGGCGTATTCTCTGTAACTTCTGATTAATGGGTCGAGCCTTGAGGTGGAGAGGGATCCGATGTTGTACAATCTCAAGATCGATTCCAGGCATGTCTTCGTAGGACCACGCAAAAACATCTTTGAAATCTTTTAATAAAGCGACTAAATGCTCACGCTCCTCCGAAGACAACGTGGACCCGATCTGGACCAGACGCGGATCCTTCTCAGTGCCTACATTAAAAGCAATGATTTCATCGGCAAGGGGTTTTGTAAACCTCTCCTCCTCTCGATTAATCAAATTCTTCAAAACTAGAGGAATTCCTTTATCTTCGTTTTCATCAAAATTTTGAAAATCATGATCAATGCAATAAACAAGTGGCACGGAGAACTCAGAGTCTGCAGTAGCATTCTCATTCACATGGTCAAATCCAGTTCTCCGGTTACAACCAACTCAAAGGAAAAAGAAAAGGACAACCTGGATAAAACTTCAGCATCCGGGTTATCAACCCCAAGAATATCGAACCCAGACTCAAAAGAATCAGAATCTGATTTCGATTCCACTGACTCGGTGGAATCAGATTCTGGCTGAGACTCGACTCAAAATTGCTTAGACAGGTAGCCCCCCTCTAACTGCCAAACAAGGAATGATGCATGAGATGCATCCAAGATGCTGCTAGAAGGGTTCACACCCAGTTAGTCCCCGATCATGGAAACGGCCAGGTTATCCCCTAAGCTCTCTGAGTCGATCGGAGGATCCAAAAGGAGACATGTCAGTGCTGCTCCTACTTCAAGCTTGCTGATGTTGGAATCACTTTTTGTGCTCTGTCCAGCTTCAGCAGTAATTAACTCTACTCTTTCCTCTGTATCACTGTTTTGTAGCTGCAAATCAAAGAAAATCTCAAGGCCAGAAACTCACTGCTTCTCAGAGTTGAACAAGGGTTCGAGGAAACCGCAAAATGGGAAATCTTCACCTTCTTGAAAAAAATGACCATCCAGGGTTCCCCGGATTGCTCTATGCAAATGTCATAGCACTTCCCGGTCTGCTTAGCTTTGGCTCTGTCTGCCATCTCTTTTCCTTTCCTAACCCAGCCCTCTTTGGTGGGCGTATAGCTAAGACCAAAGGCATGCGGGTTATGTGGCACATTGGCCAATGTAATAACGCCTTTTTAGCCACTTCTTCCCAAACCCCTTTTTGGCACATGTTGAAGCATGTTCATGAAGTAGATCGACTGGGCACTGACATACAAGCCCTCATCAGCTGCCAAGATGGTTTAAATTGCCCGGGCCTCAGCTAGGATAAATCCAGAAAGGAATACATCCTCCTCGCCATGAATAATTTCCAGCATAGGTGTAGTTACCTCTGGCAGAGGATGTATGGATGAATTCCTAAATACAATAGCCACCCATTTTCCATGGGGGTATTTCAGCATTTGGTGGAAGGTAGAGGAGATAGCTTTTACTTGGTGTAGCCATGGTCTTCCTAATAGTGGATTGAAAGTGGCTAGCACATCCAGGACGTGGAACTGTAGACACCCTATTTTTGACCGACCTTAAGACTTAGACGTCACCAATTGAGCGCTCGGTGATGATGCATATTGTGCTCATTTTGGGGTTTCAGAGTCTCGATTGCGAGCCTTGCCTCCGGACTTCGGGACTCTTTTGTGCTTTGCCTCGATTTGCGAACCAGGTCCTGTTTTCTCTATTTTCTCTTCCCGAAGGGAGGGAGAGGTCTCGTACACCATCTCTCAGTGGCTGTAGGCTACGTTTCGTGGTCGTAGGCCATTTTTGCCGTTTGGAGACCAGTTTTCAGTTTTCGGAGCCATCGGCCAGGTGCCTTGGTTCGGGACCGCTTAACTACCTCCGTTTGCTCCGATTTTTGGTACACACCTTGTTTCCTCTCTTTTGAGGGACACTGTGGCCCGAGAGACCACCTTCGTGGTCGTACGCCACTTCCGATACCTAACAGCCTGTTTTCGGGGCCCCGAGCCGCGTGTTTGGGCCCCCGAACCCTCGTTTTGCATCAGTTAGGGTTCATTTTTGGTATGGACCTATTTTCTTTGTTTGAAAGGTGGTACTATAGTGGGAGAACAACAATTCTTTTAGTGACCATTTTCTCTCTCCTCCAGTCGATTTTCTTGACAGAAAGCTGGTTTTCCTCACTTTTGGGCCATAATTTCTGGTCTCCCATACCACCATTGTGTTGTACTCATCTGGAAGGCCACCAATATGGGTAGGCCAACCAGCTTTTCTTCCTGACCCTTTTGAACCTTGCTAGAAAGCTAGTTTTCCTCTCTCTTGGGCCACAATTTCTAGTCTCCCACCATACAACTGTGTTGTACTCATTTGGAAGGCCACCTTTCTGGTATGGCCGACTAGCATTTCACATTGAACCTTTTGAACCCTGGTCGGCCGACCAGGGCAAGTGGTCGGCAGGCCACTTGAACTGGTCGGCCAACCATCTCCTTTTTGGCCTTCCTGAGTTGTATACAGCTGTGCCAGCTGGGAGGCATTTGCTCCGGGTTTGACCCTTTTGTTTGGCTTCTTAAGGAAGTTTGGCCCTTTTTGCTTAGCCTCTAGGAGAAGCTTGGCCTTTTGACAAGCTTCTTGAGGAAGCTTGACCCCTTTGGTTTAGCTTCCTCAAGAAGCTTGACCCTTTTGTTTAGCTTCTCTTAGAAGCTTAGCCCTTTTGTTTGAGGCTTCTCCAAGAAGCCTTGGACCTCCTCTTCTATAAAACCAACCCTCCTCTCCACTTGCAAGGGTTGAACATTTTGGTCTCAAGATAGATACACTCCTCCATATATCTCTACATCCCAAGCCTCCAAACTCCATTATTCTTGGCCATTTACACTACACCTCCTAGCACAACACCTCCACCATCCATCCAAGCACCTTGGAGCTGATTTTCAAAGGTTGAAGACTCACTATTTTGGTCCAGAAGCTGCTGGCCTTCTTCTCTTCAAGGGTAAGTCTCCATTTCTCTCATTTTGACATTGTTTTGCTCCATAGTTTAGCCCTGTTTGAAAGCATTTTTGGACTTCTATATAAACTAAAAAAAGTCTTGTTTTAAGCTCCTCTTCAAGTTTGTTCAAGGTCATTTTTCTGTTCGGGGTCATCTACCCCCTTTCATGCTTCATTTCCTCATGGTTTGAGCCATGCATTTGAGCATTTGCATTGGCCTTGGTTTGGCCTTTTATGTATTTTTGAGCCCTAAAATCAGAGAGGGGTGACCCTCTCACCCCTTGTTCTCTTTACTAGCTTTGTTGGCCTTCCAAAGGAGCTCCATTTTGCATGTTGAGAAGTCTTGTTTCAAGCCATTATGTGTGAGTTTCAAGGTCTGCCTTGACTCTGTCGAGAGCCCTTTTGGCCATATTTTGTGTCTTTGATGCATGTGTAGAACAATCCCATTTAAGGCCTTTCAAAGGGGCCTTTATTTGCATGTTTCCTAGACCCCTTTCAGGCACTTTTTAGTGGGTTTTAGGACCCTCAGAACTTCTTTCCAGAGGTGGTTTTTCCATTGTGTATGTCCATCATGCATGTGTAGAACAACCCCCTTATTGGCCTTTCAAATGAACCCATCATTCTTGCATGCATTGGCTGAGTTTCAGTGGTTATTTAGGCATATTTTTGCATGGCATACTTCTGTTTTTGGATGGTTTTGTCACGCTTCAAACCCGCCCCTAAAAGTTTGGGCATGACCACGTCAGAAACAGACAAACTAATCGACATATGTAACATATGGGGCCTGAACGGAACCACCTGATAACACAAAAATCTATTCCATTAAGCTACTACTATTATGCCAGGATCACAAAAATCACATTAGGTAAATAATATACAGAGAACACACACCCGAGCTTTAGTCACATACATGTACATACTTAGAACCAACCCCACAATTGGGCATATAATAAAAACATTAATGAAGAACGGGTTATATACATTCAACCATAGATAGACAACCAAAGCAATAACCAAAACATAGCAAAACTTCACAAAATGCACGGGCTTCATCTATGTGCCTGGACACCCTGAGGTTGACAAGACAGAGACAAGCCTTAAGGGTTAGGACCGGCCTCCCGGTTGATTACCTACAGAAACAGACAAAATACAGAGTGAGCGAAACTCGGTGAATAATAGTATATAAATAATGTAATAGTTAACTTGAATAATAAAGCATAACTCTAGAGATATATGATTAACTTCTTTCAGTAATTATTTTCAGAACAACCATGGGTTCATGTGCTTAACCGAGTAGCTTTAAGCTCAGTAATGTACAGAACGGCCATAGGCCTAACAGATACAGAACGACCATAGGCCCAGAAATATCAGAATGACCATTGGCCCAGAAATAACAGAACGGCTATTGGCCCAGAAATAACATAACGGCCATCGGCCCAGAAATAACAGAACGGGTTTAAGCCGAGAAATAACATAACGGCTTTAAGCCCAGTTTTTATATGTATGGACTCAAGAAGTGGCTCGCACGGATTCTAGAGGTGGCTCCCACCAAAGTGTAGCACTTAATTCCGTACAGCACTTTGTTCCGTACCAGAAATCAATAAGTCTCATCATGTCATAATATAAACGAAATGAACATCATAACGGAATAACCACATATATCATCAGAACAGACTAGTCTTATAGTCATACAGAAGCACACGGTTTCTTTTTATCATTCAAATGAGTTAGCATAATTAAGTTACATTTAACAAAGTGCTAGCAGTAACCATTAACAGATTGGGCGATTCCAAAGGTACATAAATACTGTAGTTTCATAATGTACCCACATTTCACTTGTTCATCATGAGTTAATGCCACTAACTTGCAGATAACGGAATGTGCATATTAACTATCAGCATAGTTGTCTCGTAAATAGCAGAACGTAAACATTAACGAGGATCAAGAGCGAATATACCATTAACAGAGGGAATACATGCCATTCCATTGCATTTCATGAGGATAGAACACTTCACATTCTAACGTGGGTTATATGATAACAGTTGACCTTTGCATTTATGTCATAGGATCTGAACGATCTCAAGTTCATGTGTCATATAACAGAATAATCTTGATTCATTAGTGGCAACCCAGAATGATCTTAAATGCACCAAAATTTCATCATTCTAAGATGAACATAAATTCCCTTTATTCTTAAAAGACGACGTAGTTCGTTTATAGATAACATAGAGTTAATGTTCGTTATTGATAGAACAAAATGATTCCAAAGTCATACCGACGTATGTAAATCTTTCAACATTCACATTGATTTCCAGCTGACATAACTGTTAGTGTAATCACTTACAAGGATAAGACATTAGTAACAACCGTACTATTACTCACTGTGGTAGGTCTCTGATAGCGGTGGAACGACGTCCTCGTCTTGACCTACAAACACAATGCACATAACAGATTATGAGAATAAAACCAATCTCTTTTTATTCCTCACTCAATAGCCGTGGTGGTTCTAGACTCATTAGTCCTCCATACGTTATAATCCATGCCTCATAAGATAGGAGGAATCGATAGGAGAAAGGTTCAGATGAAGAAACGGTACAAATCGGTAAATAGAAAGTGAACAGTCGTCACTCATTTCGGCATAACTATTTCTGTATTTAACATTTGGGAGTGAGACCACCACCATTGGAAACCAGACTTCCGGGGCTTAATTTTAGGCTCAAGAATCACTCAAAACGTAGTCCGGATGCAAAAGATATGCTTGTTCAAAGTTACCTAGTGGATGCTGAAACAAGGGTGCACTACAAAAAATTCATTTTTTTGCGACGGTAAAATACCGTCGCAAATACCCAAAACCCCGTCTCAAAAGCTTTTTTGCGACGGCAGTTGGGTTTTAGCGACGGTAATAGGGGGGTCACAACAAAGGGGGTTGCTAAAGGCCTTTAGCGACGGCATGACCCCGTCGCAAAATATTAGCAACGGCAAAAGTGTCTTTTAGCGACGGTAAAATACTATCGCTATTAATGTGTAGAATTTTGAATTTTTTGAGACGGCACTGTGTTGCCGTCGCTAAAAGGGTTATTTGCGACGGTAAAAATACCGTCACCAAAATTTTTATTTGAGACCGAAAAAAATGCCGTCGCTGAAAATGGTTATTTGCGACGGTAAACGTACCGTCGCTAAAAATAGTATTGGCGACAGTGAACGATGCCGTCGCTAAAAGTCCTGTTGTTTCAATTTAATAATAATGCAAATATCTTAAGTGACGGCTATGTTACCGTCGCAAAAAACCTTTTTTGAGACAGTATAATACCGTCTCAAATGAAAAAAAAAAAAAAAGCTGCAACACAATTATTAAAAATATGAAAATTACCTGTATTAAATGAAAATAACTAAAAAAAAAACCGATAATTATATAATAATATAAAAATTCCTGTATATAAATAAAAATTCATCCATAATTAAAGTATTCTTCCATTCAAAACAACACATCATCAAAATTGTCCCATCACATAATGCTGCATAATACATACATAATGTTCACAAATCTAAATAACGTAAATCAAAAATAAATGTATTCGTCATGATTTTTCCGCGGGTTACAAAAAAAAAAAGTTTGTCACAAACTTCACACACCTGCATTCCACAAGAAGCAAACTGCTACTCAGGAAATATCTGAAAATAAAAAATAAAAATAATTAATGACAATATAATTATGTGTTAATATTTTAATTACAAAAAAACATAAAAATTAACTACTATATAATTACAAAGATACTTAAGTAAATAATTTGGGCTAGATTGGAGTCCCGTCTTCTCACACAAGTCTCTCGTGCGTAGGCGGTCATGTGTGCCAAGTTTCGTGCCAATCCGACCCCGTTTGGTGATTTTGGAGCGTCAACACCTCGAATTCAAGTTTCATAAGAAACTAGTTTGCCAAGACCGAAATAGGGCTCTAACTCCCAAACCGGGAACCCGATTGGAGTACCGTCTTCTCCCTCAAGTCTCTCGTGCCTAGGCGGCCATGTGTGCCAAGTTTCGTGCCAAACCGACCCCTTTTGGTGATTTTTGGACGTCAACACCTCGAATTCAAGTTTCTTAAGGAACTAGTTTGCCTAGACCGAATTAGGGCTCTAACTCCCAAACTGGGAACCCGATTGCCGTCCCGTCTTCTCCCACAAGTCTCTCGTGCCTAGGCTGTCGTGTGTGCCAAGTTTCGTGCCAAACCAACCCGTTTTGGTGATTTTTGGGCGTCAAGACCTCGAATTCAAGTTTCTTAAGAAACTAGTTTGCCTAGACCGAATTAGGGCTCTAAGTCCCAAACCGGGAACCCGATTGGAGTCCCGTCTTCTCCCACAAGTCTCTCGTGCCTAGGCGGTCGTGTGTGCCAAGTTTCGTGCCAATTCGACCCTGTTTGGTGATTTTGGGGCGTCAACACCTCGAATTCAAGTTTCTTAAGGAACTAGTTTGCTTAGAACGAATTAGGGCTCTAACTCCCAATCCGGGAACCCGATTGGAGTCCCGTCTTCTCCCACAAGTCTCTCGTGCCTAGGCGGTCGTGTGTGCCAAGTTTCATTCCAATCCGACCTCGTTTGGTGATTTTGGGGCGTCAACACCTCGAATTTAAGTTTCTCAAGGAACTAGTTTGCCTAGACCGAATTAGGGCTCTAACTCCCAAACCGGGAACCCGATTGGAGTCCCGTCTTCTCCCTCAAGTCTCTCATGCCTAGGCGGTCGTGTGTGCCAAGTTTCGTGCCAAACCGACCCTTTTGGTGATTTTTGGGCGTCAACACCTCGAATTCAAGTTTCTTAAGGAACTAGTTTGCCTAGACCGAATTGGGGCTCTAACTCCCAAACCGGGAACCCGATTGGAGTCCCGTCTTCTCCCACAAGTCTCTCGTGCCTAGGCGGTCGTGTGTGCCAAGTTTCGTGCCAAACTGACCCCTTTTGGTGATTTTTGGGCGTCAACACCTCGAATTCAAGTTTCTTAAGGAACTAGTTTGCCTAGACCGAATTAGGGCTCTAACTCCCAAACCGGGAACCCGATTGGAGTCCTGTCTTCTCCCACAAGTCTCTCATGCCTAGGCGGTTGTGTGTGCCAAATTTCGTGTCAAACCGACCTCTTTTGGTGATTTCTGGGCGTCAACACCTCGAATTCAAGTTTCTTAAGGAACTAGTTTGCCTAGACTGAATTAGGGCTCTAACTCCCAAACTGGGAACCCGATTGGAGTCCCGTCTTCTCCCACAAGTCTCTCGTGCCTAGGCGGTCGTGTGTGCCAAGTTTCGTGCCAAACCGACCCCGTTTGGTGATTTAGGGGCGTCAACACCACGTATTCAAGTTTCTTAGGGAACTAGTTTGTCTAGACCGAAATATGACTCTAACTCCCAAACCGGGAACCCGATTGGAGTCCCGTCTTCTCCCAAAAGTCTCTCGTGCCTAGGCGGTCGTGTGTGCCAAATTTCGTGCCAATCCGACCCCGTTTGGTGATTTTGGGGCATCAACAGCTCGAATTCAAGTTTCTTGAGGAACTAGTTTGCCTAGACCGAATTAGGGCTCTAACTCCTAAACCGGGAACCCGATTAGAGTCCCGTCTTCTCCCACAAGTCTCTCGTGCCTAGGCGGTCGTGTATGCCAAGTTTCGTGCCAAACCGACCCCGTTTGGTGATTTTTAGGCATCAACACCTCGAATTCAAGTTTCTTAAGGAACTAGTTTGCCTAGACCGAATTAGGGCTCTTACTCCCAAACCGGGAACCCGATTGGAGTCCCGTCTTCTCCCACAAGTCTCTCGTTCCTAGGCGGTCGTGTGTGCCAAGTTTCATGCCAAACCGACCCCTTTTGGTGATTTTTGGGCGTCAACACCTCGAATTTAAGTTTCTTAAGGAACTAGTTTGCCTAGACGGAATTAGGGCTCTAACTCCCAAGCCGGGAACCCGATTGGAGTGCCGTCTTCTCCCAAAAATCTCTCTTGCCTAGGCGGTCGTGTGTGCCATGTTACGTGCCAAACCGACCCCTTTTGGTAATTTTTGGACGTCAACACCTCGAATTCAAGTTTCTTAAGGAACTAGTTTGCCTAGACCGAATTAGGGCTCTCACTCCCAAACCGGGAACCCGATTGGAGTCCCGTCTT
Source organism: Camellia sinensis (assembly GCF_055761805.1). NCBI lineage: Eukaryota > Viridiplantae > Streptophyta > Magnoliopsida > Ericales > Theaceae > Camellia > Camellia sinensis. The sequence continues at coordinate 142,797,295 of NC_138962.1, forward strand.
CTCCGACAAATCTCTCGTGCCTAGGCGGTCGTGTGTTCCAAGTTTCGTGCCAAACCAACCACTTTTGGTGAATTTTGGGCGTCAACACCTCGAATTCAAGTTTCTTAAGGAACTAGTTTGCCTAGACCGAATTAGGGCTCTCACTCCCAAACCGGGAACCCGATTGGAGTCCCGTCTTCTCCCACAAGTCTCTCGTGCCTAGGCGGTCGTGTGTCCCAAGTTTCGGGCCAAACCAACCTCTTTTGGTGAATTTTGGGCGTCAACACCTCGAATTCAAGTTTCTTAAGGAACTAGTTTGCCTAGACCGAATTAGGGCTCTAACTCCCAAACCGGGAACCCGATTGGAGTCCTGTCTTCTCCCATAAGTCTGTCGTACCTAGGCGGTCGTGTGTGCCAAGTTTCGTGCGAAATCGGCCCGTTTTGGTGATTTTTGGGCGTCAACACCTCGAATTCAGGTTTCTTAAGAAACTAGTTTCACAGACCGAATTAGAGCTCTAACTCCCAAACTGGGAACCCCATTGGAGTCTCGTCTTCTCCCACAAGTCTCTCGTGCCAAGGCAGTCGCTCTGTGCCAAGTTTCGTGCTAAACCGACCCCTTTCGGTGATTTTGGGGCTTCAACAGCTCGAATTCAAGTTTCTTAAGGAACTAGTATGCCGAGACCGAATTAGGGCTCTAGCTCCTAAATCGGGAACCGGATTGGAGTCCCGTCTTCTTCCACAAGTCTCTCGTGCCTAGGCGGTCGTGTGTGCCAAGTTTCGTGCCAATCTGACCCCGTTTGGTGATTTTGGGGCGTCAACACCTCGAATTCAAGTTTCTTAGGGAACTAGTTTGTCTAGACCGAAATATGACTCTAACTCCCAAACCGGGAACCCGATTGGAGTCCCGTCTTCTCCCACAAGTCTCTCGTGCGTAGGCGGTCATGTGTGCCAAGTTTCGTGCCAATCCGACCCCGTTTCGTGGCTTTGGGGCGTCAACACCTCGAATTCAAGTTTCATAAGAAACTAGTTTGCCTAGACCGAAATAGGGCTCTAACTCCCAAATCGGGAACCCGATTGGAGTCCCGTCTTCTTCCTCAAGTCCCTCGTGCCTAGGCGGTCGTGTGTGCCAGGTTTCGTGCCAAACCGACCCCTTTTGGTGATTTTTGGGCATCAACACCTCGAATTCAAGTTTCTTATGGAACTAGTTTGCCTAGACCGAATTAGGGCTCTAACTCCCAAACTGGGAACCCGATTGCCGTCCCGTCTTCTCCCACAAGTCTCTCGTGCCTAGGGGGTCGTGTGTGCCAAGTTTCGTGCCAAACCAACCCGTTTTGGGGATTTTTGGGCGTTAACACCTCGAATTCAAGTTTCTTAAGAAACTAGTTTGCCTAGACCAAATTAGGGCTCTAAGTCCCAAACCGGGAACCCGATTGGAGTCCCGTCTTCTCCCTTAAGTCTCTCGTGCCTAGGCGGTCGTGTGTGCCAAGTTTCGAGCCAGTTCCACCCCGTTTGGTGATTTTGGGGCGTCAACACCTCGTATTCAACTTTCTTAAGGAACTTGTTTGCTTAGAATGAATTAGGGCTCTAACTCCCAAACCGGGAACCCGATTGGAGTCCCGTCTTCTCCCACAAGTCTCTCGTGCCAAGGCGGTCGTGTGTGCCAAGTTTCGTGCCAATCTAACCCCGTTTGGTGATTTTGGGGCGTCAACACCTCGAATTCATGTTTCTTAGGGAACTAGTTCTTCTAGACCGAAATATGACTCTAACTCCCAAACCGGGAACCCGATTGGAGTCCCGTCTTCTCCCAAAAGTCTTTCGTGCCTAGGCGGTCGTGTGTGCCAAGTTTCGTTCCAATCCGACCCCGTTTGGTGATTTTGGGGCGTCAACACCTCGAATTCAAGTTTCTCAAGGAACTAGTTTGCCTAGACCGAATTAGGGCTCTAACTCCCAAACCGGGAACCCGATTGGAGTCCCGTCTTCTCCCTCAAGTCTCTCATGCCTAGGCGGCCGTGTGTGCCAAGTTTCATGCCAAACCGACCCCTTTTGGTGATTTTTGGGTGTCAACACCTCGAATTCAAGTTTCTTAAGGAACTAGTTTGCCTAGACCGAATTAGGGCTCTAACTCCCAAACCGGGAACCCGATTAGAGTCCCGTCTTCTCACACAAGTCTCTCGTGCCTAGGCGTTCGTGTGTGCCAAGTTTCGTGCCAAACTGACCATTTTGGTGATTTTTGGGCGTCAACATCTCGAATTCAAGTTTCTTAAGGAACTAGTTTGCCTAGACCGAATTAGGGCTCTAACTCCCAAACCGGGAACCCGATTGGAGTCCTGTCTTCTCCCACAAGTCTCTCATGCCTAGGCAGTTGTGTGTGCCAAATTTCGTGCCAAACCGACCCTTTTTGGTGTTTTTTGGGCGTCAAAACCTCGAATTCAATTTTCTTAAGGAACTAGTTTGCCTAGACTGACTTAGGGCTCTAACTCCCAAACCGGGAACCCGATTGGAGTCTCGTCTTCTCCCACAAGTCTCTCGTGCCTAGGCGGTCGTGTGTGCCAAGTTTCGTGCCAAACCGACCCTGTTTGGTGATTTAGGGGCGTCAACACCTCGTATACAAGTTTCTTAGGGAACTAGTTTGTCTAGACCGAAATATGACTCTAACTCCCAAACCGGGAACCCGATTGGAGTGCCGTCTTCTCCCAAAAGTCTCTCGTGCCTAGGCGGTCGTGTGTGCCATGTTACGTGCCTATCCGACCCCGTTTGGTGATTTTGGGGCATCAACAGCTCGAATTCAAGTTTCTTAAGGAACTAGTTTGCCTAGACCGAATTAGGGCTCTAACTCCTAAACCGGGAACCCAATTAGAGTCTCGTCTTCTCCCACAAGTCTCTCGTGCCTAGGCGGTCGTGTATGCCAAGTTTCGTGCCAAACCGACCCCGTTTGGTGATTTTTAGGCATCAACACCTCGAATTCAAGTTTCTTAAGGAACTAGTTTGCCTAGACCGAATTAGGGCTCTTACTCCCAAACCGGGAACCCGATTGGAGTCCCGTGTTCTCCCACAAGTCTCTCGTTCGTAGGCGGTCGTGTGTTCCAAGTTTCATGCCAAACCGACCCCTTTTGGTGATTTTTGGGCGTCAATACCTCGAATTCAAGTTTCTTAAGGAACTAGTTTGCCTAGACCGAATTAGGGCTCTAACTCCCAAGCCGGGAACCCGATTGGAGTGCCGTCTTCTCCCAAAAGTCTCTGGTGCCTAGGCGGTCGTGTGTGCCATGTTACGTGCCAAACCGACCCCTTTTGGTAATTTTTGGGCGTCAACACCTCGAATACAAGTTTCTTAAGGAACTAGTTCGCCTAGACCGAATTAGGGCTCTAACTCCCAAACCGGGAACCCGATTGGAGTCCCGTCTTCTCCCACAAGTCTCTTGTGCCTAGGCGGTCGTGTGTGCCAAGTTTCGTGCCAAACCAACCTCTTTTGGTGAATTTTGGGCGTCAACACCTCGAATTCAAGTTTCTTAAGGAACTAGTTTGCCTAGACCGAATTAGGGCTCTAACTCCCAAACCGGGAACCCGATTGGAGTCCTGTCTTCTCCCACAAGTCTGTCGTGCCTAGACGGTCGTGTGTGCCAAGTTTCGTGCCAAATCAACCCGTTTTGGTGATTTTTGGGCGTCAACACCTCGAATTCAAGTTTCTTAAGAAACTAGTTTCACAGACCGAATTAGGGCTCTAACTCCCAAACTGGGAACCCCATTGGACTCTCGTCTTCTCCCACAAGTCTCTCGTGCCAAGGCGGTCGTTCTGTGCCAAGTTTCATGCTAAACCAACCCCTTTCGGTTATTTTGGGGCGTCAACACCTCGAATTCAAGTTTCTTAAGTAACTAGTTTGCCTAGACCGAATTAGGGCTCTAGCTCCCAGACCGGGAACCGGATTGGAGTACCGTCTTCTCCCACAAGTCTCTCGTGCCAAGGCGGTCGTGTGTGCCAAGTTTCGTGCCAATCTAACCCCGTTTGGTGATTTTGGGGTGTCAACACCTCGAATTCATGTTTCTTAGGGAACTAGTTCTTCTAGACCGAAATATGACTCTAACTCCCAAACCGGGAACCCGATTGGAGTCCTGTCTTCTCCCAAAAGTCTTTCGTGCCTAGACGGTCGTGTGTGCCAAGTTTCGTGCCAATCCAACCCCGTTTGGTGATTTTGGGGCATCAACAGCTCGAATTCAAGTTTCTTAAAGAACTAGTTTGCCTAGACCGAATTAGGGCTTTAACTCCTAAACCGGGAACCCGATTGGAGTCCCGTCTTCTCCCGCAAGTCTCTCGTGCCAAGGCGGTCGTGTGTGCCAAGTTTCGTGCCAATCTAACCCCGTTTGGTGATTTTGGGGCGTCAACACCTCGAATTCATGTTTCTTAGGGAACTAGTTCTTCTAGACCGAAATATGACTCTAACTCCCAAACCGGGAACCCGATTGGAGTCCCGTCTTCTCCCAAAAGTCTTTCGTGCCTAGGCGGTCGTGTGTGCCAAGTTTCGTTCCAATCCGACCCCGTTTGGTGATTTTGGGGCGTCAACACCTCGAATTCAAGTTTCTCAAGGAACTAGTTTGCCTAGACCGAATTAGGGCTCTAACTCCCAAACCGGGAACCCGATTGGAGTCCCGTCTTCTCCCTCAAGTCTCTCATGCCTAGGCGGCCGTGTGTGCCAAGTTTCATGCCAAACCGACCCCTTTTGGTGATTTTTGGGTGTCAACACCTCGAATTCAAGTTTCTTAAGGAACTAGTTTGCCTAGACCGAATTAGGGCTCTAACTCCCAAACCGGGAACCCGATTAGAGTCCCGTCTTCTCACACAAGTCTCTCGTGCCTAGGCGTTCGTGTGTGCCAAGTTTCGTGCCAAACTGACCATTTTGGTGATTTTTGGGCGTCAACATCTCGAATTCAAGTTTCTTAAGGAACTAGTTTGCCTAGACCGAATTAGGGCTCTAACTCCCAAACCGGGAACCCGATTGGAGTCCTGTCTTCTCCCACAAGTCTCTCATGCCTAGGCAGTTGTGTGTGCCAAATTTCGTGCCAAACCGACCCTTTTTGGTGTTTTTTGGGCGTCAAAACCTCGAATTCAATTTTCTTAAGGAACTAGTTTGCCTAGACTGACTTAGGGCTCTAACTCCCAAACCGGGAACCCGATTGGAGTCTCGTCTTCTCCCACAAGTCTCTCGTGCCTAGGCGGTCGTGTGTGCCAAGTTTCGTGCCAAACCGACCCTGTTTGGTGATTTAGGGGCGTCAACACCTCGTATACAAGTTTCTTAGGGAACTAGTTTGTCTAGACCGAAATATGACTCTAACTCCCAAACCGGGAACCCGATTGGAGTGCCGTCTTCTCCCAAAAGTCTCTCGTGCCTAGGCGGTCGTGTGTGCCATGTTACGTGCCTATCCGACCCCGTTTGGTGATTTTGGGGCATCAACAGCTCGAATTCAAGTTTCTTAAGGAACTAGTTTGCCTAGACCGAATTAGGGCTCTAACTCCTAAACCGGGAACCCAATTAGAGTCTCGTCTTCTCCCACAAGTCTCTCGTGCCTAGGCGGTCGTGTATGCCAAGTTTCGTGCCAAACCGACCCCGTTTGGTGATTTTTAGGCATCAACACCTCGAATTCAAGTTTCTTAAGGAACTAGTTTGCCTAGACCGAATTAGGGCTCTTACTCCCAAACCGGGAACCCGATTGGAGTCCCGTGTTCTCCCACAAGTCTCTCGTTCGTAGGCGGTCGTGTGTTCCAAGTTTCATGCCAAACCGACCCCTTTTGGTGATTTTTGGGCGTCAATACCTCGAATTCAAGTTTCTTAAGGAACTAGTTTGCCTAGACCGAATTAGGGCTCTAACTCCCAAGCCGGGAACCCGATTGGAGTGCCGTCTTCTCCCAAAAGTCTCTGGTGCCTAGGCGGTCGTGTGTGCCATGTTACGTGCCAAACCGACCCCTTTTGGTAATTTTTGGGCGTCAACACCTCGAATACAAGTTTCTTAAGGAACTAGTTCGCCTAGACCGAATTAGGGCTCTAACTCCCAAACCGGGAACCCGATTGGAGTCCCGTCTTCTCCCACAAGTCTCTTGTGCCTAGGCGGTCGTGTGTGCCAAGTTTCGTGCCAAACCAACCTCTTTTGGTGAATTTTGGGCGTCAACACCTCGAATTCAAGTTTCTTAAGGAACTAGTTTGCCTAGACCGAATTAGGGCTCTAACTCCCAAACCGGGAACCCGATTGGAGTCCTGTCTTCTCCCACAAGTCTGTCGTGCCTAGACGGTCGTGTGTGCCAAGTTTCGTGCCAAATCAACCCGTTTTGGTGATTTTTGGGCGTCAACACCTCGAATTCAAGTTTCTTAAGAAACTAGTTTCACAGACCGAATTAGGGCTCTAACTCCCAAACTGGGAACCCCATTGGACTCTCGTCTTCTCCCACAAGTCTCTCGTGCCAAGGCGGTCGTTCTGTGCCAAGTTTCATGCTAAACCAACCCCTTTCGGTTATTTTGGGGCGTCAACACCTCGAATTCAAGTTTCTTAAGTAACTAGTTTGCCTAGACCGAATTAGGGCTCTAGCTCCCAGACCGGGAACCGGATTGGAGTACCGTCTTCTCCCACAAGTCTCTCGTGCCAAGGCGGTCGTGTGTGCCAAGTTTCGTGCCAATCTAACCCCGTTTGGTGATTTTGGGGTGTCAACACCTCGAATTCATGTTTCTTAGGGAACTAGTTCTTCTAGACCGAAATATGACTCTAACTCCCAAACCGGGAACCCGATTGGAGTCCTGTCTTCTCCCAAAAGTCTTTCGTGCCTAGACGGTCGTGTGTGCCAAGTTTCGTGCCAATCCAACCCCGTTTGGTGATTTTGGGGCATCAACAGCTCGAATTCAAGTTTCTTAAAGAACTAGTTTGCCTAGACCGAATTAGGGCTTTAACTCCTAAACCGGGAACCCGATTGGAGTCCCGTCTTCTCCCGCAAGTCTCTCGTGCCAAGGCGGTCGTGTGTGCCAAGTTTCGTGCCAAACCGACCCCTTTTGGTGATCTTTAGGCGTCAACACCTCGAATTCAAGTTTCTTAAGGAACTAGTTTGCCTAGACTGAATTAGGGCTCTAACTCCCAAACCGGGAACCCGATTGGAGTCCCGTCTTCTCCCACAAGTCTGTCGTTCCTAGGCGGTCGTGTGCGCCAAGTTTCATGCCAAACCTACCGCTTTTGGTGATTTTGGGGCGTCTACACCACGAGTTCAAGTTTCTTAAGGAACTAGTTTGCCTAGACCGAATTAGGGCTCTAACTCCCAAGCCGGGAACCCGATTGGAGTCCCGTCTTCTCCCAAAAGTCTCTGGTGCCTAGGCGATCGTGTGTGCCATGTTACGTGCCAAACCGACCCCTTTTGGTAATTTTTGGGCGTCAACACCTCGAATTCAAGTTTCTTAAGGAACTAGTTTGCCTAGACCGAATTTGGGCTCTCACTCCCAAACCGGGAACCCGATTGGAGTCCCGTCTTCTCCCACAAGTCTCTTGTGCCTAGGCTTTTGTGTGTGCCAAGTTTCGTGCCAAACCAACCTCTTTTGGTGATTTTTGGGCGTCAACACCTCTAATTCATGTTTCTTAAGGAACTAGTTTGCCTAGACCGAATTAAGGCTCTAACTCCCAAATCGGGAACTCGATTGGAGTGCCGTCTTCTCCCACAAGTCACTCATGCCTAGGCGGTCATGTGTGCGAAGTTTTGTGCCAATCCGACCCCGTTTGGTGATTTTGGCGCGTCAACGCCTCGAATTCAAGTTTCTTAAGGAACTATTTTGCCTAGACCGAAATATGACTCTAACTCCCAAACCGGGAACCCGATTGGAGTCCCGTCTTCTCCCACAAGTCTCTCGTGCCTAGGCAGTCGTGTGTGTCAGGTTTTGTGCCAATCCGACCCTGTTTGGTGATTTTGGGTCGTCAACACCTCGAATTGAAGTTTCTTTAGGAACTAGTTTGCCCAGACCGAATTAGGGCTCTAACTCCCAAACCGCGAACCCAATTGGAGTCCCGTCTTCTCCCTCAAGTCCCTTGTGCCTAGGCAGTCTTGTGTGCTATATTTCGTGCCAATCCAACCCCGTTTGGTGATTTTGGGGCGCCAACACCTCGAATTCAAGTTTCTTAAGGAACTAATTTGCTTAGACCAAAATATGACTCTAACTCCCAAACCGGGAACCCGATTGGAGTCCCGTCTTCCCCACAAGTCTCTCGTGCCTAGGCAGTCGTGTGTGCCATGTTTTGTGCCAATCCGACCATGTTTGGTGATTTTGGGGCATCAACACCTCGAATTCAAGTTTCTTAAGGAACTAGTTTGCCTAGATCGAATTAGGGCCCTAACTCCCAAATCGGGAACCCGATGTGAGTCTCGTCTTCTCCCACAAGTCCCTTGTGCCTAGGCAGTCGTGTGCGCCAAGTTTTGTGTCAATCCGACCCCGTTTTGTGATTTTGGGGCGTCAACACCTCGAATTCAAGTTTCTTAAGGAACTAGTTTGCCTAGACCGAATTAGGGCTCTAACTCCCAAACCGGGAACCCGATTTGAGTCTCGTCTTCTCCCATAAGTCTCTTAGCTTACAATGCAAAGAATTCAAATGTACATTTTAGCTTAGAATGTAAAGATACATTTTATACCTGATCTTCTGGTATTGGTGTATATGGATTCTCGTCTTTTGCAGATTCCCTAAATGCCCGGTGGCCACTCGATGCATCAGGAGCCTATGATAGTCAATGCGTAATGTGTTAATCATATTCGAATTTTATACATAATGTTGTGTGAAAATTTAACTATCAAACAATTTAATTTATATAAAACCTGTCTGTTGGGATCCACACTTGTCCCCTGTGACACAAAGGCCATCATCTTAGCTCTTAGCTGCTGTAAATGTATCGAGAACTCTGCTCGCAGCTCCTCCCTCAACTCATCCTTTAGCTCCGTACGAACTTGTTGGGTGATCTGAACAATAGTCGATTGGTGGAGTGCTGACTGTGATGGCCCAGCACCATCTTTGTACACTGTTCTCCGAGGCACATTTCTCTCATATGTGCGACAATATCCATGATTGTCATGACCTATCAACTCATGGAAAATAGCATTCCTAGCCTCCAAAGTCCGACAATCCTCAGGTAGCATAAAGAGTTGGCCATTAAACTCATCTTGTATTAAATAAGACATACAAGTATATGCCAAATTAAGATGGTCGACACACAAAAAATCAAAAATAAACTTTAAATACAATTTAACTATCAAACAATTTAACTATCAAACAATTTAATTTATATAAAAGGTGTTTGGAAACTACCAAGGTCTGGATAACCTCTGGGTCGTCTGCTCTACGTGTCATAAGCCAAACATTCATCTTATCAGTAGACTCCTCCTTATTGGTCATCTACATTTTTTTAGAAATATGAAAATTAGAATCCAAATAATTTGCAAATATACAATGTTTATTTATATACAAAAATAAAACAATAAAATATAAACCTCATGCCGTATCTGAGCGAAAGTAGTACGCCCTGTGGTATGAGCTATGCCGTGAGCTTGTCGATTTTTAGCATTCCTAGTTGCAATTTTCTATAACACGTTCAACAAATGTAAGTATATAAATATGATTTGTATGTTTACATATCATACATATAACTTATTTGTATACCTCAGCATCGGAAGTACGCCAATACTCCACAAGTTCTTTCCACTGGCTTGGCACAATGTGCAAAGGAACCTTCAAATTAGGATCTTCACTTCTAGGCTAGAAATACTTACACTTAATCTTATTCTTGTGATCCTTCCATATGCTGTTACAGTTTTTCATGCAGATTGGCTTGTACTCCTCTAGACAAGATGGTCAGATGCTCCCGTACACCCTCTCGTACAAGATGGTATCGATTCTAACACTTCCTACACGGACAACTGATCATCGAACCTTCAACCCTATTGGTGTAGGAAAACACAAGAAATTCATCAATCCCATTAATGTATTCGCTCGACATCCTATTTGGCAAATCGATCCAACTCTTATCCATCATCTGTACTTCCCTCAAATGCACACTTCACTTCTTTTGTAATCTTCTCAATAATATATATAAATATATTTAAATGTCAGTCACTTGGATATACATCTCACATGCAAAACAAATATGCCCTAGAAAAAAATATAATTATAACAAATGTAAGTCATGATGAAATGTAAGGGTTAAAATATAATTACAAGACATAATATCACATATTAATTGAACTTTTACTGTAAATTACCAGACATAATATAATTACAAGGCACACAAGTGTCTTTAGGACGAATAACAGACTACGAAATTTTTTTATGTTAATTCTCATCAAATACCACAACGCAATAGAGATTTAATCTAAATCAGGACCGAGTCAAGTTTCATCAAATAAATATGATAACAAGGCAAGAGAGATGAGTCTTAGATCAATCATTAAATTTATTGTGCTTATATCATTCACCAGCAGTGGCATATGAAAAAGAAAGACCAAAAAAAGATACATTCAAAATGACTTGTTAAGGTTGGAGATAACAGTCAATCATTCAGAACATCCACCTGTTCAAAGAAAGTAAACAAAGTTGATAACAATAATGTTCCAAAAATGTGGTTATTCAACCACTACTTGCATTAGAAGCAAAATAGACATTTCCTGATTGCAAGCTAGTTCCGAAGTACACTAAAAACCTCATAAGCTGAAAATTTGGGGCTCATCTTTGGCCTCAATGAGCCTCTAAAATGGTAGTGGTGAAGGCAGTGGGGAAGGAGGTGAAGGAGGGGGTAGTGGCATATATGGCAGCATTGCACAGGCATGGTTCACTAGTGCAAACTGTGAAGCACACAGTGGAGAAGCATAAGGTGGAAACAAATATGGCTGGCACTTCGTCTTCAGATATGTTTAGATCGCTCACTTCATTTTAATTTTCGTATCTTCTCCATGTTCTTTTTCTTTCCTTTTACAAATCCAAGAACCAAACAAAACACAAAATAAATATTGTGCTAAACTAATTTTTATTATGAGAGTTTGGCACATCTTTTAGACATAATTGTGCTAAACTTTGACCTTTAAAACTATATATATATATATAGGGACTTCAAAAAGAGGGATGTATAATAAATCTAACTAACCATGATTGAAAAAAATTACAAAGATACCAGCCTGTGTCAATGTGTGTGGCCTTTCACTTTCACTTTCACTTTCATCATTTTTCCCATATGGTCTGTTCAATCAAAGGCATCCCTCCCAACCCAATCAATGTCATTCCAAGCCTAACTCTCACAAGCAACCGATACCTTTTATTTATTTTTTTCTTTTTCTTTTTTCATGTAGGAAAAAGTCAGATTAAGATGAGAATCTCTTCAAGCAAAACCAAAATACTGTTCCACTCTCTCTGTCTCTCTCTACACAAATTTTGATGAAATACTAAACTTTGGCAGACACTCCCCTTTATCAATTGATGATTAGGACTATCAATATTAATATTAATAATTTACAGTACAAAAATGTTAAAAATTGATAATTTTGCTCCAATATTTATATCATTTTTCCAGCACAACCATCACCTCATATTTGTAACCCCTCTTCAATTTTTATAAAATACATCTAACTGTTAATAGAAATGTCAAAATTTATACTAATTTGACACTAAAAATAATGATGCTAAAATTAGACAATTTGAATGACAACTCCATTAAAGCACAAAACTGTTATAATGCCAGTAGCAACACAATAATATGAATTGCATCTACAGAGAAACTATCAGAAAGAGACCAACAGGAGAAAGAATCTTCGCAGCCAATTCTTCTTCTTTTTTTAAAATGGAGGACGGGTTTGACTACACAACCTGATATGTTCAGAAAGCATATTTTGAATTACAAGCATGAACACGTCAATCACAATTTAAGAACAAAATTGTTCTTAAATCATACAATGATACCTACACTCTCTTTTTCATGTTTAAGAAATTCACAGGAGATGGAATGAGAAGGAATGCACTAACCTTTATGAATGGCCGTTCACAGTCGCTCACAATCACTCGTCACTCGTTGTTCACAATCGCTGCTGCTCGTCACTCCGGCGAAGGCCGTCGTTCACCCTCGTCGGTCACCACTATTTTGATTTTGAATGATTTTGATTTGAGGATTTCGGGGATATTGGTTCTACTAGTTGGATCAATGAATTGGGATTTTGGAGATTTTAGGGATTTCGGTTTGAGCAATTTAGGAATGATTGAGGCAATAATAGATACAATTGAGGCAAAAATGGCCTAAGTAAGGGAATGATTTTGGAATGATTTTAGGGTCCTCGAATTCAAGTTTCAGTTTGAGCAATTTAGGAACCAATTTCGGTTTGAGGGATTTCGATTTTAAGGATTTTGGAGATTTGAGGAATTAAGGACTTTGACCGCAAAATGGGATACAAAAAGCGGGATACCAAATATTTATTTATTTGCGACGGTATATTTTAACCGTCGCAAATGAGCATAATTCCCAAATGAAACGACGTCGTTTTACCCATAGTTTTTAACGATGGGCTTCTGCCGTCACAGATGGTCCACCATTTGTGACAGGAACATCTTACCGTCGCTAATAATACCTTTTTTGCGACGGTATACCGTGCATCGCCAATGTTTCTGCAAATTTCATTTTACAATCTTTAGAACCGGAATACGCCCCTTGCAAAAGTCCATGTTTTCTCGACGGTAGATACACGCCGTCGCAAAATCCTTTTTTGGCGACGGCAACTATATACCGTTGCAAAAAACCCTTTTTGCGATGGTAGTCACCCCGTCGCAAAAACCTCCGTGTTATTAGCCAGGTTTTCTTGTAGTGGTGGCCGCTCGTGCGCCCATTTTGGCCGCTCGTATGGCCCAATTCCGCTCCAGCGAAAGAACCCGGCCGCTCGAGTGCCCAAAAGCAGAATGAAAACCCCTATTTTTCCTTCAGGTCCGCTCGTGCGGTTTGGGCAAAAAAACCAGTCCGAAAATAGCTCTTTGATTTGGAACTTCTCATTTCAAACCCAAACTTCAATTTCATGTAGTTCCAAGCTTAAAACCCTTTAATACATGATAAATTTTACATTCTTATCTTCCATTAAGCATCATAATCTCAAAATACTACCCAATTCCCAAGCACAAAACAAGGGTAAAAATTAAAACACCAAAAGCATAAAATAGCCATGATTTGGGATTCAAGCTCACTTCCACAATCAACCTCAAGATAAACCAACATAGAGAATTTAATTCTTCAATTAAACAACTCTTAAGGAATCAAGGTTCAATTCATGAAAAGAGTTCATCTAAACTTATATCTCTCAACCCCAACTCAATTAGTTGATTTCTCTTCATTTTAGATCATGAATTTAAACTAATAATAGATCAATCTTAAGGGGTTAAGTTGATTTCACATACCTAGAGCCAATCTCTTGAAGCTTACTTTAATTCCATCAATTTCCCCATCTTTCCTCTTCATTCTCAAGCTCTTCCTTCCTTCTTCTCCTTGAGTTCTCTATCTGTCCCTCTCTCACGTGGCTCCCCCTTTCCTCTAGATATTTTTTTGATTCTAAGAGATGATTCCATCCACTCATAAGGCACCCATTATATAAATATACACACACACACCAACATAACACAATAGGGAGAGCCAAACGTGGCCTTACGAATCGTACGGAATCAAATTTCAATTAAACTTCCCAGATAACTCTAAAAATTATGCTGATCATAAATATGTCCCCTGTTCAGGTTTCTGAAACCTCTAAGGCCTTCAATTTACAGTATAAAGTTAACCACCCAAACGTGCATTAACGACTCAGACAAATTAGCTTTCCAATTAATTTTCCCAAATAGTTCCGAAAATTCCCATTAACATATCCAAGAACTCAATTTTGATTTCTGAACACATATAGGTCGGTATTTTCAATTTTAAATCCGTAACTCAACTGATAATGCTTCAATTCCAAAAGATATAATTAAATTAAAACACCTCATCTCATAGTTAAATGCAAATGATTTCTTATACGCATTTTGGGGTCATTACATTCTCCCCACCTTAAGAAGTTTGGTCCTCCAAACTTGATTTACCTTAACACGAGTCAAGATTCATCCTGGATATACAACATTTCAATAATTTAGGCAATCACAATCCTATACAGTTAATTTCAATGGAGTTTGCTCCCAAAAGCACAAGTAATTGATCTTTACTGACTAATTGGTAACCCAATTGATAATAATACTGAATAACATCAAAGTATCGTCTCATTATTCACAATCCTAATACATTTCAATTTATTAATTCAAAGGTCATACGTTCTAACTACAATAACAACTTAAGGACATTGAGAAATGGGTTCACTCAAGTCTTCGATTACTTGTGACTCATAAACTATCATACATAGTTCAAACTTTTTAGGTTCACAAACAACCCTAACTATCCTAATTCCTCAAAGGTTAAGGAAACATTTACTACATAATCATGTTCCAAAGACACATGCTTCCTACAACAATTAAACCCAGAATAACAAATAAGTTCTAAATCAACGACTTCGTGGCTCTTTGCTCACTATCAGATTAGACTTATCAGTTCAAATCATATTTCTAACAGACTACAAATAGTTTGGTCACGACCCAAGGAGAACCAATCAATATCATTAATTCTTCATAGTTGTACTTCTAAACACCGGAACGCAAGGAGGACCATATTCCACATCCAATAGTTACAACAATATCAAAACTAGCATCATACACTTTTGCAATTTCTTGTAAGTGTGCCATGATAGACACTTAATCAGAATATCATAAGTACGGATCTGAGCACTAAAAACATGTAAGGTAAGTATCTTTTCAAGTATAGGGAGCCATCAAAAATAAAACCATAATCAAATTCAAAATTACGTTCAATTAATCAGTCATAACGTTAGGGCGTGACGTCTTCGCTTAGTAAACATTTCTTTTTGTTACAACACAATTTAATTTGGCCTCTCTTTTAATCATTTCAGTATTCCACTATTCAGATGATTCTTCATTTTCTAGTGTAAGACACGAGATCAACCATATGGTTTCGTATTCACAACTCATAATTACAGTGGGTTTGCAAACTGCCACACCGAAATCATAGACCAATCATCTGGCTCAGCCAATTAACATGAACAGAACATCTAGTTATTCCATATACGTAAGTCTTGTTAGGTCCATTTATAGGGTCATAATTCTAGTAAATATATAGTAATCACATCCATTTTGGTTCCATAATATCTAGAAATTCAACAGTATAATGCTAAAGTGCTTTAATCAACTAATATCAGAGTTAGAATTCTTGGCAAGATTAGTTTATCATGTTAGTAAATCAATTCCGAACCATGTAGTGCACATTGTACAAATCTATATAACACGCAAGAGGAAGTGAATACCCAGTACGTATCGCTAGCCCTTCATCATTATGGATTATCCCCAACAACTATTTGTTTCTGCCAACAGGCACAGTGTTATGCAGAACAGTTTACATTATGGTCTTCCAATAGGCAATAAAGGATTAAATTGCAATATCCAACCTTTACATATCTCCACAGAATTATATTACAGAGATGATTTCCCAATCTTATATCATTAATACACATAGGTAGGGTTTTCGTTCTTGCGGCAAATTATCAGATCCCACTAATTTAATTTGGTTTCATTGTGGTCCTTAACTACCCTTCTTTTTTTTTTTTTTCTTTCGGGGTATCATATAAGCAGATACATAATATAGGTGGGGATCTTCATGTTCTTCGGCCATTTCTTATAAGAAATCCTGATTACAGATTACATATGAAACGTAAACAAAACATGTTACAAATTTCAGATTTCAGGTTTCAGATTTCAGATTACAGAGGGCAGAGTATAGAGTACAAATTACAGATTGCTTAACTATGAGCAGACAGAATTATGGTTACAAATTCCCATAATCGAATTCCGGTTACACACAAACACTACTCCTTAGATCTCATCAATAATTCCCTATCAGAAGTCTTCGGCAATTTCCTTAGTTCACGAAATCATATCACTTACATACTATTTCAAGATTATTTATTCTGTACTTAGAGTTTAAGCAAGTCACGTAAGCAGATGCTAAAAGCCCAATCATATTATCATTATTCCCATGATAACACACATTTCATCTAATCATTTGCATATAAATTGTCTTACCGACCAGCTCGAATCCTCACCACGCTTCCACTGCGCAACTTTATTGATTTAATCCCATCTGTAGGTCTTACCATGTTCTGCATGGCAATCAATCACAATATACACAAGGAATGTACAACCGACATAAATAATAACCATACATGCACCATTATCGTTGCTATCAACTTCTTCATATGCATTAAGGATGTCATGCATGATACCTAAGTCTTTTCTAGACATCCTAAAGCTCAATGGATTCGTGTGTGAGATAGCAACTCGTGCTCTGATACCACCTGTCACGCCCCAAACCCGCCCCTAAAAGTTTGGGCATGACCACGTCAGAAACAGACAAAATAATCGACATATGTAACATATGGGGCCTAAACTGAGCCACCTGATAATACAAAAATCTATTCCATTCAGCTACTACTATTATGCGAGGATCACAAACATCACATTAGGTAAACAATATACAGAGAACACACACTCGAGCTTCAGTCACATACACGTACATACTTAGAAACAACCCCACAATTAGGCGTATAATAAAAACATTAATGAAGAACGGGTTATATACATTCAACCATAGATAGACAACCGAAGCAATAACCAAAACATAGCAAAACTTTACAAAATGCACGGGCATCATCTATGTGCCTGGACACTCTGAGGTTGACAAGACAGAGACAAGCTTTAAGGGTTAGGACCAGCCTCCCGGTTGATTACCTACAGAAACAGACAAAATACAGAGTGAGCGAAACTCAGTGAATAATAGTATATAAATAATGTAATGGTTAACTTGAATAATAAAGCATAACTCTAGAGATATATGATTAACTTCTTTCGGTAATTATTTTCAGAGCAACCATGGGTTCAGTTTGCTTAACAGAGTAGCTTTAAGCTCAGTAATGTATAGAACGGCCATAGGCCTAATAGATACAGAACGACCATAGGCCCAGAAATATCAGAACGGCCATTGGCCCAGAAATAACAGAACGGCCATCGGCCCAGAAACAACATAACGGCCATCGACCCAGAAATAACATAACGGCTTTAAGCCCAGTTCTTATATGTATGGACTCAAGAGGTGGCTCGCACGGATTCTAGAGGTGGCTCCCACCAAAGTGTAGCACTTAGTTCCGTACAGCACTTTGTTCCATACCAGAAATCAATAAGTCTCATCATGTCATAATATAAACGAAATGAACATCATAACAGAATAACCACAAATATCATCAAAACAGACTAGTCTTTTCGTCATACAGAAGCACACGCTTTCTTTTTATCATTCAAATGAGTTAGCATAATTAAGTTACATTTAACAAAGTGGTAGTAGTAACCATTAACAGATTGGGCGATTCCAAAGGTACATAAATACTGTAGTTTCATAATGTACCCACATTTCACTTGTTCATCATGAATTAATGCCACTAACTTGCAGATAACAGAATGTGCATATTAACTATCAACATAGTTGTCTCGTAAATAGCAGAACGTAAACATTAACGAGGATCAAGAGCAAATATACCATTAACAGAGGGCATACATGCCATTCCATTGCATTTCACGAGGATAGAACACTTCACATTCTAACGTGGGTTATATGATAACATTAGACCTTTGCATTTATGTCATAGGATCTGAACGATCTCAAGTTCATGTGTCATATAACAGAATAATCTTGATTCATTAGTGGCAACCCAGAATGATCTTAAATGCCCCAAAATTTCATCATTCTAAGAAGAACATAAATTCCCTCTATTCTTAAAAGATGACATAGTTCGTTTATAGATAACATAGAGTTAATGTTCGTTATTGAAAGAACAAAATGATTCCAAAGTCATATCGACGTATGTAAATCTTTCAACATTCACATTGATTTCCAGCTGACATAACTGCTAGTGTAATCGCTTACAAGGATAAGACATTAGTAACAACCGTACTATTACTCACAGTGGTAGGTCTCTGATAGCGGTGGAACGATGTCCTCGTCTTGACCTACAAACACAATGCACATAACAGATTATGAGAATAAAACCAATCTCTTTTTATTCCTCACTCAATAGCTATGGTGGTTCTAGACTCATTAGTCCTCCATAGGTTATAATCCATGCCTCATAAGATAGGAGGAATCGATAGGAGAAAGGTTCAGATGAAGAAACGGTACAAATCGGTAAATAGAAAGTGAATAGTTGTCACTAATTTGGGAATAACTATTTCTGTATTTTTAATTTGGGAGTGAGATCACCACCATTGGAAACTAGACTTCCGGGGCTTGATTTTGGGCTCAAGAATCACTCAAAACGGAGTTCGGATGCAAAAGATATGCTTGTTCAAAGTTACCTAGTGTATGTTGAAACAAGGGTGGCCGCTCGTGCGCCCATTTTGGCCGCTCGTGCGGCCCAATTCCGCTCGAGCAGAAGAACTCGGGCGCCCGAGTGCCCAAAAGCAGAATGAAAACCCCTTTTTTCCTTCAGGTCCACTCGTGCGGTGCCTGTGGCCGCTCGTGCGGTCTGGGCAAAGAAATCAGTCCGAAAATAGCTCTTTGATTTGGAACTTCTCATTTCAAACCCAAACTTCAATTTCATGTAATTCCAAGCTTAAAACCCTTTAATACATGATAAATTTTACATTCTTAGCTTCCATTAAGCACCATAATCTCAAAATGCTACCCAATTCCCAAGCACAAAACAAGGGTAAAAATTAAAACACCAAAAGCATAAAATAGCCATGATTTGGGATTCAAGCTCACTTCCACAATCAACCTCAAGATAAATCAACATAAAGAATTTAATTCTTCAATTAAACAACTCTTAAGGAATCAAGGTTCAATTCATGAAAAGAGTTCATCTAAACTTATATCTCTCAACCCCAACTCAATTAGTTGATTTCTCTTCATTTTAGATCTTGAATTTAAACTAATAATAGATCAATCTTAAGGGGTTAAGTTGATTTCAAATACCTAGAGCCAATATCTTGAAGCTTACTTTAATTCCATCAATTTCCCCATATTTCCTCTTCATTCTCAAGCTCTTCCTTCCTTCTTCTCCTTGAGTTCTCTATCTCTCTTTCTCTCACGTGGATCCCCCTTTCCTCTAGATATTGTTTTGATTCTAAGAGATGAGCCTATCTACTCATAAGGCACCCATTATATGAATATACACACACACACCAACATAACACAATAGGGAGAGCCAAATGTGGCCTTACGAATCGTACGGAATCAAATTTCAATTAAACTTCCCAAATAACTCTAAAAATTATGCTGATCATAAATATGTCCCCTGTTCAGGTTTCTGAAGCCTCTAAGGCCTTCAATTTGCAGTATAAAGTTAACCACCCAAACGTGCATTAACGACTCAGACAAATTAGCTTTCCAATTAACTTTCCCAAATAGTTCCAAAAATTCCCATTAACATATCCAAGAACTCAATTTTGATTTCTGAACTCATATAGGTCGGTATTTTCAATTTTAAATCCGTAACTCAACCGATAATGCTTCAATTCCAAAAGATATAATTAAATTAAAATACCTCATCTCATAGTTAAATGCAAATGATTTCTTATACGCATTTTGGGGTCATTACATTCTCCCCACCTTAAGAAGTTTGGTCCTCCAAACTTGATTTGCCTTAACACGAGTCAAGATTCATCCTGGATATACAACATTTCAATAATTTAGGCATTCACAATCCTATACAGTTAATTTCAATGGAGTTTGCTCCCAAAAGCACAAGTAATTCATCTTTACTGACTAATTGGTAACCCAATTGATAATAATACTAAATAACATCAAAGTATCGTCTCATTATTCACAATCCTGATACATTTCAATTTAGTGATTCAAAGGTCATACCTTCCAACTACTATAACAGCTTAAGGACTTTGAGAAATGGGTTCACTCAAGTCTTCGATTACCTGTGACTCATAAACTATCATACATAGTTCAAACTTTTTAGGTTCACAAACAATCCTAACTACCCTAATTCCTCAAAGTTTAAGGAAACATTTACTACATAATCCTGTTTCAAAGGCACATGCTTCCTACAACAATTAAACCCAGAATAACAAATAAGTTCTAAATCAACGACTTGTGGCTCTTTGCTCACTATCAGAATTAGACTTATCAGTTCAAATCAGATTTCTAACAGACTCCAAATAGTTTGGTCACGACCCAAGGAGAACCAATCAATATTATTAATTCTTCATAGTTGTACTTCTAAACACCGGAACGTAAGGAGGACCATATTCCAAATCCAACAGTTACAACAATATCAAAACTAGCATCATACACTTTTGCAATTTCTTGTAAGTGTGCCATGAGAGACACTCAATCAGAATATCATAAGTTCGGATATGAGCACTAAAAACATATAAGGTAACTATCTTTTCAAGTATAGGGAGCCATCAAAAATAAAACCATAATCAAATTCAAAATTACGTTCAATTAATCAGTCATAACGTTAGGGCGTGACGTCTTCGCTTAGTAAACATTTCTTTTTGTTACAACACAATTTAATTTGGCCTCTCTTTTAATCATTTCAGTATTCCACTATTCAGATGATTCTTCATTTTCTAGTGTAAGACACGAGATCAACCATATCGTTTCGTATTCACAACTCATAATTATAGTAGGTTTGCAAACTGCCACACCGAAATCATAGACCAATCATCTGGCTCAGCCAATTAACATAAATAGAACATCTAGTTATTCCATATACGTAAGTCTTGTTAGGTCCATTTATAGGGTCATAATTCTAGTAAATTATAGTAATCACATCCATTTGGGTTCCATAATAGCTAGAAATTCAACAGTATAATGCTAAAGTGCTTTAATCAACTAATATCAGAGTTAGAATTCTTGGCAAGATTAGTTCATCATGTCAGTAAATCAATTCCGAACCATGTAGTGCACATTGTACAAATCTGTATAGCATGCAAGAGGAAGTGAATACCCAGTACGTATCGCTAGCCCTTCATCATTATGGATTATCCCCCATAACTATTTGTTTCTGCCAACATGCACAGTGTTATGCAGAACAGTTTACATTATGGTCTTCCTATTGGCAATAAAGGATTAAATTACAATATCTAACCTTTACATATCTCCATAAAATTATATTACAGAGATGATTTCTCAATCTTATATCATTAATGCACATAGGTAGGGTTTTCGTTCTTACGGCAAATTATCAGTTCCCACTAATTTAATTTGGTTTCACAGTGGTCCTTGACTACCCTTTTTCTTTTTTTTTTCGGGGTATCATATAAGCAGATACATAATATAGGTGGGGCTCTTCATGTTCTTCAGCCATTTCTTATAAGAAATCCCGATTACAGATTACAGATGAAACGTAAACAGAACATATTACAAATTTCAGATTTCAGGTTTCAGATTTCAGATTTCAGAGGGCAGAGTACAGAGTACAGAGCAAAATTATAGATTGCTTAACTATGAGCAGACAGAATTATGGTTACAAATTCCCATAATCAAATTCCGGTTACACACAAACAATACTCCTTAGATCTCATCAATAATTCCCTATCAGAAGTCTTCAGTAATTTCCTTAGTTCACGAAATCATATCACTTACATACTATTTCAAGATCATTTATTCTGTACTTAGACTTTAATCAAGTCATATAAGCAGATGCTAAAAGCCCAATCATATTATCATTATTCCCATGATAACACACATTTGATCTAATCATTTGCATATAAATTGTCTTACCGACCAGCTCGAATCCTCACCACGCTTCCGCTGCGCAACTTTATTGATTTAATCCCATCTGTAGGTCTTACCATGTTCTGCATGGCAATCAATCACAATATACACAAGGAATGTACAACTGACATAAATAATAACCATACATGCACCATTATCGTTGCTATCAACTTCTTCATATGCATTAAGGATGTCATGCATGATACCTAAGTCTTTTCTAGACATCCTAAAGCTCAATGGATTCGTGTGTGAGATAGCAACTCGTGCTCTGATACCACTTGTCACGCCCCAAACCCGCCCCTAAAAGTTTGGGCATGACCACGTCAGAAACAGACAAAATAATCGACATATGTAACATATGGGGCCTAAACTGAGCCACCTGATAATACAAAAATCTATTCCATTCAGCTACTACTATTATGCGAGGATCACAAACATCACATTAGGTAAATAATATACAGAGAACACACACCCGAGCTTCAGTCACATACATGTACATACTTAGAACCAACCCCACAATTAGGCGTATAATAAAAACATTAATAAAGAACAGGTATATAGATTCAACCATAGATAGACAACCGAAGCAATAACCAAAACGTAGCAAAACTTTACAAAATGCACGGGCTTCATCTATGTGCCTGGACACCCTGAGGTTGACAAGACAGAGACAAGCCTGAAGGGTTAGGACCGGCCTCCCGGTTGATTACCTACAGAAACAGACAAAATACAGAGTGAGCGAAACTCAGTGAATAATAGTATATAAATAATGTAATGGTTAACTTGAATAATAAAGCATAACTGTAGAGATATATGATTAACTTCTTTCTGTAATTATTTTCAGAACAACCATGGGTTCAGCTTGGTTAACTGAGTAGCTTTAAACTCAGTAATGTACAGAACGACCATAGGCCTAACAGATACAGAACAGCCATAGGCCCAGAAATATCAGAACGGCCATTGGCCCAGAAATAACAGAACGGCCATCGGCCCAGAAATAACAGAACAACTTTAAGCCCAGTTCTTATATGTATAGACTCAAGAGGTGGCTCGCAGGGATTCTAGAGGTGGCTCCCACCAAAGTGTAGCATTTAGTTCCATACAACACTTTGTTTCATACTAGAAATCAATAAGTCTCATCATGTCATAATATAAACGAAATGAACATCATAACGGAATAACCACAGATATCATCAGAACGGACTAGTCTTATAGTTATACAGAAGCACAGGGTTTTTTTCTATCATTCAAATGAGTTACCATAATTAAGTTACATTTAACAAAGTGCTAACATCAACCATTAACAGATTGGGCGATTCCAAAGGTACAAAAATAGTGTAGTTTCATAACGTACCCACATTTCACTTGTTCATCATGAATTAATGCCACTAACTTGCAGATAACAGAATGTGCATATTAACTATCAGCATAGTTGTCTCATAAATAGCAGAACATAAACATTAACGAGGATCAAGAGCGAATATACCATTAATAGAGGGCATACATGCCGTTCCATCGCATTTCATGAGGATAGAACACTTCACATTCTAACATGGGTTATATGATAACATTAGACCTTTGCATTTATGTCATAGGATCTGAACGATCTCAAGTTCATGTGTCATATAACAGAATAATCTTGATTCATTAGTGGCAACCCAGAATGATCTTAAATACACCAAAATTTCATCGTTCTAAGATGAACATAAATTCCGTTTATTCTTAAAAGACGACATAGTTCGTTTATAAATAACACAGAGTTAATGTTCGTTATTGACAGAACAAAATGATTCCAAAGTCATACCGACGTATGTAAATCTTTCAACATTCACATTGATTTCCAGCTGACATAACTGTTAGTGTAATCGCTTACAAGCATAAGATGTTAGTAACAACCGTACTATTACTCACAGTGGTAGGTCTCTGATAGCGGTGGAACGATGTCCTCCTCTTGACCTACAAACACAATGCACATAACAGATTATGAGAATAAAACAAATCTCTTTTTATTCCTCACTCAATAGCTATGGTGGTTCTAGACTCATTAGTCCTCCATATGTTATAATCCATGCCTCATAAGATCGGAGGAATCGATAGGAGAATGGTTCAGATGAAGAAACGGTACAAATCGGTAAACAGAAAGTGAATAATTGTCACTAATTTGGGCATAACTATTTCTGAATTTAAAATTTGGGAGTGAGACCATGACCATTGGAAACTAGACTTCCGGGGCTTGATTTTGGGCTCAAGAATCACTCAAAACGGAGTCCGGATGCAAAAGATATGCTTGTTCAAAGTTACCTAGTGTATGCTGAAACAGGGGTGCCGCTCGTGCGCCCATTTTGGCCGCTCGTGCGGCCCAATTCTGCTCGAGCGGAAGAACCCTGCCACTTGAGCGCCCAAAAGCAAAATGAAAACCCGTTTTTTTCCTTCAGGTCCGCTCGTGCGGTGCCTGTGGCCGCTCGTGCGGTCTGGGCCAAGAAATCAGTCCGAAAATAGCTCTTTGATTTGGAACTTCTCATTTCAAACCCAAACTTCAATTTCATGCAATTCCAAGCTTAAAACCCTTTAATACATGATGACTTTTACATTCTTAGCTTCCATTAAGCATCATAATCTCAAAATACTACCCAATTCCCAAGCACAAAACAAGGGTAAAAATTAAAACACCAAAAGCATAAAATAGCCATGATTTGGGATTCAAGCTCACTTCCACAATCAACTTCAAGATAAACCAACATAAAGAATTTAATTCTTCAATTAAACAACTCTTAAGGAATCAAGGTTCAATTCATGAAAAGAGTTCATCTAAACTTATATCTCTCAACCCCAACTCAATTAGTTGATTTCTCTTCATTTTAGATCATGAATTTAAACTAATAATAGATCAATCTTAAGGGGTTAAGTTGATTTCACATACCTAGAGCCAATCTCTTGAAGCTTACTTTAATTCCATCAATTTTCCCATCTTTCCTCTTTATTCTCAAGCTCTTCCTTCCTTCTTATCCTTGAGTTCTCTATCTCTCCCTCTCTCACGTGGCTCCCCCTTTCCTCTAGATATTTTTTTGATTCTAAGAGATGAGTCCATCCACTCATAAGGCACCCATTATATAAATATGCACACACACACCAACATAACACAATAGGGAGAGCCAAACGTGGCCTTACGAATCGTACGGAATCAAATTTCAATTAAACTTCCCAGATAACTCTAAAAATTATGCTGATCAGAAATATGTCCCCTGTTCAGGTTTCTGAAGCCTCTAAGGCCTTCAATTTGCAGTATAAAGTTAACCACCCAAACGTGCATTAACGACTCAGACAAATTAGCTTTCCAATTAATTTTCCCAAATAGTTCCGAAAATTCCCATTAACATATCCAAGAACTCAATTTTGATTTCCGAACCCATATAGGTCGATATTTTCAATTTTAAATTCGTAACTCAACCGATAATGCTTCAATTCCAAAAGATATAATTAAATTAAAACACCTCATCTCATAGTTAAATACAAATGATTTCTTATACGCATTTTGGGGTCATTACAGGTTTGATGAGCCATCATATGCTCTATATAGTTGTAATGTAACTCATGGTTCACTAGCTTTCTTTGCATGCTTTGTTGACCCTTGATTTTAACACTTTTTGGCCGTGCCTTAAACTGATATTGTGCTTATTTTGGACTGCCCTAGCTCTGTTTTTGGGTCTCATGGTTGAATACTGTTGGTTTTGCATGCTTGTAGTTTAATACCCATGCTTAACTTTGAGTTTCGAGGTTCATTCCATGCATATACTGAGGTGTGTTCATGGTTTGGGCTCATTATACATCATATTTCAGAGCTTGTTTGAATGCCATATTGCCATGTTTTGTACTCTTTAAATGTGTTTGAGAGTCGGACTTGTATGCCTTGTTTTCGGACCATTGAATGAGCTCCATTTCATTGCATTCCGAGCCATCATTTTAGGCCATTTCCCTACTATTTCAGACCTGCCTAGGTCTGTTTAGGGTTGGTTTTTCCTTTGGTGCATTGCTTTTGGTACCTCTAGTGTAATGCATTTCACTAGTTTCGGTACCCGGGCCCCCTAGTTTGCATTGTGTGCCATATTTGCATGTTTCGGGATCCTATTTTATGCCATTTCATAGTTGTATCATGTGTCATTTTATGCCATGTTTCATCCTTTACCATGCTTTGGTAGAGTGGCATTTGATTCCTTAGGATCGGTCCCTTGCATCGGTTGTCTCATTTCCATCATATGGCCACTGATTTGAGTGTGGCTGAGGTCCACTCATATTGGTTTAAATCCACCTTGCATTGTGTATGCCATGTTGCAATGTGTTGTGCATGTTATGTTGTTAGCATTGTGTATGCCATGTCATTTCTCGCATTGAGTATGCCATCGGTTGTTAGTCGCATTTAGTTCATGAGCATTATGCATGCCATGTAGTGTTAGCATTGTATATGCTAGGTGCATGTTTTCATTTTCATCCCTTGCATGTTTGCGTCATTCAGTGGCATTGCATCTAGGATTGCATGTTAGAATTGCATTCATGCATATCATGCATATTGCATTGTGTTTGGATTAGGGTTTAGTCCAAACACGGGAAACGAGGGACGTTTCGTACTCCAAGTGACGAAACGTGCCTTGATTCCTGGTCGCCGACGCTCCAGATTATCCATGATAGAGTCTAGGCCTTGTTGTGTTTATACTAGCATTCATTCCATTCAGTCGTGCAATTCGACTCCTTGGCCATCATGGATCGAGATACGTGATTGGTGGCATGAGGATCGAGGTCTACACTCCCTGCAAGGACGGGGAGAGTGGTCTTGCACACATATGTTGAAAATACCTTGCTTTCTCTCCCTCTTGCCTTTGTTGCAGAAAAACCAGAATCTAGGGGCAGAAAGTGGTCGGCCGACTAGTTTTTCTGGTAGGCCGACCACCTTTTTTGGTTTCCACCACAAAGGGTGGTCGGCAGGTGTTTCCCAAGCCAATATCTGGTCAGCAGCCTTCCCAAGGTGGAGTTTCAGCCTTCTGGAGCTTTGTGCAAGTTTTTGAGATCAATTGCAAACAAAGGCGAGGCGAGGCATCGCGATGGAATTTACTGATAAGGCAACTCGAGCATGCATACACCCTTCGCCATCAGAAACAGAGCTGAGGCAGTCCATTGTATTTAGCTTGCATGCTAGTTTATTGCTTACTCGGTTAATTTGTTGATTAATTAATGTTGTGTAATAATTAGTTGTAATTTGTTATTTACCTTGGATTAGCTAGATAGTTTGTAATATTCTTTCGGATCCTCCGAGCGAGGGCACAATTGTAATAAGTGTGCGTGTGTGTGATGTATGTCTTCCAACCCCACGTCTTTCTCCCTTTTATTTATCAGCTTATGATGGTTAGATTAGGGCATGTTTCAATTAGCATACTTATGCTCGCATGTTGGCATTCATTCATCTGTCTTGCATGCACCGAGATCGGCGCATCATACTAACTGTATTGTATTACAATTCCGAGTTGAATACTTGTTAGTTGTAGCATTTCACATGCCATCTTTAGAATAGCCGAACCTACTATAGTTGCATTTTGCATGTGTTGCATTAGGCATTTCTGTATAGTTAGGATCATGCATAGATTTCTAACATAGCTTTTGTTTTGGCTTGGAGTACTCGGTAAGTTTTATGCTTTAGCATCCTTGCATGTGTGTGAGTGGCTGCCATGATAGCATGCTTACCATAAGGCTACGTGCTTATGTGATATAACTGCCTGAATGCCTGTGGGTGAAGGTTGGGTTATCTGAATTGGAATAATGTATTGACTGTGAGTTTTAAGCCCACTAGCTAGTGGCAAAACCATCTTTTCTAAGCCCACCCGAAGGTGGCAAAATCTGCATTTTTAGCCTACTTGCGAGTAGCAAACTGCTTTTCAAAAACAAACATGAAATGTTTTGTTCCAATTCAGGCGATCCAGTCTATACTTGTATGCTATGCGCATCACATAGTAAATTTAGGCTAATAACCGGAATAAGAACGCATAATGTTTTCAAAACTCGATATCATGGTTAATAGAGACTGATCTTTGATCGGGCAAGCGGGGGTGCTCACAAAGTGACCTTCCCTAATCGTACCCACTTCCCAAGCTGAGGC
The DNA here is from genome assembly GCF_055761805.1 of Camellia sinensis. Classification (NCBI taxonomy): domain Eukaryota; kingdom Viridiplantae; phylum Streptophyta; class Magnoliopsida; order Ericales; family Theaceae; genus Camellia; species Camellia sinensis. Next base: position 142,825,308 of record NC_138962.1, read on the forward strand.
AACTTTGGTGATGACGGACACGTTGCCTTAGACAAACGAGTCAGGGTTTCCTAAATTCTCCAAAATAAAATATTTAAGTGGTGACTCTGTATCTGGCAAAACAGTCGATGTTTGGCACTTCTTTCTAAAATTCTGTTTTTCAAAACGATTTGCCGGAATTGGACTCTTTGATGATTCACCGGTCTTGCATTACACTCCGCGAGATTAGATACAGGACCGTGACATTGAGTCCAAACTGTAGTGAGCCCCATAATGAACAGAACGGGATTTCCCTCCCGGGACGTTCGGGGACATCTACAATTTCTGGCGACTTTGCTGGGGAATTAGAGAACTTGACTCGAACTTATGATATCTTGTTTTGATTACACTTATGTGTTTCTTTGCATTGCATGTGCATTGGTGTGCCTAGGACACCGTGTTTGCCGTATGCTATTCCTGAACGGTTTGTCGGATGCTCGCTTTGTGAAGCGTGCCATAAGGCTGACCGGTTGCGGGCTCTGCCACGACGGAAACACAAACCCCGGTTTTACTCGGGCACCCTTTTTGACCATTCGACCTAGTACATATTCAGAATCCATAGTGGCCATTCCAAGCTAGGACAAGTTACTTACCCGATTATAGGTTGTTTGAAACCACTGTGTGCGTAGTGAAACCCTAGCTCCTAACAAAATAGGACAGGGAAACCCTACCCCAACATAGGGGTGTTTTGGCTCTCACTTGCTTGTTATGTGCTTTTAGAGTGCGTCTCTACAGGAATGCATGTATGAGTTTGCAAGTTTGGGCATCAGGCCAGCGAGGACCAGTTCAGTATTTTGGGAATCAGTTATCTACGGGTATCAGATTTAGTTTTTGGGGCAGTAATTTGGGGAACAGTGATCAGTGGTTGAATATAGTTATCCAGCCATGCCTATATCTGTCCTAGTCAGATTGGTTTGAGTTGCTGCCTGTTTTCTCTTTCAGTTCGGAGATTCAGTTCAGAGCAGTCAACATCTTCCTTCGCTGAGGCAAAGCAAAGAAAGGTCAGTTAGGGCTCACCGGTTCATCTGATCCGTTAGTCACCAGTCACATCACCTCTGTTCAGCTTAGCAGACTCGTGATGACATAGAATTCAGAGGAAATAGTGGTTATGGCAGCCGCATTGAACCAGGGAATCACCATGTAGAGTGATACCGACGTTGAAGTGCCACACCCACCCAGGTCACCTGCCGCACATCCGATCTGGGAACCCTAGTCATTTCAAACCCGTGAGCCCACCACTTTCGAGTTGATGGGAATGATTGGCGATCTTCAGAGATCTGTGGCTGATCTAGCCTGCGGAATGACGGCTCCACCACCAACCACATCGTATGATGGGAACTTCATACCGGAGGAGCCCCCGCTACAAGGGCTAATTGTAATCGAACTCAGCCAACCTGAAGCCATCCCAAGTTCCGGCAATGGCATGTCGACAATAATGGGACTCTGCTTTGATGTAGCAACTCAAACCTTCTACCAAGTTGAGACGAGTGGTAAGAACAAGATGAAGGTGGACACCGATCCCTACGAACAACTCCTGTGGGCAGTTGAGGCTTTGAAAGATGGAGGACTGAATAAACAGCAGGTGCTCGTTGTTGCTGTAAAAGCTGTGGATGACAGTTTCCCCACTCAGAGTGAGGGCAGTTCAAGCCAAGGGAAAAATCGGGAGAAGGGCCTGTAGACGTCCTCGAACGCCCCGGGAGGATGAGTCCCGTTGTATTCGTCTTTAGGCTGACTATAGTTCGGACTCTAATTGTCACGGTTCTTAATCTGAACCAAAGAGTCCAAATCAGGCAAATCGTTTTGAAAAATAGATTTTTGTAAAGAAGTGCCAAACATGGACTGCTTTGCCAAATACAGAGTCGCCACCTAAATATTTTATTTTGGGAGAATTTAGGAAACACTAACTCGTTTGCCTAAGACCACGTGTCCGTCATCACCAGAGTTGCCTCGGCTCGAGAACTTGGGTACGATTGGGGAAGGTCAGCTATGAGCAGCCCCTCTCACCCAATCCGAAGATCGGCCTCTACTAATCATGATATCTTGTTTTGAAAACATTATGTGTTCTTATTCCGGTTTAATTAGCTAGATTTACTATGTGATGCGCACAGCAAGACAAGTATAGACTAGATTGCCTAATTTGGAACAAAGCATCGCATATCCGTTTGTTTGGAAAATGTTTTGAAATTTGCTACTCGCGAATAGGCTAAAACACAGATTTTGATGAGTGGTTCCAACTTAAGCAATCCAACCTTCACCCACAGGCATTCAGGCAGTTCATATCACATAAGTATCTAGCCACATGATAAGTATGTTGTCATGTTAACATTCACACTCGTGCGAGATGCTAAATCACAAAATACTTACAGTGTACTGCAAGCCAAAAACAAAGAACTCGCTAGCAATCAATGTATTATCAGGTCCATGTTAATTGCCTAATGCAACGCATACAGAATGTAATTAAGATAGGCTCGGCTAATCCTAGGATGGCATGTGACATGCAACCATTTGATGCACATATTCAAGCTTAGATTTGAAATGTTATGCAGTTAGTATGATGTGCCAAGCCCGAAGCATGCAATACTGATGAATGATGCACGCATGCAAAGCATAAGGATGCTAAATTAAATATATCCTAGTACTAATCATCAAATCAGGTAAGTAAAAGGGGAAAAGAAGTGGGGGTTGGAAGACATGCACACACGTACCCACACCTATTACAAATTTGCCCTCGCTCGGAGGGATCGAAAGAATAATATAGAATTAACTAACCTACAAGCTAATTAAATATTACAAACCAATTAAACTAGTTAAGCAAATTAACTAATCTAATAAAACAGTAAACGGCCTCGGGAAGAGGGCCCAATGCAATGTGTGCTCAGCTCCGCTCGGAAGTCCACTGCCATGCACAGGTTGCCTCTATCCACACTGTTTTCCTTCTCTGATCATTGGAAAATTCCCAAGGTGCACTCTATGAACCCTGTGGGATACCACCGGCCAAGGGAAATGGTTACCGGCCAAAGTAAATGATCACCGGCCACTGGTTAAGCTATCGGCCACCAATTGTTGGTCGGTCGGCACTAAAGATGGTCGGCCGCCCAAATCTTCCTGCAGAATCCTGTTTTGACAGCAGCAGACGGCAAAACAAGGCATGCCAATGCATTCCAAGCAAATGTGTGCACCAACACATCCCTTATCATGTTTATGACTCAAAGGGGCATGGTTCTCGGTTCTTGGACCACCAATCGCGCATTTCGATGGGCGATGGCCCAAGAAACCAAGTTATGCACTTTCATTTCAAATGAAATGCACATAAACAAGCAAGGAGCTCAACCTCTATCATACTCAATTCAAGAGGCTAAGCATGCACGTCAATGCAATGCAACCTAGACATATGTGCTAGTATGCAACATGAACAATGCAAACAAGCATTCAAGGCATGTGACAATCATACTAACCAATAAGTATGCCCAATGCGATGGGGATGTTCAAGCATGCAAGCAAGCATGTGACTTCATTCAATCATGCCACAACACATGGAGCAAACATGTTAAACAACCTAAACATGTGACAACACGCAAGATGAGCATGCAGCAACATGTGAACTATGGACTTAAACTAATTTGGACAGCTCTATACCAAGCCCAAAACAATAGCCAACATGCTCAAGAATGAAGGCAAAATGACATGCAAACATGCGTGCACACAAGGACCAACACTTAGGCATATAGAAACAACTCACAAGAACACTTAAGAGGATGCAAACATGGACAAATGGCATGCATTATAAGCTCTGAAAATCATGTTAGAGAAGGTGCCAAACCAATCTACAATGCAAGCTAGGCATGCCACCAAGCCCAAGGACTTAAACCATGGCCATATGACATATGAAGCAAATGACCAAAATAAACTAAAACAGTCCTAAATCATGCAAAAGTAAGCCCCAAAAACCACTTAGATGGCATCTAAATGATCTAATCCTAGAGGCATACACAATGGCACAAACATGGAGCAAGAAACACCAACCTTTTAAAGCATGAAAGGGGCCACAAATGCAAGCATACGAGCATACCACGAAGACTGAAATGACATGACAAGTGGTTCCAAACCGCTGAAATGATGCAAGGATGGCATGCTAGAGGGGTCAATGCTTAAGGCATACAAGAGAGGTTACATGGTAGCTATACAAAGCAAAGCATGGACAATCCAAATGACCAAAAATAGACCTTTAGCATGCTAAAACAAGCATAAAAGCTTCACAAAGCTAAGCCAAAAACATGCTAGAAACAAGGCTCAAAGCACAAGGCATGTTAATGCAATTCATGGCATTACAGGACATGTATGGTAAGCAAGCATGGTGTGTCTAAACCAAGTAAACACAGTGCTATATTATGGCATAATAAGCATAAAAAACAGTTAAGGCATGGCCAACATACACTTAAAGAAGGTGCTCACTAATGAGGCTTAAATGGCCATTATTGAAGACAACAAGGAGAGGGGGTGGCCATCTCACTTTTAGGACCTTAAGGCACCATCCTCACCACTGAAATCCCTTAAGATTTCGTGGTGAGGAGGCCCAAACAAGGTGGTCCCGATGCTCAGCCAAAATGGCACAAAATGGGGCCAAACAAGCTCTAAGAGGGGTCAAACAACCCCGAAGCTCAAAACACCCTGAAACAACTATTTTAAGCAGGTAAAAATAGAACTTTTATATGTTATATGAAAAGCCTAAAAATATATGCAAGATAGTCAAAAAAGCTATGCAAAAATGTGGAATAAAGGGCAAGAACACTCACCCTTGTTGACCCTCTTCAAGAGTGATGCTCCAGCAGCTTCTTCAAGCTCAAAACCATCCAAAAACACCAAGAACAGCCTTCTGGTCCCTCAGCAACCAAGAGAAGGTGTAGGACTAGGTGTTTGTGTGCAATAGTAAGACTAAACACACACACAAGGCAAAAAAGAGAGAGAGATATATAGAGATGGAATAGATACAAACTCAAACCCTAATCTTAGAGCTCTTCTCAAAATTTTGTAACCCTAATGGAGGGAGAGGAGGCTCCCCCTTATAGACAATCCCTCTTGTAAAGCTTTCCAAACAAGCTAGTCAAAAGGGAGATCCCTCCATACACGTGTATGGAGGGGAGCAAAGTGTATGCCAGCTAGCACAACTGGCATAAAAATATCTGCAAAAGCAGATGAACAGTGGTCGGCCAGCCAAAAATGCAATTTGACCAAAATAGATGGTCGATCGACCATCCAGAGTTCCGGTTGGCCAAACATTTGGCCGATGGCAACAAAAAATAGACGGTGGCCTCAAGCCATGGCCAGTGGAGTGTATGGATGGCCAACAAGCCATTCCCTGCCCTCTAAAGCAAAAACACAACTGTTTGGTGCAAAACCAAACACAAAACAGTCGAGTCGAGAGATCCTGAGGCAAGGCGCGTAGCCGAGACCTCTGGGAACTCCAGACAAACCCAAACAAGGATTATCACCGAGTGTTCAAGCGGTGACGTCCAAGTCTTGAGGACGGTAAAAAATGGGGTGTCTACAGGGTTGCTGTACCAGAAACGATCCTTTGAGCTCTAATCATGCACTCGGAAGAGATCGGCAAACCAAGCCAGCACCTGCTGACCCTTTTGCTAGTGCACCCAGCAAAAATCCACAAACCTCGACGTACCCACCCCGAGGTCGCAGGGTCTTTCATGACCTCTATATGCCTTTGTCTAAGGCGTTTCAAATCCTCACTAAAAAAGGTCATCTCAAACCTCTTGATCCTCGGCCTCTTCCGAGTAACCGCCCTCTCTCGAATGATGCTACCCAGTACTGTGCGTACCATCAACAGACCGGTCACACCACCGATAACTGCTTCCAACTTCGCCACGAAGTACAGGGTCTGTTTGATAACAGGGTCATCTTCCCACCAAGCTCAGCAAAGTCTATCATCACTGGATTAGTGAATTTGAAGGATAATGTGATCAGGGGGTGAACCACCTGCGGGCGGTGCTCGGTTTACTCCAAATGTGGAGTTTGGCACACACTGTTTTGAGCATTTGCGAATGCTAGTTTTGTAGTTTCTGACTTGGGTGTTGAGTTAGTTCTGTAGTTTTGTTTTGAGTCTATCTCATTGTCTTGAGTCAGTCTTTTTGATTAAGGGTCTGTCTTGTTGTATCGAGTTAGTCCTGTTATACAAAGGTCGGGTGATTCCGAGGGTGTTACCTCGGGCATCACCATTTTGTTTTGCGTTTGTCTTTTCATTTTGTTTTGAGTCTGTTTCTGCCTGGGGCCAGTTACACCAACAAATTTGAATGAAACAGCAGTAATTTTCACACTCTTGCATTTGCTTCCGCGGGAGACATTCATCTTCTTCCGCCGTGAGAGACATTCATCTTCTTCCGCCACTACTTTGACCCCATCACCCCCGCAGAGGTATGTTCAATTTTAGAGTTTATTTAAACTTCGCTTTACACTGTATTTTCAATAATAGTAGATAACAAACTGCATGCCATTTACAGATCACCTGACAGCCTTGGGCTCCATTGCCAGCCGTGATGCGGGAGCGATTTGCCGGTGTCGAGGAGACTACACGCTTCAGGATCTTGTTGGAGGGGCCGGTCTGTCGGGCTTGGTACCTGGGTGAGCGTTTCCTACGCCAGACTCTAGGTTTGCCAGAGCAGATAGTCCCGGTTCACCCTCCTGAGCATATGAGGGATACCGAGAGGTTGACCCCTGACCAGATGGCCGACTATACGATTGGCTGGGATACGACACGCTTCAGAGGCATAGGTGACTGCTTAGAGTATGTTCAGACATATATCATGCGGCCATTGAGCAGTGGCCGTCGAGCTGAGAGAGAGACGCCTGCGGCGTCAGTGGCTGGAGTAGGGGCAGGAGCGGGAGTGGGAGCACCAAGGGTGGCTCGGGCCCGTGGCAGGAGCGGAGCTCGGAGAGGACGGGGGGCTAGTTGGCCAGCACTGCCCATGACGATGACATGACGAGGGCGTGGTAGGGCGACTTACCAGATCCCCATTGCTTCCCCTCGGGCTAATCACGAGCTAGTCGGGTTCTACGGCTTGCCTCCAGTAGGTACTATTGCATTTTGCATTCTGCACAGTTAGTTCATTTCAATTCATTTGATATTCCGCAGAATACTGAGACTTCTAACACTTTTGCAGGCTTCCTCCGAGTACACTCGCCAGTCCCTAGAGTTGACCGCCTCTGTGATGGGGATGCTCCAGCAGAGCCTTGACCTTCTGGCGATTTATAGTATTCCAGTATGTTCTTCTGACCACGGTCTCAAATCGTAAACTGTTTCACACAATCTGATGCACAACACAACACTTGATACACGGCCCTCACGGCATCTGACACACTGTAGCCCACAGACTGTTCACAACACTACTCACGGCATTCATACACTATACTCATACACTGCATTCTGCATTGATACACTGCTCACGGTATTCACACAATGTATTCATACATTGCATTCTGCACTGATACACTGCTCACAGTATTCACACACTGTATTCATACACTGCATTCTACACTGATACACTGCTCACAGTATTCACACACTGTATTCATACACTCCATTCTGCACTGATACACTGCTCACAGTATTCACACACTGCATTTATATACTGCATTCTGTAGCATACTGATGCGTTTGCCATTTGTACTTTTCAACATCCTTTCCAGATTCTTACTGTAGGAGGTGCTCCAGCTGGACCATCCGTTCCTGTTCGAGGGGGAGATGGAGAGGGCAGAGTATACCCCCGCACCAAGGCGGGGCACACTCATGTTGGGAGTAGCTCACGGGCACCAGTCCCCGATGACGATGAGTCCGAGGCGGAGACGGAGGCAGAGGCAGAGGCAGAGGTGGAGTCATCCGAGGAGGAGACCGGAGATGGCACTGACTCAGGCTCAGATGACGGCGCTGATGACGATGCTCCTGGACCTTCGTCCAGGAAGAGGACGAGGACAGACCCTTAGGCTTGAGGCCGCTTGACATTGATCCAGATTTTTGCTGCTTTTCTTCTCTTTTTCTTTTTGTAGTTTTCTTTTTTGCTGGTAGCTAGAGTACCTTGTACTACCGCAGGCAGGTTTTGTTTTTTCCAAAACTTTGTACTTGAAAAAGATGATGAAATGAAAGAAATCTTTCTATCTGAAAAAGTGTTACATTTTGGTATATTACATTACATCACTTCACATAACAGTGTAAATGGAATTGATCTCCTGTCTAAAAGTCAAATATTTTTATTGTAACAACCAGGTAACAAACCGGCCAATGGAAAACAACTCATACAACCCACTGCTTAGTCCGAACACTCAGCCCATACTCTGCTGGGAATTAATCTGCATACAGGCCATTCTGTTTATTCTGCACACAGCAAACCCTGAACAAACAGTCCAATCTAACAAGACGGAATACAAAGGTAGAATCGGCTAAAGTTGAAGTACACTTAGATGCCCCAAAATTTTCCTTTCTTCTTTTGTTTCGCATAAATGTGGAGAATGGCACAGCACTCTGAGCACAACATGATTAAAATACCGGGGTGTTGAGCCTACAACTGAACTAAGTGAAAAAAGACTCAAACAGAAAAGTACACGACCTAATCACAATGAGACACGCTCGGAAAAGACTCAAAACAAAAGTTGAGGTAAACAAAACAAAAGACACGACATACCGACGTGTTTACAAAAATGAGAAACCTTAAATCACGAGGAGCCAGTTCCTTCGGGCATTATTTCCCATCCTTTCTCATTTGTGATTCTCACAGCACTCGGCTCTCAGGCTCGGTTTTTTTCTCTCAAAAACGCTGTTGCTCACTTTTTTCTCAACTTAATCTCCATTCTTTAATCTCTCGTTTTTTATCCCTCCCCGGGGTAAGTGATGGACGAATAGGAAGTTGTGGGTTCAAACCCAACACTGTTAGCTCGTAGCTATTTCCTCCAAGGACGTCTAGTTGATGTTCCGGATGAGGGAACGGTGTACCTTGATCCATTCCAGTTCGTGCTTCGCACTTGGTTTGATTCCTTGTCGCTTGGAGGGTAAGAGAGCTTTCAGCCCTTTACAGATAGCTCCAGTTGCGTCCTTTCTGGCAGGTAGAGTGTCCTTAGGGCAAGGAATGTTAACCACGAGGTAAAGACAGAACACCTAAGTCAACTGTGCCCCTAGTTCATCATTTAGACCATTTTTTGTTTTTGCTTTCTACTAAAACAATTTTGACCAATATGAGAGTTAGATTAACATACTTGTTCGATTTTTGATTTGAAAATCATGCAAGTTAGGTTATGAGCACCGAAAATTTTCCCTTTTTGGGTCCAAGAAATGGTCCACTTTTGGAAAAGATAGAATAATTTTCGAGAAAATGGTCAACCTCAGTAAAAATTCTTAAAAAAAAAAAAACTATTTTTTTGGCAAAGGACCACTAGTCAACGAGCACGAAACCTACTCTCGAGATGCGCAACCTCGGATCGGAGGCAATGGAAAATTTCCCCTTGCTTGAAAAGAGTTGTACGGCAACGGAAAGTTGCCCCTGGTTTGAATGGCGACTCATGGCAATGGAAAGTTGCCCCTTGTCTGGATAACGACGCAGCATTTTGTAAACAGTGCTCATTGGTGATCACGACCTAACTCTTGGAGACGAAGATGGTCAAAACCAATATATGGACACAGTCACTTTGAAAGTGCGTTGGTGGCTGGACTTCAGGATGAAGTTGCCTACGTATCCCAAACATGGGAATCAAGCCTACGTGGTTTGGGTGTCACAACCGAACTATCAGATTCAGAGAAGGCAAGGATAATCAAAACCATTACATGGACTCAGTCACTATGAAAGCGTTGGGAGCTGGACTTCAAGATGAAGTTGCTTATGTATCCCAAACATGGGAATCAAGCCTTACGTAGTTCGGGTTAAGGTACACTCGGGTATTAACCTTCACTTTTTAGGCTCTAACTTTTGCCAAGGCGCCCGTTACGGGTTTTCGACCTTGCGAGGTTTGTTCTTCTTTCCTTTTTCAATTCTTTTCCTTTTTTTTTCTTTTTTTTTCTTTTTTTTTCTTTTTTTTTCTTTTTTTTTTCTATTTTTCTCTTTTTGTCTTTTCATTTCTTTTGCATTTTTTTTTCTTTTTCTATTTTCTTTTGCTCTAACTTTTGCCTGGGTCGCCCTTCCGAGTTTTCGGCCCAATGAGCCTCTCAAAGGGTAAAAGTGTAACAAGTCCATGCCAAATGGTTTTGAGATCCTGAAGGCATCTGAATCCCAAAAAATGACTGTTGTATTGATTTGCTGAAGGACCCATCTTCGGTTCTTCGAGCACATCGGACATTTTTGCCCCTAGTTGGAGGGCTGCTTCTGTTCTAGCTTCACAAGCTTCTTCTGATGAGGTCTGATCTTCTTGATCTGACTTTGGTGCCTCTTGTTCGAGGGCTGCTTCCAATCTGGCCACACAGGCCTCTCTTGATGGTCGATCGTTGAACACTCCGAATTGTGGTTCAAGGTTTTAAAGCAAAGGCTCAAGTCTTGCGGCTAAGAGCGATCTTAAGCTGCACAATCTCAAAAGCGATTCCACACAGGTCTTCGTAGGACCGCGCAAAATGTTTTGCTTTTGAAAGTTTTTAAACAAGCGACAAATCGCTAGCGCCGAAGATAGCGTGGAACCAGTCTGGATCATGCCAGGGTCCTTCTCAGTACTCACACTGACAAGCATGATTTCAATCATTAAGGGCTTAGCACGCCTCTCTTTCTCTCAATTTGATCAAAGTTTTACAAATCCCGAGGAATTCCTTCCCCTTTGTTTTCACCGCAGTGTTCGAAAAGGTTTTGAAAAACTTAGGTCAATGCAATGACTTTCAGGGCACAAGAGAGTAGGTGGAATATACTACTATTCCATTCAAATCCTCTGGCATAACTAGCTCAAAATAGCAGCAAGCACGGAAACATGATAGCCGCAGCTGTTTCATTCAGATTCCCTGGTTGCAACTGGCTCCACGGCAGAGACAGACTTAAAAGAAAGTAAAAGGGTAATTACAAAACAAAAAGGTATTCAAGGCAACAACCCCGAAATCACCCGACATTCTATACAATGGGACTGACTCGACACGACATGACAGACCCTTAAGCAAAAAGACTGACTCAAAACAAAGAGACAGACTCAAAACAAGACCACAGAACTGACTCAAAACCTAAGGCAGAAACCACAAAAATTGGCAGTCACAGATGCTCAAAAGTGCGTGTCAGACGCCACATCTGAAATACACCGAGTGCCGCCTGCAGGTGGTCCAATCCCTGATCACAAACTTGCAGTATCCTCGAAGTCCAATAGTTCAGTTGTGACAAACTTTGCTGAGGTAGGTGGGAGGATGACCTCATTGTCGATCAAATCTTGCACTTCATAACGAAGGCGGAAACAACCATCGATGCTGTGATCGGACTGTTGGTGGTACGCGCAGTACAAGGTAGCATCATGTGAGAGTGGGAGATTCTTCGGGAGAGGCCGAGGCTCGAGGGGTTTAAGATGCCCCTTTTTAGCCAAAACTTGAAATGCCCTAGACAAAGGCATATAGAGGGCGTGAAAAACTCTACGCCCTCGAGGCAGGTACTTCGAAGTCCGAGGGTTCTTGCTAGATGCACTAGCGAAAGGGTCGGCAGGCACTGCCTTGGCTTTCTAATCTTTTCCTGGTGCAGGGTTGGAAATAAAAGGAACTGTCTTGGCATGACGGAGCCTATCCTGATTTCCCGCCTGGCTTGAACTGCCTTCGGTTGGAGTGGGGAAAGTATCATCCCCAGCTTTAGTCATAACTGCGAACACTTACTGCTTATTCATTCCCCCGGCTTTCAAAGCCTCAACGGCCCACAGCAGTTGTCCAACGGGATCAGCATCTATTCCCACTTTGTTCCTACCTCTAGCCTCAGCCTGATCGAGGGTTTGGGTTACTACATCAGAGCGAAACCCGATAGTTGTTGACACGTTGTTGTTGTAGTTGGAGGCAACCTCTGGTTGGCTGAGCTCGATCATAATCTGCCCCAGTAGCGGGGGCTCCTGTGGTATGAAATCCCCGGCATACGGTGCAGCTGGTGGTGAAGCCGACATTCCATAGGCCAGATCGGCCACGGATCTCTGGAGGTCGCCGATCATTCCCATTAACTCAAACGTGGTGGGCTCACGAGCCTAATACAACTGGGGGGTCCAGATCAGGTGTGCAGCAGGTGACCTGGGCAGATGCAGTACATCAACATTGGTTCCATCCTGCAAGATGATCCCTTGGTCTAACGCGAGTGCCATAACAATAATTTCCTCTGAACTTTGGGTCATCATAAGTCCGCTGAACTGAACGAGGACTGACGGATCAGATATCTGTCTTGCCTCAGTGAAGGACAAAACCAAGTCTCTGAACCAAAATCTCTGAACTGAAAGGGAAAACAAGCAGTAGTTCAGCCCAGACGGAACAGACATGACTGAATAACTGTACTCTACTACTGATCACTGTTTCCCAAAATCGCTGTCCCAAAACTGAGTCTGATACCTGCAGATATAACTGATTCCCCAAAACACTAATACTGATGCCCTCAGGCCTGGTACTCAAACTTGCAAACTAATATGCATATTCCCTGTAGAGATATACTCTAAAAGCACATAGCAAGTAAATGAGAACCAAAACACCCCTATGTTGGGGTAGGGTTTTCCTGTCCTATTTTGTTAGGAGCTAAGGTTTCACTACGCACGCAGCGGTTTCAAACAACCTATAATCGGGTAAGCAACCTGTCCTAGTTTGGAATGGTCACTACGAATTCCGAATATGCACTAGGTGGAATGGTCAAAAGGGTGCCCCGGTAATAACCGGGGTTTGTGTTCCCATACTGGCAGAGCCCGCAACCGGTCAGCCTTATGGTCATGCCTTAACAAGGCAAGCCTCTGGCAAACCGTTCAGGAATAGCAGATGGCCAACACGGTGTCCTAGGCGCACCAATGCACATGCAAAGCAAAGAAACACATAAGTGTAGTCAAAACAAGATATCATGAGTTCGAGTCAAGCCCTCTCAAATCCCCAGCAGAGTCGCCAGAAACTGTAGACGTCCTCGAACGCCCCAGGAGGATGAGTCCCATTTTGTTCATTTTTAGGCTCACTACAGTTCGGACTCTAATTGTCACGGTTCTTAATCTGAACCAAACAGTCCAAATCCGGCAAATCGTTTTGAAAAATCGATTTTGGTAAAGAAGTGCCAAACATGAACTGTTTTGCCAGATACAGAGTCGCCACCTAAATATTTTATTTTGGGAGAATTTAGGAAACCCTGACTCGTTTGCCTAAGGCCACGTGTCCGTCATCACCAGAGTTGCCTTGGCTCGAGAACTTGGGTACGATTGGGGAAGGTCAGCTATGAGCACCCCCTCTCACCCGATCCGAAGATCGGCCTCTATTAATCATGATATCTTGTTTTGAAAACATTATGTGTTCTTATTCCGGTTAAATTAGCTAGAATTACTACGTGATGCGCACAGCAAAACAAGTATAGACTAGATCGCCTAATTTGAACAAAGCATCGCATATCCGTTTGTTTGGAACATGTTTTGAAATTTGCTACTCGTGAGTAGGCTAAAACATGAATTTTGATGAGTTGTTCCAACTCAAGCAATCCAACCTTCACCCACAGACATTCAGGCAGTTCATATCGCATAAGCATCTAGCCACATGATAAGCATGCTGTCATGTTAACATTCACACTCGTGCGAGATGCTAAAGCACAAAATACTTACAGTGCACTCCAAGCCAAAAACAAAGAACTAGTTAGCAATCAATGTATGATCCAAGTCCATGTTAAGTGCCTAATGCAACGCATACAGAATGCAATTAGGATAGGCTCGGCTAATCCAAGGATGGCATGTGAAATGCAACCATTTGATGCACATATTCAAGCTTAGATTTGAAATATTATGCAGTTAGTATGATGCGCCGAGCCCGATGCATGCAATATTGATGAATGATGCACGCATGCATAGCATAAGGATGCTAAATTAAATATGTCCTAGTACTAACCATCAAAGCAGGTAAGTAAAATGGAGAAAGAAGTGGGGGTTGGAAGACCTGCACACACGCACCCACACTTATTACAAATTTGCCCTCGCTCGGAGGGACCGAAAGAATAATACGGATTTAACTAACCTACAAGCTAATTAAATATTACAGACCAATTAAACTAGTTAGGAAAATTAACTAATCTAATAAAACAGTAAACGGCCTCGGGAAGAGGGCCCAATGCAATGCGTGCTCGGCTTCGTTCGGAAGTCCACTGCCATGCACAGGTTGCCTCTGTCCACACTGTTTTCCTTCTCTGATCATTGTAAAATTCCCAAGGTGCACTCTATGAACCCTATGGGATACCACCGGCCAAGGGAAATGGTCACCGGCCAAAGTAAATGATCACCGGCCACTGGTTAAGCTATCGGCCACCAATTGTTGGTCGGCCGGCACTAAAGATGGACGGCCGACCAAATCTTCCTGCAGAATCCAGTTTTGACAGCAGCAGAGGGCAAAACAAGGCATGGCAATGCATTCCAAGCAAATGTGTGCACCAACACATCCCTTATCATGTTTATGACTCAAAGGGACATGGTTCTCGGTTCTCGGACCACCAATCGCGTATTTCGATGTGTGATGGCCCAAGAAACCAAGTTATGCACTTTGATTTCAAATGAAATGCACATAAACAAGCAAGGAGATCAACCTCTATCATACTCAATTCAAGAGGCTAAGCATGCACGTCAATGCAATGCAACCTGGACATATGAGCTAGTATGCAACATGAACAATGCGAACAAGCATTCAAGGCATGTGACAATCATGCTAACCAATAAGTATGTCCAATATGATAGGGATGTTCAAGCATGCAAGCAAACATGTGACTTCATTCAATCATGCCACAACACATGGAGCAAACATGTTAAACAACCTAAACATGTGACAACACGCAAGATGAGCATGCAGCAACATGCGAACTATGGACTTAAACTAATTTGGACAGCTCTATACCAAGCCCAAAACAGTAGCCAACATGCTCAAGAATGAAGGCAAAATGACATGCAAACATGCGTGCACACAAGGACCAACACTTAAGCATATAGAAACAACTCTCGAGCACACTTAAGAGGATGCAAACATGGACAAATGGCATGCATTATAAGCTCTAAAAATCATGTTAGAGAAGGTGCCAAACCAATCTACAATGCAAGCTAGGCATGCCACCAAGCCCAAGGACTTAAACCATGGCCATACGACCTATGAAGCAAATGACCAAAATGAACTAAAACAGTCCTAAATCATGCAAAAGTAAGCCCCAAAAACCACTTAGATGGCATCTAAATGATCCAATCCTAAAGGCATACACACTGGCACAAACATGGAGCAAGAAACACTAACCTTTTAAAGCATGAAAGGGGCCTCAAATGCAAGCATACGAGCATACCATGGAGATTGAAATGACATGACAAGTGGTTCCAAACCACTGAAATGATGCAAGGATGTCATGCTAGAGGGGTCAATGCTTAAGGCATACAAGAGAGGTTACATGGTAGCTATACAAAGCAAAGCATGGACAACCCAAATGACCAAAAATAGACCTTTAGCATGCTAAAACAAGCATAAAAGCTTCACAAAGCTAAGCCAAAAACATGCTAGAAACTAGGCTCAAAGCACAAGGCATGTTAAGGCAATTCATGGCATTACAAGACATGTATGCTAAGCAAGCATGGTGTGTCTAAACCAAGTAAAAATAGTGCTATATTATGGCATAATAAGCATAAAAATAGTTAAGGCATGGCCAACATACACTTTAATAAGGTGCTCACTATTGAGGCTTAAATGGCCATTATTGAAGACAACAAGGAGAGGGGGTGACCCTCTCCTTTTCAGGACCTTAAGGCACCATCCTCGCCACTGAAATCCCTCAAGATTTCAGTGGTGAGGAGGCCCAAACAAGGTGGTCCCAGAGCTCAGCCAAAATGGCACAAAATGGGGCCAAACAAGCCCTAAGAGGGGTCAAATAACCCCGAAGCTCAAAACACTCTTAAACAACTATTTTAAGCAGGTAAAAATAGAACTTTTATATGTTATATGAAAAGCCTAAAAATAGTTGTAAGATAGTCAAAAAAGCTATTCAAAAATATGGAATAAAGGGCAAGAACACTCGCCCTTGTTGACCCTCTTCAAGTGTGATGCTCCAGCAGCTTCTTCAAGCTCAAAACCACCCAAAAACACCAAGAACAACCTTCTAGTCCCTCAGCAACCAAGAGAAGGTGTAGGACTAGGTGTTTGTGTGCAATAGTAAGACTAAACACACACACAAGGAAAAAAAGAGAGAAAGATATAGAGATGGAATAGATACAAACTCAAACCCTAACCTCAGAGCTCTTCCCAAAATTTTGTAACCCTAATGGAGGGAGAGGAGGCTCCCTCTTATAGACATTCCCTCTTGTAAAGCTTTCTAAACAAGCAAGTCAAAAGGGAGATCCCTCCATACACGTGTATGGAAGGGAGCAAAGTATATGCCAGCTAGCACAGTTGGCATAAAAATATCTGCAAAAGCAGATGAACAGTGGTCGGCCAGCCAAAAATGTAATTTGACCAAAATAGATGGCCGATCGACCATCTAGAGTTCCGGTTGGCCAAACATTTGGCCGATGGCAGCAAAAAATTGCCGGTGGCCTTAAGCCATGGCCGGTGGAGTGTGTGGATGGCCAACAAGCCATTCCCTGCCCTCCAAAGCAAAAACACAAGTGTTCGGTGCAAAACCAAACACAAAACAGGCGAGTCGAGAGATCCTGAGGCAAGGCGCGTAGCCGAGACCTCCGGGAACTCAAGACAAACACAAACAAGGATGATCACCGAGTGTTCAAGCGGTGACGTCCAAGTCTTGAGGACGGTCAAAAACGAGGTGTCTACAGGGTTGCTGTACCAGAAACGATCCTTTGAGCTCTAATCATGCACTCGGAAGAGATCGGCAAACCAAGCCAGCACCTGCTGACCCTTTTGCTAGTGCACACAGCAAAAATCCACAAACCTCGAAGTACCCACCTCGAGGTCGCAGGGTCTTTCATGACCTCTATATGCCTTTGTCTAAGGCGTTTCAAAACCTCACTGAAAAAGGTCATCTCGAACCTCTTGAGCCTCGACCACTTCCGAGTAACCTCCCTCTCTTGAATGATGCTACCCAGTATTGTGCGTACCATAAACAGACCAGTTACACCACCGATAACTGCTTCCAACTTCGCCACGAAGTACAGGATCTGTTTGAGAACGGGGTCATCCTCCACCAAGCTCAGCAAAGTCTATCGTCACTGGATTAGTGAATCTGAAGGATAATGTGATCAGGGGGTGAACCACCTGCAGGCAGTGCTCGGTTTACTCCGGTTGTGGTGTTTGGCACGCACTGTTTTGAGCATTTGCGAATACTAGTTTTGTAGTTTTTGACTTGGGTGTTGAGTCAGTTCTGTTGTTTTGTTTTGAGTCTATTTCATTGTCTTGAGTCAGTCTTTTTGATTAAGGGTTTGTCTTGTTGTATCGAGTCAGTCCTGTTGTACAAAGGTCGGGTGATTTCGGGGGTGTTACCTCGGGCATCACCATTTTGTTTTGTGTTTGTCTTTTCGTTTTGTTTTGAGTCTGTTTCTGCCTAGGGCCAGTTACACCAACAAATTTGAATGAAACAGCAGTAATTTTCACACTCTTGCATTTGCTTCTGCCTTGTACCTGCTGTGCCTGGAAATCTAGGATGAATTGGCGGAGTATCTCACCTGCTCTTCTGCACCTTTAAATCATTGTATTGACCTAAGTTTTTCAAAACTTTTTTTAACACGATGTGTTGAAAACAAAGAGGAAGGAATTCCTCGGGATTTGCAAAAATTTGATCAACTGAGAGAAAGAGAGGCACGCTAAGCCCTTAATGATTGAGATCATGTTTGTTAATGTGAGTACTGAGAAGGATCCTGGCTTGATCCAGATTGGTTCTACATCGTCTTTCGTGTGAGCGATTTGTCGCTTTCTCAAAAGATTTCCAAAAATGTTTTTGCGCAGTTTGGCGAAGACCTGTGTGGAATCGCTCTTGAGATTGTGCAGCTTAGGATCGCTCTCAGCCTCGAGACCCAAATCCCCTGCTTTCAAACCTTGAACCTTAATTCAGAATATTCAAAGGTCAATCACAATGTAAGGCCTTTGTGGCCAGATTTCCAGCAGCCCGTGAATCAGGGGCAAGGAAGTCAGATCAAGAAGATCAGATGTTGTCAAAAGAAGCTTGCAAAACTAGATCTGAAGCACCCCTCGAACTAGGGGCAAAGATGTCAGATGTGCTCGAAGAGTCAAAAAATTGGGATGTTTCTCAAGCTAACAAAGGTCGGCAAGAATGCCAAATCCCAGAAGGGAGGAAAGAAGAAAGTATTGCTGAAGGATAACTGAGTTTCTACCCACAACACTAGGGGCAGATTCAGCCCCCCTTTGGATGGACTCCTGCATCGTCAACAAACGACAACCATTCTTCTCGATTCAGATGACTTCAGGATCTCAAAACCATTTGACGTGAACAAAGCTACACTTTTACCCTTGAGAGACTCGCTGGGCCGAAAACCCGGAAGGGCGACCCAGGCAAAAGTTAGAGCAAGAAAAAGAACAAAAAAAAGAAAAAAAAGAAAAATGCAAAGAATGAAGAAAAGAAAAGAAGAAAAATGAAGAATATAAAAACAAAATATGAAAAAAGAAGAAAAGAAGAATAGAGCTCACAAGGTTGAAAACCCAAAAGGGCGGCCTTGGCAAAAGTTAGAGCGTAAAAGGAGAGGTTAAATACACGAGTGTACCTTAACCCCGAACTACGTAAAGCCTGATTCCCATGTTTGGGATACGTAGGCAACTTCATTCTGAAGTCCAGCCGCAAACACTTCTACAATTGATTGTGTCCATGTAATGGTTTTTGATCGTCTTTGCCTTCTCTGTATCCGAGAGTTCGGTTGTTATCGTCACTCTAAGGACTGATTGTAGTGTGCTATGGCGCTATCCAAACAAGGGGCAACTTTCCGTTGCCATTCAATGCGCTGCGGTGCCATTCAAGCAAGGGGCAAGTTCCTGTTGCCATGCAATGTCCTTCAAGCAAGGGGCAATTTTCCTTCGGATCTGAGGTTGTGCATCTCAAAAGTAGGTTCCGTGCTCGTTGAGCAGTGGTCGTTTGCAAAAATAGTTTTTGAGAATTTTTACTGAGGTTGACTGATTTTCTCGAAAAGTATTCCATTTTTCAAAACTGGACCGTTTCTTGGACCCAAAAAATGAAAATTTTCAGTGCTCATAGCCTGACTTGCATGATTTTAAATCAGAAAATTGAACAAGCATGTTAATTTAACTCTCATTTTGGTCAAAATTGTTTTAGTAGAAAGCCAAAAAACAAAAAATGGTCAAAATGATAAACTAGGGGCGCAATTGAGTCAAGTGTCCTGTCTTTGCCCCGTTGTCAATGCATTTGCCAGGAAGGGCGCCATACTTGCCAAGAAGGGCACTCTACCTGCCAGAAAGGGGAGCAACTGAAGCTAACAATGAAGGGTTGAAAAGCTCTCCCATCCTCCAAGTAGCGAGGTGTCATATCAAGTGCGAAGCACGAACTGGAATGGATCAAGATATTCCACTCCCTCATCTGGACAGATCCGATCACGTCCAAACTCCCCAGTAGAGCTTCGTGAACCAATGTCAGCTGCAGATTTGCTGCATACCCAGTCTTAGCGCAACCCCTCTATGGGAGGAACTCACTGGCTGTGAGCTGAAGAAGCTGAATCTAGTAGCATGCTAGGAGCAAGAGCTCGCAACTTCATGCTTACCCATCAACCACCCAGGGGAGGGATAAAAAAATGAGAGATTAAAGAATAGAGAGATGTGCTATGAGAGAAAAAGTGAGGAAAGGGGCTTTTTCAGCAAAAACAGAGCCTAAGGGCCGAGTGATGCGAGAATCACAAATGAAAAAGGGTGGAAACAATACCTGGAGAAACTGGCTCCTCGTGCACTAAGAGGTCTCTTGCCATGGGAACACGTCAGCATGTCGTGTCAGTCGTTTTGTTTGTCTCGAATCATGTTTTGAGTCATTTTAGGTGTCTATAGATGTGTTTAGGTTGTCTTACCTTGTTTTTCTTTTTGTTGTTGAGTTGTGGTGTGCTGTGTTCAGTTATAGGCTCAATACCCGGTTGAGAACCCTTTTCCCATTTCACTTTCAAAAAATCGTTTTGTGATCAGAGTGCCTTGCCATTCTCCACATTTGTGCAAAACAAAATTTGTTCTTTCATAAAACCGCAGGGTTCAACCCAGGTCATGCGCGAACAGTAAAACCAGGACCTATCTGAAGCTATATAGGTTCCAGACTTCGAAGCAAAAGAATAAAAGGAAAATGTCGGGCATTTGAGTTGGTTTCAACTTCTGCAAGTTCCGTCGTCGCATCATGTATGTTCAGAATGAGCTGTGTGTTCAAAATTAAAACACTACTGTGTTATGAGCCGTGTGCTCGGATTGAGCAGAGTTGTGTTATGAGTTGTGTGTTCAAAATTAAAAGACTGATGTGTTATGAGCCGTGTGTTCAGATCGAGCAGTGTTGTGTTGTGAGCTGTGTGTTCAAAATTGAAAATGTATGAGCTGTATGTTCAGAGTTGAAATGTGTGAGCTGCGTGTTCAAAATGAAGTGAATGAGCTGTGTGTTCAGACATGAAAATTTATGAGCTGCGTCTTCAGAATTAAGAATGAGCTGCGTGCAAATGAAAATGTATGAGCTGCGTGCTTAGAATTGAAATGTGTGAGCTGCGTGTTCAAAGTGAAGTGAATGAGCTGTGTGTTTAGACATGAAAATTTATGAGCTGCGTGTTCAAAATTAAGAATGAGCTGTGTGCAAATGAAATGAATGGGCTGCATGTTCAGGAAAAATTCAAAAGTTTGGGCTGTGTGTTCAACTTTCAACAAGTGTCTGCTGTGTGTTCACAATCAAAAATGGGCTGCGTGTTCAGAAATTCAAGAGTTTGGGCTGCGTGTTCAACTTTCAAAAACTGTGGGCTACGTGTTCACTACAAGAGTGTGGGCTGTGTGTTCACCATCAAGAGTTTGGGCTGCGTGTTCAACTTTCAAAAACTGTAGACTGCGTGTTCACTACAAGAGTGTGGGCTGTGTGTTCACCATCAAGAGTTTAGGCTGCGTGTTCAACATTGAAAAACTGTGAGCTGCGTGTTCAACTTTCAAAAACTGTGGGCTTCACGACAACAAGTTTGAGATGTGTGTTCAGATTTCAAGAAAGTGTGGGCCGTGTGTTCACCGCAAGAGTTTGAGCTGTGTTCGGATTTCAAGAAAATGTGGGCTACGTGTTCACGATAAAAGTTTGAGCGGTGTGTTTAGATTTCAAAAATGTGGTCTGCGTGTTCACGACAAAATTTGAGCTGCGTGTTCAGAAGTTCGAGTGCTTGAGTTGTGTGTTTAAAATGCAAACCGAATGCTATGTTATGGACTGAGTGTTCAGATTGAGCTGTGTTATGAGCTGTGTGCCCAAAACGAGCTGTGTGCCCAACGAATAAGCCGTGTGCCCGAAAAACGAGCTGTGTGCCCGAAAACAAGCTGTGTGCCCGAAAATGAGTTGCGTGCCCTAAGAACGAGCTGTGTGCCCAAAAAGTGAGCTGTGTGCCCGAAAAATGAGTTGTGTGCTTGAAAATGAGCTGCGTGCCCAAAGAATGAGCTGCGTGCCCAAAGAACGAGCTGTGTGCCCAAAAAGTGAGCTGTGTGCCCGAAAAATAAGTTGTGTGCCTGAAAACGAGCTATGTGCCCGAGAACGAGCTGTGTGCCTGAAAAATGAGTTGTGCGCCCGAAACGAGCTGTGTGCCCGAAAAATGAGCTGTGTGCCCGAAAAATGAGTTGTGCACCCGAAACGAGCTGTGTGCTCGAAAAATGAGCCGTGCCCGAAAAACGAGCTGTGTGCCCAAAAATGAGCCGTGTGCCCAAAAATGAGCTGTGTGCCCCTCCAAACGAGCTGTGTGCCCGAGATCTGCCGTGTGCCAAAAAAAATGAGCCATGTGCCCAAAAATGAGCCGCGTGCCCCCAAACGAGCTCTGTGCCCAAAAAATGAGCTGGTGCCCGAAAAATGAGTTGTGCACTCGAAACGAGCTGTGTGCCCGAAAAATGAGCCGTATGCCCAAAAAACGAGCTGTGTGCCCGAAAAATGAGCCGTGTGCACAAAAATGAGTTGTGTGCCCCCAAACGAGCTGTGTGCCCAAGATCTGTCGTGTGCCAAAAAAAAAAACGAGCTGTGTGCCCAAAAAATGAGCCGTGTGCCCAAAAATGAGCTGTGCACCCCCAAACGAGCTGTGTGCCTGAGATCTGCTGTGTGCCCGAAATGAGCTGTGTGCCCCCAAAATGAGCTGTGTGCCCGAAATAAGCTGTGTGCCCAAAATGAGCTGCGTGCCCGAAACGAGCTGTTGTAGACACCCCATTTTTGACCGTCCTCAAGACTTGGACATCACCGTTGGAACACTCGGTGATCATCCGTGCTTGTGTTCGTCTCGAGTTTCCGGAGGTCTCGGCTACGCGCCTCGCCTCAGGATCTCTCGACTCGACTTTTCGGTGTCTGGTTTTGCACCAAACACTTGTGTTTTTGCCTTGAAAGGCAATGAATGGCTTGTTGGCCATTCCCATACCCCACCGGCTGTCCCCTCACATCACCGGCCGTTTATTGGTGCCACCGGCAGTGGTTTCTTAAAACCAATGGCCGGTCAGCACTATATATTGCCGACCGGCACTTTGTTTTGGCCGGTGACCTTTTTTGCTGGCCGGTGTGGCCCTTTTGCACCCTTCAGACTTGGTGCATGCCAGTTGTGCCAACTGGAATGCACCAACACTCCTCCCCGTGCATGAAGTGGCTGTTTTGAGCCTTTGTACCCCTTTTCCTTCTAGAAGGTTGAACCCTTTGGTCAAGCTTCTTGAGGAAGCTTTGCCAGCTGTCCTAGCTTCCTCAAGAAGCCTTGACTCCTTTGTCCCCTTTGCCCGTTTCACTTAGCTTCTTTGAGAAGCTTAAACCATTTCCCTTTGCCTATATAAGGACCCCTCTTCTCCCATTGTCAAGGGTTGGTGGTTTTGAAAGAAAAACCAGAGCTTATACATATATATATATATATATATATCTGATATATACACCCTCTCTCTCTATATTTTAATCTCTCTCCTCCCTTGTGTGTGTTTTGTGGCCTAAAAGTGCATTTTTACCTTAGTTTTGCACTAAGACACACACTACCACACCTTGCTTCGAGTTTGAGAGACATTGAGGGTTGATTCTTAAGGTTTTGGACTGATTTTGGTCAGAAAAGATTGGTTGGACTAACTGTTCTTGAAGTGTTCTTCAAGGGTGAGTTTCTTGCTTTATTTTCCCCAATCTTGCATTGGCTTTTGACCTATCTTGCATATTGATTTGAGCTTTGTGTATAACTAAAAAAAAGTCTTATATTTTCATGCTTAAGAACTTTCATTAAGGGTGTTTTGGCATTGGGGGTCGAAATCCCCCTCTTAGGTATCTTTTGGCCACTTTTGGTGTCTTTTTCTTTAAGCCTTATTTGCTTTGTTGTATTAGCCTTCTCACCACTGAAATCCAGTGGATTTTCAGTGGTGAAGAAGATGGTTTGAAGTCTTGTATAGGGAAGGGACACCCCTCTCCCTTTGTGTCTCATTTGTGCATGTTTTGGGCTCATAAGGGTAGCATATATGCTTGGTTGTTTTTGGCTCCATATCAGATGTTTTTGGTGCTATTTAGGTCACATGTTATCTCTGTTTTTGGTCGGATTTGTGGCCCTTTGCATGCTTAACATACTTGCTTTGTATTCCCTTGTTTGTGCCTAGAAATGCATCATGACTTTTGACTACCATGCTCTCATATTTTGGCTTCACTTTGTGAAGTTCTTGACCATATTTTGTCATGCATGAGGTCTGTTGGCCACTGATTTGGTCTTGTTTAGCATGCTTGATATAGTTGCTTTGCATTTTGGATCATGAGCCTTGAGTGTATGGATCATTAACATGCTTAGCTTGGCCTATTGTCATCATTTGGCATTAGTTGAGATCATATTCCAGTCCATATAATGTGGTCTTACATTGTCCTTTGTGTCTCTTTCAATGCCTTGAAGTGTTGTGTTTTCATGCCTTGACATGTGCATTGTGTATGCCTATGTGTTTGGGTCATTTTAGGGCTGCCATACCAGCGGGTTTTGGAGCTATTTTGCATGCTAAAATTCTATTTTTGGGTTGTATAGTTCATGCCATGCTTGTTTGGGTTAGTGGTAGTGGAGTGCCCTGTTGTTATGCCTTAGCCTTGGGCCCCTTTTGACTTGCATGCTTGTAGTGCATTTTGTCCATCACTTGAGGCACTTTTGGCCAATGTTTTGGGGGTGTTTGAGGCCTCCCATTTCAGTCTAAGTCCCTTCTCAGACATGGTTGCATGCGTGACTTGTTGCCTCTAATCGCATGCTTGCATTGTACCATATTAGCATTGCATGATGAGTTGCATTGTAGCATTGCATGTTAGGAACATTGCATGCTTGCCATGATATGTTGCATTACATTTGGCATGCTTTGCATTTTAGTGATATGTTCCATTTTCGAGCCATGTTTGCATAACATGCATTGCATTGCTTGGTTTGGGGTGTCAAACCAAGTGTGAGGGGGGAGAAGTGTTCATACTACAAGTGATGTAACGCATCTCAACTCTCGGTCACCGAGGCCCTTGACTTTGGCATGATAGGGTTTTGGTATTCATTTATATGTTGCATGCATTTTCATTGAATTGCAACCTTGGCTCCTTAGGCCATCACGCATCAAAATGCATGATTGATGGCCAGATGGTCGAGGGTCATGCTCCCTTGAGTCCCTTGCATGATAGGGAGTGTGCCCGCGCATACATTTGTTTAAAATTCCATGCCATACACTGTCTGTCCTTGTTGCTGTCAAAAACCAGTTTCTGCAGGGAGTTTTTGCCGACCGGCATTGTAGAGTGCCGACCGGCCATGGATTGGTGGCCGATAATATGAAACCCCAGCCGATGGATAAGTTCCATGGCCGGTGGGTATTCCCTTCAGCCGATGGTGTCCTACAGGGTTCAGGGAACCTGTCCCAGGATTTTGGCAGTTTTCAGAGAAGCAGGGCAGTCTAAACAGTGGCAGCAGTGGTATGGTACGGGCTTTCGGGGCAAGATAAATCCGAGCATGCATCATTCACGCATCCCAAGACGGGGGCTGCGGCCATCTTCTCTTTGCATTTAATTTGTTAATTAGATTAGAAATTTTGTAATAATTAATTTAGTATTATTTATTCAGATTGTAATATTTATTTGGACCCTCCGAGTGAGGGCAATTGTGTAATAAGTGTGGGTGCGTGTGTGCATGTCTTCCAACCCCCACTTCTTTCTCCCTTTTATTTACCCGCTTATGATGGTAGACTAGGACATATTTAAATTAGCATACCTTATGCTATGCATGCATGCATCCACACATTTGTCTTACATGCATCGGGCTCGGCGCATCACTCTAACTTGTAGACACCCCATTTTTGACCGTCCTCAAGACTTGGACGTCACCGTTTGAACACTCGGTGATCATCCATGTTTGTGTTCGTTTGGAGTTCCCGGAGGCCTCGGCTCGCGTGCCTTGCCTCAGGATCTCCGAACTCGACCGTTTAGTGTCTGGTTTCACACCAAACACTTGTGTTTTGCCTTGGAGAGGCAGGGTAGGGCTTGTAGACCATCCCCACCCACCACCGGCAGTGGCTAGAGGCCACCGGCTGGTTTTTGCTGCCACCGACAATTTATATTGCCGGCCGGCACTATTTGTTGCCGGTCAGCACTTTTTAGTGCCGGCCGGCACTCTTTTTGGCCAAGATGGCATTTTTGGCCGGCCGATTACTGTGCATCTGCTTTAGCAGATATTTTAAGACAGCTATCTTGCTTTTGCTCCCCTCCATACACGTGTATGGAAGGATCTCCCTCTTATGAAGCTTGTCTTGTAAGCTTTACAAGACAAGAAGTGATATAGAGAGAGAAAAGAGCTCTTGGCTGAGGAGTTAAACATTTTTTGAGATATTTTGAGCGCTTAGACAGCCATTGTTAGGGTTTGAGATCTAGGGTTAGGGTTTGTTACACCTTATCTCTCTCTTTTTCCCTCTTGTGTGTGTTTTAGTGTGTTTGTGTCTTACTATTGCACACAAACACATAGTGTTTCACCTTCCTTTAGCTACTGAGGTTCTAAAGGGTTGTTCTTGGTGTTCTTGAGTGGTTTTGAGCTTGAAGAACCAGCTGGTCCACCATTTGTGAAGAAAGTCTTCAAGGGTAACAATTTTGACTTTATATTCCCCATTTTTGCATTGATTTTCTACCTATCTTAGAGCTGTTTTTTGTGCTTATTGTATAATACAAAAAAGTTCTGTTTTTAGGCCCTCTTTATTGTTTATTAAGAGTGTTTTGTTGTTTGAGGGTGGTTGACCCCCCTTAGGCCTTGAAAGGCCTCATTTTGAGCCATTTTGTGCTAGCTCCGGGATTTTGGTGTTGGGGTCTCTTCACCACTGATTTCAGTGGTGAAGGTGATGCCTTGAAGTCCCAAGAAGGAGAGGGCCACCCCCCCTCCTTATTGTCCTTGAAAAGGGCATGTTTTGGCCTCTTGAGGGAGCATCATGATAGAGTGTGTATTGACCATGACTTGGCTGTTTTTTATGCTTAATATGTCATGTTATGCCTCTGTTTTTACTTGGTTTTGGTAGACCATGCATGCTTAGCATAGTTGCCTTGTAATGCCTTGTTATGCCTTAACATGTCTTAGGTTGTTAGCCTTTGTTGGAGCATGTTTTAGGCTTAGTCTTGTGAAGATTTTGTGCATGTTTTGCCATATTCTAGGTCTGTCCTAGGTTGTTTGGGTCGAATTTGGCATGCATCATATAGCCCCTTTGTATTTAGGCTTGTTGGCCTTGAGCATATGAATGTATAGCATGGCATCTTTGCATTGTTTTGGTGATTTGGGACCACCCTATAAGCTATTTCAGTCCCATTTTCATGCTTGTTTGATTGCCTTGCATGCCTCATTGATGCTTTCGAAGCATGTGTTGCATGCTCCATGTTTTGACCATTTGTGCATGCCTTTGTTTTTGAGTCACTTAGATGCCATCTAAGTAGTCCTTTAGCCTTGTTTTAACATGCTACAAACCTGTTTTTAGCTACTTAATGCATGCCATGTTTGGTCTTGCTAAGTGTAGTTCAATGCTCCATTGATTTGCTTTGAGCATTTGGGCCATTTGTTGCATGCTTGGCTTGATTTATTACTTGGTTTGGCACCATGTTTTAGCATGATTTCAATGCTTATGTTGCATGCTAATTAGTCCATGATTCCCCCTTTCAAATGTGTTTGAGGGTTGTGCAATTTGTGCATAAGTGTTGGCCTTCAATTAGGTGCATGTGTGCATGTATATTTGGTCCTTCATTATAGCATTTTGGCTACTGTTTTAGGCCTATTTAGAGCTGCCTAATTCATGCATAAGTCCATCTTCGCATCCATTTGCATCCCCCCATGTTTGCTTGTATGCTTGCATAAGTTAGTCGCCATGCCATGTTGCATCCTTAGCTTGCACGCTTAGGTTGCATTGCATCTTGCATGCATGCCTTGTTCCTTGACTTGATGATAGGAATTGGGTCTTGTTTGGTTTGATTGGTTTGCATTGCATTTGAAATCAAAGTTGCATACTTGGTTCTTTGGGCCATCATGCATGGAAATGCGTGATTGGTGGTCCGAGAATCGAGGCACATGCCCCTTTGAGTCATTATCATGATAAGGGACATGGTTGGTGCATATATGCCTTGAATTGTGCTGCCATGCTTTGCCTTGCCCTCTGTTGCTGTCATTTGCAGATTCTGCAGGAACACTCTGCTGACCGGCAGTGTAAAGTGCCGACCGGCAACAATTCCTCTGCCGACAATTTCATTTTGTGTCGATGGCCACACACCACTGCCGGTGGTAATTCCACTCAGCCGATGGCACTCCCCAGTGTCCAGGGATGCAATCCTGAGGTTTTGACAGCCTCCAGAGGAGTGAAGGAAGGAAAACAGAGGCAGCCTATGCATGGCGGCGTGTTTCCCGAGGCGATTTATCTGTTTTCTTAGCTTAATTTAATTTGTTAATTAAATTAATTAATTTGTAATTATTAATTAGCTTGCGTAGTTAATTAATTTGTAATATTTATTTGGTCCCTCCGAGTGAGGGAAAATCTGTAATAAGTGTGCGTGAGTGTGTATATGTCTTCCAACCTCACGTCTTTTTTCCCTTTTATTTACCTGCTTACGATGGTAGATTAGGGCACGTTTAATTTAGCATACCTTATGCTATGCATGTGTGCATCCATGCATTTGTATTGCATGCATTAGGCTCGGTACATCACGCTAACTGCATTTGTACTTCAATTCAAAAATTGAATATGTGATAGTTGATCGCATTTCATATGCCATGCTTAGGTTAGCCGAGCCTATCTAATTGCATCTTGTATGTGTTGCATTAGGCAATTTGACATGAACTAGGACACGCATGTTTGCTAACTAGTTTGCCGTTTTGGCACGGAGTACGATGTAAGTATTTATGCTTTAGCATCTCGCATGTGTGTGAATGTTAACATGACAGTATGATTGCCATGCGGCTAAATGCTTATGTGAGTTTAAATTGTTTGAATGCCTGTGGGTGAAGGTTGGATTGTTTGAGTTGGAAAAACTCATTAAAATCCGTGTTTTAGCCTACTTGCGAGTAGCAAAATTTAAAGCATTTTCAAAACGAACGGATATGCAATGTTTCTTTCCAAATTAGGCAATCTAGTCTATACTTGTTTGCTGCACACATAACATAGTAATTCTAGGCTAATAATTGGAATAAGAACACATAACGTTTTCAAAATCGGATATCATGGTTAGTAGAGGCCGGTCTTCGGACCGGGCGAAAGGGGGTGCTCATAGCTGACCTTCCCCGATCGTACCCAAGCTCCCGAGCCGAGACAACTCCGGTGATGACGGACATGTGGCCTTCGGCACCGAGTCAGGGTTTCCTAAATTTCCCCATTTTAAAAAATATTTAGGTGGCGACTCTGTATCTGGCAAAGCAGTCCATGTTTGGCACTACTTTTTCAAAAATCTGTTTCTCAAAACGATTTGCCAGATTTGGACTCTTTGGTTCAGATTAAGAACCGCGACACAAATCGAGTCCGAACCGTAGCATGAGGCCCACGGGCGCGTCTACATAACTGCATTTGTATTTTAATTTCAAATTGAATACGTGTTAGTTGTAGCATTTCACATGTCATTGTAGATTAGCCGAGCCTATCTTAGTTGCATTTTGCATGTGTTGCATTAGCCATCTTAACATGAACTTGGATCATGCATATGATTACTAACTAGTTTCTGTTTTGGCTTTGAGTATTCTGTAAGTTCTTTTGCTTTAGCATCCTTGCATGCGTGTGAGTGTTGTCATGATAGCATGATTACCATGAGGCTAGCTGCTTATGTGATATAACTGCTTGAATGCCTGTGGATGGAGGTGGAATCACCTAAATTGGAATAATGCATTAAAACTGTGAGTTTTAAGCCCACTAGATAGTGGCAAAATCATTTTTTTTTTCTAAAACCCACTTGAGGGTGGCAAAATCTGCATTTTAGCCTACTTGTGAGTAGCAAACCATTTCCGAAACAAACATGAAATGTTTTGTTCCAATTTAGGCGATTTGGTCTATATTTGTCTGTTGTGCGCATAACATAGTAAATTTAGGCTAATAACCGGAATAGGAATGCATAACGTTTTCAAAATTGGATATCATGGTTAGTAGAGGCCGATCTTCGGATCGGGCGAGAGGGGGTGCTCATAGCTGACCTTCCCAAATCGTACCCAAGTTCCCGATCCGAGGCAACTTTGGTAATGACGGACACATGGCCTTTGGCACCGAGTCAGGGTTTCCTAAATTCTCCCAAAATAAAATATTTAGGTGGCGACTCTGTATCTGGCAAAGCAGTCCATGTTTGGCAATTCTTTCAAAAATCTGTTTTCTCAAAACGATTTGCCAGATTTGGACTCTTTGGTTGAGATTAAGAACCGTGACACAAATCGAGTCCGAACTGTAGCGGGGTCCCTCGCGGACGTGTTACAGCTGTGTGCCCGAATGAGCTATGTGCCAAAAGAGCCGTGTGCCCAGATAAACAGAGTGCTGTGTTTCGAGCTGCGTGCCAAATGAACAGAATATTGTGTTGTGAGCCGCGTGCCAAACAAACAAAGTGTTGTGTAGTGAGTTGTGTGCCGAATGAATGGAGTGCTATGTCGTAAGCCGTGTGCCATTACTTGCATTGTGTATACATTTTATCGCGCTATTTTGCGCATCGCACTGTTTTGTGCACTTTACTTGCATTGTTCATGCATCTTATCGCACTTCTTTTGTGCACCTTCCTCACATTTTTTGTACATTGTATTTCACTCGCATTGTCTTGTGCACTCGCGTTGTCTAACGCATCGCGCAGTTCTGCGCATTGCACTGTTTTGTGCAGTCTACATTCGCGCTATTTTGCGCATCGCACTGTGTTTGGAGTAGGGTTTAGTCCAAACACGGGAAACGAGGGACGTTTCGTACTCCAAGTGACGAAACGTGCCTCGATTCCTGGTCGCCAACGCTCCGGATTATCCATGATGGAGTTTAGGCCTTGTTGTGTTTATACTTACATTCATTCCATTGAGTCGTGCAATTCGACTCCTCGACCATCATGCATCGAGATGCGTGATTGGTGGCACGAGGATCGAGTTCTACACTCCCTTGAGCTTGTGCGAGGACGGGGATAGTGGTCTTGCACACATATGTTGAAAATACCATGCTTTCTCTCCCTCTTGCCTTTGTTGCAGAAAAACCAAAATCCAGGGGCAGAAAATGGTCGGCCGACTAGTTTTTCTGGCAAGCCGACCACCTTTTTTGGTTTCCACCACAAAGGATGGTCGGCAGGTGTTTCCCAAGCCAATATCTGGTCGGCAGCCTTCCCAAGGTGGAGTTTCAGCCTCCTGGAGCTTTGTGCAAGTTTCTGAGATCAATTGCAAACAAAGGCGAAGCGAGGCATTGCGATGGAATTTACCAACAAGGCGACTCGAGCATGCATACACCCTTCACCATCAGAAACAGAGCTGAGGCAGTCCGTTGTATTTAGCTTGCACGCTAGTTTATTGCTTACTTAGTTAATTTGTTGATTAATTAATCTTGTGTAATAATTAGCTGTAATTTGTTTGTTAGCTTAGATTAGCTAGATAGTTTGTAATATTCTTTCGGATCCTCTGAGCGAGGGCACAATTGTAATAAGTGTGCGTGTGTGTGATGTATGTCTTCCAACCCCACGTCTTTCTCACTTTTATTTATCAGCTTATGATGGTTAGATTAGGGCATGTTTCAATTGGCATACTTATGCTCGCATGTTGGCATTCATTCATCTGTCTTGCATGCACCGGGCTCGGCGCATCATACTAACTGCATTGTATTACAATTCCGAGTTGAATACTTGTTAGTTGTAGCATTTCACATGCCATCTTTAGAATAGCCGAGCCTACTATAGTTTCATTTTGCATGTGTTGCATTAGGCATTTCTGTATAGTTAGGATCATGCATAGATTTCTAACATAGCTTTTGTTTTGGCTTGGAGTACTCGGTAAATTTTATGCTTTAGCATCCTTGCATGTGTGTGAGTGGCTACCATGATAGCATGCTTACCATGAGGCTACGTACTTATGTGATATAACTGCCTAAATGCCTGTGGGTGAAGGTTGGGTTCTCTGAATTGGAATAATGCATTGACTGTGAGTTTTAAGTCCACTAGCTAGTGGCAAAACCATCTTTTCTAAGCCCACCAGAGGGTGGTAAAATCTGCAGTTTTAGCCTACTTGCGAGTAGCAAACCGCTTTCAAAAACAAACATGAAATGTTTTGTTCCAATTCAGGTGATCCAGTCTATACTTGTATGCTTTGCGCATCACATAGTAAATCAAGGCTAATAACTGGAAAAAGAACGCATAATGTTTTCAAAACTCGATATCATGGTTAGTAGAGGCCGATCTTTGATCGGGCGAGCGGGGGTGCTCACGAAGTGACCTTCCCTAATCGTACCCAAGTTCCTGAGCCGAGGCAACTTTGGTGATGACGGACATGTGGCCTTAGGCAAACGAGTCAGGGTTTCCTAAATTCCCTAAAATAAAATATTTAGGTGGCGACTCTTTATCTAGCAAAGCAGTCCATGTTTGGCACTTCTTTCTAAAAATCTGTTTTTCAAAACGATTTATCAGATTTGGACTCTTTGATGATTCACCGGTCTTGCATTGCACTCCGCGAGATTAGATACAGGACCGTGACATTGAGTCCAAACTATAGTGAGCCCCATAATGAACAGAACGGGATTTCCCTCCCGGGATGTTCGGAGACGTCTACTGGAACTCAATATCTTGTTGAGCTGGGCCCACTTGAACTTTGATCAGTACTGTGCCCATCACCTCTCTGCTTGTATTGTCATACGCCCGAATCACCTGGGCTGTAGGCACGAAATCCCCTGGTTTCAAACCAATGGCATATGTTGTACGAGATAGACAAACGTTGATTACTGACCCAGTATCGACCAATACCACGGGCACCCATTTTTCTCTGCACTCCATTGATATGTACAGACGTTTGTCATGTGCTGAGCCTTCTGGCGTCAATTCTTTGTCTGAGAAGGTCAAAGTTGGCGCAACACCTCCGGGAAGACCAATCCAACTAGCTGTTCAGGAGTTGTGTCAATGGACAATTTGTTTTTATCTATTGCTGATAACATAGCCTGTCAGTGCACTCGAGAAGCCATGAGCAAACCCCAGATTGACATATCGACCTGGATCTTCTTCAGCTGTTTCAGCACAGTTTTTTCTTCTAACAGTTTTTTCCTCTGTTTCTCTACCTCTTTGTCTTTTCTGAAGTCTTCAGCTTGGTCCAAATGTGTGGGCTTGAAGTACTACCCACTTCTAGTCATATGATCCACCTCTTCAGAGTACCAAGTATTGTCTGGCAGGTCTTCACCCCAATCCTCGTCAGTATAGGCAAGGTGCAGATCATTATTTTTGCACCATATACCTCTAGCAACTGACAAACAATTGTTGGGTTTCGGTCTAATTATTCTCTCAGCAAAAACATTCCCCATAGGGTGTTGAGCTATTCCAGCTTCCTGTTTGTATTGATCTCTTTCTTGCACAAACTGTTTCAGCACGGCTTCTTGTTCAGTATCCGTGGTACTCATGGCGCCCAGTTCTTGAGCTAAATTCTTGATGTCGGTGCTCTCTAGCAATTTCCCCTTGTCCTCGGCCATTCCAGCCCAGAGTTATTTGTCTACCCACTCAGATCAAACCAGTCAATCTACAAGTCCCCCTAATCTTGTTCGTTATAGAACTGCAGATTGTCTAAGTCTTTTTCCAACTCTGCTAGATCATCCAAACCTTGGCTTGGGCCATTTTCTCAAACCACATTAACCTTCACTACCCTTGGCAATACCACTTCAGGTTTGGCTTGATCCACTGGCAGAATATAACAGCATGGGTCATACATCCTCTCAACTGAGTTCGCAGAGCTCTCAAGCAATGGACTGGTATTCTCTTCCAAGGCCAACTTTCCTTCCTCTTCCATTGTCACCACCACGAGTTCAAGTTGTAGAGTGGAAGTGTTCATCATACACAAGTCAGTGCTCTCAATGATGAACACAACCGGCTTGGGTAGGTGAGAAGGGGTTATGTATACGTTGGGGTCATATGGGATGGATAGTGTATGTATTAGATTTAGGTTCCGATGTGGGGGAACTTGATTGTGGGCTGGAAGAGGGTTTGTGGTTACATTTGGATTTTGGGGTGGCGCAATCACCTTGTTGTCAATGAGATCTTGAATCTTATGACGCAGCCTATAGCATTGGTCGGTGTCGTGACCGTGCTGCTAGTGAAAGGCACAGTATTTGGCCAGGTTGTGTTTAGATGGGAGGGGATCGGGTAGTGGGCATTGTTCTAACAACTTAAGATGCCCCTTTTTGATCAGGACCCCTAGGGCTTTGGATAAAGGCATTTAGAGCGGGGTAAAGACCCTTTGCGACCGGGCCTGGCTGGTTGAGGTTTGTGGGTTTGTATTGGCGAAAGGGTTGGTAGTTTTGGGTGTCGTGGTGATGATATTCACATTAGACGGCTGTGCCGAGGTGCTATCGCCTGTGGTTGCATTGGAACTGCGTGTAAAGAGCCTCTTGGGCTGCTTCTTTTCATCAATGATCAACCCCTGTTTTGTTGTTTTTTCAATTTGAACCCCTATCTCGTGGAGCTCAGCAAATGTAAACAATGGCAAGAGTATCATCTTCTGCAATAATTTTCCTTGTAGGTTGCGGACCACCATTCTGATTTGATCCTTCTCAAATGGCCTGATAGTCATCATCGAGGCCTTAGCCCTCTATCAGGTCACAAAGTCTAAGAAGCCCTCATTTGGCTCCTGATGAGTCACTTCAAGATCACGGGTTATGACCTCGATCTGGGTATTATAGGAGTATTGTACGATGAAGGCCTTATCCATTTCCTCCCAACTCCGTTTCACAGAGTCTTCCAGCTTTGCATACCAGATAGCCACTATACCCGATAGGGTCCAACTGAAAAGCAACAGCCTCTGAAGTCTGGTGAGGCTTATTGGCCGCAGGATGTTTGAGAATAACTGCAGATGGACCATGGGATCCCTAGAGCCATCAAACTGGTCTATGTGTGGCATCTTCAATCTGTCCAGCAGAGTTACTATGAAATCGGTTAATATATCCTCAATGTCAGGGATTGAGTTCACACCCTATGCTCGCTTGAGGTGTTTCTCTAGCTTATTGACCTTCGGTGCAATGGGGTCAACCTCGAATTCAAATGGCGCCTCAGTTAGGTACACTGGTGGCTTGGAAGCCTACAGTGGGACAGGGTCTACCGGAATGCCTAAATTCTCTTGGATGTTGACAGTGACTCTGGGTACTGGAATACCCACAGGAGGTGCATGGGAAGCAAAAGCTGCTACTTGCTGTGGTTGCTACTGCTGCAGCCTATTTATCACTTCCGCTTGGTGGGCTGTAACCTCAGCTTGGCGGGCAGCATCTTGCTACATGGTTTCAATGCTTTTATGAAGATGACAAAGCAAGTCTTCCATGCTAACCGGGGGATGTTAAGCCATCAGAACTGGCAGATAATCTCTCACTAGAGTGGAAGTAGAAGATTGAGCTTGACTGGGCACAGGTGAAGTAAAAAGTGACTACTGGACTGGTGAATTACGCCTAACCCTCCTCCGTCTTGTAACCGGTTGGAGCAAAGAAAACACTAGTTAGCTCCTAAAAAGAACTCCTAATCGGTAAAGCCTTCTTACATGAGTCCAGAGTGCTTGGGGGGTAACAGAATCATCCGAAGCAATTGTGATAAACTACCTTGAAAAAAGAAATAAAACAAAAAGAAAGCAAAAATCAGAAAGCGCGCAGCACCTCAGCTCAGATGTGAACAAGACGCAGTTGTAATCATAAGCTGTAGAACTACACTTAACACTGATTTCTGCCCCAAAAATTGATACCCAAACTTGATACTGATACGTACAATCCTGTAGAGTTTCACTCCAAAAAGCACATACCAGTTAAGTGAGAGCCAAAACACTCCTATAATGGGGTAGGGTTACCCTGTCCAAGTTTCATCAAGAACTAGGGTTAACTATTCAAGCAAAGTGGTTTCATACAATCCTACATTCGGGTAAGCAACTTGTTCTTATTTGGAATAGTCTCTATAGCTTCTAATATGCAACTAGGCCGATTGGTCAAAAAGGGTTTCTCATCAAGACTACCTAATATACCTCTCGCACCTAACACCGAGAAGTGAAAGGAGGATCAAACAGTACAACGGTAGTCCAAATCCAAGGGTTGTGTTCCCATCGTGGCAGAGCCCGCAACCGGTCAGCCTTTTGGCAAGCTTTTCCAAGCAAGCCTCCGACACAATGTTCAGGAATAACCGATGGCAAACACAGTGACTTAGGTGCACCAATGCAAATACAAATGCAAAGAAACACATAAGTGTAAATAAAATGTCATATCATAAGTTCGAGTCAAGTTCCCTAAAGTCCCCAGCAGAGTCGCCAGAAACTGTAGCCCACCTTTCTCACGCCCCATTTCAGAAACTCAAGAATAAGCTCTACAGTTCAGACTCTCGCGGTTTTGAATCTAATCTCACGAGTGTAATGTGAAATTGATAAATACCAAAGAGTCCAAATCCGACAAATCGTTTTGAAAAATTGATTTTGAATCAAAAATACCAAAATTAGACTATTTTGCCAGATACAAAGTTGCCACCTAAATATTTTATTTTTGGAAAAAGTTAGAAAACCCACGACTTGTGTCAAAGGCCACGTGTCCGTCATCACCAAAGTTGTCTCGGCTCGGGACCTTAGGTACGAGAAGGAAAGGTCATGAATTGAGCACCCCCGCTCGCCCGATCAAAGATTGGCCTCTACTAATCATGATATGATTTTTATGTACATTATGTGCTCTTGTTCTGGTTATTAGGCTAGCATTACTATGTGATGCGCATAAGCAAGTATAGACTAAAATTGCAAAAATTGGAATAACTCAATTTCATGTTTGTTTGTGAAAAAGGTTTGAATTTGCCACCTCAAGTGGGATTAAAGTTTGCGAATTTTTCACTCGTCAAAGTGGACTTAAAACTGTGAATTTGCAAACAGACATAGTGGGCTTAAACGTACATTCGTTGAATCATTCCAATTCAAACAACAAGCCTTCATCCACAGACATTTAGGCAGTTTAAAAAGTAAGCATTTAGCCTCATGGCAAGCATGCTAGACATGACAATTACTCACACTCATGCAAGTATGCTAAAGCACTAAAAACTCACCTAGTACTCCAAGCTAAGAAGACATGAGTTAGAAAAAAAATATACATGATTCCTAGCTATACAAGATGACTAATGCAACACATACAAAGAATGCAATTAATAGGCTCGGCTACTAATATGGCATATGGATCAATTTTTGATAACATGCGATTAAACACATATTCACAGAAGTATTGAAACAACAATGCAGTTTGAATGATACGCCGAGCCTCAGTGCATGCAATACAAAATGAATGGATGTAAGCATAAGGTATGCTAATTGAAACATGTCCCTAATCTGGCCATCAAAAGCGATTAAACAAAAGGGAGAAAGACATGGGGTTGGAAGACATACACATTATTACAACATTTTGCCCTTACAAAGGAGAGTCCGAATGAATAAACTAACTAGCTAATTAAGCTAACTATTACAAAACGAATGAATAACTAGCTAAACTAATTAACTAATTATTACAACACTTGAATCAACTAACTAGTAAGCTAACTAATTAAATTACAACACAAATGTAAGCAAACTAAGTAATTAAAGTCTCTAACTACTCTGCCACTACTCCACCTCGGGAAATGGAAGATCCACATGCTCGGATATCACTCGAAAAGACCTCCATTTCCCTTCTGAAAGTCTCTGTTTGCAGAGTTGAACACTTTCAGAACAATTTTACTGCACCTTACCGACATTCTGCCGAGGTTTGCATCAGTGACCAGCCGGCCACTGGTAAAGATTGCTGGCCATGGAAATGGCTTGTCGGCCATCAATGGTGCACTGCCGGCCACCTGTCGGCCATGGATGGTGGCCTGACGACCACTGATGCACTGGTTCAACTTACTGCAACAGAGAACAAACAGAGCAAAAATAGGGTATTCCCACAGATTGTTTGCATAACTCACTCCTCCTTTTCATGAACAAATCCAAGGAGTTGTGAACTTAAGCCACAAACCACCAACTCAAGAAATTTCATTGCATGATGGCTTGTGACTCAAGAGGTGCAAGTTCAATAAATGCAAAATGAGACACAAACCTCCTCCCTTTCATGAAAGATCAAGGGAAGAAGTTGACCTTGGAGACTTGGATCATTTCATCACTAACAAGTATGAA
The DNA here is from genome assembly GCF_055761805.1 of Camellia sinensis. NCBI lineage: Eukaryota > Viridiplantae > Streptophyta > Magnoliopsida > Ericales > Theaceae > Camellia > Camellia sinensis. The sequence goes on from NC_138962.1 coordinate 142,863,381, forward strand.
ATGCTCCAAGTTCCACGTATTCAATTAACGTCCAATTGAACACATCAAAAACACAACCAAATTCTTATCTTGGCTCACTTTTAGTTCTAATTTTACTTTACTAACCACTCCTTAATCTAATTAAGTCCAACAGGTAAGTTAAAGTCCTCTAATGGAAAGAAAAGCTCAAGACACAAGTTGCTTTGGGTATGAAAGAAGTATCATACCGTTGGTAATGAAACCCCTAAGGGATTAAATCAATAAGTATGAAACCTCAATTTCACACTTAGGTACACAAATGACTTGAAACCACTTTCAAAACAAAAAGAAAAACCAAGAAAGGAGGGAGGTTGCAGAGGTGATTAGTGCTGAAATTAAGTATGAAAAGCACCAAAAACATACAATCAACTCAAACAAGTGATATCTAGAAGCCTAAGACACCAAGCTTGTGAGGACTATTACACTACAACTATGCAAAACAAGACTCAAATGCAATAACCAACCCAAAACAGAGTTAAAATATTCCAAAATAGAGCCTAAATCATGTTGGAATAAAGCTACCACATGCTAGAAAATTAAGCTAAGGCATGGCACCAGCTAGGCTAGCAAACAAGACACAAGGAGGAGAGGCTAACCCCTCAAAATTTGGACTTCACAACCTGATTTTTACCACTAAAAACACTCTAAAAATCAGTGTTTAAAGGCCCAAAAAAAGATTGTCCGAAAATGGGAAACAAAGGTGAAATAGCCTTAACAACAAGGAATAGAAAAGGATGAACCACCCCCTAACCTCAAATGGCCAAAAACACCAATTTCAGCCCAAAACAATGAAAAAAGGATAGGAATACAAGTATGTAAAGCAAGCCTACAAAGCTACTATTATACCTCTTGAATAGAAGAGTGATTCCAAGCAACAATTCCAAGCAAATACCACCTTCCAGAGCTCAAACCAAGCCCAAGAACACCTCAGCTCAGAGATTAGGGAATTTGGTTAAGGGTCTATATGCAAGAGTGTAGGAATTGTAGGCAAAAGTGTAGAAAAATTGTAGAGAGAGAGAATTGTAGAAAAAGAGAAAAAATTTGCGTCTAAAATTGTCTAACCCCAAAACATAAGAGAGGAGGTCCCTATATATAGAAAACATGAAATCTATACAAGGAGATCCAGGCCTCCACATGTGGACAGATGCAAGCATCTGTGCAAACAGCTAGCACAGCTGGCATAAAATATCAGCAGAAAACACTGGTGGCCAGCCGGTGTACACACCCCATTTTTGTCCTTCCTCAAGACTTGGATGTCACCATTGGAACACTTGCTGATTACCCTTGTTTGTGTTTGTCTTGAGTTCCCGGAGGTCTCGGTTGCGCGCCTTGCCTCAGGATCTCTCGACTCGACCGTGTTGTGTCTGGTTTTGCACCAAACACTTGTGTTTTGCCTTGGAGGGGCAGGGAATGCCTTGTGAGGCATCCCCACACATCACCGGCCAAGGCTTGAGGCCACCGGCCAGTGATTTTATGCCATTGGCAATGTATATTGCCAGTCGGCACTCTTTGTTTCCGGTCGGCCATTTGTTTTGCCAAAATGGCAATTTTGAATGGCCGATCACTGTTCATCTACTTTTGGTAGATATTTTGTGCTAGCTGTGATAGCTGGCACCCACTCTGTTCCCCTCCATACACGATTTCCCTCTTGGATGGCTTGTTTTGGAAGCCTTACAAGAGGGAATTGCCTATAAGAGAGAGTCTCCTCTCTTGGATTTAGGGGTAGAAAACATAGTTAGAGAGCTCTGGTTTTAGGTTAGGATTTATATATCAATCCTATCTCTCTCTCTCTTTCCCTTGAGCTTAGTGTGTGTGTTTTGTCTTACTTTTGCTCACAAGCACCCACCATCACACCATCCCTTGGAGCTGAGGCCTCTTGAGGGTTGTTTTGGAGGTTTTGAAGCTGGTTTCATCCTAAAGAAGCTGCTGGAGCCCCATTGTTGAAGAGGGTCTTCAAGGGTAAGAAGCTTGCTCCTTTTTACTCCTTTCTTGCATTGTATTTTTGGCTACGTTGCAACTATTTTTGTGTTTAGTATATAACATAAAAAAGTTCTATTTTTAGGCCCTCTAAACAGTTTGTTTAGAGTGTTTTGTGATTTGAGATTGTTTAACCCCTTTTGAGGCTTGTAAGGCTCCTTTTTGTGCCATTTTGTGTGAGCTCCGGGACCATTGAGTTTGGGCCTCCTCACCACTAAAATCTTGAGGGATTTCAGAGGTGGGGATGGTGCCTTGAGGTCCTAGGAAGGAGAGGGCCACCCCCTCTCCATGTTGTCCTTGAAAAGGACCATTTTTTGGCCTCTTGAGGGAGCACCGTGTTTAGGTTCATGTTGACCATGCCTTAGCTGATTTTTGTTCTTATTATGTCATAATATGCCTCTGTTTTTAGTTGGTTTTGGTACACCATGCTTGTTTAGCATACATGCCTTGTAATGCCATTTTCTTGCCCTAACATGCCTTAGGTTGTAAACCATTGTTCTAGCATGTTTTAGGCTTGGTTTTGTGAAGCTTTCATGTTTATTTTGCCATGATTAAGGTATGTCCTTAGTTGTTTGGGTCGACTTTGGCATGCATTGTATAGCCCCTTTGCATTTTGGCTTGTCGGCCTCAAGTGTGTGATTGTGTGGTATGCATTACTTGCATCATTTTCAGTGGTTTGGGACCACTTGCCATGCTATTTCAGTCCTCATAACATGCTTGCATGCTTTCCTCTTGATGCTTCTTTGATGCTTTAAAAGCTTGTGTCTAATGCTCCATGTTTGGTCTCTTTTGCATGCTTCCATTTTTAGGATACTTGGATGCCATCTAGGTGTTCCCTTAGCATTGTTTAGGTCTGCCTTGAACATGTTTTAAGTCTTCTTGGCCTTGTGGGGCTTGGTTGGCTTGGCCATGGTTTAAGTCTCCTTGCCTTGCCTCAAGTATTTGGACCAATTGCATGCTTTGTTTGTCTCGTTTGCTTGGTTGAGCACCATCATTAACCTGATTTTCAAAGCTCGTGTGCATGCCATATGTTCATGTTTGCATCCTCCTATGTGTGCTTGAGAATTGTCTCTTTATGCCTAAGTGTTGGTCCTTGTATACATGCATGTTTGCATGCCATTAGTCCTTCATTTTTGGGCACTTTGGCCACTGTTTTGGGCCTAGTTAGGGCTGCCTAAGTCATGTTTAAGTACATCCCTTGCATGCCATTCAAATGTTGTTACATTACCCCCATGTTTGCATGCTTTGGTTGCATGTGCTGCATGCTTGGAATCACTCGCATTAGTCAGGCATTCCCTTGGTCGACTTGCTAGCGTGTTGCATGTCTTGTACACTTACATGATTAGATCACATCTCGCATGCTCTAGTAGTTCGCATAGTTGTGGTATGCTTGTTGGCCTTGTTGCTTAGGTTGTGTACCTAATGTGCATTGCATGTTTGTATGCTCCCTTTTATGCCATGTTGCATACTAGCCCATATGTCTAGGTTGTATTGTACTAGCATGCATGCCTTGTCCCTTGACCTAGTGATGGGAATTGGGCCTTTGATTTGTTTACATGCATTGCATGACATTTGAAATCAAAAGCGCACACTTGGTTTCTTAGGCCATCACGCATCGAAATGCACGATTGATGGTCCGAGAACCAAGGACCATGTCCCTTTGAGTCATAAACATGATAAGAGATATGGTTGGTGCATACATTGCTTGAATTGCATTGCCATGCAAAGCTCTGTCCTCTCCTGCTATCAAACAGATTCTGCAGGAACTTTTTGCCGATCGACTGCACAGAGTGCCGACCGGCAATCCATCTGTGGCCGATGGATTCATTTTTGGCCGATGAACACCAAATCACAGCCGGTGATGATTCCCTCCAGCTGGTGGCATTCCCCAACATCTAGTGAGCACATCCTGAGACTTTTGCAGTTTTCAGAGGGGTAAAGCAGGGAAAACAGAGGCAGCTTGTGCACGGCAGTGGACTTCCGAGCAAGACCCGAGCACGCATGCACGGAGCCCTCTTCCCGAGGCCCTTTTCTTGCTTTCTTAAATTCATTAATTTGTTTAATTAATTTAGTTGGTCTGTAATAATTAATTAGCTAGGATAGTTAATTCATTATTCGAATTGTATTATCCTTTTGGTCCCTCCGAGCGAGGGCAAATTTGTAATAAGTGTGGGTGAGTGTGTGCATGTCTTCCAACCCCCACTTCTTTCTCCCTTTTACTTACCTGCTTTGATGGTTAGTAATAGGTCATGTTCAATTTAGCATACCTTATGCTATGCATGCGTGCATCATTCATCAATATTGCATGCACCAGGCTCGGCGCATCATGCTAACTGCATTAGTATTTCAAATCTAACTTGAATACATGCTACTTGTGCATTTTCACATGTCATTCATAGACTAGCCGAGCCTACTCTAGTGACATTCCGTATGCGTTGCATTAGACATTCAAACATGGACTTGGATCATGCATTGATTACTAACAAGTTCCTTGTTTTGGCACGGAGTACGATGTAAGTATTTATACTTTAGCATCCTTGCATGCGTGTGAGTGTTGCCATGATAGCACGATTACCATGAGGCTAGCTGCTTATGTGATATAACTGCTTGAATGCCTGTGGGTGAGGGTTGGGTTGCCTGAGTTTGAATAGCTCATTGAAATCCGTGTTTTAGCCTACTTGCGAGTAGCAAATTCCAAAATATTTTTCCAAAACAAACGGATATGCAATGCTTGTTCCCAAATTAGGCAATCTAGTCTATACGTTTGTGTTGTGCGCATAACATAGTAATTCTAGGCTAATAATCGGGATAAGAACACATAACGTTTTCAAAAACGAATATCACGGTTAGTAGAGGCCGATCTTCGGATCGGGCGAGAGGGGGTGCTCATAGCTGACCTTCCCCAATCGTATCCTAGCTCCCGAGCCGAGGCAACTTTGGTGATGACGGACACGTGGCCTTTGGCACCGAGTCAGGGTTTCCTAAATTCCCCCATAAAAAATATTTAGGTGGCGACTCTGTATCTGGCAAAGCAGTCCATGTTTGGCACTTCTTTTCAAAAATATGTTTCTCAAAACGATTTGCCGGATTTGGACTCTTTGGTTCAGATTAAGAACCGTGACACAAATCGAGTCTGAACTGTAGTGAGGCCCACGAGCGCATCTACAGTTTCTGGCGACTCTGCTGGGGAGTTTAGAGAGCTTGACTCGAACTCGTGATATCTTGTTTTGATCTCATTTATGTGTCTCTTTGCATTGCATGTGCATTGGTGCGCCTAAGACACCGTGTGTAATAACCCAACCCTCGCATGTGCTCCCGATATATTTTCAGTCCCTCATTATGCGTATTTATATGCTTATTATGAAATGTCACGTGGAATTAAGTTTAAGTAAGTGAACTTTATGACTATGGATTCATATCTGTTGAATAAGGAGACACGTGGGTTCATTTTTGACATTTTTATTGGTATGTTTGGAACCTCCTCATTTTATTTTGGGGTGTTGCTTGAGGTGGTAATATGATGGTAAAGTAAGATTGGACCAAAAAACTTTAATTCGAATAATTCGTCTACGATCAGCCGGCGCTCTTTTGCCTTTTTCTTTTTCCACACTTTGAATTTGGATATGTGGTTAGAACCATTGGAAAGCTTATCTCCAGGGCTTCAATTTGACCACAAGAATGACCTTAAACGGAGTCCGTATGAGAAAGTTATACCCGTTTGAAGTTTTCACATCTGTGCTGGAAGCAGGTCCGCACGTGCGGGGATAACGGCGCACGTGCTGGACTGTGCGGGACAGCAACTCAAAAAACGTGATTTTTGGGCCATTTCTTACATTTTCTTTTCCTCTCTTCTTCTCTACTCCTCCATGTCCGAAACCCTAGCCCCCAAAACCTTGATTTCCTCCACTTTTATCAACAATCCACCATGGTTCTTGCATCAAGGATAGAGAACAAGAGAAGATCAACATTTTCTACCGATTGGATTTCGAAATTTTGGAGGAATCTCATCAAGCTTGCTTGCTTCTTGAGGTATGGAATCTTGGGAGTTAAATTGATGGGTTTAAATGGTGAATTATGAATCCTAGGTGTTTAATCAATGGGAAATGGGAATAAAAAAGTAATGGGTTAATAAGTTTGAATTTCAATATTTTCTTGAAACCCTAGGTTGATTAATGATGATAACCAATGATTTGGCCCAAATTGAGAGTAGAGTAATGAAATTGAGATATTGAATTATATATGTACAAGTTTAATTGGAATTTGGAAATGTTTGAAAATTATATTTAAAATTTGCGAATGAACTTTGTTATGAATGTTGTAATTCATGCTTTAATGTAAAGGAAAAATTGGGGAAATAATTTATTAAGGATAGGGATCACATGAACTTGGTTGTGAAATGTTGAAATGGGATTCAAGGATTTAGTTTGAATTATGTTGAATTATATTTAATGATGTTGAGTTGAATCATGTTGTTTATGTTGAATTGTGGTGATTATGTGAGATGGTATTGACTATGTTGATTTCAATTTTTGTGACCTAAAATGTGGAGTTTTCCGAAATGGGTTTCATCCCAAATTATTTTGCTAAATACTTGTGGGCTTGCTTAGTTATTAAAATCAAGAGAATGATTTAATAGAGTTTCTTTATGTAGATAGGAAATGTTTGATTTTTGGTGAAAACCCTAGACATTCAAGGATTTTTGGAAAAATGTGGAGGATGTCCATACAATTCTTTTCTATCTTGAAATCAAAGTGATTGATTATAAATTCCATACTGTGTTTGCAAGAATGGTAATCTTCTATTTATAGATATATATTGAGATGGAGGACATTGTGGTATAAATGGATGCTTAATGGTGGGCTTGTGAAGAATAATGAAGGAAAGAAAAAAAGAACTAATGACTAAGTTATATATGTGTACAGGGCACACTTCAGGAGGGACAAGCACTCCGTTGTAGCACTGTGAGTAGTAGTACGGTAGTCGTACATTCAATGATCGTTAATGATTCTTATTATTAACCTTCTATTTCTTGCAAGTATGTTGGTTAGAAAATCTAAAGGCATTATTGCGCAATACATTTTATTATTGTTGACAAAGAATACTAACATTATGTGCAAGATATCTATAGTGATTCATGACGAACCAAGGGAATGTATAAGCACTATGGAATCATGGTATTCACGTATCTCTGAAATCATTCAATTTGTAAATGTGCTTATCTCTCATTGGTAATTATCAGGAACGTCCTGTTAAACTTAAGTTAACTCATGTGAATGACGTAACGGCTACCAGTAGTACTCTGCTAGGTACAAGTCAAATATGGTAACATATATGAACGAGCAAACATAGGTGTATGCTTCTATATGCTATTAATAGATCAAGTGAACTATGCTATTTCTTAACGAATAATTAGCTAAGACCACGAATTGTTTTATACGTTAATACCTGCTAAGTATTATGATAAACAACGGATTGACTTACGGATGGCTCAACCCAAAGACAGAATTAAATATCGATGACCTTGTCATGTAACCCACATTATAATGTAACCTGTTCTGTCTTTGCTAAGTGTACTGTAATGACATGATATAACAAGAAATGTTCTATGTTCTAATATGTTACGTGTTGAAGTAATGAACAGTTGGCCATATATGTAAGGTATTCATGACATCCGTAGCACACGACCCTTACCTGGGGGTAATAATACAGTGTTTTCAAGTATGTTTTCAAGTATGTTACAAGTTCAAGTATGTTTTCAAGTATGTTACCAGTTCAAGTATGTTACAAGTATACGCATGTTACAAGTTCAAGTGTGGTACAAGGTTATATATGTTACAAGTTCAAGTATATACAAGTTTACGTATGTTACAAGTTTACAAGTTTAAGTTTGTTACAAGTTTACGTATGTTATAAGTTTAAGTCTGTTGCAAGTTCACGTATATTATAAGTTCAAAGATATTACAAGTTCTTAGTACCGAGAAACAAGAATGCTTTATATTGACTTGTTAGCACTATTGAAGTGCCAGGTATAATTAAGTTTGAATTCTGATTTTTGTTTATGAATTAAGCATAATGCATATGTATGAATTTGTTTCTGTTTATGATATGACATGATATGTATGGTTGGTCTGTAAAACTTGTTAATTACTGGTATGGAACAAAGTGCTACTTGGAACTAAGTGCTACATTGTGAGCCACCTCTAGAGTCCATGTGAGCCACCTCTTGAGTCCATACATATATGAATGAGGCTTATAGCCAATCTGGGCCTATGGCCATTCTATATGATCTATGAGGCCAGAGGCCATTCTGTATTTTCGGTATGGAACAAAGTGCTGTACGGAACTAAGTGCTGCGATGCGAGTCACCTCTAGAATCCGTATACGAGCCACCTCTTGAGTTCATACATATGTGCAAGTTATGAGGCCTATGGCCATTCTGGATAAGTTATTATAATATGAAACAAAGTGCTACACGGAACTAAGTACTACGATGTGAGTCACCTCTAGAGTCCGTGTGAGACACCTCTTGAATTCATACACATATGTTCAAGGGCTTCATGCCATATGTTCAAGGGCTTCACGCCATATGTACAAGGGCTATATGCCAACATGTTTAAAAGTTTAATGATAATATGTTCAAGGGCTATCGCCACTTTGTTCAAGGGCTTAAAGCCATTATGTTCCAAGATATTATGTTTCAAGTCAATATGTTTCAAGACTGGGCCTTAGGCCGTTCAAGAATTAATATAGAATCCATTAACCTTATGTCTCATTATTTATGTATGCATTGATATGTATTATAATTCAAGTTGAGCATTGAATCATTTATGTACTATTATTCACTGAGCTTCGCTCACTGTATATTATGTATATTCTGTAGGTAATCACTTTGGGAGTCCATCTTAACCCTTGAAGCTCACCCTTCAGTTGTCAACCTTAGTATGCCCAGGCTCCCAGACCAAGTCTATGCATTTATGTCAAGTTTTGTTAAGATTTTGGCTTGCACTTTAATTATTTACCTAAGGTTAAAATGTATGTATATGATCCCTTTCTATACCAATGTTTGTTTATGCGGTCATGTATGTGTATGGGTATGTCTAAAAATAAATGACTCTCACGAATGTGATCCTGGCATGTTAGGTTCAGCTCAATGGATGCTTTTCTGTGTTATTTTATTATATTAAATGCTTCCGTTCAGGCCCCATATGATATGTATACCAGGTTAAGTGTCCGTTTCTGTATGGGTCATGCCCGAACTTTTAGGGGCGAGTTTGGGGTGTGACACCGTGTTTGCCATCTGATATTCCTGAACGGTTTGCTGGAGGCTTGTCTTGTCAAGACATGACCATAAGGCTGACCAGTTATGGGCTCTGACAGTATGGGAACACAAACCCCGATTTTACCGGGGCACCCTTTTCGACCATTCGACCTAGTGCATATTCGGATCCATAGTGACCATTCCAAGCTAGGACAGGTTGCTTACCCGATGTTAGGTTGTTTGAAAACTGCTGCGTGCGTAGTGAAACCCTAGCTCCTGACAAAATAGGACAGGGAAACCCTACCCCTCTATAGGGGTGTTTTGGCTCTCACTTATCTGCTATGTGCTTTAGAGTGTATCTCTACAGGAACGTACATATCAGTTTGCAAGTTTGAGTATCAGACCTGAGGGCATCAGTGTCAGTTTATGAGAATCAGTTATTTGCGGGTATCAAGTTCAGTTTTGGGGACAGTGATTCTGGGAAACAGTGATCAGTAATAGAGTGTAGTTGTTCGGCTACACCTGTGATTGATCTGTTTGGCTGAAATGCTGTTTGTTTTTCCTTTCAGTTCAGAGTGTCCAGAAAATTGATACAAAATAGCTAGTGTTCCCCTTTGGTGAGGCAGGACTTATGATGACGCAGAATTCAGAAGAGATTGTGGTTATGACAGCTACGCTAGATCAACGGATCACCCTGCGGGATGAAACCAATGTTGATGTATCGCATCCGCCTAGGTCGCCTGTCGCACACCCAGTCTGGACCCCCTAGTTGTATCAGGCTCGCGAGCCCACCACATTTGAATTGATGGGAATGATTGGTGACCTCCAAAGATCTGTGGCCGATCTGGCCTATGGAATGTCGACTTTGCCACCAGCGGTACCGTATGCCGGGAATTTCATACCGCAGGAGCCCCCGCTACTGGGCCGGATTGTGATAGAGCTCAGCTAACCAGAGGTTGCCTCCAGCTACAGCAATGACGTGTCAACAACAACTGGGCTTTGCTCTGATGCAGTAACCCAAACCCCCGATCAGGCTGAGGCCAGAGGCAAGAACAAAATGAAGGCAGATGCCGATCCCATTGAACAACTGCTGCGGGCAGTCGAGGCTTTGAAAGCCGGGGGGGATGAACAAGCAACAGATATCCGCAGTTGTGGCAAAAACTGTGGAGGATGCTTTCCCCACTCCACCTGAGGATAGTTCAAGTCAGTCAGAAAATCGAGATAGGCCCCGTCATGCCAGAACAGTTCCTCCTATTCCCAACCCTGCACCTGGGAAAGATCAGAAAACCAAGGCAGTGCCTGCCGATCCTTTTGCTAATGCATCTAGTAAGAATACTCAGACTTCAAAGTACCTGCCCCGAGGGCGCAGGATCTTTCATGCTCTTTACATGCCTCTGTCTAAGGCACTTCAGATTCTTGCCGAAAGGGGGCACCTCAAACCCCTTGAACCTCGGCCTCTCCCGAAGAATCTCCCTCTCACCCATGATGCTGCTTTGTACTGCGCGTACCACCAACAGACCGGTCACGCCACCGATAACTATTTCCGCCTTCGCCATGAAGTGCAGGATCTGATCGATAATGAGGTAATTCTTCCACCTACCTCAGCGAAGTCTGTTACCACCGAGTTGTTGGACTTTGAGGATACTGCGAGTATGTGATCAGGGGTTGGACCACCTGCGGGCGGCGCTCGGTGTATTTCAGATGTGGCGTCTGGCACGCACTTTTTGAGCATTTGTAAATACAGTTTTGTATCTTCTGGCTTGGGTTTTTGAGTCGGTTCTCTGTTTTGTTTGAGTCTGCCTCTTTGCTTTGAGTCAGTCTTTTTGTTTTTGGGTCTGTCTTGTGGTACCGAGTCAGTCCTGTTGTATCGGATGTCAAGTGATTCCGGGGTTGTTGCCTCGAACACCGTTTCGTATTTAACCTTTTTGCTTTCTTTTTGAGTCTGTCTCTGCTGTGGAGCTAGTTACATCCGAGAAACCTGAATGAAACAGCTGCGGCTATCTTGTTTCCGTGCTTATTGTTTGTTTTGGGCTAGTTGTGCCAGAGGTTTTGAATGGAACGGCCCTGTATTCTACCTGCTCTTCTGTGCCTCGAGGATCATTGCATTGACCTATGTTTTTCAAAACCTCTTTAACACTGCGGTGAAAATAAAGAGGAAGGGATTCCTCGAGTTTTGCAAAACTTTGATCAATTTGAGAAAAAGAGAGGCATGCTAAGCCCTTAATGAATGAAACCATGCTTGTTAGCGTGAGTACTGAGAAGGACCCTGGCTTGACCTAGATTGGTTCCATACTATCTTCGGCGCGAGCGATTTGTCGCTTTCTTAAAAACTTTAAAAAACAAATGTTTTGCGCGGCCCTTTAAAGACCTGTGCAGAATCACTCTTGAGATTGTGCAGCCTAGGATCGCTTTCAGCCTCAATATTCGACCTATTTGTTTTGAACCTCGAACTCATTCAGAACACTCAACGGTCAACTGTCAAAGGAGGCCCGTGTGGCCAGTTTTGAAGCAGCCCTCGAACAAGAGGCATCAAAGTCGAATCAAAAAGATTAGATCTCACCAAAAGAAGCTCGTGGAGCAACCGTGATGGATTCTTCTGCAAATCATTGCAACAGCCGTTCTCCTAGATGCAGAGAGGCTTCAACTTCAAAAACCATTTGGCATGGACTTGTTACACTTTTACCCTTTTGAGATGCTCGTTGGGCCGAAAACCCGGAAGGGCGACTCAGGCAAAAGTTAGAGCAAGAGAAAAATACAAAAAATGCAAAAAAAAAAAGAGAAGAAATAAAATCAAAAAAAAAGAAAGAAAAAAAAAGAGAAGAAATAAAATCAAGAAAAAAAAGAAAAAAAGAAAATGAAAAGAAGCTCGCAAGGTCGAAAACCCGCATCGGGCACCTTGGCAAAAGTTAGAGCCTGAAAGGTGAAGGTTAAAATACCCGAGTGTACCTTAACCGGAACTACGTAAGGCTTGATTCCCATGTTTGGGATACGTAGGCAACTTCATCCTGAAGTCCAGCCCCCAACGCTTTCATAGCATCTCAGTCCATACAATGGTTTCGATTTCACCCCAAAGTCCAGTCGCCAACACTTCCAAAGTGACTATGTCCATATATTGATTATGACCGTCTTCGTCATCTCCGTGTCCAAGAGTTCGACCACCACCAATGAAGACTATTTGCGGGCTACTGTGGCATCATCCAAACAAGGGGCAACTTTCCGTTGCCACGAGTCGTCGTGAGTCGTCGTTCAAACCAGGGGCAACTTTCCATTGCCATCCACCCCTTTCAAGCCAGGGGCAATTTTCCATTACCTCCGATCCAAGGTTGCGCATCTCAAAGAGTAAGTTCCATGCTCATTGAGCATTGACTGTTTGCAAATTAGTTTTTGAAAATTTTTACTGAGGTTGACTATTTTCTCGAAAACTATTCCATTTTCCAAAACTGGACCATTTTCTTGGACCTAAAAAGGAAAATTTTCAGTGCTTATAGTCTGACTTGCATGGTTTTCAAATCAAAAATTGAACAAGTACGTTAATCCGACTCTCATCTTGATCAAAACTGTTTTAGTAGAAAACCAAAACAAAAATGGTCAAAATGATGAACTAGGGGCACAGTTGAGTCAGGCGTTCTGTCTTTCCCCCGTCGTCAACATACTTGCCAGGAGGGCACTCTACCCACCAGAAGAAATAGCTGTGAGCTAGTGGCATTGGGCATGAACCCGCAACTTCCTATTCATTCATCAATCACCTTGGGCAGGGACGAAAAATGAGAGAATAAAGAATAGAGACGTGTAAGTTGAGAGAAAAGTAAGAAAAAGGGTTTTTAGAGGAAAAAAACGAGCCTGAGGGCCGAGTGATGTGAGAATCACAAATCAGAAACGGTGGGAAATATACCCGGAGGAACTGGCTCCTCGAGATTTGAGGTCTTTCGTTGAACATGTCTGCGTGTCATGTCTTTCGTTTTGATCACCTCAACTTTTGTTTTAGGTCTTTTCCGAGCGTGTCTCGTTGTGTTTAGGTCGTGTACCCTTTTGTTTGAGTCCTCCCTGCTATGTTCAGTTGTAGGCTCGATACCCCGGTTGAAAATCCTTTTTTATTTCGAAAATCGTTTATGCTCAGAGTGCTGTGCCATTCTCTACATTTGTGCGAAGCAAAAGGAGAAAAAAAAAAGAAAAAAGAAAAAAATTTGGGGCATCTGAGCGTGCTTCAACTTCAACTGGTCCCGTCTTTGTGTTCTGTCTTGTCAGATTGGGCCGTTTGTTCAGGATTTGCTGTGTGCAGAATGAACTGAGTGTGGTGTTAGGGGATGTATGCAAACTAATCCCCAATAGAGTATGGGCTGTGCGTTCAGTTTCAGCAGTGTGTTGCCTGGGCTGTTTTGCTATGAGGCCGTTTGGTTATCTGATCATTACAGTACAAATGCTCAATTTTTCAGACAACAGGTCAATTCCATTCACATTGAGGTGTAACATGATGTGATGCGATGCAATACATGAGATATGTAAATGTAACACTTTTTAAGCAAAAAGTTTGTTCATTTCATTATCTTTTTCAAGTACATAGCTTTGAAAACAAAAATCTGCCTGCGGTAGTACAGGGTAATCTAACTACCCGCAAAGAAAAAGAAAAAAAAAAGAAGTACAAAAAGAAGAAAAGCAGCAATCTGGATCGTCATCAGTAGTCTTGGGCCCGGGGATCTGTCCTCGCCCTCTTCCTGGACGAAGGTCCAGGGGCATCGTTATCAGCGTCGCCATTTGAGCCTGAGTCTGAGTCGTCTCCAACCTCCTCAGATGACCCGGCCCCTGCCTCTGCCTCGGACTCATCATCGTCATCATCGTCATCATCAGGGGTCAGCGCTCGAGAGCTACTCCCGACATAAACACGCCCCGCCCTGGTACGGGGACGTACAGTGTCTCCACGCCCTCCTCGAGCAGGAATAGAGGGCCCAGCCGGAGAACCACCCACCAGAGGAATCTGGAAGGAAGGCTGAAAAGCACAAAAGGCAAATACATCAGAATACTGTGAGTAGTGTATCAGTGCAGAATGCAGTGTACAGTGTGTGAATGCCGTGAGCAGTTTATCAGTGTAGAATGCAGTGTATGAGCACAGTGTGTGAATGCCGTGGGCAGTTTATCAGTGCAGAGTGCAGTGTATAAATGCAGTGTATGCAGTATATCAGATGTTGTGAGATCAGTGTGTCAGGTGTTGTGTCGTGCATCAGATTACGTGAATCAGCTTATGAATGGTTTGAGACCGTCGTCAGAAGGACATACCAGAATACTATAGAGGGCCAGGAGGTCGAAGGTCCGCTGTAGCATCCCCATCATAGAGGCATTCAACTCCACGGACTGCCGGGTGTACTCGGAGAACGCCTGCAAGAGTACAAGATATATCAGTATTCCGCGGAATATCAAATAAACTGAAATGAAATGCCAATGCAAGATGCAAAATGAAGTAATACATACCGGAAGCAAGTCGGGGATACCGGCTAACTCATGATCAGCCGGGGAGGAGCAAAGGGGATCTGGCAGGTCGCCCCATCCTGCCCTCTGTATGTCAGTAAAGTGGGCAGAGCAGGCCAGCTGGTCCCCCGCCCTCTCTGAACTCCACCCCTACCTCGGACTCAAGCTCTCCTCGACGCTCCTGCTCCAGCCCCCGCTCCCGCTCCAGCTGCCGGCGCCGCTGGCCTCTCCCTCTCAGCTCGGCGACCACCACTCAAGGGTCGCATAATGTAGGTCCGGACGTACTCTGCGTAGTCGCCCTTACCTCTGTGATGCTCTGCACCCCAGCCAACGGTGTAGTCCCCCATCTCCTGGGCGGCGAACCTCTCAGTATCTCTCATATGGGCAGGAGGTGGACTCGGGACTATCTGCTCGGGTAAACCCAGGGTCTGACGCAAGAAACGCTCGCCCAGGTACCAAGCCCGACAGACCGGGCCCTCCAACAGAATCCGACAACGGGCAGTCTTCCCTGCGCCCTCATAGTGATCCCTCACCACGGCCGGCAACAGAGCCCAGGGCTGCCAGGTGATCTGAAAATAATATGCAGTTTGTTATCTATCTGTTATTGAAAACATACAGTGCTAAGCGAAGCCTAAGCAAATTCTAAAGATGAACATACCTCCACGGCGGTGATGGTGTCAAAGTAGCGGGGGAAGAAAATAAAAGACTCTTGTGGCCTCCGCACGCATCGCACAAAGCGATGAGAAAAGGGGACGCCGAGTGGGGTCTCCACATCAGGTACTGGGCAAGCCTAGGAAAGTAGGCATACACCCACAACTGCGGAATAGATATAAGTATGACTATCAGATAAAGCAAAATACAGAACAAAGCAGAAATGGCAGAGCCGTGTGTTGTGCAGTGTATTGTACAGAGTATACAGCATGTGCAGTATACAGTCCAAGTAAAGCAGAGTATATGTGTGCCGCGTGTGCAATATATAGTCAGTGAGAGGCAGACCGTGGTGTGTGCAGTGTACAGAATACAGAAAATGTGAAGCAGAAATGTAAAAGGGGAAGAAGATGTACCTCCCAAGCTCGCCAGTAGCCGCCGAGAAGCTGTCCGCTGAGGCGGGAAGAAGAGCTCATATAACCATACAATGTGGCCAAGCCTGCGCCACCCCAGTCATAACGGCGGATCCGCCTGACATCCACCAGTGTGCTCAACAGGCATAGAGGCACGGTGTTCACTTGGCCGGTGAAAAGGGTCATCCCGAGCAGAAACATGATGAAGCCCCGCGCGTACTGATCCACCTCCTCTGGGGTCATCTGCACCTCCTCTGCCAAGGCTGGCTGGATCCGGAAATGGCTCTCAAACCAAGAGTACCTGACAAACCCTGCCCGAGCGAGGGGAGGCTGAGTGCCGAGCAGGTACAGCTGGGTGGTGTCCCACTCATCCATATCGGTGTCGAAGGCGATCGGATCACCCTCTACCCCGATGCCGGTGAGCATCGAGAAATCGTAAGGGGTCATCGTCATGTCCCCTGCAGCGGAGAAGTGGAAGGAGTTGGTGGTATCCCACCACCTCTCCACTAAAGCGGCGAGCAAGGGCCTACAGGTCGTAAGCCGGGAGAGCCCTCTGCAGAAGATGCCGAAACAGGCCTCGTCGACGATATGACGAACCGCGTCTGGCAGCTCTATGTACCAATCCCGAGCGACGATATTCCCATACCTGCAGATGGTATGGGAATCCCCCTGTAATCAAAAACAACAATTGCAAGGCAATATTCAAAATGCAGTTTTAAGAAGCATACAGGTATACAGCATGTGTGCATGTTTTCAAATTCAAACAGACATCGGTGTACTTACAGTGAACTACAACGTGTGATGTGTCAGCGTGTTTGAGTGGTTCAGGGCAAATACAGCATGTGTGCATGTTTTCAGACTCAAGCAGATATCGGGTACCAGTGTGTATGTAGTGAAATACAGTGTGCGCCATGTGTTTGGGTGATTCAGGGTCAGTGCAGTGTGTGTGCACATGTAAGTTTCAAACGGATATCGGTTGTAAGTTTGTTTGCAATCAACTACAGTGTACAGTGTATCGGTGCATCCGGGCTAAGCAGTTAGAGAACAGAATCAACTAATGGCAGTTATGTTCTACATTGCGGAAAATAATAAAACAGAAGAAAGAATGTTACCTCGGAAGCACCGAAGGACAGATGGGAGGTAGGCTCACGCAGGAGAAGCTCTGGTGCCACGCTTCTCTCGAAGCTCCGGAACTGGCGTAGTCCATCGGGGAGCATCACATAAACCGTAGGCCTGTAGGTCTCCGGATCGAACGACCAGATGTGAAGTGGCAAGGGGTTGGCCTCGGGATCCATCTCGAGCTCTGGAGAGGTCCCGCCCTGTGGAAGATCGTCCGCCATCTCGAAGGGAATGTGAAAATGGCCGGAAGACGAAAAACCAGGCGAGAATGTGAAGAGTCAACAAAAAACGTCAACCCCGAAAGGGCCAGAAAAGGCCGGAAAAGCCGAAGTGCGGAAAAGGCACAGATATCGAGAAAAACTCGATCGAAACAAGCCCCGAGTGGCGAAAATCGAAAAAACAACACCGAAATAAAATTTCAATCGGTTCAAAACGTTCGAAACGCAAGGGTGAACGCGAATCGAACGACGAAATGGAGGCTAGAAACGCAAGAAAGTGAAGAATCAAAGCAGGAAAATGGTCTAGAGGGAGAGGGGGAGAAATTTCGAGCTAGGGGAAGTGAAGAAAATAGGGCTAGAAGCCCTATTTTAAAAGACCCGTGGCCAAATGACTGAACTGCCCCGACACAAGGACTTTTTCCTGGTCGGCCACAGTCTTTGCCGGTCGGCAAAATATTGTGCCGATGAAAATTGTATGATGGCCGATGGATGGCTGGTGATGCATTTTGATGGCCGGTTGACATCCGGTGGTCTCCTACAGTGGTTTTGGAGCCTCCTACACCCTTTTTTTGAGTTATGTGTGGGGTCCAGGGCCTTTGGTGCTCAAAACAGGGCAAGAAACGCGCATCTCCGACGCTCAACCGGCCTCTGTTTTGACCCCGGATCGTGTCTTCTGTGCGTGGCACTCGAATTCGTGCAAGGTGTATCCTTTCCATATCCTTTTGGCTTTTACAAAACTTAAAAGTTGACCCATGTGCATCACATGTCAATTGCACTGTCTCGTGCATTTCATCGCGCTGTCTTGTGCACTCGCATTGTCTAACGCATCGCGCTGTCTTGTGCATCTCATTGCATTTTGTATGCATTCAATCGCGCTGTCTTGTGCATCTCATTGCATTTTGCATGCATTCAATCGCGCTATTTTGAGCATCATCATTGCATTTTGCATGCATTCCATCGCACTGTCTTGTGCACTCGCGTTGTCTAAACGCATCGCGCCGTTTTGCGCATCTCATTGCATTTTGCATGCATTCAATCACGCTATCTTGCGTAGACCGCATGTTTTGCTTGAGTAGACCGCATGTTTGTAATCAATTTCATTACTTGCGTAGACCGCATGTTTTGCTTGCGTAGACCGCATGTTTTTAATCAATCTCATTACTTGCGTAGACCGCATGTTTTGCTTGCGCAGACCACATTCTTATGTTCAATTTCATTACTTGCGTAGACCGCATGTTTTTCTTGCGTAGACCGCATGTTTCTAATCAATTTCATTACTTGCGTAGACCGCATGTTTTGCTTGCGTAGACCGCATGTTTGTAATCAATTTCATTACTTGCGTAGACCGCATGTTTTTAATTAATCTCATTACTTGCGTAGACTGCATGTTTTGCTTGTGTAGACCGCATTCTTATGTTCAATTTCATTACTTGCGTAGACCGCATGTTTTGCTTACGTAGACCACATGTTTGTAATCAATTTCATTACTTGCGTAGACCGCATGTTTTACTTGCGTAGGCCGCATATTTGTAATCAATTTCATTACTTGCGTAGACCGCATGTTTGTAATCAATTTCATTACTTGCGTAGACCGCATGTTTTGCTTGCGTAGACCGCATTCTTATGTTCAAATTCATTACTTGCGTAGACCGCAATGTTTTACTTGTGTAGACCGCATGTTTGTAATCAATTTCATTGCTTGCGTAGACCGCATGTTTGTAATCAATTTCATTACTTGCGTAGACCGCATGTTCCGCTTGCGTAGACCGCATTCTTATGTTCAATCTCATTGCTTGCGTAGACCGCATGCTTATGATCAATTTCATTGCCTGCATAGACCGCGTGCTCCACTTACATGTTTGTACCTTCACAGCATTGTTATGCTTCCCACTTGCTTTGCGTTGTCACGAATTTTCAAGTACATTAATATGCATGTTGTTAATCACATTGTACCTGTTAAGTTTGTTTTCTTTGCAGGCACGATATTTTATGTACGGTTCGTTTAAGGCTGGTGCAACCCGACGAACCGGACAGGTATGGTATACTCCGAGTGAGACAGATCGAGAATATACACGATCTAGGAGACCTTAAATCCTTGGAAGGTGCAAGACCTTTGGCGCATTGATGTGCACAGTTCGTTTGCATTGTCATGCATATCTTAAGCCGCACGTTGTTGCGCATTTCAAGTTCACTTGCATTGTTATGCATTTCTTGTGCAATATACACGGTCTAGGAGACCCTAAATCCTCTGAATGTGCAAGTCCTTCAGTGTTTATCGTGCCCGAACGACTTTCGATAAGTTGCATTATACATGTACTTCAAGCGACTCGCGTCGTCGCATATTCAAGTTCACGTGCATCTCAAAAGCCGCGCGTTGTCGCGCACTTCAAAATCATGCATTATCATGCATTTGCACCTCAAAAACAAAAACAAAACAAAAACATGCATTGTCATGCATCATCATAAATAGTTGCATTGTCATGCACCATCGTATATAGTTGCATTGTCATGCATCATTGTAATATAGTGTATATTGCATTATAGCTTGCATGCATTCACCGCATCACCTCCACCTAGGGCTTGCGCCTTTCCATGTTGAGCTTGGTCTGGTATGTGCCCATACTTTTCACGTCGAAACATAGTTCAGTAGACCGTTCTACGTTAGAAACGGCTTGTATGCGTACATGCCTTTCCTAGGCAAGATTTGGTTTGGCCCGCAGGCCATATCCATCGTATCTATTTCCATTCCATTGCATATTTGTAGATATTGCATTGTAATTTGCATGCATTCATTGCATCACCTTCCATTTATGGCTTGCGCCTTTCCATGTTGAGCTTGGTCCGGTATGTGCCCATACTTCTCGTGTCAAAGCATAGTTCAGTGGACCGTTCTATGTTAGACGTGGCTTGTATGCGTACATGCTTTGCCTAGGCAAGATTTGGTTTGGCCTGCGTGCCATATCCATTGCCATTTCCCCAGTATTTTCATTGTATATATTACATTATAGTGTAATTGTTGCATCCAGCATTAGGATCATTGTCCTTTCCCTAGGGGGTCGTTTCCTCACTTATGTCATCCCCCCCAATACTTGTTCTTATGTCCGTCTACATTACTCATAGTTCAGTTGATCGTTCTATGGTAGACGGACTTGTTACCTCCATCAATCTATTTGACATTTGTGTGGTTTTGAACCGCTCATGATTGGATCATGATTCAATTGCTTTGCATATAGTTTGCATTGTTTCAATTGCATTGCATTTTCATTTGCATTGTTTATACATAGTTTTGTATATATTGCATATCATTTTGCATTCATTTTGCATGTTATGTATGTTGCTAACGATATTGTACCTGTTAAGTTTGCTTTCTTTTCAGGCACGATATTGTATGTACGGTTCATTTGAGGCTGGTGCAACCAGACGAACCGCACAGGTACTGTATCCTCCGAGTGAGACGTATCGAGAATTGCATAATTCTCTTACATCCATTCTGCATTTGTAATGTAGTTGCATTGGTGTATGCTAGCTTAAAACTGTCGCATGTGTGCTTCGTTACAGCTTTCTTTGCATGATCATAAGTTATGTTCGGCTTTGTGCATTGTCTTGCATTTTGCCCCTGCCTTCGGGCACATATCCTGCTTGTCTTGCATGTCTGTCTAAGTCTTCGGCCTTGTCAAAAATGGGTCGTCTCTGGGCTTTGACATTCACTCCCGTCATTGTTATGACTTTCGAGTTCTGTCAAAGAGGGGCAACTGTAGACACTCCATTTTTGACCGTCCTCAAGACTTGGATGTCACCATTGGAACACTTGGTGATTACCCTTGTTTGTGTTCGTCTTGAGTTCCCGGAGGTCTCGGTTGCGCGCCTTGCCTCAGGATCTCTCGACTCGACCGTGTTGTGTCTGGTTTTGCACCAAACACTTGTGTTTTGCCTTGGAGGGGCAGGGAATGCCTTGTGAGGCATCCCCACACATCACCGGCCATGGCTTGAGGCCACCGGGCAGTGATTTTATGCCATCGGCAATGTATATTGCCGGTCGGGACTCTTTGTTGCCGATCGGCCATTTGTTTTGCCAAAATGGCAATTTTGAATGGCCGATCACTGTTCATCTACTTTTGGTAGATATTTTGTGCCAGCTGTGATAGCTAGCACCCACTCTGTTCCCCTCCATACACGTGTATGGAGGGATTTCCCTCTTGGATGGCTTGTTTTGGAAGCCTTACAAGAGGGAATTGCCTATAAGAGAGAGTCTCCTCTCTTGGATTTAGGGTTAGAAAACATAGTTAGAGAGCTCTGGTTTTAGGTTAGGATTTATATATCTATCATATATCTCTCTCTCTAGCCCTTGAGCTTAGTGTGTGTGTTTTGTCTTACTTTTGCTCCCAAGCACCCACCATCACACCATCCCTTGGAGCTGAGGCCTCTTGAGGGTTGTTTTGGAGGTTTTGAAGCTGGTTTCAACCTAAAGAAGCTGCTGGAGCCCCATTGTTGAAGAGGGTTTTCAAGGGTAAGAAGCTTGCTCCTTTTTACCCCTTTCTTGCATTGTATTTTTGCCTACCTTGCAACTATTTTTGTGTTTGGTATATAACATAAAAAAGTTTTGTTTTTAGGACCTCTAAACAGTTTGTTTAGAGTGTTTTGTGATTTGAGGTTGTTTAACCCCTTTTGAGGCTTGTAAGGCTCCTTTTTGTGCCATTTTGTGTGAGCTTCGGGACCATTGAGTTTGGGCCTCCTCACCACTGAAATCTTGAGGGATTTCAAAGGTGGGGATGGTGCCTTGAGGTCCTAGGAAGGAGAGGGCCACCCCCTCTCCTTGTTGTCCTTGAAAATGACCATTTTTTGGCCTCTTGAGGGAGCACCATGTTTAGGTTCATGTTGACCATGCCTTAGCTGATTTTTGTGCTTATTATGTCATAATATGCCTCTGTTTTTAGTTGGTTTTGGTACACCATGCTTGTTTAGCATACATGCCTTGTAATGCCATTTTGTTGCCTTAACACGCCTTAGGTTGTAAACCATTGTTCTAGCATGTTTTAGGCTTGGTTTTGTGAAGCTTTCATGTTTATTTTGCCATGATTAAGGTCTGTCCTTAGTTGTTTGGGTCGACTTTGGCATGCATTGTATAGCCCCTTTGCATTTTGTCTTGTCGGCCTCAAGTGTGTGATTGTGTGGTATGCATTACTTGCATCATTTTCAGTGGTTTGGGACCACTTGCCATGCTATTTCAGTCCTCATAACATGCTTGCATGCTTGCCTCTTGATGCTTCTTTGATGCTTTAAAAGCTTGTGTCTAATGCTCCATGTTTGGTCTCTTTTGCATGCTTCCATTTTTAGGATACTTGGATGCCATCTAGGTGTTCCCTTAGCATTGTTTAGGTCTGCCTTGAACATGTTTTAAGTCTTCTTGGCTTTGTGGGGCTTGGTTGGCTTGGCCATGGTTTAAGTCTCCTTGCCTTGGCTCAAGTATTTGGACCAATTGCATGCTTTGTTTGTCTCGTTTGCTTGGTTTAGCACCATCATTAACCTGATTTCAAAGCTCGTGTGCATGCCATATGTTCATGTTTGCATCCTCCTAAGTGTGCTTGAGAATTGTCTCTTTATGCCTAAGTGTTGGTCCTTGTATACATGCATATTTGCATGCCATTAGTCCTTCATTTTTTGGCACTTTGGCCACTGTTTTGGGCCTAGTTAGGGCTGCCTAAGTCATGTTTAAGTCCATCCCTTGCATGCCATTCAAATGTTGTTACATTCCCCCCATGTTCACATGCTTTGGTTGCATGTGCTGCATGCTTGGAATCACTCGCATTAGTCAGGCATTCCGTTGGTCGAGTTGCTAGCGTGTTGCATGTCTTGTACACTTACATGATTAGATCACATCTCGCATGCTCTAGTAGTTCGCATAGTTGTGGTATGCTTGTTGGCCTTGTTGCTTAGGTTGTGTACCTAATGTGCATTGCATGTTTGTATGCTCCCTTTTATGCCATGTTGCATACTAGCCCATATGTCTAGGTTGCATTGCACTAGCATGCATGCCTTGTCCCTTGACCGAGTGATGGGAATTGGGCCTTTGATTTGTTTACATGCATTGCATGTCATTTGAAATCAAAATCGCACACTTGGTTTCTTAGGCCATCACGCATCAAAATGTGCGATTGATGGTCCGAGAACCAAGGACCATGTCCCTTTGAGTCATAAACATAATAAGGGATATGGTTGGTGCATACATTGCTTGAATTGCATTGCCATGCAAAGCTCTATCCTCTGCTACTGTCAAACAGATTTTGCAGGAACTTTTTGCCAATCGACTGCACAGAGTGCCGACCGGCAATCCATCTGTGGCCGATGGATTCATTTTTGGCCGATCAACACCAAATCACACCCGATGATGATTCCCTCCAGCCGATGGCATTCCCCAACATCTAGTGAGCACATCCTGAGACTTTGGCAGTTTTCAGAGGGGCAGAGCAGGGAAAACAGAGGCAGCTTGCGCATGGCAATGGACTTCCGAGCAAGACCTGAGCACGCGTGCATTGAGCCCTCTTCCCGAGGCCCTTTTTCTTGCTTTCTTAAATTAATTAATTTGTTTAATTAATTTAGTTGGTCTGTAATAATTAATTAGCTAGGATAGTTAATTCATTATTCGAATTGTATTATCCTTTTGGTCCCTCCGAGCGAGGGAAAATTTGTAATAAGTGTGGGTGAGTGTGTGCATGTCTTCCAACCCTCACTTCTTTTTTCCTTTTACTTACCTGCTTTGATGGTTAGTAATAGGTCATGTTCAATTTAGCATACCTTATGCTATGCATGCGTGCATCATTCATCAGTATTGCATGCACCAGGCTCGGCGCATCATGCTAACTACATTAGTATTTCAAATCTAACTTGAATACATGCTACTTGTGCATTTTCACATGTCATTCATAGACTAGCCGAGCCTACTCTAGTGACATTCCGTATGCGTTGCATTAGACATTCAAACATGGACTTGGATCATGCATTGATTGCTAACAAGTTCTTTGTTTTGGCACAGAGTACGATGTAAGTATTTATACTTTAGCATCCTTGCATGCATGTGAGTGTTGCCATGATAGCAGGATTACCATGAGGCTAGCTGCTTATGTGATATAACTGCTTGAATGCCTGTGGGTGAAGGCTGGGTTGCCTGAGTTGGAATAGCTCATTGAAATCCGTGTTTTAGCCTACTTGCGAGTAGCAAATTCCAAAGCATTTTTCCAAAACAAACGGATATGCAATGCTTGTTCCCAAATTAGGCAATCTAGTCTATACTTTTGTGTTGTGCACATAACATAGTAATTCTAGACTAATAATCGGGATAAGAACACATAACGTTTTCAAAAACGGATATCACGGTTAGTAGAGGCCGATCTTCGGATCGGGCGAGAGGGGGTGCTCATAGCTGACCTTCCCCAATCATACCCTAGCTCCCGAGCCGAGGCAACTTTGGTGATGACAGACACGTGGCCTTTGGCACCGAGTCAGGGTTTCCTAAATTCCCCCATAAAAAATATTTAGGTGGCGATTCTGTATCTGGCAAAGCAGTCCATGTTTGGCACTTCTTTTCAAAAATCTGTTTCTCAAAACGATTTGCCAGATTTGGACTCTTTGGTTCAGATTAAGAACCGTGACACAAATCGAGTCCGAACTGTAGTCAGGCCCACGGGCGCGTCTACAGCCGGCCATCATTGATGGCCGGCAAGGCACATCAATGGCTGGCAGACAAGGAGTGATGGTCGACAGCCTCCAGGGATGGTCAGCAAGCCACCAGAGATTGCAAGATAGAAAGACCAAGGCATGGTCCAAAAAAAGAGACAAAATGGACGCAGGGTTCAAAAGGCTCAAAGCTATGGCGTTCCGCTGAGGACTTCAAGCGCATGGCGAGCAACCAGACTTATCGTCGGATGTACCTACAAGAACATCCAAGTCTTGAAGGGCCGTAAAAAATGGGGTGTCTACAAAAACTCTAGACGCCAATTACGTCATTAAAACAATAAATACACCAGCAGATATTTCCATATTCCCGTACATTCCAAATTCTTATGTTTTATAAAGGAGGTAATTAATCACACTTTGTTCTAAAAACAAGTCCTCATTAATCCAAATCCCAACATACACAACACTTAACAACACCCAATAACATTAATCTATAACCCCAAAATTTGTAAACAACCACAATATAACCCAATTTTAATTCACCTTAAGTTTTTCCTTTAACATCCCGAAATTTATGAAAGAGATCCCAAACTCTACCAACCCGATATCCTAATCGTGCCTTTACAACCCATAATCAATTATAAACATAACCCACACACCCACCAATTTGAACCCAAATCAACCTATATGCTTTTTAACACAATCAACCATAGCACTATGTTATTTAAATGTCATAAAAAGTACCATAAGTCTATCTAAAGCGAGGTATTGAAAAAAAGCTCTAGAATCCCTACCTCTTGAAGCGAAGAGGAGAAAAACTGAAAATCCACCACCGACGAAAACACGATCCACTCAGATTAAAACAATGCCCTCATCACCCTTTACGTTTTGATATATAGGACTAGGGATAGAAAATGGGTGCAACTAGATGAAAGCAAAGCTTTTAGGTTGAAAAAACCCAAAAATTGTGGAAAATGAGAGAGGAGAAAGGAGAGAGAAGAGAGAGAGAAACGCAAAAAAGTGATCTAAACAGTGACTTTTATGAACTGATATACGCGGAGACCATTCAAGCGACCAGACATAATATGTGAGACTGCTAGAGTGAACAAAGTTACCACTCGAGCTCACCGTGGCACCCTCCCAAAGGCTAACTGCTCGGTGCAAGAAAGACCGCTCGAGCGCAACAAAGGTCGCTCAAGCTAAAAACACTATACTCCCAGAAGTTTTGCAGACCAACAAAGGTACTAAGAGTTCGCGAAGACTGCTTGAGCACAAGAAAGTTCGCTCGAGCGAACAAACAAAATTCTAGGCAATAACTCCTTTGAAAAACGAACTTCCAAGCTGTTTCAAACACAACCGCAATACTCAAACAATCCAATCCAACAAAGAATAAGATGAACAAGAACATAGACAGTTATTAAGGACAAGGAAACCCATATTCAAAACCATAAACAGGTTGGGTCTAAACCAGAATCGTTATAACGTCCCCCATTAAGGACTTTCGTCCCCGAAATTAGAGATAATGCCCACACACTGAGCACACCATGGAAAAGGGAATACACCCACCAACCCGAAACTAGATCCTTACGTGGGATGTGTTCCTGTATTTCGGTCCAACACCTCGATGCCCCAAAGACTCTTGAGCAACACACAACAAAAAAGGAGTCACAACTATCCCTTTGACCCATGTACCCAATAAGATCTACGAGACTAAACCAAACGAGAGCTGAGCACTCAACGCTTGAACATTAGAGAAAAACCACACTAACAACCCAAAATTCTTAAGCAACTCTTACCAAAAAGAGTACTACACCCACAAACCCTACTCCACGGAGATAGCTCTCTGGCACAACCAAAAACAACCAACGTCAAACATGTTCAAACCCAAAACACGCCACTAACAACTAAAACCAAATCATAACACAATTCCCCCTACAAATAATTACATAAGTTGATTAAAGCAACAGTTTTCTTATCATCTTGAAAACTCTTTTATCACTTACGTCTTTTTTCCTAAAAGTTATTCAAACTCACACCTTTTCCAACCACCCCTCCCCCCCCCCCCCAAAAAAAAAAATGTGTTCCAAAACCTAAGAAAACCAATTGTTCTGCGAATATTTTCTCCAAACAACTCGAAAATTTTTTAACCCAAAGTTTTTAGTTGAAATGAAATGCCCTAAGAGGCCATCAAACAAAACTCCATTTCCAATTCATTTCTCAACAACATCCGGTGAATCTCAACTATCACCCCACAACCTCTATCACATACTCGGTGATATCACAACACAACTACACATTTCTATGACAACAATGAATAGAAATAAACACAGGGTTATGAGATATAATATAGCACACACAGCTTATCAAATCCTGGAAGTTTCAAACCAACAAAAACACTAGTAATATTAATCAGCATAATTTGATGGCACAAAATCACTCGCACAATCAATATACTAACACATTACCCCAATGTAAGAGGTTCCACATGCTCCCACCAACCAAACAACACCCATAAATGAGGGTAAATGCCCTCAAGTATAACTAGAAATACCCCTCTACCTTACAACCGTTTGCTCAAACCGAAAACAATTTCCAAGGTGACTATATGTCAACCAACTCCGAATACCATACAACTAAGCCACCAATTCTCTATTCTCACAACCTAATAACCCAAAACAACACACTACCACTGTACCACTTCATTCTTGCCACCCAAAACTAAACACAACACAAGACACGCCACTACCGCTCGGCAAGCAATACGAAACCAACCTAAGACATCACAAGCCAACATACTTTCCCCCATGACATCATTATGGCATAATAAAACTAGAATTTCTAATCCTTACAACATCTTTCAACACATTACAAATATATGCAAAGTTAATTACATATCCATTCCATTTAGGTTTATAACCACATACATGCATGCATAAACAATATCCATAGGCATACAACCTCGAATAAGATAACATCATACTACGTTACAAGGCACCTGAAAACTACATTACAAGGCACCAAAACTCCTAACACCTCTAACCTCACTACTATTCCCGTTTGGACTTCTGAAATTGACTCCCCTCCCACAGAGGGCAACGACGCCGAACATGGCCTGTCTAACCACACCTTGAACAAATAGGCGGTCCCCTATTCCAAGACTCACTCGATGAAGCCCATGCCTGACTAGACCCTCTAAAGGATGAGTTTGAAGAACCAAAAGTGAATTCAGATGTTAACTGCACTTATGCCTGCGATCTGGCCTCTTCCTCCTCATCCTGACCAACACTACCATTAGCGGCTTTCATATAAGCCACTGCCTCTACCAAGGTGTGATAATCTCAATACATTGCCCCAACAACCTTTCTACAAATAAAGTCACATAATCTTCCCTCAACTTCAAAAACGACGTTGTTCTTCTTATGCGACCAACTCCGAAGTGAACCTTGACAAACTGGCAAACCTTACCTCAAATTATGCCAAAGAAGTATCCTCCTAGCATAACTCAACAAACTAGTTCCTCAATCTTTCCTAAGTGGAAGGAAAAAAGTACTTAGCCGAAAAGGCCTCAATGAATACAACCTAAGTAGTGCCCATAGAAACTTGCACAGTCTTCCTCCAATAACTGGCGTCTCCCTTCAGTTGGAAACCAACCAACACAACCCTTGACTCCTCGTCTTCGACTCTGAGCATATGAAGAGTCTTGGTAATATGCTCTAACCAGTCATCAGCCTCCAACAATTTAGGCTCCCCCAAAACCACAGGTGGATTGGAGCGAATAAACTCCTTGTTCAACTTAAGGTTATGCCCATGATCCCCCTCATTGCGAGCTAGAGCACCTTTCACTGCCCTCACAATCTCGCATGCAACTTCCTCACCCACAGTCGACGCTGTAGGGACAGGTACTAATGGAACAGTTGTGCCTCTACCGACACTCCTACTCCCCACACAATCTCTACTCCCTCGTGAAGACATCCTATAAAACCAAAACCAAAACAAACTTAGTGTACAACTGAAATGGCCTTGCCTGAGGCACATGTGTAATACCGTTAAGCCACAAGACAACCCCAGCATAATACCCAATTCAAGTCACTTCAACAGTTAAACATTTAAGCACGTAATTGAATCAAGTCGACAAGGATAACTACGTGTCCCAGAACTCTCAAGGAATTCTCATAAGAAACCATGTTGATCAAGCGTGTTTCCAATGAGACCGCTAAGCAAGTTCACTGGAGACAAGTATTATTCCAGAAACTTAACCCCATGCTCACATAAATGCAACACAAAGAGTCCTAACACATAAATCATCTATATGTAACATCCTCACTAAATATAGCAAACCCACCATGGTAAAAAAAGCCACTTCCCAAGAGCCCAAAGTATTCAACCCAACTACCTCTGATACCAAGTTGAAACGCACAAACTTTTATTACTCGAGTTCATTACCAAATCCTTTATAATAATACCATTTTAAATCATTCCATCCATTTGAGAACATAAACAATGAATAAATAATAACATTCCCTCATGACAATGATGACGATATATAAATAAGACATGGTATGATACCCTTGGGCTTACATTGAATAATAATAAATAGAAACAAAAGGCATTTACCCTTACACAATATATGGCACTCTGCCAACAAGTAAAGGGCCCCGTGCCCAATAAATAAAAGACTTCAAGTCATGAACAACCCTCTAGCCTTGTATTTGAAAAGTTTGTTAAGACGTGGGATGAGCACTAAGCCCAGTAGAGATCCCAAAGATCCTAACCAATTACAACATATAAATAAATATGATCATGCATGCACCATGATATACCGTATAAGTAGTATGACAGTTAATATCCAAAAGTATATTCCCATAAATATGTTTTTCTCAAAAATATCCTCTTGACACAACACAGTATAAAATCAATCATTCTCTTCCAAATTTTTGTTTTACTTCAAAAACATTCAAACCCCATTTTGTTGTTTTAATAAACCTTCCACGTTGACATAAAAGAATCTCACTAAAAAATTTGTTCAGAAAACATAACCCCGCATGCAAGTCATAACCCAACCATACATCTCAATACGCCATACGCACCTACATACCAATACATCTGCTATCTTCCCTGACCATAGGCCCGAGGACTAAAAGATAACCACAACATGAAAACCAATAACACATATACATTCAAAAGAAATAACTGAAGTAATACATATTACCAATTTCATCACCACTAGTCTACAGCACGGATGACAGATCCTATAACATAAATAATCTATAACACTTTATCGGCCTGACCTAGGCAGGGGTGCCCCTCAAGCCACACTTTTTGGGTGTAAACTGAAAAGGAGAGAAAACTTTGTCAGTGCACCACGCTTTACCGGCCTCACCCGAAGAGAAATAGACCTCATTTCACACTTCATCGAGCACAAACCAGTAGGGAGAGGAACCTCTATCAATGCACCACACTTTATTGGCCTCACCCAGAGAGAAACACACCTCATTTCACACTTCATCGGGTGCTAATCGGTAGGGAGACGAACCTTAGTTAATGCGTCGTGCTTTATCGGCCTTACCTGTAGAGAAACGGACCTCCCATACAACATACAATTAAAAGCATAACACGCTAACCACCAAAAATAATACACGGTGTAATTTATACACCTACTTCAATTATCACAATCTCGACTAATAACAGTTAAATACATGAACCCACTTTTTCCAAAACGTGCTCCATGCACCACCATTCAACAACGGGTTTTCCTACATTTTCGAAATGTTCGCAAAACAAAATGTGGATTGGCAAACATCAAAACCATAACTATCCAACGACCGTCTCATAGCATAAACACATCCACAAGCATGCCAGTTCCTTTTCTAATAACATAATCTACAACTCAACAATGGAATTATCTATTCACAATGTCCAATTACAATCAACAATACATCTTTCTACCTTACATAGCCCATCCTACAATAGTACTCACAGCATGTATCTACCAACAATCAATACCATCTTTCACCGATGGCCAAGGCAAAACTCTAGACACCAATTACGTAATCAAAACAATAAATACACCAGCAGATATTTCCACATTCTCGTACGTTCAGAACTCTCATGTTTTATAAAGGAGGTAATTAATCACACTTTGTTTTAAAAACAAGTCCTCATTATTCTAAATCCCAACATACACAACACTTACCAACACCCAATAACATTAATCCATAACCCCAAAATTTGTAAACAACCACACATAACCCAATTTCAATTCACCTTAAGCTTTTCCTTTAATATCCCAAAATTTACAAAAGAGATACCAAACTATACCAACCCCATATCCTAAATATGCTTTTACAACCCATAATCAATTATAAACATAACCCACAAACCCACCAATTGAAACCCAAACCAACCTATACGCTTTTTAACAAAATCAACCATAACACTATGTTTTTTAAATGTTGTAAAAAGTACCACAAGTCTCTCTATAGGAAGGTATTGAAAAGAAGCTCTAGAATCCCTACCTCTTGAAGCGAAGAGAAGAAAAACTGAAAATCTATCGGCGACGAAAACATGATCTGCTTAGATCAAAACGACGCCCTCGTCACCCTCTAGATTTTGATCTATAGGACTAGGGGTAGATAACAGGTGTAATTAGATGAAGCCCAAGCTTTTATGTTGAAGAAACACAAAAATGGCAGAAAATGAGAGAGAAGAGAGAGAGAAAACCAAAAAAAGTGATCTAAAAAGTGATTTTTATGGACTAATATACGCGCAGACTGCTCGAGCAACCAGACACAATAAGTGAGACCGCTCAATCGAACAAAGTTATCGCTCAAGAGCACAATGACACCCTCCCAAAATTTTTACAGATAGAGGCTAACCGCTAGAGCGCAAGAAAGACCGTTCGAGCCAAACTACTCGAGCACAATAAAGTTCGCTCGAGCTTAAAACACTACACTCCCAGAAGTTTTGTAAACCTGCGAAAGTATTCGGAGTTCACGAAGACCACTCAAGCACAAGAGAGTTCTCTCGAGCAAACAAGAAGAATTCTTTGCAATAACCCTTTGAAAAACGAACTCCCAACCTGTTTCTAACACAACCGCAATACTCAAACAATCTAATTCGACAAAGAATAAGATGAACAACAACATGGACAGTTATTAAGGACAAGTAAACCTGGTTTGGAAACAATAAATGGGTCGGGTCGAAACCAAAAGAGACGGTAAAACATAGATCAATACCCAAAACCTCCCTAACTTTATAACAACAATATCAATAACCACCAAGGGCCCAAATACAACCAATCCATTCAAGGGTTCCAAAGGCAATCACTTGCGCAAGATTTAATCTTCAAATAGGGAACACGTCCCACTAATCAAGACTTGAATTCAACATTTCATTATCTCATAAAATTTACTTTACTGATCGAATTCCTAACACCACCCTTTTTAAGTTTCCCATTGAAATAAGTATATTTTGTTGGGTTAGAACAATCTATTGAAATCACAAATTGTCACGACCCAAACTCGCCCCTAAAAGTTTGGTCCATGACCAGCCTGTACTTAGGCCTCAAACAAAACTTCAAAATAATATTTATTGAATACGGGTCCTTAAGCGGAAGCAGATACCAAAAATAAAGATAACATCCATTGAGCTGGTGCATACATGATGACTTAAATAAATTTAAGCATTTAAATACACTTCCATATTTACATATATAATCACAGAATTTATATAGATCTCACACACACTTACATAAGACTCATTGAACCACATAATTCTCCAATACAAAATTAAAGCCTCGACACAGAGGCGTAACCCGGACAGATTGACAAAGAGATGAACCTCGATACAACTCTAGTGTTGGTCCCTGATGGCTCACCTACATATATATAAAATAAAGGGGTGAGCTAACGCCCAGTGACTAATATTAAAGTAAAGAGGTTAATGAATGATGTCCTTAACATTAGGAAAATATATTTCACAATTTAAAAACACATCATAAATCTTTTCAAAACAGCCATTTATCGTATCATAATCCATACCTTTTTGAATTGAATATATAATTGAACTATTACAAAACATTTCACGGGATACGTGGTACGCCCACTTATACAAATGGCTAGAATCACATTTTAAAATAGGATATCCATTCATACATATAAAATGACACGTCATAATATGAGTCATGTAGCGATGTCAAAACCTTTGTATTCATATCAAATGTTCTGAACGACCTCAGGTCCATGTATAACAAAACGGCCTCGGGCCCAATCATATATAAAAACGACCTTTGGTCCAAACGTATTATATCGTGTCATTGTATCTGATCATGGAGTAGATGGAACATTGACATGTCTCCACCTCTCCTTAGGCCCAATTCATGTATGTATGAACTCAAGAGGTGTCTAGTACGGACCCTAGAGGTGACTCACGCTGTAGCACTTAGTTTCGTACAGCACTTTGTTCCATACCAAAACGATTAGGTCTTAAAGACCGAAAAATTCATATCATACCATAGCATAAGAAAAATAGATAAACAGAATGGCCTTGGGCCCACCATATCATATTATAAACAATTCACATTTCTTATTCATGACTCATTTTACTTTTCTTGGAAACTTGTGTATTTTAACAAAGCACAACATTTAGAGAATCATGTCACACATTAGTCAAAATAGATAATGAAGAACATATCTTTACTATACTATTACTCACAGTGTTGGGCCTCTGGTAACAAAGGAGACGATGTCCTCGTTGACCTACAAACACAATGCACATAGCATGAAATGAGAATAAAACCAAATCTCTTTTTTGTTCTTTAATCTATTAGCCATAGTGGTTCTAAACTCATTACTCCTTAATAGGTCATAATACGTGTCTTGGAAAATAGGAGGAATCGAAAGGAAAATTGTTTAAAAGAAGAAATGGCATAAAATTGGTAGATAGAAAGTGAACAATCATCACTAATTTGGGAATAACTATTTGTGTACTTAGAATTTTGGAGTGACACCACCACCATTAGAAACTAAACTTCCGGGGCTTGAATTTAGGCTCAAGAATCACTAAAAATGGAGTTCAAATACAAGAGATATGCATATTTAAAGTTGGATGAACAAGGCTGTCCCGCACGTGCAGGAATTGGGCCGCACGTGTGGGACCACGTGCTTTTTTAGAAGAATCAAATTTGGTGCTGGAAATGGACTACCGCACGTACAGGAAGACCCGCCGCACGTGCGGCTCTGGGCAAAAACCAGTCGAAAAATAGCTTCTTGACTTGGAACCTCTCATTTTCAAAATTAAACTTCAGTTTCATGTAAATCAAAGCCCAAAACACTTTAATACATGATAAATTTCACATTATTAGCTTCCATCTAAAACCATAACTCCAAAACACTACTCAATTTCCCAATTACAAGAACAAGATTAAGAATCAAAACACAAAAGCATAGAGTGGACATGGTTGGGGTCCAAAGCTCACTTACATGGTGGAATCCTATTTATCCTCTTTAAGAACCATAAAACTCCTACAAGAAATTAAATTGTAACATAAATTCATGCTATGTACAAGGATTCAACACTTTCTTGCTAGAAGAAACAAAACCCATACATACAATCATAGATAATCCCAGAAACTCACTCTTTAGCTTATGATCTTCAAATATTGAGAGGGAGAATCTTACCTTAAGCCTTTACCATCATTGTTCTTGCATAACCATGATGAATTCAAGCCAAATCTTTGATTTCCTCATTTATCCCTACTCTTTCTCCCTTCTTCTCTTTGAGTTCTATCTAGAACTCTCTCTTACTCTCTCTCTCACGTGTCTTCCCTTCTCCATTAGATATTTTTGGGCTCCTAAAGATGAGTTCAACTCATATATCTCATATACATCTATACATGTAATTATATAAAAGCTTATCACAAATTGGGTGAGCCAAACACACCCTTACGAATCGTACAAAATATGTACTCTGTTCTGGTTTCTGAAGCCTCTAAGGCCTTCAATTTGCAGTACAAGGTTAACCACCCAAACATACCTTAACGAATCTGACAGAATAAATTTCCAATTAATTTCTCCATATAGCTCTAAAAATTCCCATTAACATATCTATGTACTCAATTCCGATTTCTGAACCTATAAAGATCGTCAATTCCAGTTTTAAAGTCGTAACTCAACAGATAATTCTTCAATTTGAACAAACATAATTAAATTGAAGCACATTAACTCATAAGTAATAAAGACAATTCCTTATATGCATTTTGGGGTCGTTACACAAATACTACACAAGTATAAATATTTCATGACATAAACTTATAGAATTACAACCACAAATATACATATATGATAAACAAGGCTTGATCAAATAATAAGGAGCACATTCATTCAACTAAGAGAATGAAAGCAATCATTTCAACCAATTTCAACATCTTAAGCACTTTGAAATAACTATCAAATAAGTATTTTTAATGGTCCCAAACATTTGGCCTCTTTAGGGTTTGTAGAGAATTTCGTCTAGTTTGAAAATCAATTTACGAAAGTGGGATAACCTTTTTAGATTTTTAGAATGAAATGCTCCAGCTCTGTCCAGATTCGTCAACTGTTACGAAAATTAGTTTTTCTCTCAAACCACTCATTCATTTTTAATAAAACTAATTTTTCTTGAAAGTAATACTTTAAGGAAGGTTTTCATACAAAAATGAGCTCAAGGGTATTTTTTTTTTTTTGAACTTTTCTAGAATTTTTAAACGTGAGTTGAAAATACCGGTTACTAGTGTGCTCAAAATTTGAAATAAAATACTTGTAAGACAATAAGGCAACCATGGGTAATTTTTCACTTATCATATGATGAAAACATGTCAAATAATATATTAATAACTCAAATTTTTAGTTTGAAGCTATGCTTTTTAAAATGATGTATCAAATGGATAGAAATTTGTGATTTTTCTTCAACAAAGATGAATGCAAGCAAGGTGATCAACAAGGCTCATTCTCTCCTATTTAAGCACAAGAACCCTACACATAAACATATTAAAACTATATTTGAAGCATCTAATATCATGTATTTAGAAGAGAAAAGAAAGGACGATGTTGTGTTATGGCTTACTTTCTTGCCTAGGATTTCTAGAATTGGACAAACTTTCTCTCTTTTTCTCCCGTCTTCCTCCCAAGGCTCACACTTGATCTCCTCTCTGCCCCCTCTAGCTGAAATTGTTTGTGTATGTGTTTGAGTGTGTAAAAGTGCTAGGGGAGTGAAATTAAGAGCTTTTATTATAATAATTTAAAAGTTAAGGCCTTAATAGGGTTTATAAAAATTAAAGGCCTCACAACCTATCCCCCTTAAATAAATTTCTTTCCCAAAATTTAAATCATTTCGTAAGTCTCAAAAAGTTTTGGATAATTTGTCGACAATGCATCATCATGCTTCTAGGAAGGTTGTGCCAATGTACTTTGTTCATCTGGATTGTTTTTTTCTCTTAAGTTATTCTTCCATCTCTCTAGAGCCGCCATTGGTCTCATTGTAATTGTGGTGTCTTTATCAAGTCAAATTCCTTTCAAATTAACGACGTGAGAGGGGTGCATTAATCTCTTGTGATTTGTAAAAAAATTTAACTACTCGCCATATAGGTAACAATGTTGTTGCTTCAATGTGAAGATTATTCTTGTCAATTCCTGAGGTGGTGATAGTCTAGTGCCAGCAAAATACCCTCATGTTTGTTAAGAATTATTTTGTTGATCCTATGGTAGGTTACCACTGTCATTGTGTTTGTCAATTCATTGTAATCAAGGAATCTAGTCTATCCCCTTGAACAATAAAAATGTTCCATCAGATGCGTAAGTCGTAGCCACCGATCATGGCTTGGTGCATGAACATTCAATTTGTGTCCAAGATGATGTTGGTGTTGAAGTATCCACCCAAAAAAGATGAACTTCTTCATGCCTCGAGCTTCGAGAATTCAAGCATACAAAAAATTTCTAAGGGTTCACATACCAATTCTAATGATCTACTGCAAATATGAAGGAATACGATGAACAAAACGCGTACTCAAGATTTTTAAGACTAGATTAATAGAAAGAATTATGTAGTGGAGATGAAGGAATAAGAAATGGCTATAGCAATAGCATCAATTTACGTAAGAATAAATGGAATTTGGATGAACGATACAATAGAATGGATGACATTACAATTTTAGTCTTTAATGTGGTGAAGGTTATAAAAGTAGTGACTAAACTAGTTATTTAACTTGAAACTGCATTTGCCATCTACGTTTCAATCTAAATATCCAAGATTCGTCTCTGAGGAAAGAAAATTAAATTTTTACAAGAAGTCTCATACCTGGTAGAACAATCAAGACTCAAAGATTTTCAATTTAACAAATGGTGGAATTGAAAAATATAAACTAAGATTTGATGGTAATGACTTAATCTTAAAGGTGAACAACATCAAGAAAAGATTATACATATATCGTAGGGATATGACAATCAAAATAAGACTTGAAGAAATAAAAGTACCCTTATTTCTATATTGTATCTAATGCACAACACGATGTCCCGTTCAGAGTTAAAACCACTTCCCTTCATAGATGATCGTCAAATCGTTTAGAGTCAAAAGATGTGGCACGACGATTATGAATGTGAGACACATTTTCATGAGGTGATATTGATGCCCTCAGAATTCGAAGAAACGCCCTAAGGTTGGTCAGTAAAATTTCATTTTCGATGTCTTTTAATTAGTAGAATAGAAGGTGTTGTAATAATATAGTATAATCGGGACAAGGTTGTGTAACAAACCCATCGCGTAATACTTTATATTTAATTAATGACGAAGATTTGAATTTTATGGCTTGCTATTATGATTTAATTTGGGAATTATGAAAATTATGGACACTAATTTGTATACGATTTTATGGGGGATTATTTTGGAAATTAGAACTTGAAAGCCTAAGTGCTTCAAGAAAGAATCATTAGTGAGTCAACTTAATTTAATTTCGTGTATCGGACCATATGGGAGTGTAATTAAAAATTTGATTCAGATTTGTAAAATTGAGATTTGTTTAATTGGGTCCAAATTGGAGTTAATTACGTTATGAGAAGTGGGAATTAAGGTTATTGTGGATTAAATTTATTTATGAAGTATTTAATCTGAGTATACAATTTCTTATCGGAGACCTTGAGTTGATCTGAAATTGAGGGCCTTAATGATGTGAGAAATCACAATTAATGATGGGAATAAGCTTAATTTGATATTTAGAGCCTTTTGGGAGTTTGATTAAAAATTTGAGTCGGGACGGATAAATTTAAATATAATTAATTACGCTCTAATGGAAATCAAATTAGGTTAATTAAATTACGTAGGAGTTATGATTTGTCAAGATTTTATGTTGTTGATGCGGAATTGCATGTTTACGGATGTGCATATTAAGGATTTGAAATTGTATCTATCGGTTATAAGAAAATCTGTTGAAATTGTGACCTTTGGATTGAAAATTGAAAGCCTTAGAGGCGCGATAAACCGAAACTGACCACATATTTGTGATCAGCATGATTTTTAGAGCCTCGTATGAAGTTTTGTAAAAATCTAATTCATAATGAATTAAATTGATTTTATTAATAATATATATATTATATATATTTCTATAAGCCTCTTGGGCTCAA
The DNA here is from genome assembly GCF_055761805.1 of Camellia sinensis. Lineage (NCBI taxonomy): Eukaryota > Viridiplantae > Streptophyta > Magnoliopsida > Ericales > Theaceae > Camellia > Camellia sinensis. The sequence goes on from NC_138962.1 coordinate 142,901,812, forward strand.
CCCTATTATGGAGATAAAGATATTTTGAGAGAAAGAAAGAGAGAGTTCTGAAGGCTCAAGAGAAAAATAGAGGAAGAAGAAAGAAAAGAGAAAAAGGAGAGAAAGTAAGAGGATCGACCATGAAAACTTGGGAAACTTGAAGAGGCTCAAGCGGAAAAGCAAGGATTTCAGTTAAGGTATGTGGCTTTAGTTATTATCTTTGTAGATAACTCATCCACCATATGAAATCAGGAATTAAATTGTAGATTTAATATATAAATGAACTACGGCTTTGGGTTATGAATAAAATGGGTTGAATTCACGAAATTGAACCTTGATTTCCTTAAATTTGTTGGATTTGACTTTAATCTTAAGAATGATTCATGAAATAAGAAGATTTGGTGTGAGAATCAACCATGTGTAAGATGTACTTACATGATTTTGGACATATATTATAAAATCTTAAATATATGGAACAGATGAGACTTTGATTTCTAATTTTAAGCAAGATTGATGTATCTGAGATGAAATTACGCTTGATTAATGTTAGTTTATCATGTTGTGGGGTAGTTTTACATGTTTTTGAGTGATTAGAGTTGAAACCAAGCTTAGAAAATGGAAAAACAAGTGACAGAAGCAACAGAGATTTTCGGACATCAGTTTTTGCCCAGAGCCGCACGTGCGGCAGGGCTTCCCGCACATGCAGAAGCCTTCTTCCAGCAACTTTTTTTATTCTGAAATAAAAGCACGTGCCTGTAGACACCCCATTTTTGACCGTCCTCAAGACTTGGACGTCACCTTTGGAACACTCGGTGATCCTCTTTGTTTGTGTTTCGTCTTGAGTTCCCGAAAGTCTTGGCTGCGCGCCTTGCCTCAGGATCTCTCGACCTGACTGTTCCGTGCTTGGCTTTGGCACCAAACACTTGTGTTTTTGCCCTGAAGGGAGGGGAATGGCTTGTTGGCCATCCCCACATTCCACCGGCCTTCCCCTAGCATCATCGGCTGTTTATGGGTGCCACTGGCCATGATTTCTTAAAATCAATGGCCAGTCGGTACTATATTTGGCCGGCCGGCACTTTATTCTGCCGGCGACCTCTTTTGCTGGCCGGTGTGACTCCTTTGCACCCTTGAGGCATGGTGCATGCCAGCTGTGCCAGCTGAAATGCACCATCACTCCTCCCCGTGCAGTTTTTGGCTGGTGTGAGCCTTTGAACCCCCTTTCCTTCTAGAAGCTTGAACCCTTTGGCCAAGCTTCTTGGGGAAGCTTGGCCAGCTGTTTTAGCTTCTCCAAGAAGCCAAGGCTCCTTTGCACCCTTTGCCCCTTTCATTTAGCTTCCTTGAGAAGCTTAAGCCAAGGCTCCTCTCCCTTTGTTAGAGGTTGGAGCTTTTGAACCAAAAAACCAGAGCTTTTATATCTATATATCTGATATATTATCCTCTCTCTCTATATCTCCCTCTCTCTCATCCTTAGGGTGTGTTTGGAAGCCTAAAAGTGCATTTTGACCTTACTTTTGCACTAAAACACACACCATTACACCTTGCTCCGAGATTGAGAGGCATTGAGGGTTGTTTGTTGAGGTTTTGGACTGATTTTGATCAGTAGAGAGTGGCTGGATCATCTATTCTTCAAGGCTTCTTCAAGGGTGAGACACTTGCTTTAGTTTTCCCAATCTTGCACAAGTTTTCTACCTGTCTTGCATGCTGATTTAGGCTTTGTGTTTAACATCAAAAAGTCTTGTATTTTTATGCTTAACATCTTCCATTAAGGGTGTTTTGGCATTGGGGGTCGAACTCCTTCCCTTAGGCCTCTTTTGGCCTATTTTGGTGCCCTTTTCTTTAAGCTTTGTTTACTTTGTTGTGTTGGTCTTCTCACCACTGAAATCCAGTGGATTTTCAGTGGTGATGGAGTGATTTTTAAGTCTTGTGTAGGGGAGGGACACCCCTCTCCCCTTTGTCCTTCTTTTACCTTTGTTTTGGCTTAAAAGGGTAACATGCATGCTTGATTATTTTTGGTCCCATTTCAGAAGTTTTTTGGGTGTTTTGGGTCATATTATATCTCTGTCCAAATGGTGGTTTGTTGGCCCTTAGCATGCATTTTATACTTGCTTTGTAATTCTTCATCTTGCTTAGAAGTGTGTTATGTGTTTAGCCTAGCATATCCTCTTATTTTGACTTAACCTTGTGAAGTATTTGGCCATGTTTTGTCATGCTTAAAGTCTGTTGGCCACTGATTTTGTCATGTTTGGCATGCTTAATATAGTTGCTTTGCATTTTGGCTTGTAAGCCTTGGTTGTATGGGTCACCAACATGCTTAGCATAAGCTTGTTATCATCATTTGGCATCATTTAATATCATGTTTCAGTCCATATAATGTGATCTACATTATCATTTGTGTCTCATTCATTGCCTTGAAGCATTGTAGTTTTGCCCCTTAAAGGGTGGTCATTGTGTATGCTACCATGCTTAAGCATTTGGGCTGCCATATCATGGGGCCGCGGGGACTCATTTCACATGTTAAAAACCTTTTTTTTGTTGCTTAGTTCATGCCATGAGTGGCCTTGTTAGTGGTAACAAAGTGTTCCACTCTGTGCCTTAGTCCTTGGGCCTATTGGCATGCTTGTTTGCATTGGGTGTTTGTCCACTTTTTTGGACATTTTTGGTCACTGTTTTGGGTGGGCTGAGGTCCCCCCCCCCCCCCCCTTTGTGGTTTGGATCCACCATCGCATGATCATGTTGCATAGGATTCATGTTACCTATGGTGTCTTATTTGCACCTTGCATGCCTAGCATTGTGCATTTGGCATGTTTGTTTACTTAGCCTCATGTTGCACAACTTGAATCACAAGTGCATACATGCATTACATTGTTTGGTTTGGGGTGTCAAACCAAGCTTGAAGGATGAGGGGTGTTTGTACTTCGAGTGACAAACACACCTCAACCCTCGGTCACCGAGGCCCTTGACTTTGGCATGATAGGATCTTGGTCCTCATTTGTGTGTTACATGCATTTTTACATTGAATTGCAACCTTAGCTCCTTAAGCTATCATGCATCAAATGCACAATCGATAGCCCGAGGGTCAAGGGCCATACTCCCTTGAGTCTGTTACATGATTGGGAAAGTAGCCATGCATACACTTGCTTGAAATTTCATGCCATACACTGTCTGTCCTTGTTGCTGTCAAAAACCAAATTCTGCAGGGATTTTTGGCCGGCCGGCAGTATAAAGTGCCGACCGGCTATTGGTTAATGGCCGATGACTTCATCAGCAGCCGATGGATATTTTAGATGGCCGGTGGACATTTCCTCCAGTCGATGGTGTTCCACAGTGTTCAGGGGACCTGTCCCAGAACTTTGGCAATTTTCAGAGAAGCAAGGCAGTGTAAACAGAGGCAGCAGTGGTATGGTACGAACTTTCCGGGCGAGACGGGTTCGAGCATGCATCATTCGCGCATCCCGAGGTGGGGGCTGTGGCCACCTTTCTTTTTGCATTCATTCTGTTAATTAATTAGAAATTCTGTAATAATTAATGTTTTTATTATTTGGACTGTAATATTTATTTGGACCCTCCGAGTGAGGGCAATTGTGTAATAAGTGTGCATGAGTGTGTGTATGTCTTCCAACCCCACGTCTTTCTTCCCTTTTATTTACCCGCTTATGATGGTAGACTAGGGCATATTTAAATTAGCATACCTTATGCTATGCATGCGTGCATTCATGCATTTGTCTTGCATGCACCGGGCTCGGCGCATTATTCTAACTGCATTTGTATTTCAATTCCAAATTGAATACGTGTTAGTTGTAGCATTTCACATGTCATCGTAGATTAGCCGAGCCTATCTTAGTTGCATCTTGCATGTGTTGCATTAGCCATCTTAACATGAACTAGGATCATGCATGTGATTACTAACTAGTTTCTGTTTTGGCTTGGAGTACTCTATAAGTTCTTTTGCTTTAGCATCCTTGCATGCGTGTGAGTGTTGCCATGATAGCATGATTACCATGTGGCTAGATGCTTATGTGATAAACTGTTTGGATGCCTGCGAGTGAAGGTTGGATTGTCTGAGTTGGAACGACTCATTGAAATCCATGTTTTAGCCTACTTGCGAGTAGCAAATTCCAAAACATTTTTCCAAAACAATCGGATATGCAATGCTTATTTCCAAATTAGGCAATCTAGTCTATACTTGTTTGCTGTGCGCATAACATAGTAACTCTAGGCTAATAACCGGAATAAGAACACATAACGTTTTCAAAAACGGATATCATGGTTAGTAGAGGCCGGTCTTCGGACCGGGCGAGAGGGGGTGCTCATAGCTGACCTTCCCCGATCGTACCCAAGTTCCCGAGCCGAGGCAACTTTGGTAATGACGGACACGTGGCCTCTGGCACCGAGTCAGGGTTTCCTAAATTCCCCCAAAATGAAATATTTAGGTGGCGACTCTGTATCTGGCAAAGCAGTCCATGTTTGGCACTTCTTTTCAAAACTCTGTTTCTCAAAACGATTTGCCGGATTTGGACTCTTTGGTTCAGATTAAGAACCGTGACACGAATCGAGTCCAAACTGTAGCGAGGGCCCCACGCGGGCGCGTCTACAGTGCCCCCGCATGTGCCCTGATTTTCCTGCACGTGCGGTTTTGGTCCCACACGTGTGGAACCCCCTGTTTCAGCTCAACTTCAAATAAGCATATCTCTCTCATCCAAACTCTGTTTTAAGTGATTCTTGAGCTTAAATTCAAGCCCCGGAAGTCTAGTTTCCAATGGTGTGGGTCTCACATCCAAATTCTAAGTATACAAATAGATATGCTTAAATTAGTGAAGGTTGTTTACTTTCTGTCTATCGGTTTCGTGCTATTTCTTCTTCTAACCTAGTTTCCTTTCGTTTCCACCTCTTTTCCTTGACACAAATTATGACCTATTGAGGACTAATGTGTTTAAAACCAACATAACTAATTGATTAAAGAGTAAAGAAAGAGATCGGTTATATTCATATGTTGTGTTATGTAATTGTGGTTGTAGGTCAAGACGAGGACATCGTCCAATTGTTATTAGAAGCCCATCACTATGAGTAATAGTACAGTAAAGATATGTTTTTCATTATCTATTTAGGTTTATATATGACATGATTCTCTAAATATTGCATTTTATCAAAATGCACAAGTTTCTAAGAAATGTGAAATGAGTTATGAACAAGAAATGTGAATTATTTGTAATATGATATGGTGGGACCAAGGCCATTCCGTTTATTCGTTCTGCTTATGCTATGGCATGATATGAATTGTTCAGTCTTTAAGACCTATTGACTTTGGTATAGAACAAAGTAATGTACGGAACTAAGTGCTACAGTTAGAATGACCTCTACAATCTGTACAAGACACCTCTTGCGTCCATACATACATGAATTGGGCCCAAGGAGAGGTAGAGAGATGTCGATGTTCGATCTACTCCATGACAAGATACAATGATACGATATGATACGTTTCGACCTAAGGTCGTTTGATATATGATTGGGCCCGAGGCCATTTTGTTATACATGGACCCGAGGTCATTTAGAAAATATGATATGAATATGAATATTTTTACATCGTTATATGACTCATGTTTACAAAATGTTATTTTATATGCATGAATGGGTGTCCTATTTTGAAATGTGATTATAACCCTTTGTATAAGTGGGCGCATCACGTACCATGCAAAATGTTTTGTGATGACTTCCGGTATGTAATCCATTGAAAAAGCATGGATTTTGATACGACAAATGCTTGTTTTGACATGATTTAAGATACATTTTAGAATTGTGAAATATGTTTTCTTAATGTTATGGACATTATTCATTAACCTCTTTACTTTAATATTACCTACTAGGCGTCGCCTCACCCTTTTATTTTATATATATGTAGGTGAGCCATCAGGGATCAACACTAGAGTTGTATCAAGGTCCATCTCTCTGTCAAGCCCGGGAAGTGTCTCCGAGTAACGACGTAGTATAATTTACCAAGCTAGTTTTGTTCAGGCTACAATGGTTGTTGTTGCGCATTAGGTTCATATGTAAATTTTGGGTTGTGAACTTTTGCCTATACCTATATGACTTGGACTGTATATACATGAACTGCATATGTGACATTTGTGTATATGATGTATTTCTTAAGATCCTAGCTTTTAAACAATGCTCAATGGACGTTCTGTTATTATTTTTGGTATCTTCTTTCGCTTAAGGCCCCGTATTTGAATAAATATTATTTTGAAATTTTGTTCTAAGGCCTAAGTACAGGCTGGTCATGGACCAAACTTTTAAGGGCGGGTTTGGGTCGTCACAGTTGGTATCAGAGCACAAGTTAAGATCTCACACACGTGTCCATTGAGCATTAGCGTGTCTAGAATGCGTTGAAGTTGCACGTATTTCATAACAAGGTGATATGTTACGTGTTGAGCTTGGAAGATGTATGTGAGCTTGTGTAATAAGTTAAGTATTGAGATTGTGAATTAGAAGTTCTCAAGGAATTTTGGCGATAAGAGAAGATCAAGATATGTTTGTTTCTTTTAGCTTAGGTGTTGAGACTAAGGATTGAAAATCATTTGACAATTTGATAATTATAAGGAAATGGGAATGTGTTTGCTTAATAAATGTGGTATTGAGGTTGAGGTCAGGAATGATTATGGAATTTTGATGTTCTGATTAGAACGGTGTTGAGTACAAACATGCTGATTCATGGAAATACGATAGAATAAGAGATTTCGATCTTCACTTGAAGCTATGAAATTATATGGGTTGCATGTTAAATTAGACTTTGAGAATATGTGGGAGATTGAGCCATTTGATGACTAATGAAGTATGTGGAACTAGTGATTGAAATATTTGGTGATCGATAAAGCGTACGGAATTCTAGTGATTGAGTGGTAGGAAATTGTTTAATATGCATAAGGTTGGTGTTGTTAAAGACATAATGCATGAGCCATAGAATCGAAGAATGTGTTGGGAAGTTTGTGGTAAGAAAGATAGATTTAATGAATGCAAGAAGTGTTAAGTCGGAATTAGTGTTGCTACATATGCTCAGACGACTATTGGAGAGTTCGAATTCTTTTGTGTAGGTAATTGAAATTTGAGCTGAAATGCTAAGATAATTAGAATAGGGACACTTCGATGTGTTAAGACCGTTACTTCAAGTGTTTAAGCTTGTTGCGAGTAAATTGTTTGTATGATTAGTCGGGCCTATTCATTTGTCGTAATCATTTCATTATGACCTGAATTGATGTTTGAGACTAAGATTATGTATTAAGAATTTCTTTGTTACTTGAAGAATCTACTTTATTGGAAACGTTATACAATGGATCTGATTTAATGTCCACCTTATAGATTCTTAGAATGTGTGATAAGTAAATGTTGTTAACATGCCGAAGCAAGTTATTTGTGGCTTCCGAATGTAAATGACCATCCTATTTAAGTTATTAACAAGCCGTGTAAGTTCTATGGGAACAAATAATAGGGTTAATGTGGCTAATGAATTTGTGAACCAAGATTTGATTTTTATATTATGGCTATATTACATGCTCATCCTATGTTGAAGGCTCATGGATGCCAATAACAGGATATTTTGTGAATTATTTGGAGATAGGTGTGGATAATAAAACAAGAATATATGAGTGGTATGAACAATGTGTTTTTTTGTTTTGATGTTATGTTTTGTATTTTGATGCTAGGAAGTTGACATTGAGACCTATCGTTACATTGCCCATTACAGAATAAATTTTGGTGACTCAACCAATTTGGGTCAATAAATAAATGATATTGAGTTAAACCCCTATGATGAGAAAATCAAATGGTGAGGAAGTCAGGTATGGAATAAGACAGAGTTGGTAAATTATTTGTAGTACAAGTGGCATAAGTTTGGAGGACCAAACTTCCTAAAGGAGGGAAGAACGTAACACCCCATCGTGTAATACTTTATATTTAATTAATGACAAAGATTTGAAATTTATGGCCTACTATTCTAATTTAATTTGGGAATTATGAAAATTATGGAAACTAATTTGTATACAATTTTATGGGAGATTTATTTTGGAATTAGAACTTGAAAGCCTAAGTGGTTCAAGAAAGAATCATTAGTGAGTTAACTTATTTTAATTTCGTGTATCGGACCATATGGGGGCGTAATTAAAAATTTGATTTAGATTTATAAAATTGAGATTTGATTAATTGGGTTTAAATTGGAGTTAATTACGTTATGAGGAGTGGGAATTAAAGTTATTGTGGATTAAATTTATTTATAAGGTATTTAATCTGAGTATACAATTTATTACCAAAGACCATGAGTTGATCGAGAATTGAGGGCCTTACTGATGTGAGAAATCACAATTGATGATGGGAACAAGCTTAATTTGATATAAAGAGCCTTTTGGGAGTTTGATTAAAAATTTGAGTTGGGACGGATAAATTTAAATATAATTAATTGGGCTCTAATGGAAGTCAAATTAGGTTAATTAAATTACGTGGGAGTTATGATTAGTCATGATTTTATGTTGTTGATGTGGAATTGCATGTTTACTGATGTGCATATTAAGGATTTAAAGTTGCATCTGTCCGTTATAAGAAAATCTATTGAAATTGTGACCTTTGGACTGAAAATTGAAATCTTTAAAGGCACGATAAATTGAAACCAGCCACATATTTGTGATCAGCATGATTTGTAGAGCCTCATATAAAATTTTGTAAAAATCTGATTCGGAATGAATTAAATTGATTTTATTAATAATATATATATTATACATATTTATATGAGCCTCTTGGGCTCAACCCATTATGGCGATCAAGTTATTTTGAGAGAATGAAAGAGAGAGTTCTGGAGGCTCAAGAGAGAAACAAAAGAAGAAGAACGAAAAGAGAAAAAGAAGAGAAAGGAGGAAGATCATCCATAAAAGCTTGGGAAAATTGAAGAGGTTCATGGGGAAAAGCAAGGATTTCAGTTAGAGTATGTGGTTTTAATTATTATCTTTGTAGATAACTCATCTACCACATGAAATCAAGGATTAAATTGGAGATTTAATATGTAAATGAACTAGGGTTTTTGGTTACGAATGAAATGGGTTGAATTCAAGAAATTAAACCTTGATTTCCTTAGCTTTGTTGGATTCGAGTTTAACCTTAAGAATGATTCATGGAATAACAAGATTTGGTGTGAGAATCAACCATGTGTAAGATGTACTTACATGATTTTGGACATATATTATGAAATATTGAATATATGGAACAGATGGGGCTTTGATTTCTAACTTTAAGCAAGATTGATGTATCTGAGATGAAATTACACTTGAGTAATGTTAGTTTATCATGTTGTGGGGTAGTTTTATGTTTGTTTGAGTGATTAGAGTTGAAACCTAGCTTAGAAAATGGAAAAGCAAGTGATAGAACCAACAGAAATTTTCGGACATCAGTTTTTGCCCAGAGCTACATGTGCGGTGGAGCTTTCCGCACATGCAAAAGCCTTCTTCCAGCAACTTTTTTTATTCTGAAATAAAAGCACGTGCCCCGCACGTGCCTTGATTTTCCTACATGTGCGGTTTTGGTCCCACACATACGTAACCCCCTGTTTCAGCTCAACTTCAAATAAGCATATCTCTCTCATCCAGACTCCGTTTTAAGTGATTCTTGAGCCTAAATTCAAGCCTCGGAAGTCTAGTTTCCAATGTTGGTGGTCTCACATCCAAATTATAAGTATACAAATAGATATGCTCAAATTAGTGAAGGTTGTTCACTTTCTATCTACTTGTTTCGTGCTATGTCTTCTTCTAACCCAGTTTCCTCTCGTTTCCTCCTCTTTTCCTAGACACGGGTTATGACCTATTGAGGACTAATGTGTTTAGAACCAACATAACTAATTGATTAAAGAGTAAAGAAATAGATCGGTTATATTCATATGTTGTGTTATGTAATTGTGGCTGTAGGTCAAGACAAGGACATCGTCCAACTGCTGTTAGAACCCCATCACTGTGAGTAATAGTACAGTAAAGATATGTTTTTCATTATCTATTTAGGTTTATATATGACATGATTCTCTAAATATTACATTTTATCAAAATGCACAAGTTTTTAAGAAATGTGAAATGAGTCATGAACAAGAAATGTGAATTATTTGTAATATGATATGGTGGGCCCAAGGCTGTTCCATTTATTCATTCTGCTTATGCTATGGCATGATATGAATTGTTCAGTCTTTAAGACCTATTGACTTTGGTATGGAACAAAGTAATGTGCAAAACTAAGTGCTACAATAAGAGTGACCTCTAGAATCCGTACGAGACACCTCTTGGGTCCATAAATACATAAATTGGGCCCATGGAGAGGTGGAGACATGTCGATGTTTGATCTACTCCACGACAAGATACAATGATACGATATGATACGTTTCGACCTAAGGTCGTTCGATATGTGATTAGGCCCGAGGCCATTTTGTTATACGTGGAATCGAGGTCATTCAGAACATATGATATGAATATGAATGTTTTTACTTCGTTAGATGACTCATGTTTATGAAATGTTATTTGATATGCATGAATGGGTATCCTATTTTGAAATGTGATTCTAACCCTTTGTATAAGTGGGCGTATCACATACCACGGAAAATGTTTTGTGATGAGTTCTGATATGTAATCCATTGAAAAAGCATGGATTTTGATATGACAAATGCTTGTTTTAACATGATTTAAGATACATTATAGAATTGTGAAATATGTTTTCTTAATGTTAAGGACATCATTCATTAACCTCTTTACTTTAATATTACTCACTGGGCGTTAGCTCACCCTTTTATTTTATATATATATGTTGGTGAGCCATCGGGGATCAACACTAGAGTTGTATCAAGGTCCGTCTCTCTGTCAAACCACCCAGGAAGTGTCTCTGAGTACAGACGTAGTATAATTTACCAAGCTAGTTTTGTTCAGACTACGATGGTTGTTGTTGCGCATTAGGTTCATATGTAAATTCTGGGTTGTGAACTTTTGCCTATACCAATATGACTTGGACTGTATATACATGAATTGTGTATGTGACATTTGTGTATATGATGTAATGTTTAAGATCCTGGGATTTAAGTACTGCTCAATGGACGTTCTGTTATTATTTTTGATATCTTCTTTCGCTTAAGGCCCCGTATTTGAATAAATATTATTTTGAAATTTTGTTTTAAGGCCTACGTACAGGCCAGTCATGGACCGAACTTTTAAGGGCGGGTTTGGGTCATGACAGTTGGTATCAGAGCACGAGTTAAGATCTCACACACATGTCCATTGAGCATTAGCGTGTCTAGAATGCGTTCAAGTTGCACGTATTTCACAACAAGGTGATATGTTACGCGTTTTGGAAGATGTATTTTAGCTTGTGTAATAAATTACGTATTAAGATTGTGAATTAGAAGTTCTCAAGGAATTTTGGCGATAAGAGAAGATCAAGATATGTTTTTTTCTTTTAGCTTAGGTGTTGAGACTAAGGATTGAAAATCATTTGACAATTTGATAATTATAAGGAAATGGGAATGAGTTTTCTTAATAAATGTGGTATTGAGGCTAAGGTTAGGAACGATTATGGAATTTTGATGTTCTGATTAGAACGGTGTTGAGTACGAACATGCTGATTTGCGGAAATACGATAGAATTAGAGATTTCGATCTTTACTTGAAGCTTTGAAATTATATGGGTTGCATGTTAAATTACAGTATGAGAATATGTGGGAGATTGAGCCATTTGATGACTAATGAAGTATGTGGAACTAGTGATTTAAATATTTGGTGATCGATAAAGCGTACGAAATTCTAGTGATTGAGAACTTCCTAAAGGAGGAATGAGACAAAGTTGGTGACTTATTTGCAGTACAAGTGGCATAAGTTTTGAGGACCAAACTTCCTAAAGGAGGGAAGAACGTAACACCCCATCGCGTAATACTTTACATTTAATTAATGACGAAGATTTGAAATTTATGGCCTACTATTCTAATTTAATTTGGGAATTATGAAAATTATGGAGACTAATTTGTATACGATTTTATGGGAGATTTATTTTGGAATTAAAACTTGAAAGCCTAAGTGGTTCAAGAAAGAATCATTAGTGAGTTGACTTGTTTTAATTTCGTGTATCGGACCATATGGGGGTGTAATTAAAAATTCGATTTAGATTTGTAAAATTGAGATTTGATTAATTGGGTCTAAATTGGAGTTAATAACGTTATGAGGAGTAGGAATTAAGGTTATTGTGGATTAAATTTATTTATGAGGTATTTAATCTGATTATACAATTTATTACCGAAGGCCTTGAGTTGATCTGAAATTGAGGCTCTTACTGATGTGAGAAATTACAATTGATGATGGGAACAAGCTTAATTTGATATTTAGAGCCTTTTGGGAGTTTGATTAAAAATCTGAGTTGGGATGAATAAATTTAAATATAATTAATTGGGCTCTAGTGGAAGTCAAATTAGGTTAATTAAATTATGTCGGAGTTATGATTAGTCATGATTTTCTGTTGTTGATTTGAAATTGCATGTTTACGGATGTTCATATTAAGGAATTGAAGTTGTATCTGTCGGTTATAAGAAAATTTGTTGAAATTGTGACCTGTGGACTGAAAATTGAAAGCCTTAAAGGCACGATAAATCGAAACTGACCACATATTTGTGATCATCATGATTTTTACAGCCTGGTTTGAAGTTTTGTAAGAATCTAATTCGGAATGAATTAAATTGATTTTATTAATAATATATATTATATATATTTATATGAGCATCTTGGGCTCAACCCATTATGGCGATCAAGATATTTTGAGAGAAAGAAAGAGAGAGTTCTGGAGGATCAAAAGAGAAACAGAGGAAGAAGAAAGAAATGAGAAAAGTAAGGGAAAGGAGGAAGATCATCCATAAAAGCTTGGGAAAATTGAAGAGGTTCATGGGGAAAAGCAAGGATTTCAGTTAGAGTATGTGGCTTTAATTATTATCTTTGTAGATAACTCATCTACCACATGAAATCAAGGATTAAATTGGAGATTTAATATGTAAATGAACTAGGGTTTTCGGTTATGAATGAAATGGGTTGAATTCAAGAAATTGAACCTTGATTTCCTTAAATTTGTTGGATTCGAGTTCAATCTTAAGAATGATTCATGGAATTACAAGATTTGGTGTGAGAATCAACTATGTGTAAGATGTACTTACATGATTTTGGACATATATTATGAAATCTTGAATTTATGGAACAGATGAGACTTTGATTTCTAACTTTAAGCAAGATTGAGGTATCTGAGATGAAATTACACTTGAGTGATGTTAGTTTATCTTGTTGTGGGGTAGTTTTTCATGTTTTTGAGTGATTAGAGTTGAAACCTAGCTTAGAAAATAGAAAAACAAGTGATAGAACCAATAGAGATTTTTCGGCAACAATTTTTGCCCAAAGTCGCACGTGCGGCAGGGCTTTCCACACGTAAGGAAGCCTTCTTCAAGAAACATTTTTTATTCTGAAATAAAAGCATGTGCTCCCGCACGTGTTCTGATTTTCCCGCACGTGCGGTTTTGGTACCGCACGTTCTGGACCCCCTGTTTCAGCTCAACTTCAAATAAGCATATCTCTCATCCGGACTAGGTTTTAAGTGATTCTTGAGCCTAAATTCAATCCCTGGAAGTTTACTTTTCAATTGTGGTGGTCTCACATCTAAATTCTAAGTATACATACAGATATGCTCAAATTAGTGAAGGTTGTTCACTTTTTGTCTACCGATTTCATGCTATTTCTTCTTCTAACCCAGTTTCCTTTCATTTTCTCCTATTTTCCAAGACATGGAATATGACCTATTGAGGACTAATGAGTTTAGAACCAACATAACTAATTGATTAAAGAGTAAAGAAAGGGATCGGTTATATTCATATGTTGTGTTATGTAATTGTGGTTGTAGGTCAAGACAACGACATCGTCCAACTGCTATTAGAAGCCCATCGCTGTGAATAATAGTATATTAAAGATATGTTTTTCATTATCTATTTTGATTTATGTATGACTAGATTTTGTAAATATTTCATTTTATCAAAATGCACAAGTTTCTAAGAAATGTGAAATGAGTTATGAACATGAATTGTGAATTGTTTGTAATATGATATGGTGGGCCCAAGGCTATTCGGTTTATCCGTTCTGCTTATGCTGTGGCATGATATGAATTGTTCGGTTTTTAAGACCTATTGACTTTGGTATGGAACAAAATGTTGTACAAAACTAAGTGCTACAGTAAGAGTCACCTCTAGAATCCATACCAGACACCTCTTGGGTCCATACATACATGAATTGGGCCCAAGGAGAGGTAGAAACATGTCGATGTTCGATCTACTCCACGGCAAGATACAATGATACGATATGATACGTTTCGACCTAAGGTCGTTTGATATATGATCAAGCTCAAGGCCATTTTGTTATATGTGGACCCGAAGTCATTCAGAAAATATGATATGAATATGAATGTTTTTACATTGTTATATGACTCATGTTTACGAAATGTTATTTGATATGCATGCATAGATGCCCTATTTTGAAATGTGATTCTAACCCTTTGTATAAGTGGGCGTATCATGTACCACGCAAAATGTTTTGTGATGGGTTTCGATATGTAATCCATTGCAAAAGCATGGATTTTGATACGATAAATGTTTGTTTTAATGTGATTTAAGATACATTTCAGAATTGTGAAATATGTTTTCTTAATGTTAAGGACATCATCCATTAACCTCTTTACTTTAATATTACTCATTGGGCATTAGCTCACCCTTTTATTTTACATATATGTGGGTGAGCCATCGGTGATCAACACTAAAGTTGTATCGAGGTCAGTCTCTCTGTCAAGCCACCCAGGAAGTGTCTCTGTGTAGAGATGTAGTATAATTTACCAAGCTTAGTTTTGTTCAGGCTATGGTGGCTTTTGTTGCGCATTAGGTTCATATGTAAATTTTGGGTTATGAACTTTTGCCTATACCTATATGACTTGGACTGTATATACATGAACTGCGTATGTGACATTTGTGTGTATGATGTAACGTTTAAGATCCTGGCATTTAAGCACTGCTCAATGGACGTTCTGTTATTATTTTTGGTATCTACTTCCGCTTAAGGCCCCGTATTTCAATAAATATTATTTTGAAATTTTGTTTTGAGGACTAAGTACAGGCCGGTGATGGATCAAACTTTTAGGGGTAGGTTTGGGTCGTGATAGGTTGTCTCTAACTGTAGGCTAAAACACATAGGTAAGGGTTGAACCTAGGCTTTGATACCAAGTTGTGACGGCCCAAATTCTACTCTAAGGGTTGAAGTCGAAGAAACGTTACTAATGAGTCCTTTGATTAAGATCTCAAGAATGATCAACAGAGTCAAAGTAGCCTTCCTTCTAAGTCTAATCTCCTTAGATTACAAGCTACAATTTTTACAGATCTTAACAAGGTATTAACTCAAGAACTACACAAGTTGACAGGAAAATGAATGATAGGTTTACACGGGATAAAATATATATATATATATATATATATAACAAAAGTAATATTTACAAGAGTTAAGCCTAGTTACAAACAAGAGTTTTAATAATACAATCCCAAGATATGATTACAAAAGGAGGTTTAACAAAACTAATTTCTAAATTCCTTCTTGGGTAGCCATACGTCTTCAACACCTGGCATGAAATGCCATTGTGGGATGCCCCAATAGTACCAGAGCACGCCCCACAGTTCGGAATCCCAATCTCCAATCTAGTCTCACGAGTGCACTGTGAAACATAAATGAGAGTTCAAATCTGGAAAATCTATAAAAAAAATCCATTAATCGTGGGATATGTGAGAAATGGACTACATCACCAGATCCTAGAGTCACCACCCAATCTTTTTGGGAAACTAAGAAAACCATAACTCATGACAAAGGCCACTGTCTATCACAACCAAAGATGTCTCGGTTCAGAACCTTAGGTATGAGGGGGAAAAGTCATGAATTGAGCACCCTTGCTCACCTGATCAAAGGATCGGCCTCTACTAAAGCATGATATGAGTTTTATGGACAATATATGCTCATGTTTTAAATATTATTAATGCTAAAACTTATGTAGGGCCAGCAAGTACAGACTATGTCAGTTATTTTGAGATGCTTTGATTTCATGCATTTTAAAAGAGTTTTGAAAAATGTAAAACTGAAGGGAAGTAACTGTATGGTAAAATGCTGGAATCAACACCATTGCAGCCTAAGCAACACAACCTCCATTCATTAGCAATCATAGAGATAGGTCAATTAAGCAAGTAGCCACATGGTAAAATGTTAGACATAATAAGAAAATCATACACAGATAGATGCTAAAATTATAAATGCTTACCTAGTATTTACTGGCCTCTAACAAAAAAATGAGCAAAAGTTAGTAAAATATGCATAATACTAATATGCACGCAAATGCGACTAAGGACTTGGCTATTGACACATGGCATGTAGATCATCTCAAAGCATAGGTAGCGCATAAAATCACATTAGAACTGATAAGCCCATAAATGCAAATGAGCTCAATCCAAATGCATGAAATATGAATGTAAGGCATGGATATGATGAAAAAGAAAACATGATGTGATCAACAGATATGGAAAACATGCCAATAAAAGGGATAGAGAGAAATGGTGATTGGAGGACATACATAGTAAAAGGATAGAAAAAAATTAGAGGTTCATACAGCAAGCCTTTACGATGAAAGGAATAGAAAGAAAACGTGGGATTGGAAATTATTACAACAATGAATAGAAGGAAATGGGGGTTGGAAGTTATTATAACAATGAATTGATTCAACCAAATAGAAGCTGAATCTAACAAATCATAATAAAATAGAAAGAAAAGATGTAATAGGACTTCCGCATGCCTAGGAGATTGTCCATTGGAAGTTGCTTTGTTTACTACTGGGGATCTGCTCTATTTTGCTCGAAAAAATCATCTGGCCAAACAATTTGTTTGGCATGTTGGTTACACTATTGGCCGTACACTTTATTTGGCCGGCCAGAACAAAAAAACTAGGAGCCCTTGCTTTGTGCAACAAAATCAAAACAGAGCAAACAAAGAACAAACAAAACACTTCCGAAGGATGTTCATCCTTTTTACTCTTTCCTATCATAAGGATGCTCAAGGAAGATGTAGATATCTTTCATCCATCGTATCACAACAAAAGATGCTACATGATATGTACAAAAGCTATCAAATGGAGAATCTAACAAGTATGGAAGTTTGAAGCTAAAAAAAGAACGACAAGCCAAAGAAGTAGGTGGAAACCTGCATTCATCTGTCTATGAATAAGGGTAAATTAATACCCAAATTCATGCTATTAATTGGAGAGAGTAGATTGCCACCATTTCTAAGGGAGAAGCTTAAGTAAGGGATTACATCATCAAGAGTAATTGGAAACTCATCCTCCTACTCATGGAATATGGATTCAATATCCATTTCCATGTTCAAAGTTGATTGAGAAGAGAGTTTCCAACACTTTCGATAGACTCTTTGACCTAGACTTCAAAGAAAACAAAGATAAAGAGAAACATAGCAAAGGATCACTCAAGGAATTCTATGAAACAACCACAAATACCCATTAGGATTGAGTATAGGTTAAATCGTATGATCCAAAACACTTTGATGATGAAAAAGAGATGAGAAAACTACATGAAAGTAAAAGGAGAATGCACTATAATTCGATGGGTGGGTGGCTGTAGACACCTATTTTAACCGGCTTTAAGACTTGGGTGTTTTCTTCTGAATACCCGATGATGAAAATTGGAATGTGCTATTTTACGAATTTCTTAGCAAAAAAGTCGGGTTTAAGCTTTAATTCCAACCTTACACCCGTTTTGGCTAAATTATTTTAGACCTATTCAAAAATATTTTTTCTAAATTTTTTCTTTTCTAGAAAATTTAGTAGTTTTGAAAATTTGGTTCTCATACTACATGGCAAGCCATGTGTTTTGGGTGTTTTGGAAGTCTATAAATACAACCTCATTTTGTTGAAGGGAAAAAAAAAAGAAAAAAAGTAAAAGAAAAAGAAAAAGAGAAAGAGAAAAATTTTGAGAAAGAAAATTTTTGTTTCACAAATCTTAAGGGAGAGACATTGATTTTGAAAAACCTTTAGTTATTTTGAGAGCAAGAGAGCCTTTTCAACCATCCAAAATTCCATTAAAGCTAGAACTTGAAACATCTCGCTGAAATTTCAAAGCATACACCATAACCTTGAGGGTGATCAAGAGGAAAGTTTGGAAATCAACAAGTTTAATCTTTCTTTGGATGGTGAACTTCAAGTCTTTCATTTTCTTATATTTTCTATCTTATATTTATTTTCTCTCTTTCTATTTCATATTGTTTTGTTATAATCTAAGTGGTTAGTTTAGCTCATATTTATTTTCTTGCTTTCTATTTCACAGTGTCTTGTTGTAATCCAAGTTGTTAGTTTAGCTCATATTTATTTTCTTGCTTTCTATTTCACAGTATCATGTTGTAATCCAAGTGGTTAGTTTAGCTCATATTTATTTTCTTGCTTGCCATTTCATAATGTCATATTGTAATCCAAGTGGTTAGTGTAGCTCATATTTATTTTCTTGCTCTTATTTCATAATAGTTTTGTTGTAATCTTGCATGTCTTATCTTTGTTTTCTTGTTTTAGTTTCATGTTAATTTTGTTGTAATCTTGCATGTTATATCTTATATTTCTTTTCTTGTTTTAGTTTCATGTTAGTTTTGTTGTAATCATGCATGTCCTACCTTATAATTGTTTTCTAGTTTTAGTTTCATGTTAATTTTGTTGTAATCTTGCATGTGTTATCTTATATTTGTTTTTTTATTTTACTTTCATGTTAGTTTTGTTGCAATCTTGCATGTTCTAGCTTATATTTGTTTTTTGTTTTAGTTTCATATTGGTTTTGTTGTAATCTTGCATGTTCTACCTTATATTTGTTTTCTTGTTTCAGTTTTATGTTGGTTTTGTTGTATTCTTGCATGTTCTACCTTATATTTGTTTTCTTGTTTTAGTTTCATGTTGGTTTTGCTGTAATCTTATATGTTCTATCTTATATTTGTTTTCTTATTTTAGTTTCATATTAGTTCTGATATAATCTTGCACTTTCTATTATATATTCGTTTTCTTGTTTTAATCTAACCGGGAGTAGTTAGTTGAGCCACCTACATATTCTTTGTTTGTGTTTTTCTCGGTGTTGCAGCAAGACAGGTTTTGCTATGCCTAGTTGGCCAACTGACCTATTTGGCTGGCCGGTTAACTTCTGTTGGATGAAATGACGTAGTCTTCCAATGTTGCGCATACCAATCTCCTATGGTCTTCAAGGCACATGAAGTTTCTCTTTTATTTTCCTTTGAGTGTTTTGTGGGGTTTTTTTTTTAATTTTTATAGTAATATTCTTTCTCTCTCAATTGGTTTGTAATTATTTATTCAAAGTGTTGTAATAATTCTCCGCCCCGCTTCTTTCTATCACATTCTTTTATTTTCTTTCCTTATTTATAAATAAGCATCATGTTTTATTTTTCATCCTATCTACGCTTTATATCCATGTTTCACGCCTCTTGATTTGGTTAAATTTGCATTTGTGGATGTTAATCAATTCTTATGTGATTATGTGTGCTACCTCATTTTCTTGAGATGATTCACATGTCATATCTTAGAAGCCAAATCTTTTGTTACATTTCATGTGTGAATTGCATTCGGATTTTGTATATAAGATCATATATATTTCGCTAACTTTGTTTTGTAACTGTTCGCGGGACGTCGGTAAATATGTAAGTTTTTATACTTTAGCATCCCGCTTGTGTGTGTTCTTTTTACTATGTTTAAGCATCCTACCATATGGCTACTTGCTTACCTGATATAACTGCATGAATGCCGATGGATGAAGGTTGTTGGAACACCCCATATTTTATTACTCGGATAACCTTACCAATATTCATTAATTAAGTCCATTTACAAATAACATTTCATCCTTGGATGAAATGACGAATAATTAACTATACATATTCCCTCTCGTTATACAATAATGACATTTACATAAAATTAAAAGAAATTCCCTAAAGCTTACAATAAAAAGGAGGACACTACTCTTTACAAAAAAATAGCACTTAGCCAAACAACAAATGAAGTAGTACAATCCTTCACTACACTACA
Source organism: Camellia sinensis (assembly GCF_055761805.1). NCBI lineage: Eukaryota > Viridiplantae > Streptophyta > Magnoliopsida > Ericales > Theaceae > Camellia > Camellia sinensis. Next base: position 142,921,968 of record NC_138962.1, read on the forward strand.
ATTATGAAATGGTAAAAACCATTGTTTGATCTTCAAATTCAAAAAGCATTCCCTGTACACATGTACAAACAGGGGGTGAGCAACCACTAGCTCACCAAACAATCCTATATTAAAACATTAGAAGATAATGCAAGTACCAAAATACTCATACATGTACATGAAATCATATCATGTCAAAACCATATGATTTTATTACATAATCTCTTAAATCCAATTTATTTAATTAACCACAACAAGTTAACTTAAATAAATAAACATGTTTCGATAGCAACAGGGCATCATTTTCAATTCATTCAATTATCTCATTATCAATTGAATCAAAAAATTAAACAATGAATCAAATTGATTTTATACTGTAACGCCCTCAAAATAATACATAAAACCCAACACTTTAGACATGCACTGATATAAAAGAAAGCAACCATTTCTATTCATCAGAGTAATTCTTACAACTGTAATACATGTTAACAACAAAAGCAAATGCCCTATGGGCTTACAGCTTTCCAAGTCAACACCTGGTTACACAAAAGAAGAGTACTAACTCTATACAAAATAAGCCCTTGGCTTGATATACATGTAATACAAACAAAATAAACAAAAAAAAGAGTCTTCAACTCTCATCATCATCCAAGCTATGTCCTTGAAGGTGGCATACTACCTGTACCTAAAAATAATGTCCCATAAAGGGTGAGCCAACGCCCAGTAGAGATATGCTAAACACAGTATAGGCAATGACTAAGACATTAGCAATTGATAAATGTTCAATTTTCATAAATTAATTCATAACCCATTTCCATTTCATGACCATTATGTTCATGTTTTATTTCAGTTTCCATTTCTTATCAATTTCACAATTTACATCAACGGCTCAGAACCTGGCCAACCACTTATATGAGACAGTGACTTATATTAAACATTTCCCATTTTTACGATAGATAAACATACTAGTTGTATCAACATCTCAACAGATAAGCATACAAGCTGTATCCACATTTCAACAGATATGTATATTAGCTATATCAACACTTCCAAAGATAAGCATATGAGCTGTATCAACACTTCCAAAGATAAGCATATGAGCTGTATCAACACATTATCTGACAAGCATATGAGCTGTATCAGTGGAGTCCATCCCTTATCTCCTCCCAAACAACATCCGGTTTAGAGGTCCATCCCCTATCTTCCCCTAAACCGTGGAGTACATCCCCTATCTCCTCCCACACACACAACGTATATACACCAAGGTCATATACACAATCAATCAATACATAATGTTAATGTATTCTATCAACCGTCATACTCTATGACATATCCAATTGATTAGTTTTAGTTTGCCTAATCATCATGCATTGTCTACAACAATCAAAACTACCCTCCACCGGTAGCCCAAGCAATTATTTCTAAACAGATAATAAAAACTCCAACAGATAAAATATCAATGTTTTCAAAAGTGAGCGATTAATAAATCTAACTCCACTATTCAACCATATAATGAACCAATTTCATTATTTCCAACTCAATTCCATATAGCTACAATTTTCCCAAATTAATTATACCAATTAATTTAAACAACAAATTAGGGCTTTTTCACCCAACTCTCAATATTAACTCAAAAGATCAAATATCACCAACCAACAACTATATCATCATTCTGAAACCCAAAATACATATTATGAGCCCAAAATCACAAAACCCTCTTTAACACATTTTGAAACCCTAATTCCCAAAATCAACCATTTAAACAATAAGCTTAAAATCTAGGTTAAAACCATAAGAGTGAGTAGGAATCCCTACCTCAAATTCGGAGCTCAAGGAAAGAAGGTGAAGAAACTCACCGTGCTCCAAAACTCAATATTCTCGGATTAATGTGTAGCCCTCGACGATCAACCCAACTTTTACAAAGGCCGAAGAAAAAGGAAACACTCTAACTAGATCAAACCCTAGAGAGAAGGGAGTTTCTAGAGAGAGGAACTCTCAAAATGTCTTTTTAGAAAGTAAGAGAGAGAGAGAGAGAGAGAGAGAATGTAAAAAGTGATTTTAAAATGCCCAGCTGCCAACTGATATACGACATTCCTGCTCGAGCGGAGAACACAACGCTCGAGCGTCAAGAACAAAAAACTAGGTACGCTCGAGCGCAAGAAGACCCGCTCGAGCGCCAAGACACAAGAATAAAGTACATCCGCTCGAGCGCGAAAACCAGTCCGCTCGAGCGTGGATTTCCCCCTCCCAAAACTTACACCAAAAAGTATTACCCGCTCGAGCGCCAGAGTACCCGCTCGAGTGCCACCGCTCAAGCGCAAAGAAACCCACTCGAGCGTGAAAAACATGCCTGCAGAAGTTCTGCAGAGCACCAAAATACTGGGAGCATGCAATCTCCGCTCGAGCGCAAGAAGACCCGCTCGAGCGGACCTCCTAAAAACTGGGCAACAAAGAATTGAAACCAAAGCCTAACCAACTTGTAACAACTCTGCCCAATACATCCTAAAACTCAATCAAGCGGAATTAAAGGATGACAACAAGGTATACCACCACCAACATTACGGAACCAAGTCCGGAATACAACAAAACAGTAAAGGGACAACCGGGATCGCTATATATATTGTCTTATGAGATAAATGCATATGCCATGTCATGCTCCAAAAAATTTTCTCCTCTTTTGAAAATCTTATGCATAATGCCAATTTGAAAAGACATTATTCTAACAATTTCAATAAATTCCAAGATGGTAAATATGACTCGGGTAATCCCTAGGCTGATGTCTGCAAGTAGACTATACAAGTACTACCAATTTGTTATTTTTACTAATATTAATTGGAAGGCTTGACACCTGTAATCTGTCATTTTTACCAGTATTAACTGGAAGGCTCGGCACCTATCCGCACGGTTTCTTGTCTTTCACCATGGACACTCAGGCCAACTTAACCAATATCAAACTACACCCCCTAGCCGGACTTACCAACGTATTTACCCAAAACAATTTCAAATGATCTTGTTTCACCAAAAACAATTTCTTTCTTAAAACAATAGTTTTCAATTGCAATTCAAAATCCATGATAACAATTAAATGGAATGGCAATGCAATATGTAACAATGCATTAGAATAGTTCCAATTTCAATTCCACCACACAATGCTCCATTGTGATCAAATTCCATATCTCTATCAATGTAATATCATAATACAATTCCAAGAGATAATCCAACAATATCCACATTTATATAGTCTCCACAAGTTAATCAACATTCCCAATTTAGTCATTTCATGACAATTCTATAACAAACTATATATCAAACTTCTCATTGTTTGGACTCACACAAAACCTCAAATCAATTTTTGTTTCACCTCAACCAAGATAACCAAAATGATTTTGACCAAATCTCATACTTATTGACTATTACCATTTCCAACCTACTATATTAAAAGTTATGGTATAATCTCAATAACAAACTTTTAATCATAAAGGATACAAAATATAAACCAAACTAATTTAATCCATCAAATTAGTAAGTTCATTATATTCATAATTTTTTAAAATAAATTATATCAAACCTAACTTAACATGTCTCATCTTTTAAACATAATCATATTTCATGCGAAGCTACTTAAATAGTTCATTTTTCTCTCAAATCTCTACAAATAACAATTTCCACAACTTTTCTAAAATTAACTAATTAACATGATATTTACATCAAAAATTATGAAATATGCCCAAGACTAGCATTTTCAAGGTTATGAGTTCAAAAGTCCATATTTCACATTTTTCATTTCCACAAAAAAATGAATACAACTTAATCATCAATATATCATCTTCCATAAAGTTTCATGAATATAATACTTTTAAAATTTTTAATCCCAAAACAACTCTATAATCCCAACTTAACAATCTACATAATATTCCTCAATATCAATTTATTTTTCTCAAAAATAAATTCCAAATCAAAGATAAAAAAAATATTTCAACTTTATATTTCTCAAAATAAATTATCTAATCATAATATGATGTAAAAACAATCATTCAACCTTTAAATTTTATTTTCTTATTATTTTTTTTTACAAAATTAACAGCATAAAATGATTTTCCCAAAATCAATCTTAAATGCCAACATTCTTAACATTTCATCATAATTTTTCTTCCAAAAATTACCAAATAAAAATCTGAAAATTATATATATATATATATATATATATATGCAATACCTCTTAAAATGACATGTTCTCTCAAAATAACCCTAGCATAGCTTTAATGTAAAAAAATGAAGAAAGTTCATACCTCAAATAATGAAGAAGAGCAGATTTGGAAGGCAAATCTTGCCCGATCATGAATTCGAGACTATCATTGCGAAGATCACGACAAGCTCTCTGACTTTCATTTACAAAACTTTTACAAAATCTCACTCTAAGGACTCACACTCAAAGCTCAAAGGTTGAGCATCCATGGTGAGAAACAGACGAAGCAGAGAGAGTTGAATTCTGCCACAAGAAATAAAAATGAAAGGAAATGAGGGGAATCAAAGGAGGGGAAATGATGGCAAGGACAAAAATGGGGCCCACCCACATGGGTTTGTTTCCCAAAGCTTGATTTTTTCCAAAAAAATATAATTTTTTTTAATAATACCTCAAAATTTTATAATATAAATTATAAAATAATATAATTTTTCTCACCACAAAATATAATATTTTTGTACACCACAAAATATAATATTTTGATTACTACGAAATATACACATTTTCATTCTTTATAAAATATATAATTTTTCGCCCTCTAGTATACACCATTAAATCAACTATCAAATAATTATTATAATCCTATATAATAAATAATAACAACTCCTAAGATGGTTACTACCAATCACCTAATTAAAAGGACCAAACAGTTAAACATAAGTCATTAAACAAACTCAAATTAAATTAAATCTAAATCATGGATCTCACCCATCAGTCAAACATGGTCCAATTATATACCAAAATAGTCCCAACAAATTTATCTAAATCATGATTTAAACATTCAAAATTACATAACATAATTTTGCTATAAATTAAACTGAACACCAATCAGTCTGTGAATTTTCATAAAATAAATACACATCATTTAATTCTGAAATTTTTATCCAACGTGCTAGACTCATATGGGAACAACATATAAAACTTTAATAATTTTCTAAGATCAGGAACTATTTTTAAAAAATACAAAACCGAACTATTTTCGCACAGAATTTACACAGTAATCAAATTCAAAAATTTGCTCAATTAAATTATGCACTGGCTATTTAAAAAAAGTCTGGGTCATTATGGTTGTGTCACTTAATTTGGAATGATGTTGATTTTTCATATTTGTAAACTCAATTTCTTCGAGTTGTATATCTTCAAAGCACATGAAACCAGATTGTTCCAAAATAAATGGCATAGTTTATACTTGTATACTTCACATAATAAATTTTAGGATTTATTTAATAACCAGAATATGAACATATAAAGTCAATAAAACTCATATCATGGTTTAATAGATGCTGATCTTTGATCGGGTGAGCGGGGTTAGTCAAATAATGACATTCCCGTCTCATACCTAAAGTTCCAAGCCAAGCATCCAAGGTTCCGAGCCAAACATCCTTGGTTACGACGAATAGTAACATTGGCATAAATCACGGGTTTCCTAATTTTCCCAAAATATTAGGTGGCAACTCTAAGATATGATGACGTAGTCCATTTCTGGCAAATATTTTTGCAATAAAATGGATTTTATATAAAATTGCCAAATCTGGACTCTCATCTATGTTTCACATTGCACTTGTGAGACTAGATCGAAGAAATCGAGAGTCTAAACTGTTTAACGCACAGGTACCCCCCAGGCGATGTTATAGTGGCCAAGCCCTCCATATCTCAAAGCTAGGAGAATTACATGAAAGTAGAAAGAGATTACAGTACAATTCTTTAGGTAGGTGTCCAAGTTCGACATCCCTCCACATCCACAAGGTGAGAAAGCAAGAGAAAGTGTTAGAAAGTAAAGAAATTACATCATTCAAGCAGTTCTTGTGGATAGGTGGCTATTTTCTAATCCCCTCAACATCCACCCTACTCACATATTTAAATACAATAACGCTAAAAATAAGAGAGAAAGATGGAGAGATTATATGAACGAGTTCAGATGTTCACCTCCAGAAGAGAGGAAAAGCTTCTTGATTGTTTATTCTAATACCCTTAACATTCTAGGATATCGCTTGAATTCTCAGTAAAAGGCTCCAAGTTCAAGCTTTAATGGTGTTTGTGTTATGTAGGTATGAAGAGAAAGATGGAGGTTCAAGAAGCTTATGAAGTACTCTATGCTCCTTTCAAGTCTCTAAACTTTTGGACAAAAATTCTCCACCCAAAAGAATGAGGGCGGAGATGTATTTATAGACTTTTGAGGAAAAATATTTGAGATATTTGTGTGAAACTTGCATAGAAAGCTAGGCAAAATATCTGAGATATTTGTGTGAAACTTGCGTACGAAGGAAATTTTCTCGCAAATACTATGTTTCCCAGACAAACCATCCGGCCGACACATTTTTCATCTGGATGACCACATTTCATCCAAGGGTTTTTGTACGGCCAGATGGAAAAGTATACGGCTAGACCAAATATTGTACAACCATATTATTTGGAAGGAAAACCAAGTTTTTTTATAGAATTATCCATGTTTCCACTCATTTCCACTTTGTTCTTCGCAAGGTTTACTTAAAAATCATAACACTTGGAGTTTTGAAATGTGAGCCACGGAACATTGTAGAGATATTTGGAACTACACGACCAAAATATTTTCAAAAAGGAGTTTTGAAGAAGGTCTAAAGCAATTTGCTCAAAATGGGTATAAGATTGGGATTAAAGCTTAAACTCGGTTTTTTTACTGAGTGATTCATAAGATGGCACATTCCAACTTTCATCATCGGGTGTTCGCAACAAAGCGCCCAAGTCTTAAGGCCGGTCAAAATAGAGGTGTTTATAGCCATGAGCCTGAAATGCCCAGTAAACTTACACACACCCTATCTTTTTTTTCCCGATCCAATACACAATCACAATTACAATAAACAATGAAGCATAGTATTCAAGTCAATAAACAAAGGGGTTATAAAAGTTGAGTGTTAGTATGCTAGAAATCTCCCAAAGAGATTTCATCATTCCAACCACAAGAATTGGACTCGGATTATTCGATACCCCCTCTTTTGCTGCTTTATAGACCTTACCCTGGATGCCGACAATGGTTACATGTTGTGTAGTGCCAACCGAAAACCTCAAAAGATACAGTAAAAGATAGATCAACACCTAAAACAAACCCAACGTTATAACACCAATATCAATAACCACCTAGGGCCCAAATACAACCGATCCATTCAAGGGTTCCGGAACCAATCACTCGTGCCAGATTTAACCCTCGAATAGGGAACGTGTCCCACCAATAAATACTTGAAATCAACATATCATTATCTCACAAAATTTACTTTAGTGATCGAATTTTTCAACACCACTCTTTTTAAGTTTTTCGTTGAGTTAAGTATATTATGATTGGGTTAGAACAAGCTATTAAAATCACAAATACTACACAAGTATAAACATTTCATTACATAAACTTAACGAATTATAGCTACAAATATACATATATGATAAACCAAGGGTTGATCAAATAATAAGAAGCACATTCATTTAACTAAAAGCATGAAACAATAATTTCAATCAATTTCCAAATTCGAATCACTTTGAAAATAACTATCAAAGAAGTATTTTTAATGGACCTGAAGACTTGGCCTCTTTAGGATTTGTAGAGAATTTTATATAGTTTCAAAATCAATTTACGGAAGTGGGATAGCCTTTTTAGATTTTTAGTTATTAATGAAATACTCCAACTTTGTCCAGATTCGTTGATAGTTACGACAATCGATTTTTCTCTCAAACCACTCATTCATTTTTAATAAAACCACTTTTTCTTAAAATATAACACTTTAAGGAAGTTTTTGATACAAAAATGAGCTCAAGAGAAGTTTTTTGTATTTGTTTTAGAATTTTTTAATGTGGGCTGAAAATACTGGTTACTAGTGCTCAAAACTTGAAATAAAAGATTTGTAAGAAAATGAGGCAACCATGGGTAATTTTTCATTTCTCATATGATGAAAACATGTCAAATAATATATTAATAACTTATATTTTTATTTTGAAGGTGTGCCTTTTGAAATGATGTATCAAATGGATAGAAATTTATTGGTTTTGCTCCAACAAAGATGAATGCAAGCAAGGTGATCAACAAAACTCATTCTCTCCTATTTAAGCACAAGAACCTTATGCATAAACATATGAAAACTAAATTATAAGCGTCTAATATCATGTATTAGAAGAGAAAAGAAATGAACAGATTGTGTTGTGGCTTACTTTCTTGCCTAGGATTCTAGAGTTGGACAAGCTTGCTCTCTTTTTCTCCCTTCTTCCCCCAAGGCTCATACTTGAAATTGTGTGTGTGTGTGTGTGTGTGTGTGTGTGTGTGTGTGTGTGTGTGTGTTTTGAGTTTGTAAAAGTGCTAGGGGATGGTTCTATTCATAAGAAAATTGTGGTAAAAAGTCTAAAGTGCCCTTGGTTGGAATGGAATGGGATAGATTTTGATTTAGTTGAATGGTAATGGAATGGAGGTTGATTAAGATGTTTAATTAGGTTTTAAAATATGATTTAGTTATGATTTTTATAAGGTAGAAATAGATTGAAAGCTAGTACGAAAATGTTTCCTTTATTTTGGGTCGAAGTCAAAAATTATTTCTTATTTTCACGAATGGTGTTTCAAACGTACATCACCAAAATCTCCATGGCCATGTGCTTCTTTGACTAGGGTTATTCTTGTGATGCCCTGAGTCTTTTTAAAGCAATTTGAGTGTATTAATTTGTAATTTTCGGCTCCTTTAGTTGTCTTCGTTATTCTTGAGTCCTTTTAAGTATTGTTAACTATTCTTTCCTTGTGATTGTTCATATATATTCTAGTGTGTTCCAAGATGTCATTTTGTATCTTGGGTGTTGGAGTCAATTCGGGGATGGTGGAAATGCTTTAAGGTTGTTTTGTCTCACTTTTAAGTTGAGATCACTCAAGTGGTCCTTTTGTTGCTCAAACGGTAACATCGACCTTCCAGTATTTAGTTTTGCAGTCTAAACTTCAAGGAATTTGTATTTGTCACTCGAGCTAAGGTTTCGTCGCTCAAGACGTTGTTTGTAGTGAGGAGGGAGATTTTGGGAGTTTGAATTGTTCACTCGAGTGAAGGTTTGGTCGCTCGAGCGGTCTATCCGCAGTTTGCTCCGAAAAATGTATCCAATCACTTAAAAGTTGGACCCTTACACTATTTTCTTTCACTTTTCATTTCACACTCTCTCTCTCTATATTTACTCTCACTCTCTTTTCTCTCATCTCTCTCTAAGAAACCCTCTACCCACCTCATTTACTTTCTTGATCTCTCCATATTTCTTGAGATTTTGACCTTAGTGCCTTTTTTAATTTTGGAGAGCTCATCAATAGCAACATTGTGTGTGGTGGAGATCAAGTTTTGACGCCGTTAATTTTTGATCTTTTCTCTCATCTTCATTCCAAACCTTGAGGTAAGGAGTTCTTTGAGTTATATATATGATTTTAGCATGTCTAGTTTTTTTTTTTTTTTTTATGCCTTTGAATGTATGGTTTGGATTTTGTAGTGTGGGTTTTGAAAATGTTAAAGAAAATGACTTTTCTTGTGAGAATGTTCAAACTAGAAATGTTTTATGAACTTATGAAACTCTTGGAAGCACCTTGTGAGGAGAATCTATGAAAAATGAAGGAAAAACCTTATTGGATCAAACCCTAGTTCTGAAAAAGTTTTGAAAAAAGTGGATTTTGTGAAACATCCATGAGATTGTTGTTAAATATCTCAAAGAAATTGATAGAATCCTCTTTATTTTGATTGCGTAGTTGAGAAATCCATGGGATGGATAAATGTTGTTGTTGGAAAATGTTGATGACCTTGAAACAGTATAAGTTGGGCTATGAAACGAATATTGATTGTGAACATGAAATGGTACAAATGTCACATGGATTTATATTATGTCATGGTTTTGAGAACTATTGAACACTGGAAGTTTACTTTGAATTATGGAAATATTGTACAAATGAGATACTTATATACCTCTCATTTCATTCGTTTCCATCATTTTGAATATTTTTCAATTACAGCTATGCCTTGGAAATTAGTTTATTGTTTTGAGAAAACAACTACTATTATTAAAATGTTTTGAGGTAAATATGTTTGGTAAGTTCGGATAGGGAGTGTAATTGGTATTGTTTAAGTTGGCCTGAGTGTCTAGGGTGAAAGACCAAAAACATACACAGAGGAGGTACCACGTCCTTCTGGTTAGGAGCTGGTAAAGTAAGGGATTGGTAGTGCTTGTTATGTCGACTTGCAGACACCAGCCTAGGGATTACTTAAGTCTTATTTACCACCCCATTGCCTTAATTTGAATTTCATGAAGAAAATGAACTTTTTGAAAGGAATATTGCAAGTGTTTCAGAAAGAAATGGAAAACTTTGACATTGGAACATGGCATGGCATTGCAATCATGTATATAAGGCTGCTTAAACATATATACTTTGTTAAGATATCTCTATTGGACTTTGTGCTCATCCCTAATGGACTTGTGCAGGAAAAGATGTGGTGATCGCCTAGTTGAAGGTGTGGAACGTCTTGAGAAGGTGATGCCCCGGTTTGCTGTTGCAACCTCCCAATTAAATCCGCTTGCTCACTCATCACTGTAGCCTGTTGCCTGGCAAATTCTGCCTGTCGGGCAGCATCTTGCTGCATCATTTTCATGCTTTCCTGAAGTTGGCGCACCATCTCCTCTAAGCTAGCCATATTGTTCTGCTCTGGTTGAATTGCTGGTATACGTTCCCTTTCTGTGGGTGAAACGGGATCCTGATCCCTACTGTACACAGGTGGGGTAGACGAAGCCCTTTGTACCGATTGCTGAACCGATATCCTCTGCCTAGTTGCTTTCCGTTTAGTAACCGGGGGTAGAGAATGGTACACTGGTTGTCCTTCTATCAGATCCTCAGATCGATGGAGCCGGCGACCTCTGATCCAGAGTGCTTGGGGAATGTCTACTGGGTTAGACGCAATGATGCTAAACTACCTAGCAAAAGATAAATAAAGCAATAAATAAACCAACAACCGGACAGCACAACAGCATAAAATAAACAAATAATATACAATTGGATTTTCAAAACGCATAGTCGATAAGCCGAGCACACGGTTCCCTGATACCGACCACTGTTCTCAAAATCTCTATTCCCAATACTGAACCCTGATACCCTCAGATAACTGATTCTCTTAAAGCGGATACTGATGTCCTCAGGCCAGATGCCCAGACTTACAAACTGGTGTGTTCATTTCCCTGCAGAAATACATTCTAACAGCACATAGCAAGTAAAGGGAGCCAAAACACCCCTATGTTGGGGTAGGGTTTCCCTGTCCTATTTTGTCAGGAGCTAGGGTTTTACTACGCACACAGCGGTTTCAAACAACCTAACATCGGGTAAGCAACCTGTCCTAGTTTGGAATGGTCACTACGGATTCCGAATATGCACTAGGTCGAATGGTCAAAAAGGGTGCCCCGGTAAAACCGGGGTTTGTGTTCCCATACTGTCAGAGCCCATAGCCGGTCAGCCTTATGGACATGTCTTGACAAGACAAGCCTCCGGCAAACCGTTCAGGAATGGCAGATGGCAAACACTGTGTTCCTAGGCGCACCAATGCACATGCAATGCAAAGAAACACATAAATGAGATCAAAACAGGATATCACGAGTTCAAGTCAAGCTCTCTAAAATCCCCAGCAGAGTCGCCAGAAACTGTAGACGCGCCCGTGGGCCTCATGCTACAGTTCGGACTCGATTTGTGTCACGGTTCTTAATCTGAACCAAAGAGTCCAAATCTGGCAAATCGTTTTGAGAAACAGATTTTTGAAAAAGTAGTGCCAAACATGGACTGCTTTGCCAGATACAGAGTCGCCACCTAAATATTTTAAAATGGGGGAATTTAGGAAACCCTGACTCGGTGCCGAAGGCCGCATGTCCGTCATCACCGGAGTTGTCTCGGCTCGGGAGCTTGGGTACGATCGGGGAAGGTCAGCTATGAGCACCCCCTTTCGCCCGGTCCGAAGACCGGCCTCTACTAACCGTGATATCCGTTTTTGAAAACTTTATGTGTTCTTATTCCAATTGTTAGCCTAGAATCACTATGTTATGCGCACAGCAAACAAGTATAGACCAAATCGCCCAAATTGGAACAAAACATTTCATGTTTTGTTTTGAAAATGGTTTGCTACTCGCAAGTAGGCTAAAATGCGGATTTTGCCACCCTCAAGTGGGCTTTTAGAAAAGATGATTTTGCCACTATCTAGTGGGCTTAAAACTGACAGTTTTAATGCATTATTCCAATTTAGGTAATTCAACCTCCATCCACAGGCATTCAAGCAGTTATATCACATAAGCAGCTAGCCTCATGGTAATCATACTGTCATGGCAACACTCACACGCATGCGATATGCTAAAGCATAAAAGACTTACATTGTACTCCGCGCCAAAACAGTAAACTAGTTAGCAAACATGCATGTCCTAGTTCATGTTATTTTGCCTAATGCAACACATACAAGGTGCGATTTTAGTTAGGCTCGGTCAACCTAGATATGGCATACGATATGCAACCAACTAATTCATGTATTCAATTTTGGAATTTGAAAATACGAATGCGTTTAGCATGATGTACCGAGCCCGGTGCATGTTAACAGATGCATGAATGCACGCATGCATATCATAAGGTATGCTAATTTCAAAATGCCCTAATCTACCATCATAAGCTGGTAAATAAAAGGGAAGAAAGAAATGGGGATTGGAAGACATACACACACTCACTCACACTTATTACATGTTTACCCTCACTCAGAGGGCTCGAATGAATATTACAGTCCCAAAATAATGAACAAATAAAATTATTACAAAAATTCCTAATTAATTAAAAAGAGGAAGCAAAAGAATAAAGAGGGTGGCCACAGCCTCTGCCTCGGGGCGCGCAGATGATGCATGCTCGAATTCGTCCTGCCCGGAAAACCCGTGCTACACTCTTGTCGCCTCTGTTTGTACTGCCTTGCCTTCCTGAAAGTTGCCAAAGTACTGGAGCAAACTCCTTGCATCCTGCAGAGCACCACCGGCCGGACAGAATTACCACCGGCACTTCACAATTCCCGTCGGCACTTTACCAGATTCATCGGCACTCCAGATAGTGCCGGTCGGCACTAAATTCTGCCGGTCGGCAGAAACTTCCTGCAACAGACAATCTGACAGCAAACAGAGGACAGGCAGTGCATAGTATGGAGTTTTTGGGCACATGTAAGCATGGTCCTACTTCTTATCATATTTCGAACTCAAAGAAGCATGACTTTCGATCCTTGAATCATCAATGGTACGTGATGAGTCAAAGGGTCGAATTTGCCATTTGATATGAAAATGCATGCAACAAACAACATGAAAAACCGAGGCCTTATCAAGTTAGAGTCAAAGGTCCCGATGATCGGGAATCAAGGCGCATTGCATCACTTAGAGTATGAATGGTCCTTGATTCCCGAACTTAGTTTGACACCCCAAACCAAGTAAATGCAATGTATGTAATGCTCCAACAAGGCTCAAACACATCATGCCACCAAGATATAAAGCACAACAAACATTATGCAACCAACATGACAAATGTACAATACCAAGCATACAAGGTACAAAAATGGTGCAAACATAGACCAAATTGACTATGGGATCGATGTGCTACACAAAGCTTAATGGAACAACTATCCAACAAACATGGAGCAAGCATGCAAGAGGGCTTAAAAATGGCAAAGGGACAGACCCTTACCCTCCTCAAAACAGTGACCAAAAGTGCTTAAAATGATAGGCAATCAACTCATGTTAACAAGCAAATTCATGGTCCCAAAGTCAAGACACAAAAGGAGACAACTTACCTTCAATGACATGACCACTCATGGCATGATCAAGACAAGTAAAAACAGAATCTATGCATGCAAAATAGGACCCCAAAAGCTCCTAATATGGCAACTAAGATATCCCCCATGAAGCAAATACACTAAGGCTCATTCTTAGGCATAAGAGGACACATCTTCAAGGCATGAAAGAGGCCATGCATGCACACATACAAGCATGGTTTTTGGACTAAAATATGACCCTAGATGATGCCAAATCAAGAGGGTAATCACAACCATGCATGCTAGAGGCCAAAATGCTCAAGGCTTCCAAGCCAAAATACAAAGCAACTCTAACAAGCATGCCAAACATGACCAAGTTGATAACCAACAGATGTTAAGCATGGAAAAACAATGCTAAATGCTTCATAGAACCAAGCCAACACACACGAGAATCATGGCCTAATCATGAAATACAATTCCAAGCAAAATAGAGCAATACAAAGCAAGTATTACAAGCATGCAAGGAGGCACAAGTTTGACCAAAAACAGAGATTAAATATGACCTAAGATGCCTAAAAAAGTGCTGGAATGAAACCAAGAAACATCAAGCACACATGCTACCCTCTTGAGCTCAAAAAGCAAGGAAACAAAACCATAAAGGGAGAGGGGTGTCCCTCCCCTATGCAAGACTTCAAACCAACTTTTTTGACACTAAAATACACTGATTTTTAGTGATCAAAAGATCAAAATGCTGAGATGAACGAAACCTTATCAAAAAGGCACCAAAATAGGCCAAACAAGGCCTAAGAGGGTGAGTTTGCAATCTAACCACAAAGTGACCTTAATGAAAGTGTTAGAGAAGGAAAATATGAGTCTTTTTTATGTTATACACAAGAGCCAAAACAATAAACAAAATAGGTAGAAAACCAAAGCAAGTTTGGGGAATAAAAGGGAAGATGCTCACCCTTGAAGAACCCTTGAAGAACAAATGGCCTAACCTCCTTCTTTGGATCAAAACCAGTCCAAAACTCAAGAAACAACTCCCCCAAGTCCCTCAATCTCGGACTAAGGTGTAATGGTGTGCGTAATGGTGCAAAAGTAAGGTAAAACACACCTTTTGGGCCAAGAAACACACACAAGAAGGGAGAGGGAGAGAGGTATAGATATAATATGTATCTATATCTTCAAAGGCTGGTTTTTGCTTCTGTTTTTCTAACCTAGAACCAAGAGGAAAGCCTCCCTCTTATAAGGATCCCTCTTGCAAAGCTTATTCAACAAGCTTGGCTAGAGGGAAATCCCTCCATACACGTGTATGGAGGGGAAAGGAGTTGGTGCCAGCTATCACAGCTGGCACAAAATATCTCCAAAAAGTGGAGGAACAGTGGTCGGCTGCCCAAAAAAGCTATTCCGGCAAAAAACAGTGCCGACCGGCAACATATTATGCCGACCGGCAATACAGTGTGCCGACCGGCAAACAAAATTGCCGATGGAAGAAAAAGACCAGCCGGTGGCCTCCAGCCACTGCCGGTGGTGTATGGGGATGTCTCACAAGGCATTCCCTGCCCCTCTAAGGCAAAACAAAAGTGTTTGGTGCAAAACCAGACACTAAACAGCCGAGTTCGGGGATCCTGAGGCAAGGCGCGCGAGCCGAGACCTCCGGGAACTCCAAACGAACACAATCATGGATGATCACCGAGTGTTCAAACGGTGACGTCCAAGTCTTGAGGACGGTCAAAAATGGGGTGTCTACAGTTGCCCCTCTTTGACAGAACTCGAAAGTCATAACAATGACGGGAGTGAATGTCAAAGCCCAGAGACGACCCATTTTTGACAAGGCCGAAGACTCAGACAAACATACAAGACAAATAAGATATGCGCCCGAAGGCAGGGGCGAAATGCAAGACAATGCAAAGAGCCGAGCATAACTTATGATCATGCTAAGAAAGCTGTAACGAAGCATACATGCGACAGTTTTAAGCTAGCATACCAAATTACACTACAATGCAGAAAGGATGTAAGAGAATTATGGAATTCTCAATATGTCTCACTCGGAGATAAAATACCCGTGCGGCTCGTCTAGTTGCACCAGCTTTAAATGAACCGTACATACAATATCGTGCTGCAAAGAAAACAAAATTTAACAGGTACAATATGGTTAGCGACATGCATGACAATGCAAGAATAGTGGTGTACTCGAAATGCGTGACAGCGCGAAGTAAATAGAGAGCATGACAATGCATATTGAAACACAACTAGGCAAGCGGAGCAAGCGGTCTATGCAGGCGACGAAATTGATCACAAGCACGCGGTCTACGCAGGCGATGAAACTAAACAAGCGGTCTACGTAATTAACACATGCGGTCGATGCTGGTGACGGAGTTAAACATGCGGTCTACGCAAGTAATGGAATTAAACATGCGATCTACGCAATCAAAACATGCGGTCTATGCAGGTAATGGAATTAAACATGCGATCTACGCAATCAAAACATGCGGTCTACGCAGGTAATGGAATTAAACATGCGATCTACGCAATCAAAACATGCGGTCTACGCAGGTAATGGAATTAAACATGCGATCTACGCAATCAAAACATGCGGTCTACGCAGGTGATGGAATTAAACATGCGATCTACGCAATCAAAACATGCGGTCTACGCAGGTAATGGAATTAAACATGCGATCTACGCAATCAAAACATGCGGTCTACGCAGGTAATGGAATTAAACATGCGATCTACGCAATCAAAACATGCGGTCTACGCAGGTAATGGAATTAAACATGCGATCTACGCAATCAAAACATGCAGTCTACGCAGGTAATGGAATTAAACATGCGATCTACGCAATCAAAACATGCGGTCTACGCAGGTAATGGAATTAAACATGCGATCTACGCAATCAAAACATGCGGTCTACGCAGGTAATGGGATTAAACATGCGATCTACGCAATCAAAACATGCGGTCTACGCAAGTAAAGGAATTAAACATGCGATCTACGCAATCAAAACATGCGGTCTACGCAGGTAATGGAATTAAACATGCGATCTACGCAATCAAAACATGCGGTCTACGCAGGTAATGGAATTAAACATGCGATCTACGCAATCAAAACATGCGGTCTACGCAGGTAATGGGATTAAACATGCGATCTACGCAATCAAAACATGCGGTCTACGCAGGTAATGGGATTAAACATGCGATCTACGCAATCAAAACATGCTGTCTACGCAAGTAAAGGAATTAAACATGCGATCTACGCAATCAAAACATGCGGTCTACGCAATCAAAACATGCGGTCTACGCAGGTAATGGGATTAAACATGCGATCTACGCAATCAAAACGTGCGGTCTACGCAAGTAAAGGAATTAAACATGCGATCTACGCAATCAAAACATGCGGTCTACGCAGGTAATGGAATTAAACATGCGATCTACGCAATCAAAACATGCGGTCTACGCAGGTAATGGAATTAAACATGCGATCTACGCAATCAAAACATGCGGTCTACGCAGGTAATGGAATTAAACATGCGATCTACGCAATCAAAACATGCGGTCTACGCAAGTAAAGGAATTAAACATGCGATCTACGCAATCAAAACATGCGGTCTACGCAGGTAATGGAATTAAACATGCGATCTACGCAATCAAAACATGCGGTCTACGCAGGTAATGGAACGTACTATTACACAGCATAATCGAAACAATTTGCGGGGCTCACAAAGCATGAAAAGGATACGGGGCGGGACATTCTTTGCGCGCATCGAGCGTTGCTTGCAGAAGTTGTGGCCTGAGGTCAACTCAAAGGTTCACGTTTCAAAGGTGCGATTTCCCGTAATGTGAGGGCGTCCGACAACGCGGCTGACCCGAACAAAGACACGGAAGGTGCGTTAACCACAAGGGGAGTTTCATCGGTATCAATTCTGATACTTGGCTACCCTGCCATTCTACGTTTTATTTACCTTTTTACTAGTAGTTTAAGCACATTGCACTGCCTCAGGCAGGTTTATTTTCTTTCTCAAAATTCACGCACTTTACAAAACATGTGATGGAAATGAAACGAATCATTTTGTTCAAAAGATGTTGCAATTGTGGATCTTCTGTGCATCGCATCGCAGGGTTTCACACCACAATGTGAACGAAATTGAACCCATTTTGGAAATTTGCCATCGTAATAATCAGGTAGTGAACCGACTTACAACTCGATAAGCAAAACAAGGACATGACACAGCCAAACAAGTGTGAATACAACTCGATAAACAAGTCAAGAGCTCAAAGAGAGCGAAATACAACTCGATAAGCAAATGTTCAAAACTCGACAAGCAGACAGGCGTGGCTCCGCAAGAGTCGATCGCCGGGGAGGGGTTGGAGGTGGTTAAGTTCCCCAATTCTTAGCATAAACGGCTCAGAAAACTAGAAGGAGGTCCACCGGCATAGTGTAGGGACCACCGGCTGCAAGGAGTGGGTACCGGCCGCATATTTGTTTTGTCGGCAAACTGGAATGGCCGGTCGGCATATTTTGATGCCGGTCGGCACTAAACGAGGGGAACCACCAGAATGTTGACACCTGTCTCCCCACTCAACCTTATCTCCTACAAAAGATCTCAGCTTCGTAGTTTTCCTCATTTTCACACTGATTTGCTCCAATGGAAGAGTTTCTTGCTCAAAATCTCACAGCTTGGATTGCTAGCTTGGATGGCTCGGAAAAGGTGAATTTCCGGGGTTTCGGCATAAATGCACTATTCACTCTGGGTCGTACCCCGTTGCATCTCCCGTTTCTTCACGCCGCGGCAAGATTTTGGAATCCGGTGACACATGTCTTTAGCTTTGCCGGGCAAGAGATGTGTCCTACCTTTGAAGATTTCCGAGCTCTAATGGAGTCCGAGCGCGACGAGGAGCTCCTGCCCCAACTAAATTTTGGTCATGCCCAATCCTTAGGGCGCATGTGCGGACTCAGCATGCGCGATGCTCGGTCTCTGATGGGCGACGGGATGTTAGATATTCCGAGTTTGGCCAATCGATTTTCTGATGCTGGTGATCGCAGCAACCATTACTGGCAAGGCTTCCGGCGACATGCGCTCTGCTTGTGCATGCTGTCTCATTTCCTGTTCATTTCGGGCTCTGGAGGGGCTAGTGTCCGGCTGATTGAGGTTGCCCAAGGCTTGAGAGAGGGCAACAGCTGTATTGCCATGGTTCTGGCCGAGACACTAATGGGCTTAGACGCCTTTTACCGTCATGAGACGTCTAGATTGGCGGGGAGTCCACTACTACTACAGGTAATGTTTTCCACCCAATCTCGCATTTCTGTTTTGCTCACATCACTCGGCCCTCGAGCTCAGTCTTTTCTCACAAAACCCCATTCTCACTCTTCTCTCCTCGTACATCTCTCTATTCTTTAATCTCTCATTTTTCGATCCCTCCCCAGGTATGGCTGATGGATAAACTGCAGGTTGTGGACTCCTGCCCCGCATATTCAGCTCGCGGCTACTTCTTCCGGCATCATCTAGTCAATGCCTTGGATGAGGAATGGTGGTTCGCTTGGATGTGACACTTGCCCGCAGACCGTATTGCTTGGCGGTGTCCTTGGTTGAACCTTTCGGCAATGAGTTACAACATGCCTCGACAGACTGGGATTCAACTGGTTGGTCTCACTCATTATGTATTCTATTTCCCATTTCGGATTCGACGCCAATTTGGCCATGATCAGACCTGCCCGCCAGAGGGGATAGAGTATCCTGCTGCATTTCTAACCCGAGGCGCGCAGCTTGCTTGGCAGGCCACTGCGTGGAGGATGAGAGAACTCCTGGCCCCCGCTCCTACTTTCAGTTGCACTTTATCTGACGAGTGCATAGATTGGCTTAATGAAGAAGCACAGATCGGGCCCAGCTTGGCATCAGAGGCTTCGACCAGCTCTGGGAGGGGGCGCAGGAACACCTGACTTGACCATGCCCTAGATTTATTGCTTTATTAGTATTTTCAAGTTTTCTTTCATGAATGTAATAAAAGGCAATTTCAATTGTTTGTAAGAGCAGGAAGACTCTGTTTTGAAATCAATGAAATTGAAAGTTCTGGTACTAAGAATTTTCCACTTTGGTCCGAAAATAGTCGAAGTTGTAAAAAGATTATTTGAACGAAGTCAGCTTATATTAAAACTTTTCAAAGATATTTTCGACATGAATCAGAACTGGACACGCCTGAGATCTGTCGCTTGAGATGCACAACCCCAAATTCCTGCAACTGGAAAGTTGCCCCTAGTCTGAAGAGCCTCGTAGCACCGCATAGCAACGGAAAGTTGCCCCTAGTCTGAGTGGCACTACACTGGAGATTCCAACGAATGCTGATGGACTAAGATGGCTGAGATGATCAAATGGACAAAGTTGATCGGGGAAGTGTTATGGCTGAACTTCAGGATGAAGCTGCCTACGTATCCCAAACATGGGAATCAAGCCTTACGTAGTTCCGGGTTAGGTTCGCTCGAGTATTTTCCCTCTCCTTTTGCGCTCTAACTTTTGCCAAGGCCGCCCTTTGCGGGTTTTCAGCCTTGCGAGCTCAGTTTTTATATTTTCTAATTTTTTTGTGCTCTAACTTTTGCCTAGGTCGCCCTTTCGGGTTTTCGGCCTAGCGAGCCTCTCAAGGGTAGTATTTCTTCAACTTGTCCATATTGACCGGTTGAGAGAATTCTAAGCCATCTAAGTCCATTAGAACCACAGCTCCGCCTGACCAGATGGTTTTGATGATGTAGGGACCAGTCCAATTGGGTCTGAACTTGCCCCTCGGGTCGTGGAGGGGAGCTCGGTTGTCTTTGAGTACCAAATCCCCTTCCTTTAGATTTCTGGACTTAACCTTCTTGTTAAAAGCCCGAGCAATCCTGCGCTGATAACTCTGAACGTGGTACAGTGCTTTCAGTCTCCTTTCATCAAAGAGCATTAGTTCCTCGAACCTGCTTTGCTGCCAATCTGCCTCAGCTATCTGACACTCGGCCAATACCCGTAAAGACGGAACTTCAATTTCAATAGGTAGAACAGCCTCCATTCCATAAACTAACGAATACGGAGTTGCTCCGGTAGAAGTCCTAATCGAAGTTCTGTAGCCCCACAGAGCAAACGGCAACTTATCTGGCCAATCTCGATAGGTCTCTACCATTTTCCGCAGTATATGCTTGATGTTCTTGTTGGCGGCCTCAACTGCTCCATTGGTTTGCGGCCGATACGTAGATGACTTATGAAAAGCCACGTTATACTTTTCCAACAAGTCGACCACTTCTTTCTTAAAGTGGGATCCATTGTCCGAGATGATCTCATTTGGCACCCCGTAGCGACAAATGATGTTGTTTCTGATGAACTTCGCGACGTGCGACGCCTTCAACACTGCGTATGATTGGGCCTCGACCCACTTTGTGAAATAATCTATCGCTACGAGGATATACTCATGTCCGTTCGATCCCTTCGGGGTAACAGCTCCGATTACATCGATCCCCCACACGGAAAACGGCCGCGGGGAAGTCATATTGTACAATTTGGATGGTGGGATGTTCATACGGTTTGCATGGATCTGGCATTTGTGGCATCGCCGAACAAAGCCGATACAATCCTCTTCCATGGTCGACCAATAATAGCCCTGTCTAAGGATTTTTCTGGCCAACATTACTCCATTCATGTGTGCACCGCATTCTCCTCCATGGATGGCCTCCATTAGGCGCTTCGACTCTTCATCTTCTACACAGAGCTTATGCATTCCCAGATGACCTCTTTTGTACAGTGTACCTCCGCAGATGATGAACTGAATAGCCATTCTTCTAATGGCCCTTTTATCCTTGGTGCTTGCCCCTATCGGATACGTCTCCTTTTCCAAGAAGTTCCAAATATCGTAATACCAGGGGTTGCCGTCTTGGGCTTCATCTATGGCGGAAATTGACTCGTATGCTGGCGCAAACTTCTGATCAATGATGACTGGACGCATCCGGACTCCCGACGGGATGTCTATCATGGAAGATAGAGTTGCTAACGAATCTGCAAACCTGTTGTTCTCTCTTACGAGGTGGGTGAAGTTTAGTTTCTCGAACCGAGGAATTAACAAATCCAAGGTTTGGTGGTAAATTATCATCCTTTCCTCTTTGACCTTCCAGTCTCCTTTTGCTTGGGATACAACAAGATTCGAATCCCCAATGACGTCCAACCGTCTTACCCCTAGCTCTAGGGCTGCTTCCAGACCAGCAATACATGCCTCATACTCTGCCTCATTGTTCGAGACTCTGAACTGGAGCTTGAATGCCAAAGGGATACGGGAATCGTCAGGCGCTATCAGCAACACTCCTATCCCATACCCATACTGGTTTGACGCTCCGTCAAAGTACATCGTCCAAGTTTCATCCTCGATATGCAGAATCGCTTCATCTGGGAATAGGTACTCAACCGCTTCATCCCCCTCAACCGGATGGTCGGCAAGGAACTCCGCTACCGCTCTTCCTTTCACTGACTTGCGTGTTACATACTTCAAGTCAAATTCGGAAAGCAATAGCAACCAACGAGCTAGCCTACCTGTAAGTGCTGGTTTCTCGAAAAGATATTTGATGGGATCCAAACGTGAAACCAACATTACAGAGTGAGCTAACAGGTAGTGCCGCAGCTTCCGGGTAGCCCATACCAAGGCCAAGCAAGCCTTCTCGAGCGGAGTGTAGCGGGTCTCGTAATCCAGCATCTTTTTGCTCAGATAGTAGATGGCCCTTTCCACTTTGTCTTCTGACTCCTGTGCGAGCATGCAGCCCATGGTGGTCTCAGTTACCGAAAGATACAATATCAACGGTCTCCCCGGTTCTGGCGGTGACAACACAGGCGGGTTCTGTAGATACTCTTTGATCTGCTCAAAAGCTGCTTGACATCGGCCGTCCCATTGGAATTTCTTTCCTTTCTTCAGGAGACCAAAAAGTGGTTCACAAGTCAAGGTTAATTTAGAGATAAACCGTCTTATGAATTGCACTTTACCTAGAAAGCCTCGCACCTCCTTTTCAGTCCTTGGTGGTGGCATTTCTAAGATGGCCTTGATTTTGGAAGGGTCGACCTCGATGCCCCTTTGCGTTATCAGAAACCCTAGCATCTTTCCTGCTGTAACACCAAAAGTACACTTCTGGGGATTTAGCCGCAGCCGAAATTCTCTGATCCTTTGAAAAAACTTTTGTAAGGCGGTGTAGTGGCCCTCTCTTTCTTTGGACTTGACAATCATGTCGTCCACATACACCTCGACCTCTTTATGGATCATATCATGCAATATCGTAGTTGCTGCCCGCTGATAGGTAGCTCCTGCATTTTTCAGCCCAAATGGCATCACTCGATAACAATATGTACCCCACGGGGTAGTGAATGCAGTCTTCTCCCGGTCCTCGGGCGCCATTACTATCTGATTATAGCCTGAGAAACCATCCATAAACGAAAGCAAGGCATGTCCTGCCGTGAAATCTACCAGTTCATCGATGTGTGGCAAGGGAAAGTCGTCCTTCGGACTGGCCCTGTTCAAATCTCTGAAGTCTACACAGACCCGAATTCTGCCGTCTTTCTTCGGTACCGGAACAATGTTGGCCAACCAAGTCGGATACTCAGACACCAACAAGAAGCCTGCGTCAATCTGCTTGGTGACCTCTTCCTTGATCTTAATGGCCCAATCGGGGCGGATCCTCCTGAGCTTCTGTTTGACAGGTCGGGCCTCGGGATCAAGAGGGATCCGGTGCTGTACAATCTCAGGATCGATTCCAGGCATGTCTTCGTAGGACCACGCGAAAACATCTTTGAAATCTTTTAACAAAGCGACTAAGCGCTCGCGTTCCTCAGAAGACAACGTGGACCCGATCTGGACCAGCCGCGGGTCCTTCTCAGTAGCAACATTCACAGTGGTGATTTCATCCATTAAAGGTTTAACAAATCTTTCCTGCTCTTGATCAATTAACCGTTGCAAAACCGGAGGAATTTCTTCCTCGTCGTTTTCATCAAAATTTTGAAAATCCTGATTTAAGCAATAAATCAAAGGCACAGAAAAATACTCCGAAACCACACCCACGTCGTTCTCATTAAATACTTCCGAGCCGTCGGATTCTTCCGTTACAACAGACTCAAAAGAAAATGAAAAAGACGATCTAGACAGGACTGTGGTATCCGGGTTATCACCCCCGGGAATACCGGACTCAGACTCAGTTGAGCTGGAATCTGATTCCGACGTACAAGATTCGGTAGAATCAGATTCCGGCTCACTACCTGACCCGGTGCTGCTTGATAGAAAGCCTTCTTCATATTGCCAGATGAGAGAAGGTGCGATGGATGCATCCAAAATAGCTGATGGTAGGCCCGCAGCCGCTTCATTCCCAATCACACATACCGAGGAGCTATCCCCCAAGCACCTCTGTTCGATCGGAGGATCTGACAGCAGACATGCCAGCGCTGCCCCCATTTCATTTTCAGCGTCCTCGGACTGCACCTCCTTACTTTGCTCGGCCTCAGCCGATAGATCTGCCTGCCCTTCGGCGATGTCATCCTCAAGTAACTGTAAATCAAAGAAAATTTCAAATCCCGGTACGCGCTTCATCTCCGCATTGAGCCACGGCTCCGGGAAGCCACAGAACGGAAAGTCCTCCCCCTCCCGGACGAAACGTCCGTTCAGGGTCCCCCGAATGGGCTGGTGCATCAAGTCAAAGGGCTTCCCCATCTGTTTCGCCCTGGCCCTTCCGGCCATTTCCTTTCCTTTCCTTACCCAATCCTCTTTGGTGGGTAGGTAGCCCAAACCAAAGGTATGGGGGTTATGTGGCACCTCTGTCGATGCTGCGGCACCTTTCCTACCGCTCTTGCCTAATCCCATCCCGGGGATGTGCTGGAGTTTGTTCATGAGATAAACTGCTTGGGCGCTGACATACACCCCTTCGTTAGCTGCCATGATGTTCTGTACAACCCGAGCCTCGGCCAAGGTAAAACCTGATATGAACTATCTTCTATACCATGCTCAATTTCTAGAACAGGCGTAGACACCTCTGGTGGTGGATGAATTGATGAATTTCCAAAGACAATGGCTACTCCCTTCCCATAGGGGTATTTCACCACTTGATGTAAGGTAGAGGAGACCGCCTTTACCTGATGCAGCCACGGCCGTCCCAAAAGCAAGTTGAACGTTGCAGGAACCTCCAAGACATGGAAATCTATCTCATGCTGTCCGGGCCCAACCTTTGTTTGAATCTTAACTGTCCCCATTACCTCCCGGCTTATGTTATCATATGCCCGAATTACCTGGGCCGTTGGTATAAAATCCGCGACTTTCAAACCAATCGCATAAGCTGTCCTTGCCGGGCAGACAATGATGGCGGATCCCGTGTCGACAAGTACCACAGGTATCCATTTATCTCTGCACTCGACAGAGATGTAGAGCGGCTTGTTATGGTTCGCACCCTCGGGTGGCAGCTCTTTGTCAGAAAAATTCAATGCTGGGGAATTCCCTCCTGAAAAGACTAATCCCACCAGCTGCTCGGGCGTGGTGTCTATGGACAGCTTGGCCTTGTCCATGGCTGTAAGGACAGCTTGTCTATGTACTCGAGAAGCCATAAGCAGTCCCCAGATGGAGATGTCTGCTTGTATCTTTTCCAATTGTCTCAATACGGCCTCATCTTCGAGTTGCTTCTCCTTTTGTTTCTCTGCTTCATTATCTTTCCCAGACGCCTCTGGTTGATCTAGGTGTGGAGGCTTGAAATACCGTCCACTCCTAGTCATGTGATCGACTTCGCCGATATACCAGGTATCATTTGGTTGGTTACCTTTCCAATCCTCGTCCGTGTGGGCAAGACATAGATCGTCGTCTTCCCACCACATACCATCTGCGACTGACAAGCATCTGTCTGGTTCTGGCACAACTGTTTCGATACTCACAGTACCTTTTATCCCTATGTTCACAGCATCCTCCATTTCTGTACTTGCGGCGGTTTCGACCCCTATGTGGCCTTTTGCTTTTCTAATCCTCTCAGAATCCTCGAATCTTTCTTGTTCTGACTTTGTCAATGCAGTAGATTGCTCACTGATCCCTGTACTTAAAATGCTCCATTCCCGAGCGAAACTCTCGACGCCGGCGCTCTCCGGCGGTGCATTCTGCTCTTCGACACTCCCGGCCGTTGTTGAGATTCCTGCCCCTGCCGGGCCTTGTTCTGATTGGAACTCCCCTATTACATCCGGCTGATCGTCTAACCACCCCGTGGCCTCTGCTGATTCTTCATTATCATACCAGTTGATGGCTGAGTCTTGGTCATCATGAAATTGGGACTTGACAACATCCTTTTCCACGGCTGTCAAATCATCCATTTCCTGTCCTGAATTGTCCCCTCGGATTACACACAGCTCTCCCCCGACTGGAAATTCGACATTTGGTCTATTCTGGCTCACGGGTGAAATGTAGTCATTCGGATTGTAAGCGTTCCCAACATCATTCTCAGGCTCCACGGACCCTGGTTTGACAACCCCTTTCCTGTTCTCGATGGTCACCACCACTGGCTTGGGTTGGGTTATGGAGATGTCCGTCATGCACAAATCGGTGCAATCGGGGAGGAAAACTTTAGGTTTAGGTAGGTAGGAGGGTGTGATGTAGATACTGGGATCGTAGGATGCGACCCCAGTGTGGATGAAGTTGACTCTTTTGGGTGGTGGAACTTGGTTATGTGCGGGGAGAGGATTTGTGGTAACATTAGGTTTCTCAGGGGGAAGAATCACCCCATTATCAATGAGATCTTGAATCTCATGACGTAAACGAAAGCATAGGTCAGTGTCATGACCATGCTGCTGATGGAACGCACAATATTTGGCTGGGTTGTGGGTGGCGGGTAGTCTTTCTGGCAAGGGCCGCGGCTCTAGGGGCTTCAGATGCCCTTTCCTGATCAAAACCCCCAGAGCTTTGGATAGGGGCATATAAAGTGGAGCAAAGGTTCTGGTGTTTCTGGGAGGGTATTTGGCTGTTTGCGAATTGCTTCCGGACGCGCCGGAGAATGGTGTGGCTGCTGTATTTCTCGGGGAAGGGTTAGTGGTGACCATACTTACTTCGGAGGTCCTGGCAGTCGTAGCGCCACTCGGGCCTGTATTAGTACTACGATTGAAATTTCTGCGGGGTTGGTCCCGATCATTATCAATCCAACCTTGTCTCAAGGCATCCTCGATTTGCACTCCCATTTCATGTAAATCAGCAAAGGTAGGAAAGGGGACTACAATCATCTTTTGCATTAGCTTCGGCTGAAGATTGCGCACAATCATCCAAATCTGGTCTTTGTCTGTGGGTCTCAAGGTCATCATTAAAGCTTTAGCCCGCCATCTAGTTACAAACTCTGAGAAGCTTTCCTTGGGTTCTTGCCTCGTTGTCTCGAGATCCCGGGTCGTGATCTCGATTTGTGTGTTATACGAGTACTGCAGGATAAAGGCCTCAGCCATCTCGTCCCAGTTTCTCTTGACGTCGTCCCCCAACTTGGCATACCATGCGGACGCCACACCTGACAAGGTCCGGCCGAATAAAGATAGTTTCTGCAATCTGGTGAGGCCCATTGGCCTTAGGACGTCTGAAAACAGTCGCAGGTGTACCATGGGATCCTCAGACCCGTCAAAACGATCAATTTGGGGCATCTTAAATCGATCTGGCAGCGTCACGGCTGTGTCGATGTACCCATCTCCAATGTCCGGAATGGACTTCGCACCTTGAGATTTCTTGAACAGCTTTTCAAGCTTGTGCATTTTTAATGTCATGGGGTCTATCTCAGACTCAAAGGGAGAATCCGATACGTTAATGGGAGTGGTTGCCTTGGATTGTTGAGGCGGAATCGGAGGTGGAGCCGGCCCCGTTGGGATGTCTGTATCTTCTTGGACATTCCGGGCGTTTGGTGTTTCTTCGGGTATTGGAACCCTTAATGGAGGAGGGATTTGCTGCGAAGGTGATGCCCCGGTTTGCGGTTGCAACCTCCCAATTAAATCCGCTTGCTCACTCATCACTGTAGCCTGTTGCCTGGCAAATTCTGCCTGTCGGGCAGCATCTTGCTGCATCATTTTCATGCTTTCCTGAAGTTGGCGCACCATCTCCTCTAAGCTAGCCATATTGTTCTGCTCTGGTTGAATTGCTGGTATACGTTCCCTTTCTGTGGGTGAAACGGGATCCTGATCCCTACTGTACACAGGTGGGGTAGACGAAGCCCTTTGTACCGATTGCTGAACCGATATCCTCTGCCTAGTTGCTTTCCGTTTAGTAACCGGGGGTAGAGAATGGTACACTGGTTGTCCTTCTATCAGATCCTCAGATCGATGGAGCCGGCGACCTCTGATCCAGAGTGCTTGGGGAATGTCTACTGGGTTAGACGCAATGATGCTAAACTACCTAGCAAAAGATAAATAAAGCAATAAATAAACCAACAACCGGACAGCACAACAGCATAAAATAAACAAATAATATACAGTTGGATTTTCAAAACGCATAGTCGATAAGCCGAGCACACGGTTCCCTGATACCGACCACTGTTCTCAAAATCTCTATTCCCAATACTGAACCCTGATACCCTCAGATAACTGATTCTCTTAAAGCGGATACTGATGTCCTCAGGCCAGATGCCCAGACTTACAAACTGGTGTGTTCATTTCCCTGCAGAAATACATTCTAACAGCACATAGCAAGTAAAGGGAGCCAAAACACCCCTATGTTGGGGTAGGGTTTCCCTGTCCTATTTTGTCAGGAGCTAGGGTTTTACTACGCACACAGCGGTTTCAAACAACCTAACATCGGGTAAGCAACCTGTCCTAGTTTGGAATGGTCACTACGGATTCCGAATATGCACTAGGTCGAATGGTCAAAAAGGGTGCCCCGGTAAAACCGGGGTTTGTGTTCCCATACTGTCAGAGCCCATAGCCGGTCAGCCTTATGGACATGTCTTGACAAGACAAGCCTCCGGCAAACCGTTCAGGAATGGCAGATGGCAAACACTGTGTTCCTAGGCGCACCAATGCACATGCAATGCAAAGAAACACATAAATGAGATCAAAACAGGATATCACGAGTTCAAGTCAAGCTCTCTAAAATCCCCAGCAGAGTCGCCAGAAACTGTAGACGCGCCCGTGGGCCTCATGCTACAGTTCGGACTCGATTTGTGTCACGGTTCTTAATCTGAACCAAAGAGTCCAAATCTGGCAAATCGTTTTGAGAAACAGATTTTTGAAAAAGTAGTGCCAAACATGGACTGCTTTGCCAGATACAGAGTCGCCACCTAAATATTTTAAAATGGGGGAATTTAGGAAACCCTGACTCGGTGCCGAAGGCCGCATGTCCGTCATCACCGGAGTTGTCTCGGCTCGGGAGCTTGGGTACGATCGGGGAAGGTCAGCTATGAGCACCCCCTTTCGCCCGGTCCGAAGACCGGCCTCTACTAACCGTGATATCCGTTTTTGAAAACTTTATGTGTTCTTATTCCAATTGTTAGCCTAGAATCACTATGTTATGCGCACAGCAAACAAGTATAGACCAAATCGCCCAAATTGGAACAAAACATTTCATGTTTTGTTTTGAAAATGGTTTGCTACTCGCAAGTAGGCTAAAATGCGGATTTTGCCACCCTCAAGTGGGCTTTTAGAAAAGATGATTTTGCCACTATCTAGTGGGCTTAAAACTCACAGTTTTAATGCATTATTCCAATTTAGGTAATTCAATCTCCATCCACAGGCATTCAAGCAGTTATATCACATAAGCAGCTAGCCTCATGGTAATCATACTGTCATGGCAACACTCACACGCATGCGATATGCTAAAGCATAAAAGACTTACATTGTACTCCGCGCCAAAACAGTAAACTAGTTAGCAAACATGCATGTCCTAGTTCATGTTATTTTGCCTAATGCAACACATACAAGGTGCGATTTTAGTTAGGCTCGGTCAACCTAGATATGGCATACGATATGCAACCAACTAATTCATGTATTCAATTTTGGAATTTGAAAATACGAATGCGTTTAGCATGATGTACCGAGCCCGGTGCATGTTAACAGATGCATGAATGCACGCATGCATATCATAAGGTATGCTAATTTCAAAATGCCCTAATCTACCATCATAAGCTGGTAAATAAAAGGGAAGAAAGAAATGGGGATTGGAAGACATACACACACTCACTCACAC
Organism: Camellia sinensis; assembly: GCF_055761805.1. NCBI lineage: Eukaryota > Viridiplantae > Streptophyta > Magnoliopsida > Ericales > Theaceae > Camellia > Camellia sinensis. The sequence continues at coordinate 142,952,107 of NC_138962.1, forward strand.
TTATTACATGTTTACCCTCACTCAGAGGGCTCGAATGAATATTACAGTCCCAAAATAATGAACAAATAAAATTATTACAAAAATTCCTAATTAATTAAAAAGAGGAAGCAAAAGAATAAAGAGGGTGGCCACAGCCTCTGCCTCGGGGCGCGCAGATGATGCATGCTCGAATTCGTCCTGCCCGGAAAACCCGTGCTACACTCTTGTCGCCTCTGTTTGTACTGCCTTGCCTTCCTGAAAGTTGCCAAAGTACTGGAGCAAACTCCTTGCATCCTGCAGAGCACCACCGGCCGGACAGAATTACCACCGGCACTTCACAATTCCCGTCGGCACTTTACCAGATTCATCGGCACTCCAGATAGTGCCGGTCGGCACTAAATTCTGCCGGTCGGCAGAAACTTCCTGCAACAGACAATCTGACAGCAAACAGAGGACAGGCAGTGCATAGTATGGAGTTTTTGGGCACATGTAAGCATGGTCCTACTTCTTATCATATTTCGAACTCAAAGAAGCATGACTTTCGATCCTTGAATCATCAATGGTACGTGATGAGTCAAAGGGTCGAATTTGCCATTTGATATGAAAATGCATGCAACAAACAACATGAAAAACCGAGGCCTTATCAAGTTAGAGTCAAAGGTCCCGATGATCGGGAATCAAGGCGCATTGCATCACTTAGAGTATGAATGGTCCTTGATTCCCGAACTTAGTTTGACACCCCAAACCAAGTAAATGCAATGTATGTAATGCTCCAACAAGGCTCAAACACATCATGCCACCAAGATATAAAGCACAACAAACATTATGCAACCAACATGACAAATGTACAATACCAAGCATACAAGGTACAAAAATGGTGCAAACATAGACCAAATTGACTATGGGATCGATGTGCTACACAAAGCTTAATGGAACAACTATCCAACAAACATGGAGCAAGCATGCAAGAGGGCTTAAAAATGGCAAAGGGACAGACCCTTACCCTCCTCAAAACAGTGACCAAAAGTGCTTAAAATGATAGGCAATCAACTCATGTTAACAAGCAAATTCATGGTCCCAAAGTCAAGACACAAAAGGAGACAACTTACCTTCAATGACATGACCACTCATGGCATGATCAAGACAAGTAAAAACAGAATCTATGCATGCAAAATAGGACCCCAAAAGCTCCTAATATGGCAACTAAGATATCCCCCATGAAGCAAATACACTAAGGCTCATTCTTAGGCATAAGAGGACACATCTTCAAGGCATGAAAGAGGCCATGCATGCACACATACAAGCATGGTTTTTGGACTAAAATATGACCCTAGATGATGCCAAATCAAGAGGGTAATCACAACCATGCATGCTAGAGGCCAAAATGCTCAAGGCTTCCAAGCCAAAATACAAAGCAACTCTAACAAGCATGCCAAACATGACCAAGTTGATAACCAACAGATGTTAAGCATGGAAAAACAATGCTAAATGCTTCATAGAACCAAGCCAACACACACGAGAATCATGGCCTAATCATGAAATACAATTCCAAGCAAAATAGAGCAATACAAAGCAAGTATTACAAGCATGCAAGGAGGCACAAGTTTGACCAAAAACAGAGATTAAATATGACCTAAGATGCCTAAAAAAGTGCTGGAATGAAACCAAGAAACATCAAGCACACATGCTACCCTCTTGAGCTCAAAAAGCAAGGAAACAAAACCATAAAGGGAGAGGGGTGTCCCTCCCCTATGCAAGACTTCAAACCAACTTTTTTGACACTAAAATACACTGATTTTTAGTGATCAAAAGATCAAAATGCTGAGATGAACGAAACCTTATCAAAAAGGCACCAAAATAGGCCAAACAAGGCCTAAGAGGGTGAGTTTACAATCTAACCACAAAGTGACCTTAATGAAAGTGTTAGAGCAGGAAAATATGAGTCTTTTTTATGTTATACACAAGAGCCAAAACAATAAACAAAATAGGTATAAAACCAAAGCAAGTTTGGGGAATAAAAGGGAAGATGCTCACCCTTGAAGAACCCTTGAAGAACAAATGGCCTAACCTCCTTCTTTGGATCAAAACCAGTCCAAAACTCAAGAAACAACTCCCCCAAGTCCCTCAATCTCGGACTAAGGTGTAATGGTGTGTGTAATGGTGCAAAAGTAAGGTAAAACACACCTTTTGGGCCAAGAAACACACACAAGAAGGGAGAGGGAGAGAGGTATAGATATAATATGTATCTATATCTTCAAAGGCTGGTTTTTGCTTCTGTTTTTCTAACCTAGAACCAAGAGGAAAGCCTCCCTCTTATAAGGATCCCTCTTGCAAAGCTTATTCAACAAGCTTGGCTAGAGGGAAATCCCTCCATACACGTGTATGGAGGGGAAAGGAGTTGGTGCCAGCTATCACAGCTGGCACAAAATATCTCCAAAAAGTGGAGGAACAGTGGTAGGCTGCCCAAAAAAGCTATTCCGGCAAAAAACAGTGCCGACCGGCAACATATTATGCCGACCGGCAATACAGTGTGCCGACCGGCAAACAAAATTGCCGATGGAAGAAAAAGACCAGCCGGTGGCCTCCAGCCACTGCCGGTGGTGTATGGGGATGTCTCACAAGGCATTCCCTGCCCCTCTAAGGCAAAACAAAAGTGTTTGGTGCAAAACCAGACACTAAACAGCCGAGTTCGGGGATCCTGAGGCAAGGCGCGCGAGCCGAGACCTCCGGGAACTCCAAACGAACACAATCATGGATGATCACCGAGTGTTCAAACGGTGACGTCCAAGTCTTGAGGACGGTCAAAAATGGGGTGTCTACAGATGGAATCATTATGTCTATTATTTGGGGGCGTTACATTTCTCTCAGTTTTTTTTTTATATTCATATATATGTTGTAGATATTTGTCGAAAAGTAATATTATAATGGAGTGTACTTTTATATATATAAAGTAATGGATTTGAGGCAAATGTGTAAATTAATAAACTGTGAGTGCATGGGCTAAATTTATGAATTAGAATACCTATTTCAAGTATAGAATTAATTAAAATAGTGATAGAATAAATAATTCAGTTTGCATTACTTCACTTTCAAGTAAAATGTGAATAATCGAACGAAAATGATGAAAATAAAAAACTAGGGTTTAGGGTGATTAATCTATAATTAGAAAGTTAAATAATTAATATTAAATTTTTATAAATGATTACTAAGCTACCAAGATCAATTAGGGTTTGTACAGGTTTGTCCGTGATGCATTCTTGGTTCTAAGGTTATATTTGTGAATAAACGAGGAATTAAGAGTTTTATTATAATAATTCAAAATTCAAGACTTTAATAGGGTTTATAAAAGTTAAGGGCTTCATAAAGGACATGTACTGAGATTTTCATTAATATGCAAATAGAATTACTCTTTGTAAAAATTCTTAGGCACCCTACCTAATACCAAAAATAATCTCATATTCTCAGACCCACAACTTTGTCCCCACCCCTAGGTCCAATCAGTCCTCTTCACCCTTTCTTAATGACTAACCTCTCCTATCACCCCCAATCCCTCCCCACCTTCCGATGCAACCTCCAGCCACCCGCAAGCTACTCTTCACTACGTCACGGTTCCTCTCCTACCCTTCAATGCTTTTACATCTATAATACACTTTAACCAAAGAGTGTGAAAGAGATCAATTGAAAGAAAGAGAGAGATCGACTATGGGTGAGAGAAATTGATTGTGAGGAATGGAAAGGTAGAATTAGGGTTGCAATGATGGTGGTTTGTGGTGGTGGCGTGGGGATGGAGTTCTACAAGGTTAGGGGTTACGAGTGATGAGGGTTTGCAAAGGGAGAGAGAGAGAGAGAGAGAGAGAGAGAGAGGGGGTGATACGGTTTGTGGAGATGGAGGGTTGAAGGTAGACAGATAGTAGAGAAGGGCTGAGGATGGTAGCCAAAGTTAGAGAGGGGTTAGAAGACAACAATTGGTAACAAGAATTAATAGGGAATGGTGGCTGCAGTAAGTGGTGGTGGGTCATAGTTGGATAGAAGTAGGTTTAAGATTAGGGTTTGGAAGGTAAGAGATGGGAGCAAAATTAAAATTTTATGAATGAAAAATTTGTTATTTTCTTTTATTATTTTTGGATAAGTGAGGTCCAAAGATCAAATTGAGTTGCAATTTGCAAACACACTTAAATTTAATAATAATAATAATAATAATAATAATAATAATAATAATAATAAAGTGGAAGAAGTTACCTCTAGGGATGTAATAATGACCCAACCCAAGCAGGCCTTGCGGGCTCCCGCTTTTTTAGCGGGCTGGGCCGGCCCATGGGCCAAAAAGTGGGGCCAAGGCCCAAGCTCACGCCCACTCAGAATAGGGCCTAGGGCCTGTGCTCAGGCCGCAAACCACGAGCCGGTCCAAGGCGGGCCTTTTCTTTTTTTTTTTTTGAAAAATGAACGATAAATAATTATCTATGTAGATTATTTATTATGGATAAAAAAAAATTATACTATAGTATTTTAGTTAAGATTAAAGAGATTTTTGTTTGGTTATGTTTCATGGTGGTATTTAAATTTAATTATGTATGAGTCATATTTTTTTAATTATGAACTTATAATTAAAAGAGTATGTAGTTATGTAATTTTTTTTCTTTTTAAATGAATAATTTTATATATATAAAAACGAAACTTTCAATATTACAATATTAAATTGATTATATAACATTTATTGAATGAATAATTTTTATTTAAAAATGAAATAAAATATTACAAAATTTATATCATTAAACAAAATAGGTATACATTATTAATGATGATAGAGCAATTGCATCACTATAGGTCAAGTACATCCCAACTAGGTTGGCACCTACTAGCCTACCAATCATTTGCATTATATTCCACCTCAATAATCTAATACAAAAAAAATAAAAAATAAAAAAATGAAATGAAATAGTGTAAAACAAATTGTTGATCAATCATCGGAGGAGATAGACATTTCAGTCACGTTGCCAGAGGATATGTCATCCAAATCTTTTTGAATTCGCTCATTTTCAATATAATTTGTCTTCTTTTAAGCGCATGCATATGATCTTTGGACATCATCAGTGTCTCAATCATTTAGGGTGAAAACCTGCTGTGGTAATCGCTCAGCACCCGTCTACTTGCACTAAAAGTTGTTTCCGAAGCAACTATAGAAATAGGAACAGTTACTATATCACGGGCCATCTGTGAAACCACAGGCCACATAGTTTCATTTTGTTTCCACCATTTTAAAATGTCAAAATAATCGAAATTATCCACTGACGGGCTTTCCAAATAACGTTGTATTTCAGAACTACTTAAGCTTGTATGTTGAGATATTCTTCTACTTTTTATTGCTGAAAAAAAATTTAATCTCCAGACTCAAGATGAGACTGCTAGTGTAGTATGTACAGGTGCATTTACAGATGCGGCTGCCATGTATTCAAATAATTCGTTGCATGTTAGCATAATAGGGGAAAAATGTGTTTGATCAACGAAAATACGTTCTAAAAATTCTTGTAAACTAATTTCTTTACAACTAGATTGATTATTATCGCTAAACCTAAAAGATCAGGCAAAGGATCAAAATATTTATCAAATTTTGCTTTCATTAAAGGAATAAGGGTTACATAATATTCATTACCCATATATTTCGAAAATTTTAATTATTTCTGCTAGCATATGTAAAACAAATAGTGAAGTATGAATATATCTATAAAATAAAGGAAGAGGGTTTTTGAATTTATCCTAGAGACAATTGTCTTACTAGGACATTTTACCGATCGTGATTCATTTCTGCTTGAAGATGGACAATAGAGATGAAAACCTTCTCACTCACTCTACCTGAACTTCCCGCCCAAGAGCCACAAACTTTGCAACCACCCATCCTCATCTGTCACACCTCACTTTTCCAAATTTCAAATTTCAAAACACACCCATCCACTCCCTACATAAGAGAAACCCACGCTCATCAAACTCTCTCATCTTTCATCTCTGCCTAAATCCTCCCTCTTTCTCATTTCAGAGAAATCCTCCCTCTTTCATATGCTCTTCTCTCTCTCCCTCTCCTCTCACAACAACACCACCATTCACCGACTACCGACCACCTCTCCTCGCCTCTTGCTGTCATCGCTCCTCTTGACCACTGACCACCGACTCTCTTCTCTCGCCCTCCTGTTTCGCCTCTCTCCTCTTGCGACGACATCGCAACCATTTAGAGGTAAACTACAGCTTTCAAATTTGCAATCCATGACATTTTTGTGGGTTTCTCTCCTCTTGGATTTGGGTTACAATATTTTTGGTTCTTGCTTGAGTTTGGTGATGAATTTGGTATTTTTGGGTTTTAGAATTTTAGTGTTTCTTTTTCAATTATTTTTCATATGGATTATAGTACTGGATGTGTTTGAAATGTTAAATGTTTGAAATTATTGATGGGTTTTGTCTGCTAGAGAATTAAGGAAATTTTATATCACCCTCATACATATGTATGTACGTACGTACATACATTCATCTATACATACAAATATATGAATATGGTGGAGAATTGGAGAGAGAGAGAGAGAGAGAGAGAGAGAGAGAGAGAGAACCATAGAGGTTTTATATTTAAAGTGGGTTGGTTTGTATGGTAAGAGCAGTTGAGCGTATTTGAAGTTTCATAAACTTTTGATTAATCAAAGTAGAGTACTCCTTGATAATCAAATAGTGTTTGGGCCAATATTTAGGATTGTGGTTTTGGTGAAGTGTTTGACTTAGTTGTTATTGCTATTGATTTCTACATCTTTGGTAAGGTGGGTTTTGTTATTGACTTGAGTTTTGTTTACTAGATAGTTTTATAGTACTAGATGGGTTTTCTTATTGCTATTGCTATTAACATGAGTTTGGTGAAGATTTTGTTTGCTATTGATTTCTACATCTTAGAAATTCTGTCGATTTCTATTTCTACATCTGGGATAGACAGGATTGAAAATTTTACATCACCCTCATACATATGTACATACGATTACCTCCCCTCTCTCTCAAGCCAATATCTGTAGAAAGGAATCTCTATCTCTATCCAACAACAATGAAGGTATATTAACTCTGTTTATAATTCTTAGTTTAAAAAAAAAGACCCATGCCTATGCCCATTATATTTAATTTAATTTTTCAAGAAAAGGGTTTTCCCCCATATTTATCCGAACAATTGTGCTCTAAGTTGTGGTCAATTGTTTATTTTTTTTCCTAACAGTTTATTTTCTGGTATTTATTTGTTTGCTATCATTTGAATAACTATGTATTTACTTGATGTGAATTTGCTTTCATCATCAGTTGATAAAGAAAAGCTCCCAAGGAAGATTTTGAATCTCAATCCTACTACCTAGGAGTCTCAGAAGTACCTCTCTTCTCTCATTTTGGAATTCCCTGTTTCTTTGGTTTTTTTTTTCCCCTGGTTTATTTTTGCTCACATACACCAACAAAAAAACAAACTTTTGATAAACTTTTTTGATGTAAATTTCATGCTATTTATTGATTGTTTTGCTCATTATTTTTTTTTAATTTTTTTAAAGCTCATCATAAAGGAGTAACATCCATAAAGTAAGCACACTGTATCGTATGTTTCATTATCTTTATCTACCATATGTTATTTAATACTTTGTTTTTTCTTTTTCTTCTTTTTTTTTTTCTTACATTGTATAATGAGTAATCTAACCATAAAGGGGTGGAGGGATTCTGTTTCTCCCCTGTTTATGCTTCCATTCACATAGCTATGTTTACTGGGTCCATGAGAATATCTTTGTTAAAATTTTGTTAGATAGTGGATAATGACATATGTAGGGTTATTATTTTGGTTACTAATTCTTTGTTATTTGGTTATTGTTCGGTTAAGGGATTTTACTAATTCCTTTTTTGTTTTTTACCTCAAGATTGGTGTTGATGGTACTTGAGGTCTATAACTAGATGGTATTGATGGTACTTGAAGTTTTTAACTAGAGCTATTGTGTCCATTGATGGCATTGATTGCTTTTTAGGTATTATAAGTGCTTTTTAGGTATTATAATGATCAACAGCATTCAATTGAGTAGGTCATAATTTATGAAAACAGTAAATAGCATGCCAAAATACTCTCAAATAAAAATCCTTTCTATAGTACATGTTTCATTAGTTTCAAATTAGGAAGATGCTATGTAATAAAAAAAATGCATATGGTATGCATTTCATAGTGCTAAGTTGGCCATAAACGTTCGAATTACCTTTGCTCAAATAAATGTAAGCAATTTGGTTTTGGTTTGGTTTATCTATTCCATTTTGGTTTGATTGGCCATAAATGTTTATACATATGAAGTGTTGTTGGCATGGATAATAAATAGTTAATTATGATTTTAGATTTATTTTTTAATTTTTATATTTTTTCCAGGTGTGATTTTGTAATTTTAGATTATGATTTGGTTTATATATATTTTTTATTTTTGTAATATTTTTTTTAGGTGTGATTTTATTTCAGGTGGTATGGGCATTCAAGTTTATTTTAATGAACTAATTATTGGCAGAGCTTTGTTAGGAAAAGAAATTATGTTTCTGTGTTACTTTTGTTAGATTGATTTTTTTTTTCCTGTCATTTTGTTTGCTCTTTCTCTCTCATTTCACATAGTGCAGCTATTTGTTCTGGATAGTAAGTTTCATTTGTAGGTAGGATAGAGTTGTAGATGCTAATGTTAAAACCTGTTCTTGGTTCTCTTACTATGCAAATTGATCATTGAGAAGCAGCATATTATTGTCCTAACTTCAAAGCGAAGTTTTTTTTTTTTTTTTTTTTGCATCATGCAACTAAAGTGCTTACTTTGTTGCAAATTATAGGTGGGTCGGAACGGGAAAAGACTAAAGTAGCAAATGTTTGGTGATATGGACTATGTGATATAGTCTTTCTTTGTCAATTGTTAATTTTCAACTATTCTTTTGTTTCTACTGAATTTCGTTCTTCTTTACTTGCATTTATATGAGTAAAAAAAAAAAGAATTGTGTCATCACCATTTTCAGGTTTTCTTGATGAACTTGTAGCAACTTCATAGTGTCCATCACATCACCTCCACCACTACTAATCATGGACACCACCATTTTTGTCTGAGTAAGTTGCCTTTGTTTATGCACCCCTCTCTCTCTCTCTCTCTCTCTAAAAGGTGCTACATTTGCAGGGGGTGGTGGACATGTTGGGCTTGATTGCTGCAAGTTTCTTAATTCCACAAGTTATTTCAAATGATTAAAGCATGTATAATTTACATAAAGCATTTGGATTTGTTTCTTGATACTTCTATGGTTTGTTTTTGGTAATTTTCCATTTTAATTATGTTCACACTATTTTGGAGCTTAATAAGTTGTTTTCTTCAAATGCATTCTTAGATGTTTAGGAAATTAAGACTACACATGTACACATACACATGTTGTCAAAGTTTATGCAATATTTGTTGTCTAAATATCTCAAAATAGAATGACTATGAGGATCAATAGATGTATTCCATTCCATTGCATGATTTTCTGTGAGTTGGAGAGGCATTTGAGTGTGGCAATATGAAAAAAGAAGAGAGAATGTGATCGTGCTATTCTTATATACAAGATATATTACCTTTCCTGGAAAAAAGTGTCATTGTCCACATGAAGTCACTCTAATATTTTGGGCACCAAAAAAAGCCATCACACATGAGAAATGTGTTTGGGGCTTCAAGAATACATTTTTTGCATTTGTATGCAAGTGGCTTCTTAGTTTGTCATGGTGGCCGACCACAATCACTCTTCAAAATAGGCAATGGCTTATTATTATTATTATTATTGTTGTTGTTGTTGTTGTTGTTGTTGTTGTTGTTGTTGTTGTTGTTGTTTATTAAACTTAGGCCTCGTTTGGGATGCTACCTTTTTACCCAATTAGCCAAAAAGTTAATAAATTAGCCAATTAGCCAATTAGTCATACCAAAAAGTCAACAATTACGGCTTCTCTCTACTTTTTGCACAGCTTTTCGTAATTAGTCAAAAAATCATCCCAAACATACAAGTTTTTTTTACCTACCTTTTTAGCCAATTAGCCAAAAGGTTACTAAATTAGCCTGTTCCCAAACAAGGCCGTATTTGAAATTGATTATTTTATTGTGTACAATTTTATTTATGCAATCGATCCCATTTGATGGGATTTAAGACTTGGTTTGGTTTAGTTTGGTTTACTCATCTAAATTTGATTGTTTTATTTTTAGTTTAATAGTGATTACTAAAAATTTATGTTTGTTTCATCCGAGATGGTCCTAGAACAATTTGTGATCAATGTAACTTTTTATTTGAATTCTTTATTGTATTTTCACAGGTTATCTTGAACCAACCAAAAGTTTCATGTAGTGGTCTTTCTATGGTTTTTTGATGTACTATTTAGGGCTATATTTGTTTGGGTATGTTACATAATTTCTCTTAAAAGTTTTACGAAAAGTCATCTAGCCTTTGTTGGTTGATTGGTTGATCCTAAACTTTTTTGGTTGTTTGATCACAACTTTGAGACACTTTTCATAAAACATTTTTCTGGTCGTTAACATTTTTGCAACACATAGATTGTAATATAAGAATTTTATTAGATAGTGCCTTCAGGCACGGGCAATCTCTAGTATATATATATAAGAAAATAATTTTGTTAAAATATCAAAAACTTTTAAAAATTTTTTTATAAAGGGCTACTTGACACCAATTAAGTTCTAAGGAAGTCAGTACTCCTATTGATGTTGTAAAAAATAAATCTATTTCTCTTCTTTGTTTACAAGCTCTTTATTTTTTTGTTTACAAGCTCTTTATAACATATTATACGTTGAATTCCACCTACTATCTATATCTAAAATTAATTTTTTAAATGACATACTTTCTCGTTGACAAATTTTTCTATATTCCGCAATTCGATTAGCAGAAGACATAATAGTAACAACTGCATTTTTTATTACAAGTACAGAAGTCTCGTACACATACATAGATTCTTTAACAATCAAGTTTAAAATATAGACACAATAATGAACATGAAATAAATCACCATCAAGAAGTAATTGTGAAAGTAATTTTAAATGGGTTACAGTTTGATTATAATATGCTGCATTATCTAAACTAATTGTAAATATTTTATTTTGTAAAACCCATTCATATAATACATTTCTTATTTTCACACCAAGCGAATGACCAGTGTATGGAAGTTCAACTAATTTAAATGAAATAATTTTTTTATTTAATTTTCAATCATTATCAATAAAATGTGCAGTGATACATTGATATTTTAAGCTATTATTTGACCACATATCAGATGTTAAACAAACTCTTCCATTCAGTTTTTTAAAGATATCAAATAATTCACTTTTAACATCCTTAAATTTCTTTTAAATCCTATTTCTAGTAGTATTTCTTGAAAAACTTTGATATTGCGGTGCAAAACTTTCGTGAATCATTTCGGTAAAATCAAGACATTCACTAGTAGTAAAAGGTTATTCTTTCTTAATAATATAATCAACTACAAAATTTTGTGCATATATAGGATCATATGAAAATGTTTGCAAATTACCAGTTGATGAAATCCCTAATTGCATTTGACTTCTAATATCAAGTTGTTAACTTTGTAAATGCTTGTTAGCATGCATTTTTCGATGACTTGTACCCCCTACAGATGCAGCACTAAATAAATGTGCACAATATTTATGTAGCACTTGAGCCCTTTAAGGCTTTTGGTAAATGTATTTCAACCCTTTATTTTATTTTGGAAATCTTTGGTGTTGTTGTAACTTAGTTTTGGAGGTGTACAAATTGATTTAAACTTGTTAGGATTGCTCGTTCACGCTCGTTCGCGTTGAAAAGTTGTTTGGAAACTTGAAAATCATGTTCTGGGGTCGACATTGGTCTTGGTGGTGTCGACACCTTCTCTTTTGTTTGCCACAAGGGTTTACACCAAAGCTGGGAAGGGTCGACCCTTGTTCTGAATTTGTTCACTGCATTTTGGTGTCGACACCGGTTTTGGTGGTGTCGACACCTTCTCTTTTTATTGGCTACAAGGGTCAACACTAATCTGAGGAAGGGTCAACCCTTGTTCTGAAATTACCCACTGCATTTTGGTGTCGACACCAGCTTAGGAAAGGGTCGACACCTGTGTTGTGAAGGGTTGACACCTGCGACTTTTTCCCAGATTTTTCTCACAGTTTGGACCTACTTTTGGGGGATATTTTGACTAGATATTTTGAGTTGACTTTGGGGCTATTTTTGACCTAGTACTATATAAAGGCCCTCACTTGACCTTTTCTCTCACTTTTTCTTCCCTTTCCTCCCTCTAAACTGTGAAACACCTTCTCTCTCTCTCAAAAGGCACTTTTCACTCATAGATTCTTAGATCTACTTGCTTGACGACCTCTACTCACCTTGCTCCTTTGAGATGAAGTGTAGAGCTTGTCGAGGGCTTCATTTTGATCGGAGCAAAGTTTGGTTTCTCCTCCGTCGACTTTTGGGTTTTTCTTTCTTCTTCCCCTTCTAAACTTGAGGTAAGGATATTCTACTCTCCTATATGGGTTTTAACATAGATATTGTCATCTTGTATAGATGGTGTGACTTGAGAAGGTTTTTGGTAAATTTTTGGTTAGTTCCTATGTATATAAAAGAGGGGTTTCCTATTTGTGTCCTTTATGGGCATGAGGGGTCTTGAATATGTTAATGCTTGAGAGGAATTGATGAAATTTGATCTTTGGTATAATATTTGATAAAGGGGGAGATTTTCCCTAATTTGATTAAATAAGTTATTTTGTATAAATAACGAGATTGGTTCGAAAATTTTGGAATTGAAGGAAGATGTGATTAAATGGTGTTGTTGGATTTATGAATTACTCACCTTTGGAAAAGTTGATAAATTATCTATTGTTAGATTTATTTATCTGTTTAGAAATATCTGCTTTGGGTTATCGGTGGAGGATAGTCATGATTGTTATAGAAATTGCATGATGATTAGGTAAATTGAAACTAATCAATTGGTTTAGGTCATTGAAAATGACGGTTGGATTTACACGTTGAATATGTGCTTTAATTGATCATTGTATATGACAAGCTGTTTAAATACATTGCATATGTATTTTGTTTGGGAAAAGAAAGGGGATGTACTCCATTGTTTAGGAGGAGATAGGGGATATACTCCACGGTTTGAGAGGAGATAGGGGATGTACTCCATAGTTTGGGAGGAGATAGGGGATGTACTCCACTGTTTAGGAGGAGATAGGAGATGGACTCCATTGATAACTAAGTTGGCCGGAGTGTCCACGGTGAAAGTCCAAAAACCTTGGTTACGTTTGAATGACGTTAATGATTGAAGTATTAACAATATTATGACTTGTAGTCTCATTTTGAAGTGTTAATGACTGAAGTGTTAATACTATGAGTGGAGATCTCATTATGATTTGATTAGGATAAATAAATGGAAATGGATTGAAACATGGTTGTAAGTGTTGATTGGTCTTGGAAGACATGTACGTTGTTTTATAGGTGTTAACTATTTGTCAAATGTTAATGTTTTAGTTATTTCTCATATTTGGTTTAGTATATCTCTGCTGGGCTTTGGCTCACCCTATATGGGACATCATTTTCAGGTGCAGGTGATATGCCACCTCCAAGGACGTAGCTTGAAAGGCTTAGAGGTTGAAAGATCATTTTTTTTGTTATCATTTTTGTATTACATGTAAATCAAGCCAAGGTCTTATTATGTAAAAAGAGTTAGAACTCTTCTTTTGTTGTAACCAAGTGTTGACTTGGAAAGTTGTAAGCCTATAGGGCATTTACTTTTGTTATCAACATGTAGTACTTTTTGTAAGAATACTCTGATGTATAGAATATTATATCTCTTTCTTATATTATGAATGTATGATTTATAGGTTTATTTTGAGGGCGTTACAACTTGGTATTAGAGTGTACCGGGTTTGAATACTTTGGGTACGTGGGAAGTGGTTAGTACCACAATGGGTTTGTCTCGCTTGTTAGAGACTTATGTATGATGTTATGTACTTATGTGATGACATGTTTATGTGACTATATGGGTATGAAATTTAGTTTCTAGGATGTTGATTGAGTCTATGGGTTTCTCGGAGGCCTGTTGGAAAGGCACTTGATCACTGATGTTTCTAATTGGAACTCTAGCGACGCCACGGGTCAGTCATTATCCAGAAATGAAATTCGTAAGTGCTTATGTGACTATGTGCTTACAATGAGTGACTTACAGTTGTCCAATGTATTAGGACGTGAGTGAAACGGCTTCGGCACATTTGTGAATGTGCTAATCCTTTTGTTACCTTTCTTAGGATGTCAAGACAAGGATGATGTGGTAGGCACGGTAGGCTTAGGAGGCAGGAGGTACCTATACCGAGTGAGATTCCGGCACAGGAGGAGGGTGTTGGTCAGGTAAATGTGGTTGAACCAGTTGGTCAGCTGGCCATGGGTGCCTTAGCCCGCGAGATGGTAGGAGCTTTAAGGGAATCTATGGGCATTCTCCGAGCTGAGAATCAAGCCCAGGCCCATGTAGCCGAAGCAGGGCCGTCTTTCTTGAAGAGGGAATTTTTCTGGTCGAATCCAGATGAGTTTTTCAGTGATCCAAAAGAGCCATTGAAGGCTGACAAATGGCTTGAACAGATGACGAAGACGGAGGCTTGAAGGTGACCTTGGCGTCTTTCTAGTTGAAGAGAGACGCGGGTCGGTGGTGGAAGTTCGTGCGAGGTCGTATTGGAGGGACTTGGGAGGCTTTCGTTGATGCCTTTTAGGAGAAATTTTTGCCTCCCACTATCAGGGAGAAGTTGAGGGACTAGTTCTGTCCGCTCAAGCAACTTAACACACCTGTGGCGGAGTTTGAGGCCACATTTACTAGCCTATCTAGGTTTGCACCTAAGCTAGTGGCATCTGAGGAACGCCGTTGTCTTGAGTTCAAAAAGAAGTTAAAGACCGAGCTCAAGCTTAGGGTTGTTGGGTCCATGACTCGGGAGTATGGGGGCCTTGTGGAGGCTGTGGCCCATCTTGAGACTATTATGCATGAGGAAGAGAAGAGAATAAGGGGCTCCATGAGGAGTCAAGATGGTCAGGGGGACAACAAGAGGCAGAGGGGTTCTAACCCTCAGCAGTCCCAGGGAGTTCAGCTGAGGTCTACCTTTCTAGTGCCTAATTCAGGTTCTGGAAGAGGCGGACAGGGAGACTTCACTGTTACAAATGTGGTCAGCTGGGCCACAAGTCTTCAACTTGCCCGTAGAGGGGAGGAGGGCAGTGTGCAGCATCATCTTTGGCTCGCCCTCAGAGCCAAAGTCAGGGCAGAGGCCTACCGCTTTCTTATTATCAGTGTGGGCAGGCAGGGCACCTGAAGAGGTTTTGCCCGTAGTTGAGTGGCACATCTGGTGCATCTGGTTCGAGGCAGACATAGAGCCATCAGCCAGCTCAGTCAGTTCAAGCCTCGAAGGCCAACCAGGAAGCCTCTTCGGCTCAGTCTATGCAGCAGCCTTATGCTCCGAGGGGTGAGCAGGTTGATCAGAGGCCTACAGGGCGCGTGTATGCTATTACGGCGCAGGACCTAGTACCGGCTCCATCTGTTGTGAGAGGTACCTTTTTGTTTTGCAACTCGGTTGCTAATGTGTTAATTGATACGGGTGTATCCCATTCCTTCATATCTGCTGCATTTACATCTATTTTACGGTTGGAGTTGGCGCAATTAGCCTCTCATATTTGTGTTGTATCACTTGTTGGGGGTGAGATGGTTTTGAAATAGGGGTGTCGGGGTTGTGACATAGAGGTCGCTGATCGTCGGCTTCCATTTTCATTTGTAGTAATGGCTATGTCTGGGTTTGATGTGATTTTGGATAGGGACTGGCTATTGTCATACCAGGCTGTTATTGGTTGCTACTGCCAGAGGGTTACTGTATGTACCTTGAGCGGGGATTGTTTTCATTTCTTGGGAGATCGGGTTGGTAGAGTCTTGCCACGGGTGTATGATCCACGAGGGCGGGGTGAGCTTAGTTGTCTTCTTGCTAGCTATATGAGTAGTGAGTGTGATGAGACCCGGACTGAATTGCCGAGAGTGGTTTGTGAGTACTCGGATGTCTTTCCCGAGGACCTCGTTAGTTTATCGCCCCATCGAGAGATCGAGTTCTCTATTGACTTAGTGCCTGGCACGGCACCGATTTCTATGGCACCGTATCGTTTTGCCCCAGCCAAACTAAGTGAGTTGAAGATTCAACTCCAAGAGTTACTAGATAAGGGTCTTATTCGCCCTAGTACTTCGCCGTGGGGAGCACCGGCCCTCTTTGCTAAAAAGAAAGATGGGGCTTTAAGACTTTGCATTGACTATTGAAAGCTGAACCGAGCTACGGTTAAGAACAAGTACCCTATGCCTTGAATAGATGATCTGTTTGACCAGTTGAAAGGGTCCTGTTGTTTCTCTAAGATAAACTTGAGATCGGGTTACCATCAGTTGAGGGTCAGGAAGGAGGATATTCCGAAGACGACATTCCGTACGCGGTATGGCCACTATGAGTTTCTGGTGATGCCTTTTAGGCTCACCAATGCACCGGTTGTGTTTATGGACTTGATGACCCGGATCTTCCGTTCTAGATCGCTTTTTGGTCATTTTTTTGGATGATATTCTAATTTATTCATCTTCTAAGGAGGAGCACGAGGAACACTTGAGAGTGGTGCGTGAATTACTTAGAGGCCATAAGTTGTATGCTAAGTTTGGTAAGTGTGAGTTCTGGCTAAGAGACGTTAAGTTCTTAGGCAACGTGGTATCCGGGGAAGGGGTGACTGTAGATTCATCCAAGATAGAGGCAATGCAAGGTTGGGCACAGCCTAAGAGTGTATTTGAGATCCACAGTTTTCTGGGATTGGCCGGTTATTATCGTAGGTTTGTGAAGGACTTCTCCAGGCTAGCTTTGTCTTTGACTAGATTGACGCGGAAAGGGGTCAAATTTATATGGAGTGGGACTTGCAAAAAGTCATTCCAAGAACTTAAGGTTAAACTTACCACCACTCCAGTCTTGATTATTTCAGAAAGGGGTTTAGGTTATGCAGTATATTGTGATGTCTCACGAGAGGATTTGGGTTGTGTATTGATGCAAGAGGGGAAAGTAGTAGCCTATGGCTCACGGCAATTGAAAACACATGAGAGAAACCACCCTACACATGACCTAGAGTTAGCAGCTATGATATTTGCCTTGAAGATTTGGAGGCACTATCTTTATGGTAAGAGCTTCGAGGTGTTCTTGGATCATAAGAGTCTAAAGTATCTGTTTACACAGAAAGACTTGAATCTGAAACAGAGGAGGTGGATGGAGTTCATTGAGGATTACGACTTTGAGTTGCACTATCATCCGGGGACGGCCAATGTTGTGGCTGACGCCCTTAGTAGGAAGTTCATTGGGGATGTAGCTTGTATTGCCATCCGGGAATGGGAGATGTTGGGTGCACTTGGTGAGTTTGACTTGCATCTGGGCGTGTCTGTTCAGTCTGCAGCCTTGTTTTTTGTGGTCGCACAGCTTACACTTGTGAACCAAGTGTTAGAGGCACAGAAGGGTGACCTTGAGGTAGAATCTCTCCGAGAGAAGATCTCCAGTGGGAAGGTAGAGAAGGGTTTGACTGTGTATCCTGACCGGAGTGTGAGGTACCAAGACCATTTGTTTGTGCCGGAGTCCTGCCGAGAGGAAGTACTCCGAGAGTTTCACCATTCACGCCTTGCGGTGCATCTGGGAGGCACTAAGATGTATCGTGATCTGAGTCGCCAGTTTTGGTGGAGGTGTATGAAGAAGGATGTGGCAGTGTTTGTGTCAAAGTGCCTTACTTGTCAGCAAGTGAAGGCCGAGCATCAGAGGCCAGGGAGTTTGTTGCAACCCTTGCCTATAACCTAGTGGAAATGGGAGCATGTCACGATGGATTTTGTCATGGGTCTTCTAAGGACTCAACGGGGTAGTGATGCCATTTGGGTGGTAGTAGACCGGTTAACTAAATCGGCACACTTCATTCCTATGCGTGTGAGAGATTCGATAGATCATCTTGTCGACTTGTATATTCAGGACATAGCGAGGTTGCACGGGGTCCCAGTGTCAATCGTCTCAGATAAAGATCTACGTTTTACTGCTAGATTGTGGCAGAGTTTGCAAAGTGTCTCGGGCACTAGATTGACCTTTAGCACGGCTTACCATCCTCAAACTGACGGGCAGTCCGAGTGCACTATTCAGATCCTTAGAGGATATGCTTCGGGGCTGTGTCTTTGACTTTAGTGGGTCATGAGAGAAGCACTTGCCCTTAGTGGAGTTTGACTATAACAATAGTTTCCAATCAAGCATTGGCATGGCACCATTTGAGGCCTTGTATGGCCGACCGTGTAGATCTCTTGTATGTTGGGCCGAGGTGGGTGATGCACCGTTGTTGGGCTCGGAGTTAGTGCGAGAAACGACAGAGAAAGTAGCACTTATCCGTAAGAGGCTTGTCACAGCCCAGAGTCGCCAAAAGAGTTATGCTGATCGTAGGAGGAGACCATTGGCATTTGAGGTGAGGGAGCATGTCTTTCTGAAAATATCACCTAGGCGGGGTTTGATGAGGTTTGGGAAGAGTGGGAAGTTGTCCCCTCGGTTTATTGGCCCTTTTGAGATCCTTGAGCAAATTGGGGAGGTTGCATACCGTTTAGCATTACCGTCGCAGTTGTCCGGAGTGCATGACGTATTTCATATTAGTATGCTTCGGAAAATGAGCCGGATCCATCACATGTATTGGATTGGGCTGACTTAGAGGCAGATGAGGATGCCTCGTATGAGGAGAGACCGGTGCGGGTCTTGGATAGGCGGGACCAAGTCTTGCGAGGTAAGACGATTCCCTTGGTCAATGTATTGTGGAAACATCATGGGGTTGAGGAAGCAACTTGGGAATGTGAATTGGAGGTCCGAAAGAAATATCCAAACCTGCTTGTTAATGTTTGAGCTTGTGTTGGAAAATATTGTTGTATTGATAACCTCTAAGAACATTGTATATGTTTTGGGTTATGGAAGTATTGTGTTTTTTGAATATGTTATGGAAATGAAAGTTTAAGTTTAACATTGTATATGTTGAATGTGTTATAGAAATGCAAACATATTATTAACATTGAATATGTTATGGAATTGTGGGATATATGTATTGGAAATTGTTGAAATTCAAAAGAATGCATGTTGATAATGCATGTTGAGCTATATTCGTAATGTTGTTCTCTTGAGAAGAGATGGAATGACCGGTAGATGGGTCATGATGATGAAATTAATAGATTATTATTGTTGGGATTGGTTTAATTGTGACTTTAAATACTTGCTTTAAAATTTCGGGGACGAAATTTCCTAAGGTGGGGAGGTTATAGCACTTAAGCCTTTTAAAGCTTTTGGTAAGTGTATTTGAACCCTTTATTTTATTTTGGAAATCTTTGGTGTTGTTGTACCTTAGTTTTGGAGGTGTACAAATTGATTTAAACTTGTTGGGATTGCTCGTTCATGCTCGTTCGCGTTGAAAAGTTGTTTGGAAACTTGAAAATCATGTTCTGGGGTCGACACCAGTCTTGGTGGTGTAGACACCTTCTCTTTTGTTTGCCATAAGGGTCGACACCAAAGCTGGGAAGGGTCGACCCTTGTTCTGAATTTGTTCACTGCATTTTGGTGTTGACACCAGTCTTGGTGGTGTCGACACCTTCTCTTTTTATTGGCCGCAATGGTCATCACCAATCTGAGGAAGGGTTGACCCCTGTTCTAAAATTACCCACTGCATTTTGGTGTCGACACCAGCCTAGGGATGGGTCGACACCTACAGTGCAGTCAAACTTAGTGTTCCAGATTTCTTCTTGGGTGTCGACACCTGTGTTGTGAAGGGTCGACACCTGCGATTTTTTCCCAGATTTTTCTCACGGTTTGGACCTACTTTTTTGGGATATTTTGACTAGATGTTTTGAGTTGACTTTGGGGCTATTTTTGACCTAGTACTATATAAAGGCCCTCACTTGACCTTTTCTCTCTCTCAAAAGGCACTTTTCACTCATAGATTCTTAGATCTACTTGCTTGAAGACCTCTACTCACCTTGCTCCTTTGAGATAAAGTGTAGAGCTTGTCGAGGGCTTCATTTTGATCGGAGCAAAGCTTAGTTTCTCCTCCGTCAACTTTTGGGTTTTTCTTTCTTCTTCCCCTTCTAAACTTGAGGTAGGGATATTCTACTCTCCTATATGGGTTTTAACATAGATATTGTCATCTTGTATAGATGGTGTGACTTGAGAAGGTTTTTTGTAATTTTTTTGGTTAGTTCCTATGTATATAAAAGAGGGGTTTCCTATTTGAGTCCTTTATGGGCATGAGGGGTCTTGAATATGTTAAGGCTTGAGAGGAATTGATGAAATTTGGTCTTTGGTATAATATTTGATAAAGGGGGAGATTTGCCCTAATTTGATTAGATAAGTTATTTTGTATAAATAACGAGATTGGTTCGGAAATTTTGGAACTAAAGGAACATGTGATTAAATGGTGTGGTTGGATTTATGAATTACTCACCTTTGGAAAAGTTGATAAATTATCTATTGTTAGATTTATTTATCTGTTTAGAAATATCTGTTTTGGGCTATCAGTGGAGGATAGCCATGATTATTGTAGAAATTGCATGATGATTAGATAAATTGAAAATAATCAATTGGTTTATGTCATTGAATATGACGGTTGGATTTACATGTTGAATGTGTGCTTTAATTGATCATTGTATATGACAAGCTGTTTAAATACATTGCATATGTATTTTGTTTGGGAGAAGAAAGGGGATGTACTCCATAGTTTGGGAGGAGATAAGGGATGTACTCCACTGTTTAGGAGGAGATAGGAGATGAACTCCATTGATAACTAAGTTGGCCGGAGTGTCCACGGTGAAAGTCCCGAAACCTTGGTTACGTTTGAATGACGTTAATGATTGAAGTATTAACAATATTATGAGTTGTAGTCTCATTTTGAAGTGTTAATGACTGAAGTGTTAATACTATGAGTTGAGATCTCATTATTATGTGATTGGGATAAATAAATGAAAATGGATTGAAACATGGTTGTAAGTGTTGATTGGTCTTGGAAGACATGTACGTTGTTTTATAGGTGTTAACTATTTGTCAAATGTTAATGTTTTAGTTATTTCTCATATTTGGTTTAGTATATCTCTACTGGGCTTTGGCTCACCCTATATGGGACATCATTTTCAGGTATAGGTGATATGTCACCTCCAAGGACGTAGCTTGGAAGGCTTAGAGGCTGAAAGATCATTTTTGTTGTTATCATTTTGTATTACATGTAAATCAAGTCAAGGGTTTATTATGTAAAAAGAGTTAGAACTCTTCTTTTGTTTTAACCAAGTGTTAACTTGGAAAGTTGTAAGCCTATAGGGCATAGTACTTTTTGTAAGAGTACTCTGATGTATGGAATATTATATCACTTTCTTGTATTATGAATGTATGATTTATGGGTTTATTTTGAGGGCGTTACAATTTACATTTTGCTTTAAATGTAATTGTACCATCAGGATCATTTATAGATATTTTTTTAAAATATTTCCAAACACTACTAGTTGTGCCCATAAATGATGATCCAACTATTGGAAGACGGATATTAGAAGGATAATAAACAAATTCATGTTATGTAGTATATGTGTCAACATCAACATAAACATTAGGAATATTATGATCCATAGTAATGTAAGTAAAATAATATATAAGAACCAACAATTAATTTAAATAATGTGTAAATAAATGAGTTAAAAATAATAATTAGTATATGTTCACAAATAATTAATAAAAAAAATGAGTAGCTAATAAATTTAATTAAACTAATTAATGTTACCGACTAGCGAATGCGATACAGAAATTGTCTTCTTCTGATAAAAGTTTCTTGTTGCACAATTGCAATTGCCACTTAGGGATGACACTTCAAAATTAATTGAGAGTTGAGAGAGATTAAGAGTTTAAGAGAAATTGAGAGTTTAAGAAAGAGAATTGTTTGAGATTTAGTTTGAAAAAAGGGGGGATATTTATAAAAGTTTAAAAGATTGAAGTAAATTCATAAAAAAAATTTAAAAATTACCATTGTGTTAAACGGAAATATGTCTGTTACATTATTATTATTATTCTTATTTTAAGTCTGCAGAGGCGCAGACATTTACTTCTTTTTTTTTCTTCTTTTTTTTTTTCCATGCATTGCAACTTGCAATGCGTGGGGAAAAAAAAAAGAAAAAAAGAAGAGTGATGGATGACAAGGGAGGAGATAGGCAGCACTGGTAGGGAATAGCATCAACTCTACCTCCCTACAAGGAAATGACCTTTTTTTTTTTTTTTTTACAAGATCTAGCCTTTATTTTATTTTTTTATTATTATTATTAATTTTCTTAATTATTTAACCGTTGTAACTTGCCTTTTATTTTATTTTTTTTTTGAAATTTGACCGTTGACAGAGAGAGGGCTGGGCCAGGCCAGGCCAAATGGGTCTCAAATGGAAGGCATAGACCCAAGATGCTGGGTTGGGCTCGGGTCCGGACCTAACCAAAACAAAAACAGGCCAAACTCATCTTAGTTAATTTTTTTAGTTATTTGATATTTTATCCTAGTTAAAAGAGTTATATTTGAGATGATAGTTAATTTTTTATTTTCATTTTTATTTTTATAGTTGATCTGATAGTTTTGAGAAAAAAATAATTATGATTTAAATAAAACATACATTCTAGTCTGAAAGTACTAGCGATAACCCATGTGAGGCATGGAAAAAATAAACTATATATATTTTGTGTGATAAATAAATCATTTTAATCTTAAATTATGTCTAAGCATAAAAAATTATTAATTATAAAAATGGTTGAGAGTAATAGAATCACAATCACTTGATAATATAAATAACTTGTATCAAACTAAACAAAACATTAAAAAAGAGAAATTCTATAAACTCAAAAAAGTTATCATAAATTTACTTGGACTTTTAAATCAGTGGAGTATATTATTATTGTGGGATCAAATTATGAATAAATATCAACTTTTAATTATACTTTATAAGTAGTTTTAAAAAAAATAATAATATAAGTTTGTTGTATTGCTCATAAAAAGAACTTCTCAAAGAAATCATTAATTGATTATGTTAGCAACTCTCTATCTTTGATTTCCTCTATCAATGACACACGCATAGCATATCAAAGTATAAATCCTTCTCCATAGTTTGAATAATACTTGCATAGTTCCTACATCATTTTTAAAAAATTAATCAAGATAAGAATTTCGTAAGATTATAAAAATTATATAAGAAAATAGTTTTAATCCATTTTATTTATAAAAAAAATGATGAAAAAGTATTTGAATTGTACTTGAAGAAATATAAAAAATGATAGCTTTAATCATTCTATACCAAAAAAAGTTATATAGGTTACTCAACGAAAAAATTGTCGAATACAAATAAAGTAATGCAGATTGAATTAAATTATATGGGCTCTAAATTGATAGTATAATCTAGCAAATCAACTAATAATAACATAGAGAAATTGACAAATATGTAGTCCTTCCCTATCATCTTTGTATTATATTCATTAATTTCATATATCATATAAAAGTTTTACTCGTTTCGATTGTGACGACCGGGTGTTGTTTTCTTTCCTTTTTACTCCGCTCTCTTTTCACTCTCATTGGATTTGAAACGTTCAGAAGTTATCCCCAAATAAAGTCCTTGTTCTTGTTTTATTCGTGTTGAAGTTCCTTTATTCTCGGGGAGTGTGAGGTCAAATTTGGAGCGCCCGGGAATCAAGTCAGAAAATTCTAGGCTGAAAACCAAGGGCTGCATGTGCGGGGAGTGAGGCCGTACGTGTGGAATTCAGGGGAAATAGGAGGCTGCACACTGCCTAAAAGGCAGGTATAGAGGGAGGTGTGGTAGAGGGTCACCGTACGTGCGGGGATGAAGGCCGCACATGCGGGAAGGGGCGCTCCGCACGTGCG
Organism: Camellia sinensis; assembly: GCF_055761805.1. Taxonomy (NCBI): domain Eukaryota; kingdom Viridiplantae; phylum Streptophyta; class Magnoliopsida; order Ericales; family Theaceae; genus Camellia; species Camellia sinensis. The sequence goes on from NC_138962.1 coordinate 142,976,073, forward strand.
GGGAAGGACGCCGCACGTGCGGCAGTTTGGGCAGATCCGAGGCTCTGTTTTCTTTCTTCTTTTGGGTTATGTAAACTTAAAAAACACAGAATGTGCAGCGGATAAAATAATCAGATCATACCTTCTTGATGATAGAACCTTCTTGGATAAATCACGTGCTTCCAGGAAACTTCTTGATGAACCAACCCAGCAGTGGAGTGATATCACAGATTGAATATCACCCACACAAACCACAGTGTCAAAGACTTGATCGTTGTGCTTTTGGGAGAGAGTCAGTATATGGGTAGAAACAGACTATACGTTGTTTCTCACTTGATTACCCATAACCATATATCAGATATATAATATATTATTATTATTATTTATCCATATCAGTTAAAACTGATAATATCTATATCCTGAGTGGTTATCCTAAATAGGTTTGAATTCAATTCAAAACCTATTTGGATAAGATCCAAATTCAAATTTAATGGTCATGCCACATGGGCGCCCATTACTAACATCTCTCACTCGCACATGAGTTGGCATGACACTGCCACATCTCTATCTCAATCTCCCCAAAAAAATGAACAATCTCATACTAGCCAATGCACCGTGCGACCGCTGAGAACACCTGTAAGTGGGAGCTCTGTACTAGAAACTCAATATGAGTCAGCACAGAGAATTCACATGAGAGCAGGATGTCATAAGCGAGTGGGCCCGAGAAGGCCTACTCAAACCATCGTGTCATCATCTCATTAATGTGATTAAGTATAATAAGCCACTGGTTCATGACCAATGTCATAAACTAATTCCAATCATCTTAATGTGTGAGTTCTCAAAGATAAGTTTAAAAGGTTTAGGCCCAACTAGGTAATGACTCAGGACTAATTCATTTTCATTAGATCATAAAAAGATGTCATGGAGATATCAACTGCGCCTAAGTCGCAAATTTAACTAGTAAGTGCTAATCCCCTGCACCTTCAAGTCAATTTTATTCTCCATACACTTTAATACATCTAGTTGAAAGATGACGATGTCAGCAGGCAAGATTGGCTCACTCACACGAGCAATCGCCCTTAGCGCTTGGGAGCAAGCAAGGTTGAGACTAGTGGTTTATTTTTATTTGGAGCCAAGAGAGGCTTAAATAATCCACCATGCATGTCGCCTTGGTTACAACTAAGATGAGGTCGTGTTAAGGACCAAACATGGATGATAATACCCACTTTCCATGTTGTGCCTGTTATGATTAGCCAGATGCGAGATCTCATTTGGCGCCTAGAAGGCGAGCAAATAGAGAATTCGGGTTAGGCGCTAGAAAGCGACTAGACTAATATCTGTACGGTGTATCGAGTATGACATCACTCTTTATGGAAGAGTTACTCCACCGTAGCATGTATTCATACTATATGTGCTTGGTGACCGAGTAATGAGGTGAGAGAATGGATCCCTGCTTCCTCACCGTGTGAGTCTTACGTGTCATTATTGATATGACTTTCATTTATGTACCCTTTTGTGACTTTTGACTATGTCATAAGGTAAGGGGTTGATGTTCTGCTACTTTGGTATGTTGCCTGCGGTCATGCACGATTCGGCCTTAAGGGACATCACTGGGAAAGCGGTCAATCCTAAACTAAATGGCATGAGTGCAAAGGGAAGATCATCTAGTATTACACCACTGTTGTATATTCACTGCCGGCAACTCATATCGCTCTGTATGAGAGGCGAATTGAGTGTGAATATATTGCAAGAATTGAGAGGGTCAAACATGCTCTTTTTGAGGGATTAGAGATGTTTTTTGGACCGGTGTAATTAGATGGGTCTGGGGTATATGAGACACTATTTCTTTTTCTTTTTTTTCTTTTTTTTTCTTTTTTTTTTTTCCTCTACAAATATTCATGTGTATAATATATATACATATACATATAAAAGTATACACATGATTAAAGGAAACACGAAAATATCCATAAACAGGCTCTGATACCAATGTAAACTTAAAAAACACAGAATGTGCAGCGGATAAAATAATCAGATCATACCTTCTTGATGATAGAACCTTCTTGGATAAATCACGTGCTTCCAGGAAACTTCTTGATGAACCAACCCAACAGTGGAGTGATATCACAGATTGAATATCACCCACACAAACCACAGTGTCAAAGACTTGATCGTTGTGCTTTTGGGAGAGAGTCAGTATATGGGTAGAAACAGACTATACGTTGTTTCTCACTTGATTACACATAACCATATATCAGATATATAATATATTATTATTATTTATCCATATCAGTTAAAACTGATAATATCTATATCCTGAGTGGTTATCCTAAATAGGTTTGAATTCAATTCAAAACCTATTTGGATAAGATCCAAATTCAAATTTAATGGTCATGCCACATGGGCGCCCATTACTAACATTGTTTGTATATCATATTAACCTCATCTCTCTCTCTCTCTAAAAATATATCTATCTCGCTTCTCTATACATTTACACCTCAAACCAAGATCAAAACCCTTGATCTTCTTTTATTCACTTGAGATTCAACCTTGGCTCCTTCATCAAAAGTTGAAAACTTCTCAAGAACTTCATTGTGTGTGGTGGAGATCTCCTTCCAACATCATCTAAGCTAGGGTTTCATTCTATTTCTTCAACAAACCTTGAGGTAGGGATTTCTTAAGTTATATATACAAGTTTTGCTATAATGTTTTTGATTTAAAAGTTTTCTTGAAATTCGTGATGTTGATTTTGAATTTGCTCTCTTTGTCGTGAGAATTTTGAAGAAGTGGGTTTAAATCTCAACCCCTTTTTAATCCATGTGGATGATCTTTTATAAAACTCTAAAAAGGTGATTTTGGTGGGATTTCACCAAGGAAAATGGGAAATGTTTGATTTTGATGTGAAATCCTATAAATTTGGGGATTTTGGAAAATAAAATAATGCCTATGAAATTCTTTATTGTCTTGTGTCAAGAGGATGGATGGAACTAGATTTCATTACATGTTTAGCAAAATAACAATCTATTTGAAGTACGAAAAAGGAGATGTATTGCAACATAATTGTTAATTACTTGAACATGTATTCACTACAAAAAATTTCACTTTTGCTGACTAAAATTTTAGTCGCTAAAAGCCTTGTTTTTAGTCGCCAATCACTTTTGCCGACTAATATATTTGGTCGCCCATAGTTTGTCGGGGAAATAATCGGTGACTAAAATTTTTTTGGTAGCCAAAAGTGGCCTATTGGCGACTAAAACCTTAGTCGCCATATATATTTTTTTTAGTCGCCATATATTTTTTTAAAAAAATTAAATATATAAATATATTTACTTTTAGCGACTAAATTATTTAGTAGCCAATTGAGCATGTATGTTTGGCGACTAATTATTTGGTAGCCAAAATTTTTACATTTTGAGAATTGTCAACTAAAATTTTAGCAGCGAAAAGTTTTTTTTACAATTGGCGACTAACAGTTTAGTAGCCAAAAGTTTCACATTTTTACAATTGGCGACTAAAGTTTTAGTAGCCAAAAGCCAACCCGTGACATTTGTTTAGTCATCGAAAGGTCTCCTTTAGTTTTTATAATTTATTCTGTAATATTTTTTGCGCCATCTATAACCTACGCATATACAAAATTATTCATCTATTCATTCATTCATTCAATTCTTAACCATTCAATAAAAATATTTCTCCACAACTTGTACCATTCAATTTTCAACCACATACAAAACTTAACTATTAACCGTACATATCAAACAAAATAAAAATCCATAAATATAGTATAATCCAACAAATACATATACTATCCAAACCAACAAACTCGTGATCGTAACTTGTATTCCCAGCACAAATCTCTCTTTTACTTTGGACAATTGTGCATTCATAGCATAAATTGGTTCTTCAAGTTACTAGAATTAAACACAAGCAAATTTCATTTTTATCTATCAAGGAACCTTTTCTCCAGAACGGTTCCATCTCAGGGCAGAAATTTCTTGCAACAACAATACTCAACAATGTTATGCTTTGTTTGGTAGGAGGGAAACAAAAAGAGAAAAAAATAATTGAGAAAGTTATTAAATATTATTCCCACGTGTCATTGAACACAAATTTGGAGGGAATTCAATTTAATTTAGGTACAAACAATACTCAAGGAATAACAAAATAAATATATTTTCCCCTCAACTCTTACCTACTTTGTTCTCAACTAAAACAAGGGAAAATTTACTAATTCATTTTCTCTCATCTCTCTTTTCTTAATCTCTTCTCTTCCCTAATCATTCTCTCCAAGTGAACACACCTTCACCAAACTAGGGAAAATCAAATTGGAATATCTCATGCAAAGAAGATTGAAAAAACATAAACAAATAGACAACGTTTCAAATATTATTGCATCAAAAATCTAAAAAAAAAAACTGATCTATGCGATTTCTAATTAAAGACTAGATGCACCGCTTTAGATATAACAGAACAATATAAGAAATTAACGAAAAGCTTTTCAGTTAATAACCAAAATAATAATCCAAGAGTTATAAATAAGTCGTAATTTATATATAATAGAATTTTCTGTTAGTTTTATTTATTTTTTAAAAAAAATATTTTAATATAAGTAGAATTCATGTTTTTTTGATAAATTTGATTAACACAAATGAGAATTTGATTTAAGTGTAAAATACACATTTTTTAAATATTTTTTTGAATATTTTTATAAACCTTTTACAAAAGATCATACACATAATACAAAAAATTTCATCAATCATTAACAAATATGTTTATATTTGTATTTAAGGGGTGATTTGGCATCCCCTAAATAATCCATCTTTTTATCTTTTTTCCATCCCATCACTTCTCTAATTTTCTACATATTTTTTCATAAAAAATCAAAAAATACATTTATTTAGATCATCTCAAACAACTCTTTTAAATTTCAATGATTAAAATTTCCTTCATATCTAAATTAGCCCTCTAATAATTAATTATATGGTACATACACACACCAATAGTCTCTCCCTTGAATTGAAGCCTTCTCGCCAACAAAACTAAAAGACAACCCAATCAAAGAAAAAGAACCTACAAAACAGAAATACACTTAAAACTAGAAGCAGATCAATCAGTCACAAAATGGAGTTAAACTTGTGGATTCAAAATGGCAGCAGTAGATTAATCAATTTCAACTAATTTCCATTCATTCATAACCTATATAGTGGTTTTTCTAGTGGTGACACTTATCAAGTTCCATTCATCTTTCTGTTTCTGAAATGAAATTCTGTGAAGCGACAGTTATTGAGAATCCTTATTTAACACCAAATGCTCTAAAACATAGTGTTTTCTATTATTGTACTATTTCTAACTTGGAAACAAAAAACAAAGAACAAAATATTAGCATTCTATGTTTCCTAAGATTTTGTTTGTTTAATTTAAACTCAGCATTTAAAAAAATGATAACCATATGTTCACTTATTGCATCCAATAGACAAAATATCTAGATGATAACCAGGGCAGAGAATGTAAAAATGTTATCAATTTTTTATGAGTTCATTGCATAGTTCAAAACTTGAAAATATTTTGAAGCTTTATGCTGAATGATAGGTTGGGGGCTATTAGATTAGGGACATCAAACCTTGGATTAAGAAATCTGAGTTTACATAGGATAGTAAAAGAAACAATTTTCAAATTTCACCTCAAGCAATTTTCAACTTCAACTCATTTACGTGTAACCAACATATACATATTTATATATAGATCAATATAAGAGAAAGGCCACAAAAATTGATGAATCAAAACAGATCGATGAACAAATCTGAAAATAAGATAAAGGCCACAAAAATTAATGAATCAAAATAGGTCGACGAACAGATATGAGGAAAAAAAATGTGAACAGATATCTATATCTGTCAAACAGATCTGAGAAAATAGAGAGAAGAGGCAAATTGACAAACAATGATATCTAATATAAAACCAGAAAATCATAAACGATAGATCGACGAACAACTAGATCTAATAAAAACAGAAAATCAGAGAGAGAAGCAAGATCTAAGTTATAATGTTTATAATCTAAAAAAAAGGGTGAACAAATTGAAACTCACAAAATCAGGAGAGAGAAGCACAGATCTGATAGAACACCTTCAAATCCATACTTGCGAGCCTCAACAGCCTTCAAAATAAATCTGATGGAGAGAGCATAGCGAGAGAGAATTTAAGCGAGAAATTGAACGCACATTCGAAAGAGAGACAAAGTTCGAATTCGAATTAGGGTGCCGGTGAGGGTGAATCGGTGCTCCGGTTGCCCGCGACGGCGACGAGGAGTGGCTGGTGGAGCGGCGGTGAGAGAAGGGGAGAAGAGCAGCGGAGAGGGAGAGGGAGAGAGAGAAATGTTAAGAGAGAGACAGAGGTGCTGTTTGTAGTATAGAACCATGTATATATATATATTACACCATTATTTTAGTTTTATAAAATCCCTCCAAATTTTGAAATAAATCCCTCCAAATATTTTAGTTTTTGGCGACTAAAATTTCTTTTTGTGGCTAAAAATATGTTTTTGGCGACCAAACTTTTAGTCGCCAAAGATAAAAAATAATTTTTTAATTTTACATTCAGCGTCTAAATTATTTTAGTAGCCAAAACGCAACATACAACGACTAAACTAATTTTTTGTCGCTGAAAATATGTTTTTGGCAACCAAACTTTTGGTCGTCAAAGATAAAAAATAATTTTTTGTTTTACATTCGGCGACTAAATGATTTTGGTAGCCAAAACTCAATATTTTTTTTGTCGCTAATTCTGGTATTTTTAATCGCCAATAATCAATATATCCTGACTTAAAAAAATTAGTAGCTAAATATTGTACTTTTGGCAACTAAAAAAATTTTTAGTCGCCAATTCCACAACTTTTGGCAACTAAATTTTGTTTGGTCACCAATTTTGGTCGCCAAAGATGTATTTTGTTGTAGTGATTGTTGGGAAGTGGTGAATGGCTGTATACAATGAAATGTGAGGATTGTAAAATCTTGGGAATTAATGTTGAAAACACCACATGTAGTCTTGAAAGGGGCTAACTTGTTATGAATTGTGCATGGTGAGAGATTGTGGTTGCTATGCATTGATGGCATATAATCAATTGTGAAATTACATTGAAAAGAAGAAATGAGAAACTAAAGTATTTGTTATTGTTGTAAAGTCGTTTAAAATGGAGAAATGTTATGAAATATTAAGTAATGCATCATATTCTCATTTGATTTATCATCATTACTGCATATCTTGAAATAAGTTGAAAAGACGTTTATTTTGAGAAAGATTTAGGTTGAAATGAGAACTATGGAAATATGTTATGGGGTAAATACATTGGTAAGTCTAGTTAGGAGGTGCAGATGAATTTGATAAGTTGGCCTGAGTGTCCATGGTGAAAAACTAGAAACCCGCGCGAATAGGTGTTGAGCCTTCCGGTTAATGCGGGTAAAAATGACAATTTGATAGTATTTGTATAGTCTACTTGCAGATACCAACCTAGGGATTACCAATGTCGTATTCACCGCCCCTATTGATTGAAACTGGAAGTTTTGGAAATGTGTTGAGATTGCAAACTTTTATTGAAAAATGGTAATCTTTAAGAAGAGCATGAAATGAAATTTCATTAAAGAGTATGGCATGACATTGACATTTACATTTATTTACTGAGAGTTTTGCATAACTGTATATACTTTGTAAGATTTCTCTACTGGGCTTTATGCTCACCCCTATGGGATTTTGGTGCAGGAAAAGGAGTGGTGATCCCACCAAGTTGAGGGCGTGGACAATTGTGAAGAGTACATAGCTCTATTTTGTTGTGATTTAATTGCTAGCCAAGGGCTATTTTTGTATGGGTCCAAGAGACCACTTTTGTGTAACCGGGCTTAAGCCTTGGAAATTGTAGCCCATAAGGGTATTTATTTGTTTTGAGAACTATACGTTTCACATGCTATAGATTCATGTGTTTTCTTACTTATGAATATATAATCTGCATGTGAAACTTTTGTATAAACTCGTTTATTAAATATGTAAAGATGGAAGGTTTATTATCATTGTTTAGTGAACGTTAGTTGAGGTGGTTAGTTTATGTTGAATTATTTCGGGGCGTTACATCGATCATTCAATAAAATAAGGACGAAGAAAACAAATTTGATAAGAAATTGATTCTAAACTTTATTATTGCAAAAAACAAAATTTCAAATAGAAAATTTAGAGATGGAATTGAAGAAATACTATTACGAATGACAGGCTTATAAAAAAATAAAATAAAATAACATAACAATGATTTAATGCAAACTATTTTTAACTATTAATAGAAAGAATATCAAATTATTACCTTATATGAATATAGTAACGAAAATTAATTTTGTGAGATTTTTATGCAGCCTTCTCCCATGCAACCTTTATTATTTTATTATTAATACTCTTCTCATTTAGAACCAACCAATTTCAATATTAATACTTTATTTAGAGATGGGATTGAAGAAATGCTATAACGAATGACACCTTAAAAAAATATATATATAAAAAAAAACATTGTAGACACCCCATTTTTGACCGGACTCCAGACTTGGACGTCACCGTTTGAACACTCGGTGATCATCCATGTTCGTGTTCGTTTTGAGTTCTCGGAGGTCTCGGTTACGCGCCTTGCGTTAGGATCTCTCGACTTGCTTGTTTTGTGTTTGGTTTTGCACCAAACACTTGTTGTTTTGCTTCTGAGGGCAGGGAATGGCTTGTTGGTCATCCCCACACCTCACCGGCCATGGCTTGAGGCCACCGGCCCTGTTTTGTTGCTACCGGCCATTGGTGATGGCCGGTCGGCACTCTTTATGGTCGGCCGACCATTGTTTTGGTCAATTTGTCATTTTTGGCTGGCCGACCACTGTTCATCTACTTTTGGCAGATATTTTATGCCAGCTGTGATAGCTGGCATCGACAATGCCCCCCTCCATACACGTGTATGGAGGGATTTCCCTCTTGCTTAGCTTGTTTTGTAAGCTTTGCAAGATTGGAATTCCTATAAAGGGAGGGCTTCTCCTCCCTCGTGAAGGGTTCCAAAAAAAAAGTCCCAGAGGTCTGAGATTAAGGTTAGAGAATCCTATATCTATCTATCTCTATATCTCCCTCTCCTTTTGATTTTTGTGTGTGCTAAAAGGTGTTTTGTTCTTAGTTTTGCACTAAGACACATAGTATTACACCATACCTTGGCTGCTGAGGTGCCAAAGGGTTGTTCTTGAAGTTTTTGAGCTAGTTTTGACCCAAGGAAGGTGCTGGAGTGGTCTTCTTGAAGAAGGTCTACAAGGGTGAGAACTATTCCCGTTATTGCCCATTTTTTTGCATAGGCTTTTAACCTGTCTTGCATCCGTTTTCAAGCTTAGCTATAAACTATGAAAAGTTCTATTTTTACCTGCTTTTGATCTTTGTTTAAGGTCTCTTTGAGGTTTGGGGTTGTTTCCCTCCTCTAAGGCCTTGTTAGGCCTTGTTTAAGGCCATACCTTTTGGCCATTATTTTGAGCTTTGCATGACCTCTCTACCACTAAAACCCAGAGGATTTTCAGTGGTGGAGAGGTGGTTTTGAGGTCCTAAATAGGAGAGGGTCATCCCCTCTCCATGTTGTCTTTGATGCCTGCATAAGTGGCTTGTGTTGTAGCATGTGTGCCTAGCTTGCTTTAGCTCCATTTCAATGCATATTAGGCTTTGTTTCACCATGATATAGCATTGTTTTAAGTTGGTTTAGATATGCCTTGTATGCTCCATACACTTGTCTTCTAATCCCATGTTTTGGACTTAACATGCATCATGTTGTAACATGCGTTTTTAGCATGATTTTGGCTTAGCTTTATGAAGCTTTTATGCATGTTTTGGTGTGCTTGAGGTCTAATTTTGGTTGTTTGGGTCATCCATGACTTGCTTTGTATAGCTACCATGCAATCTAGCTTGTAGGCTTTGAGTATTGGATTCTCTAGCATGCTCTACTTGCATCATTTCGGTGGTTTGGCATCACTTATAATGATATTTCAGTTCATATAGCATGCTCAAATACTTGCATTTATCACCTATTCCGTGCTTTGGATAGTTTGTGTTTTATGCTCCATGTTTGGACCTTTGTGTAGCTTCCATGCTTAGACCATTTATATGCCATCTAAGTGTGTCTTTGGCCTTATTTTGGTCTGCCTCGGGACTGTTTTGAGTCCCTTTAGCCCTTTGAGGCTTGGTTGACATGGTCATGGCTTGAGCCCCTTGGCTAGCTTTGAGTTTTGGACCTTGCTGCATGCCTTATTTGCATGGTTTGGTTGGTTTGGCACCATCCTTAACATGATTTCAGAGTTTATCAGTGCTTGCCATATGTCCATGTTCATCCCTTTTAAGTGTACTTAAATTTGCTTCTTTATGCTTAAGTATTAGACCATGTATGCATGCATGTTTGTATGTAAATTTGCCTTCATGTTCTTAGCATTTTGGCCACTAATTTGGGCTTATTTGAGAGTTGCCCATATTAGTTTAAGACTATCCCCGCATGTTGTTGCATGCTTGTCTAGTATGTTGTCACATACTTGTTGCATGTTTAGTGAATTACATGTTGAAGCATGCTAGTTCAATTGTGCCTCGTTGTGTACTTAATCCATGACATGTTGTTGCATGCTTAGGTTGAAATGCATTTGGCATGCATTCTCTCTTTTAGTCACTTAACATGTTGTTACATGTTTGTATGTTGTCACATGCTTGTTCACATTTTCATGGTGCATACTTAGCTTCCATGCCTAGGTTACATTGCATTGAGCATGCATGCCTTGCCTCTTGATCGAGCATGATAGAGGTTGGGTCCCTTGTGTGTTTGTATGCATTTCATTTGACATCAAATGCACAACTTGACACCTTGGACCATCATACATTGAAATGCGTGATTGGTGGCCCGAAGGTTGAGAGCCAAACTCCCTTAAGTTCATGACATGATAGGGAGGTTGGTTGTGCAAACATTTGCTTTGAAATGCATTGCCATGTCTTTTTTGCCCTCTGCTGTTGCAAAAACAGGATTTTGCAGGCATAGATGGCCGACCGACCATATTGAGTGCCGGCCGACCACAAATCTCTGGCCGAGAGCTACATTTATGGTCGATGACCACTTTTCCATGGCCGGTGACCATTCCTCTTGGCCGGTGGCATCCCACAATCCTTAGGGAGTAGTCCAGAAGTAACCTTGAGACTTGTGCAGTCCTCAGAGGTGCAGAGCAGTGTAAACAGAGGCAACATGTGACATGGCGGTGGATTTCCAAGCAGAGCCGAGCGTGCATGCATTCGTCCCTCTTCCCGAGGCTGTTTTACTGCTTTTAGTAATTTAATTAATTTGTTTAATTCATTAAGGGTCTGTAATATTTAATTAGCTTGTTAGTTAATTAATTTGTATTATTCTTTCGATCCCTCCGTCGAGAGGGCGAATTTGTAATAAGTGTGCGTGCGTGTGTGAATGTCTTCCAACCCCACGTCTTTCTCCCTTTTATTTACTATCTTTTGATTGTTAGTTTAGGACATGTTTCAATTAGCATACTTATGCTCGCACGTTTGCATCATTCATCTGTTTTGCATGCACCAGGCTCGGCGTATCATGCTAACTGAATTGTGTTTCAATTCCAACTTCAATACGTGTATCGAGTTGTCGCATTTCACATGACATCTTAGAATAGTCGAGCCTATTTCTAGTTGCATTTTGCATGTGTTGCATTAGCCATCTTAACATAAACTAGGATCATGCATTTGATTACTAACTAGTTTTTGTTTTGGCTTGGAGAACTAGGTAAGCATTTACGCTTTAGCATCCTTGCATGTGTGTGAGTGTTGCCATGACAACATGCTTACCATGAGGCTATTTGCGTATGTGATATAACTGCCTGAATGCCTGTGGGTGAAGGTTGGATTGCTTGAATTGGGACAATTCATTGAAATCCGTATTTTAGCCTACTTGCGAGTAGCAAAACTCAAACCATTTTTCCGAACAAACGGATATGTAATGCTTTGTTCCAAATTAGGCGATAACTTGTTTTGCTGTGCGCATCACATAGTAATTCTAACTAATTAACCGGGATAAGGACACATGTGTTTTCAAAAACTCGATATCATGTTTAGTAGTGGCCGATTGTAGACGTCCCCAAACGTCCCGGGAAGGAATCCCGTTTTGTTCATTTGGGCTCACTACAGTTCGGACTCAAATTGTCACAGTTCTTAATCTGATCTCACAATGTGCGATGTAAGATTGATAAATCACCAAAGAGTCCAAATCCGGCAAATCATTTTGAAAAATACATTTTTAGAAAGAAGTGCCAAACATGGACTGCTTTGCCAGATACAGAGTCGCCACCTAAATGTTTTATTTTTGGAAAATTTAGGAAACCCTGACTCGTTGCCTAAGGCCACATGTCTGTCATCACCAAAGTTGTCTCGGCTCGGGAACTTGGGTACGATTGGGGAAGGTCAGCTATGAGCACCCCCCCTCGCTCGATCAAAGATCGGCCACTACTAAACATGATATCTCGTTTTTGAAAACACATGCATTCTTATTCCGATTAATTAGCTAGAATTACTATGCGATGCGCGCAGCAAAACAAGTATAGACTAGATCACCTAATTTGGAACAAAGCATCGCATATCCATTTGTTTGGAAAATGATTTGAAGTTTGCTACTCGTAAGTAGGCTAAAACACGGATTTCAATGAATTATCCCAATTCAAACAATCCAACCTTCACCCACAGGCATTCAAGCAGTTATATCACCTAAGAAATTAGCCTCATGAAAAGCATACTATCATGTTAACATTCACACTCATGCGAGATGCTAAAGCATAAACACTTACAGTGTACTCTGAGCCAAAACAAGAAACTAGTTAGTAATCATGCATGATCCTAGTTCATGTTAAGATGGCTAGTGCAACGCATGCAAAATGCAACTAAGATAGGCTCGGCTATCCTAAGAATGGCATATGAGGTGCGACAATCCAATACATGTATTCAACTTGGAATTGAAATACAATGCAGTTAGCATGATGCGCCGAGCCCGGTGCATGCAATACAGATGAATGATACAAACATGCTATCATAAGTATGCTAATTGAAACGTGCCCTAAAACTAACCATTGAAAGCAGGTAAGTAAAAGGGAGAAAGAAGTGGGGGTTAGAAGACATGCACACACTCATGCACACTTATTACAACATTGCCCTCTCTCGGAGGGTCCGAATAAATAATACAAACCAAATAAATAATTAACTACTCTAGCTAATTAAATATTACAAAATTCTAATTAATTAACAAATTAATTACAAAAGGAGGTGGCCGAAGCCCTGCCTCAGAATGATGGGACGATGCATGCTCGATTCGCCTCGCTCGGAAACTCGTTGCCATGCCACATGTTGCCTCTGTTTACACTGTTCTACACCTCTGAGAACTGCACAAGTCCCAAGGATGCTTCTGAACCACCTTCTGAGCACTGTGGAAATATTTTAATCTTTTATTTGACTCTTTATATTATTTTGTGGTTGAAGTTTGAATAGCTATCTTTTTATTTATTTTTTATATTTTTATCTCTACCTCTTTATTGTTCATATCTATATATTTGTTGTTCAAATCTAAATAGTTATCATTTTATTTAAATACATATAATCCTTTTGGCTTTTGAGATTTAGATAATTGACAAATGATTAAAAATTAGGAAAAATGAGAGGGGAGACTTGAGAGATGACACATAGGAGAGAGAATTTGTAAGAGTTTATCATTAAGGGTGTATTTGTTTGGACGGACTGGATAAGGGGGGATTGGAATCCATCGGATTGTAATCCTGGGATTCATAGTCCTAGGACTATTTGGTTGGATAGGTTATTGTAGCTCGCCTTTTTCGTGGCCCTCCTATTCAAAAGGTTTGAAAGAAAGTCTTACAGTTTGGGCACCCGCGGTTCTGAATCTAATCGCACAAGTGCAATACGAAATTGATAAACACCAAAGAGTCCAAATCTGGCAAATCTTTTGAAAATTTGATTTTGAATCAAATTTTCAAAAATAGACTGCTTTTCCAGATACAGAGTCGCCACGTAAATATTTTATTTTAGAAAAATTTAGGAAACTCATGACTGGTGCCAAAGTCATGTGTCCGTCTTGGGAACTTAGGTACGAGAGGGGAATGTCATGAATTGAACACCCCCACTTGTCCGATCAAAGGTCAACTTCTACTAATCATGATATGATTTTTATGTACATTATGTGCTCTTGTTCCAATTATTAGGCTAGTTTTACTATATGATGTGCACAAGCAAGAATAGACTAGTTTGCTCAAGTTGGAACAATTCAATTTCATATTTGTTTTGCGAAAAGTCTTTGAATTTTGCCACCTTAGGCGAGCTTAAAGTTGCGAATTTGTCACTCAACAAAGTGGGCTTAAAATTATGAATTTTCCACTAGACATAGTGGGGTTAAAACGTACATTCGTTGAATCGTTCCAATTCAACCAACAAGCGTTCATCCACAAGCATTCAAGCAGTTTATCAAGTAAGCATTTAGCCACATGGAAAGCATACTAGTCATGGCAATCACTCACACTCTTGCAAGTATGCTAAAGCACTAAAAATTCACCTAGTACTCCAAGCAAAGATACAACAAAAGAAGTTAGAATTAATACATGATTCCTAACTATACATGATGACTAATGCAACACATACAATATGTAATTAATAGGCTCAACTACTAATATGACATTTGATTCAATTTGATAACATGTGGTTAAACATGTGTTCAAAGAATGTATTGAAATGACAATGCAGTTTGAATGATGTGCTGAGCCTCGGTGCATGCAATACAAGATGAATGGATGCAAGCATAACGTATGATAATTGAAACATGTCGCTAATCTAACCATCAAAAGCGGATAAATAAAAGGGAGAAAGACGTGGGGTTGGAAGACATACACATTATTACATTACGCTCTGTAGACGCGCCCGTGGGCCTCATGCTACAGTTCGGACTCGATTTGTGTCACGGTTCTTAATCTGAACCAAAGAGTCCAAATCTGGCAAATCGTTTTGAGAAACAGATTTTTGAAAAAGTAGTGCCAAACATGGACTGCTTTGCCAGATACAGAGTCGCCACCTAAATATTTTTAAAATGGGGAAATTTAGGAAACCCTGACTCGGTGCCGAAGGCCACATGTCCGTCATCACCGGAGTTGTCTCGGCTCGGGAGCTTGGGTACGATCGGGGAAGGTCAGCTATGAGCACCCCCTTTCGCCCGGTCCGAAGACCGGCCTCTACTAACCGTGATATCCGATTTTGAAAACGTTATGTGTTCTTATTCCATTTATTAGCCTAGAATTACTATGTTATGCGCGCAGCAAACAAGTATAGACTAGATTGCCTAATTTGGAAAGAATCATTGCATATCCGTTTGTTTTGAAAATGTTTTGAAATTTGCTACTCGCAAGTAGGCTAAAAAACACGGATTTCAATGAGTTTTTCCAACTCAAACAATCCAACCTTCGCCCACAGGCATTCAAAACAGTTTAACACATAAGCATCTAGCCGCATGGCAAGCATACTGTCATGTTAACATTCACACACATGCGATATGCTAAAGCGGAAATACTTACATCGTACTCCGTGCCAAAACAAAGAACTCGTTAGTAAACATGCATGATCCAAGTCCATGTTAAGTGCCTAATGCATCGCATACAAAGTGTTGTTAGAATAGGCTCGGCTATCCTAAACATGTCATGTGAAAATTCACAATTATCACGTATTCAGTTTGGGAATTGAAGTATTGATGCAATTAGCATGATGTACCGAGCCTAATGTATGTAATACAAATGCATGAATGCACGCATGCATAGCATAAGGTATGCTAATTTAAACGTGCCCTAATACTAACCATCAAAGCAGGTAAGTAAAAGGGAAGAAATAAGTGGGGATTGGAAGACATACACACCACCCACGCACACTTATTACAGATTTGCCCTCGCTCGGAGGGACCAAATAAATATTACAAATTAATTAACTACGCAAGCTAATTAATATTACAAATTAATTAATTTAATTGACAAATTAAATAAAGTAATTAAAACAGGAAAATCATCTCGGGAAACGTGCCGCCATGCATGGGCTGCCTCTGTTTTCCTTCCTTTCCTCCTCTGGAGGCTGTCAAAGCCTCAGGACTGATCCCTTGGACAGAGGGGATCACCACCGGCTGATTGAAATTGCCACCGGCAGTGTGGTATGGCCATCGGCACAAAATTGAATCTGTCGGCAGAGAAATTGTTGCCGATCGGCACATTACACTGCCGGTCGGCAGAGTATTCCTGCAGAACCTGCAACTCACAGCAACAGAGGGCAAGGCAAAGCATGGCAGCACAATTCAAAGCATGTATGCACCAACCATGTCTCTTATCATTGTAATGACTCAAAGGGACATGTGCCTCGGTTCCCGGACCACCAATCACGCATTTCCATGCATGATGCCCCAAAGAACCAAGTATGCAACTTTGATTTCAAATGTATGCAAACTAATCAAACAAAACTCCCAATCCCTATTACCCAAGTCAAGGGACAAGGAATGCATGCAAGATGCAATGCAACCTAGGCATACAAGCTAAGGATGCAACGTGGCATGGCAAGGCACTCATGCAAGCATACAAGCATACATATGGCAATGCAAACTAATGCTAAGATGGTCTTATACATGAATTAGGCCGCTCTAATAAGGCCTAAAACAGTGGCCATAGCGCTAAAAAGTGAGGGCTAAATGGCATACACACACACATGCACATAAGGACCAACACTTAAGCACAAATCAAGCAACATTCAAGCACACTTGAAAGGGACAAACATGAACAATTAGCATGCATTATAAGCTTTGAAATCATGCCAATACATGGTGCCAAATCATATTAAACAAGACAAGTAAATGCATACAAGCATGGTCCAAATACTTGAGGCAAGTCATGAAGCTTTGAAGCATGTTTATCACAACAAACATGGCATGCATTAAGCAACCTAAAACAGGTTTTTAGCACATAATATAAGGCCCGAAAGACCACTTAGATGGCATCTAGATGGCTCAAAAACAAAGGCATGCAAAGACACCAAAACATGGAGCAATGCTACACAAGCTTCCAAAGCATTAAAGAGGCATGCAAGGCAATCAAACAAGCATGGAAATGGGACTGAAATGGCATATAGAATGATCCCAAATCACCAAAACAATGCGAAGATGCCATGCTACACATGCACATACTCAAGGCCAACAAGCCCAAATACAAAGGAGCTATATCAAGCATGCAAAGGTCAACCCAAACGACTATGGGCAGAGCTAAAACATGGCAAGATATGCACAAAATCTTCACAAGACTAAGCCTAAAACATGCTTCAACAAAGGCTAACAACCTAAGGCACATTAAGGCAAAAATAAGGCATTTGTAACAAGCCCCGAACGCCCCGGGAGGATGAGTCCCGTTCTGTTCATTTGGGGTTACTACAGTTCGGACTCGACTTGTGTCACGGTTCTTAATCTGAACCAAAGAGTCCAAATCTGGGAAATCGTTTTGAGAAACAGATTTTTGAAAAAGTAGTGCCAAACATGGACTGCTTTGCCAGATACAGAGTCGCCACCTAAATATTTTAAAATGGGGGAATTTAG
Organism: Camellia sinensis; assembly: GCF_055761805.1. Lineage (NCBI taxonomy): Eukaryota > Viridiplantae > Streptophyta > Magnoliopsida > Ericales > Theaceae > Camellia > Camellia sinensis. The sequence continues at coordinate 142,993,717 of NC_138962.1, forward strand.
GAAACCCTAACTCGGTGCCGAAGGCCACGTGTCCGTCATCACCGGAGTTGTCTCGGCTCGGGAGCTTGGGTACGATCGGGGAAGGTCAGCTATGAGCACCCCCTTTCGCCCGGTCCGAAGACCAGCCTCTACTAACCGTGATATCCGTATTTGAAAACTTTATGTGTTCTTATTCCATTTATTAGCTTAGAATTACTATGTTATGCGCACAACAAACAAGTATAGACTAGATTGCCTAATTTGGAAATGAACGTTGCATATCCGTTCGGTTTGAAAATGCTTTGGAATTTGCTACTCGCAAGTAGGCTAAAACACGGATTTCAACGAGTTTTTCCAACTCAAACAATCCAACCTTCACCCACAGGCATTCAAAACAGTTTAACACATAAGCATCTAGCCACATGTTAAGCATGCTGTCATGGCAATATTCACACTCATGTGATATGCTAAAGCAGAAATACTTACATAGTACTCCGTGCCAAAACAAAGAACTTGTTAGCAAATATGCATGATCCAAGTCCATGTTAAGTGCCTAATGCGTCGCATACAAAATGTCGCTAAGATAGGCTCGGCTAATCCTAGACATGTCATGTGAAAATGCACAATTATCACATATTCAATTTTTGATTTGAAATACATATGCGGTTAGCATGATGTACCGAGCCTAATGCATGTAATACAAATGCATGGATGCACGCATGCATAGCATAAGGTATGCTAACATAAATGTGCCCTAATCTACCATCATAAGCAGGTAAATAAAAGGGAAGAAAGAAGTGAGGTTGGAAGACATACACACCACCCACACACACTTATTACAGATTTACCCTCACTCGGAGGGACCGAATAAATATTACAAATTAATTAACTACACCAGCTAATTAATATTACAAATTGCCTAATTTAATTAACAAATTAAATAGACTAATTAAAACAGGAAAACGCCTCGGGAAGCGCGCCGCCATGCGCAAGCTGCCTCTGTTTTCTTTCCTATGCTCCTCTGGAGGCTGTCAAAACCTCAGGGTTGCATCCCTAGGCACTGGGGAGTACCACCGGCTGAGTGGGATCATCACCGGCACTGGTATGTGTCCATCGGCACAAAATTGAGTCTGTCGGCAGAGAAAAGGTTGCCGGCCGGCACCTTACACTGCCGGTCGGCAAAGAAAGTCTGCTGGACCTGCAACTCACAGCAACAGAGGGCAAAACAAGGCATGGCAGCACAATTCAAGGCATGTATGCACCAACCATGTCTCTTATCATTGTGATGACTCAAAGGGACATGTGCCTTGGTTCTCGGACCACCAATCACGCATTTCCATGCATGATGGCCCAAGGAACCAAGTATGCAACTTTGATTTCAAATGCATGCAAACCAATCAAACAAATTAGGCCTAACTCCTATCACCATTTCAAGGAACAAGGCATGCATGCAAGATGCAATGCAACCTAGGCATACAAGCTAGGAATACAACATGGCATGGCAAGGCACTTATGCAAGCATACAAGCATACATATGGAAATGCAAATAAATGGAAAGATGGACTTATACATGAATTAGGCAGCTCTAATAAGGCCTAAAACAGTGGCCATAAGTGCTAAAGAGTGAGGGCTAAATGGCATACACACACACATGCACATAAGGACCAACGCTTAAGCACAAATCAAACAACATTCAAGCACACTTGAAAGAAGGAATCATGGACTAATTAGCATGCAACATAAGTATTGAAATCATGTTAGGATGGTGCCAAACCAAGCAACAAAATCAAGCCAAAACATGCAACCAAATGGCCTAAGTGTTCAAAGCAAATCAATAAGGCATTGAACTACACTTAACATGACCAAACATGGCATGCATTAAACAACTAAAAACAGATTTTTAGCATGTTAAAACAAGGCCAAAGGACTCCTTAGATGGCATCTAAGTGGCTCAAATTCAAAGGCATGCAAAGGCACCAAAACATGGAGCATTGCAAAACATGCTTTCAAAGCATTAAAGAGGCATGCAAGGCAATCAAACAAGCATGAAAATGGGACTGAAATGGCATATAGGATGATCCCAAATCACCAAAACAATGCAAAGATGGCATGCTACACATGCACATACTCAAGGCCAACAAGCCCAAATACAAAGGAGCTATATAATGCATGCTAAAATCAACCCAAATACTTATGGACAGATCTAAAACATGGCAAAATAAGCACATAATCTTCACAAATACAAGCCTAAAACATGCTCCAACAAAGGCTAACAACCTAAGGCATATTAAGGCATAAACATGGCATTACATGGCAACTATGCTAAGCATGCATGGAGTTCCAAAACCAACTTGAAATCATGTTATATTATGGATATATAAGCATGAAAAACAAACCAAACATGCTCAACACACACTCAAGCATAGGCTTCCTTACGAGGCCAAAATATGCCCTTTTCAAGGACAACAAGGAGAGCGGGTGGTCCTCTCCTTCTTGGGACTTCAAAACATCATCTTCACCACTGAAATCCCTCAAGATTTCAGTGGTGAAGAGACCTCAACACCAAAATCCCGGAGCTAGCACAAAATGGCTCAAAATGAGGCCTTTTGAGGCCTAAGGGTGGTCAACAACCCTCAAACAACAAAACACTCTTAATAAACAATAAAGAGGGCCTAAAAACAGAACTTTTTTATGTTATACAACAAGCACAAAAACAGCTCTAAGATAGGTATAAAATTAATGCAAGAATGGGGAAAAAAAGGACTAGAATCTCACCCTTGAAGACCCCTTTACAAATGGTGCTCCAATGGCCTCCTTGAGCTTGAATCCAACACCAAAATCTCAAAACACACTCTTTGGAACCTCAGCTCCAAGAGGAAGGTGAAACACTAGGTGTTTGTGTGCAATAGTGAGACACAAAACACCTAGTGTGCAAATAAGAGGGAAAGAGAGATTGAGAGTGTATATCTAACCCTAACCCTAGAAAAACCAGAGCTTGGTCTGTATTTTCCTCTCTCAAAAATGTCTAAAAGCTCTCTTCTTCCCTTAGAGAGAGACCCTCTCTATATGCCTCTTGTAAAGCTTACAAGACAAGCTTTGCAAGAGGGAGATCCCTCCATACACGTGTATGGAGGGGAGCAAAAGCAATACAGCTGTCTAAAAATATCTACAAAAGCAGATGAACAGCAATCGGCCGGCCAAAAATGTCATCTTGGCCAAAAAGAGTGCCGACCGGCACAAAAGAGTGCTAACCGGCAACAAAGAGTGCCGGCCGGCAAACAATATTGCCGGTGGCAGCAAAAACCAGCCGGTGGCATCTAGCCACTGCCGGTGATGGGTGGGGATGGTCTACAAGCCCCACCCTGCCTCTCAAAGGCAAGATGCAAGTGTTTGGTGCAAAACCAGACACTAAACGGTCGAGTTCGGGGATCCTGAGGCAAGGCGCGCGAGCCGAGACCTCCGGGAACTCCAAACGAACACAAACAAGGATAATCACCGAGTGTTCAAATGGTGACGTCCAAGCCTTGAGGACGGTCAAAAATGGGGTGTCTACAGTTGCCCCTCTTTGACAGAACTCGAAAGTCATAACAATGACGGGAGTGAATGTCAAAGCCCAGAGACGACCCATTTTTGACAAGGCCGAAGACTCAGACAAACATACAAGACAAACAAGATATGCACCCGAAGGCGGGGGCAAAATGCAAGACAATGCACAGAGCCGGACATAACTTATGATCATGCAAAGAAAGCTGTAATGAAGCAAACCTGCGACAATTTTAAGCTAGCATACCAAACTACACTACAATGCAGAAAGGATGTAAGAGAATTATGGAATTCTCAATACGTCTCACTCGGGAGATACAATACCTGTGCGGCTCGTCCGGTTGCACCAGCTGCAAATGAACCGTACATACAATATCGTGCCTGAAAAGAAAACAAACTTAACAGGTGCAATATGGTTAGCAACATGCATGACAATGCAAATGTGGTGTACTCGAAATGCGTGACAACGCAAAGCAAGTGGGGAGCATGACAATGCTGTGGAAATACAAACATGTAAGTGGAGCATGCGGTCTACGCAGTCAACAAAATTGATCATGAACATGCGGTCTACGCAGGTAACGAAACTTAATAAGCGGTCTACGCAATTTAAAACATGCGGTCTACGCAGGTATTAGAATTAACAAGCATGCGGTCTACGCAAGTAAAACATGCGGTTTGCGCCGGTATTAGAATTAAACATGCGGTCTACGCAATCAAAACATGCGGTCTACGCAAGTAAGTAAATTTAAACATGCGGTCTACGCAATCAAGACATGCGGTCTACGCAAGTAATGGAATTAAAAACGCAGTCTACGCAGGTAAAACATGCGGTCTACGCAAGCAAAACATGCGGTCTACGCAGGTAATGAAATTAAAAACGCGGTCTACACAGGCAAAACATGCGGTCTACGCAAGCAAAACATGCGGTCTACGCAGGTAAAACATGCGGTCTACGCAATCAAAACATGCGGTCTACGCAGGTATTGAAATTGAACATGCGGTCTACGCAAGTAATGAAATTAAACATGCGGTCTACGCAATCAAGACATGCGGTCTACGCAGGTATTGAAATTAAACATGCGGTCTACGCAAATCAAGACATGCGGTCTACACAAGTAATGAAACTAAGCATGCGGTCTACGCAAATCAAGACATGCGGTCCACGCAAGTAATGAAACTAAGCATGCGGTCTACGCAAATAAGACATGCGGTCTACGCAGATCAAAACATGCGGTCTACGCAGATATTGAAATTAAACATGCGGTCTACGCAATCAAAACATGCGGTCTACGCAGGTAATGGGATTTGAATAAGCATGCGGTCTACGCAAATCAAAACATGCGGTCTACGCAGGTAATGAAAATAACAATGCGGTCTACGCAATCAAAACATGCGGTCTACGCAGGTAATGAAAATAACATGCGGTCCACGCAATCAAAACATGCAGTCTACGCAGGTAATGAAAATAACAATGCGGTCTGCGCAATCAAAACATGCGGTCTACGCAGGTATTGAAATTAAACATGCGGTCTACGCAATCAAAACATGCGGTCTACGCAAATAAAGAATTGAGATGCGATCTACGCAAATCAAGACATGCGGTCCACGCAAGTAATGAAGTTAAGCATGCGGTCTACGCAAATAAGACATGCGGTCTACGCAGGTATTGAAATTGAACATGCGGTCTACGCAAGTAAGAGATGCGGTCTACGCAATCAAAACATGCGGTCTACGCAGGTATTGAAATTGAACATGCGGTCTACGCAATCAAAACATGCGGTCTACGCAAGTAATGAAACTAAGCATGTGGTCTACGCAAATCAAAACATGCGGTCTACGCAGGTAATGAAAATAACAATGCGGTCTACGCAATCAAAACATGCGGTCTACGCAGGTAATGAAAATTTAAACATGCGGTCAACGCAATCAAAACATGCGGTCTACGCAAGTAATGAAGTTAAGCATGCAGTCTACGCAAATAAAGAATTGAGATGCGGTCTACGCAAATAAAGAATTAACATGCGGTCTACGCAAGTAAAGAATTGAGATGCGGTCTACGCAAATGTAGAATTGAGATGCGGTCTACGCAAATAAAGAAATTGAGATGCGATCTACGCAAATAAAGAGATGATTACAAACATGCGGTCTACGCAGGTAATGTAATTAATATGCATGACAATGCAAAATGCAATGAGATGCGCAAAACAGCGCGACGGAATGCAATGCACAAAACAGTGCGACGATTTGAAATGCACAAAACAGTGCAATGCGCAGAACAGCGCGAGGTTTGAAATGCACAAAACAGTGCGATGGTTTGAAATGCACAAAACAGTGCGACGGTTTGAAATGCACAAAACAGTGCGATGTGCAAAACAGCGCGAACAATTTTGAAATGCACAAAACAGTGCAATGCGCAGAACAGCGCGAGGTTTGAAATGCACAAAACAGTGCGACGGTTTGAAATGCACAAAACAGTGCGATGACCAGTGTGACACGCACGCCACACGAAATGTAAATGGGCTTAAATGCGCAACAACGCACGTATTCCGGAATGCATGACAATGCATGGAATGGAAATGCAATGATGATGCATGAGAAATGTGCACGACAATGCAAAGGGGTGCGTGTTGCAACGCATGTAACACGTGCATAACAATGCAAATGTGTGACGCATGACAGCGTGATGTAATCCATCGAAGTAGTGTGATGAACTTGTGCAACACACATGGGGTAACTTTTGAATTCAAAAGGATACAAAAAGGATACACCTTGCATGAATTCGAGTGCCACGCACTGGAGACACGGCCCGCGGTCAGAACGAAGGCCGGTTGAACGTCGGAGATGCACTTTCTTGCACTTTCTTGAGCTATGAAGACCACAAACTTCTCATATGGCCTAACCAAGGCTGTGGGAACCCCACCGGCCGAAAGGGGAGGCCACCGGCTGGCCATCGGCACAAAAACAATTCTATCGGCACAAAAAAGTGCCGGCCGGCACAAAACATTGCCGACCGGCAAACAGTTGCTGGTGTGGGGCAATTTTGTCTTTTCACCTTGGGTGTTATAAAATAGGGCTTCAAACCCTATTTTCTCATTTCTCTCACGCCGAAAACCCCCATACTCTCTCTCTAGAGCTTTTCCCTCTCCTTTTTCGTCCATTTCTTCGCGTTCTACGCCCGTTTCGTCGTCGGATTCGCGTTTCTCTTCGCGTTTCGGACGTTTTCCACCGATCACATTTTCGTTTCGATGCCTCGTTTGGCGTTCTAGCCTTTTCGGGGTTCGTTCCCCTCACTTTCCTCTTCATTTCCATGCCCTTTCACATTCCGGCCTTCCCGGCCATTTCCGACCCTCTCAGGAGTTGACTTTCCGGTTGACTCTTCATATTCCGGCTCGGTTTTCCTTTTCCGGCCATTTTCACATCATTCTCTATATGGCGGACGACATTCCACGTGGCGGGACTCCCCCGGACCACGAGATGGATCCCGGGGTCGAGCTCTTACCACTGAGCGAGCGCCCGTTTGACCCGGCGACCTACCGGCCGGCGATCCACGTTCTGTCCCCAGACGGCCTACGTCAGTTCCGGAGCTTTGAGAGGTACGCGGCGCCTGAGCTACTACTACGCGAGCCTACCTCCCACCTTTCATTCGGCACTTCCGAGGTAACTCTCTTCTTTCTGCTTTACTTTCTGCAATGTAGGATACAAAACTGCCATAGTTAGTTGTACTCTTTAACTGCTAAAATCTGGTACACCATAGACCGTAGTTGACTTGTAAACATACATACAACTGATATCTGCTTGAGACTGACACATGCACACACACTGCACTAGCCCTGAATCACCCAAACACACAGCACACACTGTATTCTACTGCACACACACTGGTACCCAGTATTTGTCTGAATCTGTCAAACTTGCACACATGCCACATCTGTTCTGAAACACCCAAACACGCTGACACAGCACACGTATTTTACTGCAAGCACACCGGCACCCGGTATTTGCCTGAATCTGACAAACTTGCATACATGCCATATCTGTCTTTTCAAAACTGCATGTTGAATATTGTCTTGCAATTGTTGTTTTCTGTTTGCAGGAGGGTTCCCATACCATTCGCGGGTATGGGAATACTGGTGCACGGGAGTGGTATGATGAGCTCCCTGATGCGGTCCAGCGCATCGTGGACCGAGCGGGCTTCGGCACCTTCTGCCGAGGGCTCTCTAGGCTCTCCACATGCAGACCTCTCCTTGCTGCTTTGGCGGAGAGGTGGTGGGACACCACCGATTCTTTCCATTTTTCTGCTGCAGGGGACATGACGATGACCCCTTATGACTTCTCGATGCTCACAGGCATCGGGGTAGGGGGGATCCGATCCCTTTCGACACAGACATGGATGAGTGGACCGCCGCTCAGGTCCATCTACTGGGGGAGGCCCCGCCACTAGCTCGTCCAGGCTTCATGCAGTACTCCTGGTTCGAGACACAGTTTCGGGTCCAGCCCGCATTGGAGGAGGAGGCGCAGATGACCCCGGAGGATGAGGAGAGGTATGCTCGCGGCTTCCTCATGTTCTTGTTCGGGACTACCATCTTCGTCGACCGGGCGAACACCGTGCCTCGCTGCCTTCTCAGCGCACTGGTGGACGTCCGGGATATTCTGCACTACGATTGGGGCGGCGCTGCTCTGGCCACCCTTTATGGATACATGAGCTCAGCTTCTCGTGGCAGCGGCCAGCTGCTTGGAGGCTACTGGTGGGCTTGGGAGGTACATTTCTTCTCCGCTTTTTCACTTCTGTCTCGTACTTTCTGTACTCTGTACACTGCACACACTGCGGTCTGCTTTACACTTACTGTATACTGTACACACGGCACACACATGCATTCTGCTTTACACTGACTGTACACTGCTCACACTGTACACTGCACACAATACACTGCACAACACACGGCTCTGCCATTTCTGCTTTATTCTGTATATTCTGCTTTTTCTGATAGTCATACTGACATCTGTTTTGCAGTTGTGGGTTTACGCCTACTTTCCTAGGCTTGCCCCCGTGCCAGTTGCGGAGCCTCCTCCGGCTGTCCCGTTCTCGAGTCACTTCGACGGGAGATGCACCCGGCGACCACGGGAGACGTTCGGCTTCTTCCGCCGATATTTCGACACCATCACCCCCACGGAGGTATGCTTTACTTTCAGTTCATTTAGCTTCGCTTTCCCACTGCATATTTCAATAACAGTAGATAACAAACTGTCTGTCACTTTCAGATCACATGGCGGCCATGGGCTTCCTTGCCGTCAGCGATGCGGGGTCGGTTCCCTGGTGCTGAGGAGACCTCGCGTTTCCGGATCTTGCTAGAGGGCCCGGTCTGTCGGGCTTGGTACCTGGGGGAGCGTTTTCTACGCCAGACCTGCGGGTTACCTGAGCAGATAGTCCCGGCTCACCCTCCTGCAGAGATGAGGGAGACCGAGGGGCTGACCACTGAGCAGCTGGATGATTACTCCATCGGCTGGGAGGAGGCCGGCTTCCGAGGCACCGACGACTATCAGGAGTACGTGCGAACGTACCTGATGCGTCCCTTGAGCGGCCGTCGAGCAGAGGGGGCCCGGCCTGTAGCATCGGCGGCTGGGGCCGGAGCGGGAGCAGGGGCTGGATCTTTGAGGAGGGCCCGGGTCCGTGGTAGGGACGGAGTGCGGGGAGGACGAGGAGCTGGCTGACCTGCCCTGCCTGCTGTACTGACTTTCCAGGGGCAGGGTGGGTCGACCTATCAGATCCCCTTCGCCCCTCCACCGGCTGGTCACGAGTTCATTGACATCCCCGACTTGCCGCCGGTATGTTCTACTGCATTTTGTACAGTCATTCATCTCAGTTTACTTGATATTCCACAGAATATTGATGCATCTGATACTTTTGCAGGCCTCTTCTGCGTACACCCGGCAGTCGTTGGCGATGAATGCCTCGATGATGGGGATGCTCCAGCGGACTTTTGACCTCCTAGCCGTCTACAGCATACCGGTATGTCCTTCTGACACTGGCCTCAAACCATTCATTCACTGCTTTACATAATCTGATGCATGGCACAACACCTGATACACTGATCTCACAGTACCTGAACACTGCATACACTGCATTCTGCACCAAACTCTGTACTGATAAACTGCTCATGGCATTCTTACACTGTACTCATACTCTGCATTCTGCACTGATAAACTGCTCACGGCATACTGATGCATTTCCCTTTTTGTGTACTTTTTCAGCCTCCTTTCCAAATTCCTATGGCAGGAGGCGCTCCAGCTAGGCCTTCTGTCCCTGCTCGGGGGAGAGATGAGGAGGGCAGGATATTTCCCCGTACCAGGGGAGGGCGTACTCACGTCGGGAGTAGCTTGCGAGCTCCAGTCCCGGACGATGACGACGACGAGGAGTCAGAGGCAGAGGCAGGGTCATCGGAGGAGGAGACCGGAGACGGTTCTAGCTCGGGCTCTGACGACGACGCTGATGATGCTCCTGGACCCTCGTCCAGGAAGAGGACTAGGACGGACTGATGGCCCTTGGAGCGCTTGACATAGATGCAGATTTTTGCTATCTTTTCTTTCTTTCTTGTACTTTTCTTTTTGGTTGGTAGATAGATTACCTTGTACTGCGGCAGGCAGATTTTTGTTTCCAAAACTTGTACATTTGAAAAGATAATGAAATGAAACGGACTTTTTATCTGAAAAAGTGTTTACATTTACACATTTTATGCATTGCATCGCATCTCATCATGTTACACCTCAATGTAAACGAAATTGATTGGTTATCTGAAAATTGAACACTTGCACTGTAATAATCAGATAACTAGACAGTCAACAGCAAAATAACCCAAGCAACCCACTGCCTGATTCTGGACACACAGCCCTTGCTCTACTGGGGACTAATCCGCATACAGCCCATAACACAGCATTCGATTCATTCTGCACACGGCAAATTCTGAACAAACGGCCCAATCTGTCAGGACGGACCTCAAAAGTGGAACCAGTTGAAGTCAGAACACGCTCAAATGTAGAGAATGGCACAGCATTCTTGAGCATAAACGATTTTTGAAATCGAATGAGGGTTTTTCAAACCGGGATATCGAGCCTACCACTGAACACAGCGGGGAGGACTCAAATATAGGTACACGACCTAAACACAACGAGACACGCTCGGGAGAGACTCAAAACAAAAGACGAGACCGTCAAATGAAAGAGACACGACACACAGACGCGTAAGCGAAGATGGGGGACCTCAGATCACGAGGAGCCAGTTCAATCTGGGTATTGTTTCCCACCCTTTCTGATTTGTGATCCTCACATCACTCGACTCTCAAGCTCGGATTTTCTCTCAAAACCCTTTTCCTCACTTTTCTCTCAACTCACACCTCTCTATTCTTCAATCTCTCATTTTTCATCCCTCCCCGGGGTGATTAATGGATGAATAGGAAGTTGCGGGTTCACGCCTGATGCCGTTAGCTCACAGCTATTTCTTCCGGCGGGCAGAGTGCTCTTCTGGCAAGTACGTTGGTGACGGGGGAAAGACAGAACGCCTGACTCAACTGTGCCCCTAGTTCATCACTTTGACCATTCTTTTTGTTTTGGTCTTCTACTAAAACGGTTTTGATCAAAACGAGAGTCGGATTAACGTACTTGTTCGATTTTTGATTTGAAAACCGTGCAAGTCAGGCAGCAAGCACTGAAAATTTTCCTTTTTGGGTCCAAGACAATGGTCCAGTTTTGGAAAATAGAATAGTTTTCGAGAAAATAGTCAACCTCAGTAAAAATTTTCAAAAACTATTTTTCAAACAGCTGATGCTCGACGAGCATGAAACTTACCCTTCGAGATGCGCAACCTCGGATCGGAGGCAATGGAAAATTGCCCCTGGTTTGAAGGGGGTGGGGGGCAACGGAAAGTTGCCCCTAGTTTGAATGGCGGCTCGCAGCGGCTTGTGGCAACGGAAAGTTGCCCCTTGTTTGGGATAGTGCCGCAGCAATCCGCAGACAGTCTTCATTGGCGGTGGTTGATCTCTTGGACACAGCGATGACGAAGACGGTCACAACAAATATATGGACACAGTCACCTTGGAAGGTGTTGGCAACTGGACCTTGGGATGAAATCGAAACCATTGCATGGACTGAGACGCTTATGAAAGCGTTGGGGGCTGGACTTCATGATGAAGTTGCCTACGTATCCCAAACATGGGAATCAAGCCTTACGTAGTTCCGGGTAAGGTCCACTCGGGTATTTTAACCTTCACTTTTTTTTTTAGGCTCTCACATTTGCCAAGGCGCCCAATGCGGGTTTTCGACCTTGCGAGCTTCTTTTCATTTTCTTTTGTTCGTTTCTTTTTCTTTTTCTTTTCTTTTTTTTCTTTTCTTGCTTTTTTCTTTTTTTTCATTCTCAATCTTTCTTTTTGTATTTTTCTCTTTTTTGTATTTTTCTCTTGCTCTAACTTTTACCTGGGCCGCCCTTCCGGGTTTTCGGCCCAGCGAGCCTCTCAAAGGGTAAAAGTGTAGCAAGTCCATGCCAAATGGTTTTTTTTTTTTTTTGAAATTGAAGCCTCTCTGTGTCTAGGAGAACGGCTGTTGTACTGATTTGCGGAGAATCCATCAGGGTTACTCTACGAGCTTCTTCCGACGAGATCTACTCCTTCTGATTCGGCCTTGATGCCTCTTGCTCGAGGGCGATTTCGAAACTGGCCACACGGGCCGCCATGGCGTTTGTCCGTTGAACTTTCTGAACGTTCTGAACGGGTTCAAAGTCGGAAAACAAATAGGTTGAATCTTGAGGCTGAGAGCGATCCTAGGCTGCACAATCTCAAGAGCGATTCCACACAGGTCTTCGCAGGGCCGCGTAAAACATTTGCTTTTGAAAGTTTTTAAGGAAGCGACGAATCGTTCGCGCCGAAGATAGTGTGGAACCAATCTGGATCAGGCCAGGGTCCTTCTCAGTACTCACGCCGACAAGCATGGCTTTATTCATAAAAAGGCTTAGCACGCCTCTCTTTCTCTCAAAATGATCAAAATTTTACAAAACCCGAGGAATTCCTTCCTCTTCGTTTTTATCACCGCAGTGTTCAAAAGTTTGTTTTTTTTTTGAAAAACTTAGGTTAATGCAATGAGTTTGGCGCGCAGGAGAGCAGGCGAGATGTACTGTCAGCCTAATCAGATTCTCTGGCACTTATGCTGAAAGTAAGCATGAAGTTGAGATAGCAACAGCTGTTTTGGTCGGCTTTGTTGGTGCAACTGGCCCCTCGGCAGAAACAGACTCAAAAACAAAAACAGATAATTTACAAAACAAAACGGTGTTCGGGGCAACAACCCTGAATCACCTGGTATTATATACAACGGGGGCTGACTCGATACAACAAGACAAACCTTTAAGCAAAAGACTGACTCAAGACAAAGAGACAGACTCAAAACAAAAGACTGACTCGACATCCAAGCCAGGATTTACAAAACTCGGTTTCACCGATGCTCAAAAATGCGTGCCAGACGCTTCAAAAATACGCCAAATGTTGCCCGCAGGCGTTTCACTTTACATACTCGCAGTATCTGAGCCCTCGAAATCCAACAACTGAGTGGTGACGGGCTTGCCCGAGGTGGGTGGTAGGATAACCTTGTTATCAATCAAATCCTGCACTTCATGACGAAGGCGGGAACATCCATCGGTGCTGTGACCGGACTGTTGATGGTACGCGCAGTACAAGGTAGCATCATGAGTGGGAGGGAGATTCTTCGGGAGTGGCCGGGGCTCCAAAGGCTTAAGATGCCCATTCTTTGCCAATATTAACAATGCCCTAGACAAAGGCATGTGGAGGTCGTGAAAGACTCTGCGCCCTCGGGGCAGGTACTTTGCAGTTTGAGGATTCTTGCCAGATGCGCTGGCGAAAGGATCAGCTGGCGCTGCCTTGGCCTTTTGAACCTTTCCCGGTGCAGGGTTGGGAACTACAGGAACTGTCTGGGCATGACGGGGCCCATCCCGGTTTTCTGCCTGGCTTGAACTGCCTTTGATCGGAGCGGGGAAAGCATCATCCACAGCTTTGGTCACTATTGCAGACGTTTGTTGCTTGTTCATCCCTCTGGCCTTCAGAGCCTCGACTGCCCACAACAGTTGCTCAATGGGGTCGGCGTCTATCTTTGCCTTGTCCTTTCCTTTGGCCTCAGCCTGATTGAGGGTCTGGGTTGGTGCTGGCATGTCGTGGCTATAGCCGGAAGCCACCTCTGGCTGGCTGAGCTCTATCACAATCCGCCCTAGTAGCGGGGGCTCCTGTGGTACAAAATTCCCGGCATATGGCGCCGCTGGCGGTGAAGCCGATATCCCATAGGCGAGGTCTGCCACAGACCTTTGGAGATCGCCTATCATCCCCATCAATTCGAAGGTGGTGGGCTCACGAGCCTGGTATAACTGGGGAGCCCAGACCGGGTGCACAACGGGCGACCTGGGCGGATATGACATACTGATGCTGGCCTCATTCTGCGGAGTGGTTCCCTGCTCCGATACAGCTGCCATAACCACAATTTCTTCTGAACTTTGTGCCGCCATAAATCCTGCCTCAGCAAAGGGGAGACACTGGCTGTTCTGTATCAACTCTGCAACTCTCTGAACTGAAAGAAAAACAGACAGCATTTCAGCCCAAACTGATCAAACACGGGTGTAGCCAAACAATTGTACCCTACTGCTGATCACTGTTCCCAGATTTTTGTTCCCAAAATACTGAATCTGATACCCGCGGATAACTGATTCCTGATAACTGATTCTCAACAATACTGATTCTGGCGCCTTCGGGCCCGATACTCAAACTCGCAAACTGGTATATGCGTTCCTGTAGAGATACACTCTAAAAGCACATAGCAAGTAAGTGAGAACCAAAACACCCCTATGTTGGGGTAGGGTTTCCCTGTCCTATTTTGTCAGGAACTAGGGTTTCACTATGCACACAGCAGTTTCAAACAACCTATAATCGGGTAAGCAACCTGTCCTAGTTTGGAATGGTCACTATGGATCCGAATATGTACTAGGTCGAATGGTCAAAAGGGGTGCCCCGGTAAAAACCGGGGTTTGTGTTCCCATACTGTCAGAGCCCATAGCCGGTCAGCCTTATGGACATGCCTTGACAAGACAAGCCTCTGGCGAACCGTTCAGGAATGGCAGATGGCAAACACTGTGTTCCTAGGCGCACCAATGCACATGCAATGCAAAGAAACACATAAATGAGATCAAAACAGGATATCACGAGTTCGAGTCAAACTCTCTAAAAAATTCCCCAGCAGAGTCGCCAGAAACTGTAACAAGCCTCGAACGCCCCGGGAGGATGAGTCCCGTTCTGTTCATTTGGGGTTACTACAGTTCGGACTCGACTTGTGTCACGGTTCTTAATCTGAACCAAAGAGTCCAAATCTGGCAAATCGTTTTGAGAAACAGATTTTTGAAAAAGTAGTGCCAAACATGGACTGCTTTGCCAGATACAGAGTCGCCACCTAAATATTTTAAAATGGGGGAATTTAGGAAACCCTGACTCGGTGCCGAAGGCCACGTGTCCGTCATCACCGGAGTTGTCTCGGCTCGGGAGCTTGGGTACGATCGGGGAAGGTCAGCTATGAGCACCCCCTTTCGCCCGGTCCGAAGACCGGCCTCTACTAACCGTGATATCCGTATTTGAAAACTTTATGTGTTCTTATTCCATTTATTAGCTTAGAATTACTATGTTATGCGCACAGCAAACAAGTATAGACTAGATTGCCTAATTTGGAAATGAACATTGCATATCCGTTCGGTTTGAAAATGCTTTGGAATTTGCTACTCGCAAGTAGGCTAAAACACGGATTTCAACGAGTTTTTCCAACTCAAACAATCCAACCTTCACCCACAGGCATTCAAAACAGTTTAACACATAAGCATCTAGCCACATGTTAAGCATGTTGTCATGGCAATATTCACACTCATGTGATATGCTAAAGCGGAAATACTTACATAGTACTCCGTGCCAAAACAAAGAACTTGTTAGCAAATATGCATGATCCAAGTCGATGTTAAGTGCCTAATGCGTCGCATACAAAATGTCGCTAAGATAGGCTCGGCTAATCCTAGACATGTCATGTGAAAATGCACAATTATCACATATTCAATTTTTGATTTGAAATACATATGCGGTTAGCATGATGTACCGAGCCTAATGCATGTAATACAAATGCATGGATGCACGCATGCATAGCATAAGGTATGCTAACATAAATGTGCCCTAATCTACCATCATAAGCAGGTAAATAAAAGGGAAGAAAGAAGTGAGGTTGGAAGACATACACACCACCCACACACACTTATTACAGATTTACCCTCACTCGGAGGGACCGAATAAATATTACAAATTAATTAACTACACCAGCTAATTAATATTACAAATTGCCTAATTTAATTAACAAATTAAATAGACTAATTAAAACAGGAAAACGCCTCGGGAAGCGCGCCGCCATGCGCAAGCTGCCTCTGTTTTCTTTCCTATGCTCCTCTGGAGGCTGTCAAAACCTCAGGGTTGCATCCCTAGGCACTGGGGAGTACCACCGGCTGAGTGGGATCATCACCGGCACTGGTATGTGTCCATCGGCACAAAATTGAGTCTGTCGGCAGAGAAAAGGTTGCCGGCCGGCACCTTACACTGCCGGTCGGCAAAGAAAGTCTGCTGGACCTGCAACTCACAGCAACAGAGGGCAAAACAAGGCATGGCAGCACAATTCAAGGCATGTATGCACCAACCATGTCTCTTATCATTGTGATGACTCAAAGGGACATGTGCCTTGGTTCTCGGACCACCAATCACGCATTTCCATGCATGATGGCCCAAGGAACCAAGTATGCAACTTTGATTTCAAATGCATGCAAACCAATCAAACAAATTAGGCCTAACTCCTATCACCATTTCAAGGAACAAGGCATGCATGCAAGATGCAATGCAACCTAGGCATACAAGCTAGGAATACAACATGGCATGGCAAGGCACTTATGCAAGCATACAAGCATACATATGGAAATGCAAATAAATGGAAAGATGGACTTATACATGAATTAGGCAGCTCTAATAAGGCCTAAAACAGTGGCCATAAGTGCTAAAGAGTGAGGGCTAAATGGCATACACACACACATGCACATAAGGACCAACGCTTAAGCACAAATCAAACAACATTCAAGCACACTTGAAAGAAGGAATCATGGACTAATTAGCATGCAACATAAGTATTGAAATCATGTTAGGATGGTGCCAAACCAAGCAACAAAATCAAGCCAAAACATGCAACCAAATGGCCTAAGTGTTCAAAGCAAATCAATAAGGCATTGAACTACACTTAACATGACCAAACATGGCATGCATTAAACAACTAAAAACAGATTTTTAGCATGTTAAAACAAGGCCAAAGGACTCCTTAGATGGCATCTAAGTGGCTCAAATTCAAAGGCATGCAAAGGCACCAAAACATGGAGCATTGCAAAACATGCTTTCAAAGCATTAAAGAGGCATGCAAGGCAATCAAACAAGCATGAAAATGGGACTGAAATGGCATATAGGATGATCCCAAATCACCAAAACAATGCAAAGATGGCATGCTACACATGCACATACTCAAGGCCAACAAGCCCAAATACAAAGGAGCTATATAATGCATGCTAAAATCAACCCAAATACTTATGGACAGATCTAAAACATGGCAAAATAAGCACATAATCTTCACAAATACAAGCCTAAAACATGCTCCAACAAAGGCTAACAACCTAAGGCATATTAAGGCATAAACATGGCATTACATGGCAACTATGCTAAGCATGCATGGAGTTCCAAAACCAACTTGAAATCATGTTATATTATGGATATATAAGCATGAAAAACAAACCAAACATGCTCAACACACACTCAAGCATAGGCTTCCTTACGAGGCCAAAATATGCCCTTTTCAAGGACAACAAGGAGAGCGGGTGGTCCTCTCCTTCTTGGGACTTCAAAACATCATCTTCACCACTG
Organism: Camellia sinensis; assembly: GCF_055761805.1. Classification (NCBI taxonomy): domain Eukaryota; kingdom Viridiplantae; phylum Streptophyta; class Magnoliopsida; order Ericales; family Theaceae; genus Camellia; species Camellia sinensis. The sequence continues at coordinate 143,011,254 of NC_138962.1, forward strand.
AAATCCCTCAAGATTTCAGTGGTGAAGAGACCTCAACACCAAAATCCCGGAGCTAGCACAAAATGGCTCAAAATGAGGCCTTTTGAGGCCTAAGGGTGGTCAACAACCCTCAAACAACAAAACACTCTTAATAAACAATAAAGAGGGCCTAAAAACAGAACTTTTTTATGTTATACAACAAGCACAAAAACAGCTCTAAGATAGGTATAAAATTAATGCAAGAATGGGGAAAAAAAGGACTAGAATCTCACCCTTGAAGACCCCTTTACAAATGGTGCTCCAATGGCCTCCTTGAGCTTGAATCCAACACCAAAATCTCAAAACACACTCTTTGGAACCTCAGCTCCAAGAGGAAGGTGAAACACTAGGTGTTTGTGTGCAATAGTGAGACACAAAACACCTAGTGTGCAAATAAGAGGGAAAGAGAGATTGAGAGTGTATATCTAACCCTAACCCTAGAAAAACCAGAGCTTGGTCTGTATTTTCCTCTCTCAAAAATGTCTAAAAGCTCTCTTCTTCCCTTAGAGAGAGACCCTCTCTATATGCCTCTTGTAAAGCTTACAAGACAAGCTTTGCAAGAGGGAGATCCCTCCATACACGTGTATGGAGGGGAGCAAAAGCAATACAGCTGTCTAAAAATATCTGCAAAAGCAGATGAACAGCAATCGGCCGGCCAAAAATGTCATCTTGGCCAAAAAGAGTGCCGACCGGCACAAAAGAGTGCTAACCGGCAACAAAGAGTGCCGGCCGGCAAACAATATTGCCGGTGGCAGCAAAAACCAGCCGGTGGCATCTAGCCACTGTCGGTGATGGGTGGGGATGGTCTACAAGCCCCACCCTGCCTCTCAAAGGCAAGATGCAAGTGTTTGGTGCAAAACCAGACACTAAACGGTCGAGTTCGGGGATCCTGAGGCAAGGCGCGCGAGCCAAGACCTCCGGGAACTCCAAACGAACACAAACAAGGATAATCACCGAGTGTTCAAATGGTGACGTCCAAGCCTTGAGGACGGTCAAAAATGGGGTGTCTACAGCATTACATGGCAACTATGCTAAGCATGCATGGAGTTCCAAAACCAACCTAAGATCATGTTATATTATGGATATATAAGCATGAAAAACAAACCAAACATGCTCAACACACACTTAAGCATAGGCTTCCTTAAGAGGCCAAAATGTGTCCTTTTCAAGGACAACAAGGAGAGGGGGTGGCCCTCTCCTTCTTGGGACTTCAAAGCATCTTCTTCACCACTGAAATCCCTCAAGATTTCAGTGGTGAAGAGACCTCAACACCAAAATCCCGGAGCTAACTCAAAATGGCTCAAAATGAGGCCTTTTGAGGCCTAAGGGTGGTCAACAACCCTCAAACAACAAAACACTCTTAATAAACAATAAAGAGGGCCTAAAAATAGAACTTTTTTATGTTATACAATAATCACAAAAATAGCTCTAAGATAGGTATAAAATCAATGCAAAAAATGGGGGGAAAAAGGACTAGAATCTCACCCTTGAAGACCCCTTCACAAATGGTGCTCCAATGGCCTCCTTGAGCTTGAATCCAACACCAAAACTTCAAAACAAACTCTTTAGAACCTCAACTCCAAGAGGAAGGTGAAACACTAGGTGTTTGTGTGCAATAGTAAGACACAAAGCACCTAGTGAACAAAAGAGAGGGAAAGAGAGATAGAGTGTGTATCTAACTCTAACCCTAGAACTCAAACCCTAACAATGGCTGTTCTTGCTCTCAAAAAAATCCTAAGTCTCTAACCAAGCCTCCTCTTTTGCCTTAGAGAGAGCTTCTCTCTATATTGTCTTGTAAAGCTTACAAGACAAGCTTTGCAAGAGGGAGATCCCTCCATACACGTGTATGGAGGGATGCAATAGCAAGACAGCTGTCTAAAAATATCTGCAAAAGCAGATGAACAGCAATCGGCCGGCCAAAAATGCCATCTTGGCCAAAAGGAGTGCCGGTCGGCATCAAATAGTGCTGACCGGCAACAAATAGTGCCGGCCGGCAAACTACATTGCCGGTGGCAGCAAAAACCAGCCGGTGGCATCTAGCCACTGCCGGTGGTGGATGGGGATGGTCTACAAGCCCCACCCTGCCTCTCAAAGGCAAGATGCAAGTGTTTGGTGCAAAACCAGACACTAAACGGTCAAGTTCGGAGATCCTGAGGCAAGGCGCGCGAGCCGAGGCCTCCGGGAACTCCAAACGAACACAAACATAGAAGATCACCGCGTGTTCAAACAGTGACGTCCAAGTCTTGAGGACGGTCAAAAATGTGGTGTCTACAGTTGCCCCTCTTTGACAGAACTCGAAAGTCATAACAATGACGGGAGTGAATGTCAAAGCCCAAAGACGACCCATTTTTGACAAGGCCGAAGACTCAGACAAACATACAAGACAAATAAGATATGCGCCCGAAGGCAGGGGCAAAATGCAAGACAATGCACGGAGCCGAGCATAACTTATGATCATGCAAAGAAAAGCTGTAATGAAGCAAACATGCGACAGTTTTAAGCTAGCATACCAAACTACACTACAATGTAGAAAGGATGTAAGAGAATTATGGAATTCTCAATACGTCTCACTCGGGAGATACAATACATGTGCGGCTCGTCTGGTTGCACCAGCTTCAAATGAACCGTACATACAATATTGTGCCTGCAAAGAAAACAAACTTAACAGGTACAATATGGTTAGCAACATGCATGACAATGCAAATGTGGATGCAAAACGAAATGCAATATATACAAAACAATGTATAGACAATGCAAATGAAGATGCAATGTAATTGAAACAATGCAAGCTATATGCAAAGCATTTGAGTCGTGATCCAATCACGAACGGTTCGAAACCACACCTATGTCAAATAGATTGATGGAGATAACAAGCCTGTCTACCATAGAACGGTCAACTGAACTATGAGTATTGTAGACAGACGCAAGAACAAGTATTGGGTGGAATTGACATAAGTGGGGAAACGACCCGCTGGAGAAAGGACTATGATCCTAATGCCGGATGCAAAAATTACACTACAATGTAATACATGAATATGGCACGCGGGCCAAACCAAATCTTGCCTAGGAAAGGCATGTACACATACAAGCCATGTGTAACACAGAAAAGGTGCCGCAACCCTCAACCAACATATCAACGTGGAATCGGCGCGATACACATGCAGAACTGTGTTTTAACATGAAAAGTAAGGACACATACCAGACCAAGCTCAACCTGGAAAGGCGCAAGCCATAGGCGGAAGGCGATGCAATGGATGCATGTAATCTACAATGAAATATCTACAAATATGCAATGGAGTGGGTGTGGATACAATGGATATGGCACGCAAGCCAAACCAAATCTTGCCTAGGAAAGGCATGGACACATACGAGCCATGTGTAACACAGAAAAGGTGCCGCAACCCTCAACCAACATATCAGCGTGGAATCGGCGCGATACACATGCAGAACTGTGTTTTAACATGAAAAGTAAGGGCACATACCAGACCAAGCTCAACATGGAAAGGCGCAAGCCATAAGCGGAAGGTGATGCAATGAATGCATGCAAGCTACAATGCAATATGCATGGCAATGCACTATGATGCAATGACTGTGATTGCAACTTTCCCTATCTTACCAACAGGGTGATATACTAGGTTGGTTCAGTATCCAGAATTGAGGCGTAGACATGCCGCCTCAACCTATGGGGCTTCCATACAGATTTCAAGCCGAGGGTAAACCCCTGGGTATTTAAACCAGACTTTAGTCTCGGAACTCCCGAACCTTTGCGTTCTAGGCATAAGCCGTTCGAACTCTAGTTTCCACCGTCCCAGTTGGTCTTCTAGGAACTCATCGCAAACATAGGCAGGTGGCTTTACCAGACCACCGAAAGTCGTTCGGGCACGACAAACACCAAAGGAATTGCACCTTCAGAGGATTTAAGGTCTCCTAGACCGGGATGCAAAATGTATGCATGACAATGCATGTTTGTTTTTGTTTTTGTTTTTGAAATGCAAATGATGTATGAAATGCATGTTGCATGGAATGCGCGACAACACGCGGCTCTCGAAGTGTACGACAATGCGAACACTAAAGGTCTTACACCTTCCAAGGATTTAAGGTCTCCTAGACCGTACGTGTTTAAGGTCTCGCCAGACCGCGGATTGCACGATGGTATGATGCGCAAAATAGCGCTATGCGTTAGGCAACGCGAGTGCACAGGACAGTGCGATGGAATGCATGCAAAATGCAATGAGATGCGCAAAATAGCGCGAAATGGATACATGCAAGATGCAAGTGAGGTGCACAAAACAGTGCGATGCGCAAAACAGCGCGAACAATTTCGAAATGCACAAAACAGTGCAATGCGCAAAACAGCGCGAGGTTTGAAATGCACAAAACAGTGCGACAATTTTGAAATGCACAAAACAGTGCGATGCGCAGAACAGCGCGAAGTTTGAAATGCACAAAACAGTGCGATGCGCAGAACAACGCAAGGTTTGAAATGCACAAAACAGTGCGATGCGCAGAACAGCGCGAGGTTTGAAATGCACAAAACAGTGCGATGCTAAGTGCGACACGCATGCCACACGGAGTGTAAATGGGCTTAAATGCGCAACAACGCACGTATTCCGGAATGCATGACAATGCATGGAATGGAAATGCAATGATGATGCATGAGAAATGTGCACGACAATGCAAAGGGGTGCGTGTTGCAACGCATGTAACACGTGCATAACAATGCAAATGTGTGGCGCATGACAGCGCGATGCAATGCACAGAAGTAGTGTGATGAACTCGTGCAACACACATGGGGCAACTTTGAATTTAAAAGGATACAAAAAGGATACACCTTGCACGAATTCGAGCGCCACGCACTGAAGACACGGCCTGCGGTCAGAACGGAGGCCGGTTGAGCGTCGGAGATGCACTTTCTTGCACTTTCTTGAGCTATGAAGACCCAAAAAAACTCAAATGGCCTAAACAAGGCTGTGGGAACCCCACCGGCCGAAAGATGAGGTCATCGGCACAAAAACAATTCTATCGGCACAAAAAAGTGCCGGCCGGCACAAAACATTGCCGACCGGCAAACAGTTGCTGGTGCGGGGCAGTTTTGACTTTTCACCTTGGGTGTTATAAAATAGGGTTTCAAACCCTATTTTCTCATTCCTTGGCCGCCGAAAACTCTCACACTCTCTCTCTAGAGCGTTTTTCCTTCCCCGTTTCTCCGTTTCTTCGCGTTCTACGCCCGTTTCGTCGTCGGATTCGCGTTTTTCTTCGCGTTTCGGACGTTTTCGACCGATCACATTCTCGTTTCGGTGCCTCGTTTGGCGTTCTCGCCTTTTCGGGGTTTGTTCCCCTCACTTTCCTCTTCATTTCCGTGCCTCTTCACATTCCGGCCTTCCCGGCCATTTCCGACCCTCTCGGGAGTTGACTTTTTGGTTGACTCTTCGTATTCCGACCCGGTTTTCCTTTTCCGGGCCATTTTCACATCATTCTCTACATGGCGGACGACATTCCACGTGGCGGGACTCCCCCGGACCACGAGATGGATCCCGAGGTCGAGCTCTTACCACTGAGCGAGCGCCCGTTCGACCCGGCGACCTACCGGCCGGCGATCCATGTTCTGCCCCCAGACGGCCTGCGTCAGTTCCGGAGCTTTGAGAGGCATGTGGCGCCTGAGCTACTGCTGCGTGAGCCTACCTCCCACCTTTCATTCGGCACTTCCGAGGTAACTCCCTTCTTTCTGCTTTACTTTCTGCAATGTAGGATACAAAACTGCCATAGTTAGTTGTATTCTCTAACTGCTGAAATCTGATATGCCGTAGACCGTAGTTGACCGTAAACATACATACAACTGATATCTGTTTGAGACTGACACATGCACACACACTGCACTAGCCCTGAATCACCCAAACACACGGCACACACTGTATTTCACTGCTTACACATTGGCACCCAGTATTTGTCTGAATCTGTCAAATTTGCACACATGCCACATCTGTTCTGAAACACCCAAACACGCTGACACAGCACACGTATTTCACTGTAAGCACACCGGCACCCGGTATTTGCCTGAATCTGACAAACTTGCATACATGCCATATCTGTCCTTTCAACACTGCATTTTGAATGTTGTCTTGCAATTGTCATTTTCTGTTTACAGGAGGGTTCCCATACCATTCGCGGGTATGGGAATACTGGTGCACGGGAGTGGTATGATGAGCGCCCGGATGCAGTCCGACGCATCGTGGACCGGGCGGGCTTCGGCACCTTCTGCCGAAGGCTCTCTAGGTTGTCCACATGCAGACCTCTTCTTGCTGCTTTGGCGGAGAGGTGGTGGGACACCACCGATTCTTTCCACTTTTCTGCTGCAGGGGACATGACGATGACCCCTTATGACTTCTCGATGCTCACAGGCATCAGGGTGGGGGGTGATCCGATCCCATTCGACACCGACATGGATGAGTGGACCGCCGCTCTGGTCCATCTGCTGGGGGAGGCGCCGCCACTAGCTCGTCCAGGTTTTGTGCGGTATTCCTGGTTCGAGGTACAGTTTCGGGTCCAGCCCGCAATGGAGGAGGAGGCGCAGATGACCCCGGAGGACGAGGAGAGGTATGCTCGCGGCTTCCTCATGTTCCTGTTCGGGACTACTATCTTCGCCGACCGGGCGAACACCGTGCCTCTCTGTCTTCTTAGCGCACTGGTGGACGTCCGGGATATTCTGCACTACGACTGGGGCGGTGCTGCTCTGGCCACCCTTTATGGATATATGAGCTCGGCTTCGCGCGGCAGCGGCCAGCTACTTGGAGGTTACTGGCGGGCTTGGGAGGTACATTTCTTCTCCGCTTTTCATTTCTGTCCGATATTCTCTGTACTCTGTACACTACACACACTGTGGTCTGCTTTACACTTGTTGTATACTGTACACACGGCACACACATACATTCTGTTTCACACTGACTGTACACTGCTCACACTGTACACTGTACACAATACACTGCACAACACACGGCTCTGCCACTTCTGCTTTATTCTGTATATTCTGCTTTATCTGATGGTCATACTGACATCTGTTTTGCAGCTGTGGGTTTACGCCTACTTCCCTAGGCTTGCACCCGTACCAGTCGCGGAGCCTCCTCCGGCTGTCCCGTTCTCGAGTCGCTTCGACGGGAGATGCACCCGGCGACCACGGGAGACATTCGGCTTCTTCCGCCGATATTTTGACACCATCACCCCGGCCGAGGTATGCTTTACTTTCAGTTTATTTAGCTTCGCTTTCCCACTGCATATTTCAATAACAATAGATAACAAACTGTCTGTCATTTTCAGATCACTTGGCGGCCATGGGCTTCCTTGCCGTCGGCGATGCGGGGTCGGTTCCCTGGTGCTGAGGAGACCTCGCGTTTTCGGATTCTGCTTGAGGGCCCGGTCTGTCGGGCTTGGTACTTGGGGGAGCGTTTTCTACGCCAGACCCGCGGGTTACCTGAGCAGATAGTCCCGGTTCACCCTCCTGCAGAGATGAGGGAGACTGAGGGGCTGACCACTGAGCAGCTGGATGATTACTCCATCGGCTGGGAGGAGGCCGGCTTCCGAGACACCGGCGACTATCAGGAGTACGTGCGGACGTACCTGATGCGCCCCCTGAGCGGTCGTCGAGCGGAGGGGGCCAGGCCTGTAGCATCGGCGGCTGGGGCCAGAGCGGGAGCAGGGGTTGGATCTTCGAGGAGGGCCCGGGTCCGTGGTAGGGGTGGAGCGCAGGGAGGACGGGGAGCTGGCTGGCCTGCCCTGCCTGCTGTACTGACTTCAGGGGCAGGGTGGGTCGACCTATCAGATCCCCTTCGCCCCTCCACCGGCTGGTCACGAGTTCATCGACATCCCCGACCTACCTCCGGTATGCATCACTGCACTTCGTACAGTCATTCATTTCAGTCCACTTGATATTCCACAGAATATTGATGCGTCTGATACTTTTGCAGGCTTCTTCGGGGTACACCCGTCAGTCGTTGGCGATGAATGCCTCGATGATGGGGATGCTCCAGCGGACTTTTGACCTCCTAGTCGTCTACAGCATACCGGTATGTTCTTCTGACACTGGCCTCAAACCATTCATACACTGCTTTACATAATCTGACGCACGGCACAACACCTGATACACTGATCTCACAGTATCTGATACACTGCATGCACTGCATTCTGCACTGTACTCTGTACTGATAAACTGCTCACGGCATTCTCATACTGCACTTATATACTACATTCTGCACTGTTAAACTGCCCACGGCATTCATACACTGTACTCACACACTGCATTCTGCACTGATAAACTGTCTACAGTATACTGATGCATTTCCCTTTTGTGTACTTTTTCAGCCTCCTTTCCAGATTCCCATGGCGGGAGGTGCTCCAGCTAGACCTTCTGTCCCTGCCCGGGGGAGAGATGAGGAGGGCAGGATATTTCCCCGTACCAGGGGAGGGCGTACTCACGTCGGGAGTAGCTCGCGAGCTCCAGTCCCGGACGATGACGACGACGAGAAGTCAGAGGCGGAGGCCGAGGCGGAGTCCGAGTCGTCGGAGGAGGAGACCGGAGGCGGTTCTAGCTCAGGCTCTGACGACGATGCTGATGATGCTCCTGGACCCTCGTCCAGGAAGAGGACCAGGACGGACTGACAGCCCTTGGAGTGCTCGGCAGAGATGCGGATTTTTGTTATCTTTCTCTTTTTTGTACTTTTCTTTTTGTTGGTAGATAGATTACCTTGTACTGCCGCAGGCAGATTTTTGTTTCCAAAACTTGTACATTTGAAAAAGATTATGAAATGAACAGATTTTTGCTTAAAAAAAAAGTGTTACATTTACATATCTCATGTATTGCATTGCATCTCATCATGTTACACCTCAATGTAAATGAAATTGATTGGTTATCTGAAAATTGAACACTCGCACTGTAATAACCAGATAACTTAAACAGCCAACAGCAAAATACACCCAAGCAACCTATTGCCTGATTCCGGACACACAGCCCTTGCTCTACTGGGGATTAATCTGCATACAGTCCATAACACAACATTTGATTCATTCTGCACACGGCAAATTCTGAACAAACGGCCCAATCTGACAAGACGGACCTCAAAGATGGAACCGGTTGGAGTTAAAACACATTCAAATGTAGAGAATGGCACAGCATTCTGAGCATAGATGATTTTTGAAATTGAATGAGGGTTTTTCAAACCGGGATATCGAGCCTACAACTGAACACAGCGGAAAGGACTGAAATATAGGTGCACGACCTAAACACAACGAGACACGCTCGGAAAAGACTAAAAACAAAAGACGAGAGCGTCAAATCAAAGAAACACGACACACAGACGCGTGAACGAAGATGGGGGACCTCAGATCACGAGGGGCCAGTTTCTCTAGGCAGTGTTTCCCACCCTTTGTGATTTGTGATTCTCACATCACTCGGCTCTCGAGCTCGAATTTTTTTCTCAAAACCCTTTTCCTCACTTTTCTCTCAACTTACACCTCTCTATTCTTCATTCTCTCATTTTTCATCCCTCCCCGGGGTGATTGATGGATAAATAGAAAGTTGCGGGTTCATGCTCAACACCGTTAGCTCACGGCCATTTCTTCTGGTGGGTGGAGTGCCCTCCTGGCAAGTATGTCAATGACGGGGGAAAGACAGAACGCCTGGCTCAACTGTGCCCCTAGTTCATCATTTTAACCGTTTTTTGTTTTTGCTTTCTACTAAAACAGTTTTCATCAAAATGAGAGTTGGATTAACGTACTTGTTCGATTTTTGACTTGAAAACCGTGCAAGTCAGGCAGCAAGCACTGAAAATTTTCCTTTTTTGGGTCCAAGACAATGGTCCGATTTTGGAAAATGGAATAGTTTTCGAGAAAATAGTCAACCTCAGTAAAAATTTTCAAAAACTATTTTCCAAACAGCTGATGCTCAACAAGCACAGAACTTACCCTTCGAGATGCGCAACCTCGGATCAGAGGCAATGGAAAATTGCCCCTGGTTTAAAGGGGGTGGGAGGCAACGGAAAGTTGCCCCTAGTTTGAATGGCGCCTCACGGCGGCTCGTGGCAACTGAAAGTTGCCCCTTGTTTGGGATGGTACTGCAGCAATCCGCAGACAGTCTTCATTGGCGGTGGTCGAGCTCTTGGACACAGAGATGACGAAGACGGTCACAACAAATATATGGACACAGTCGCCTTGGAAGGTGTTGGCCACTGGACTTTGGGGATGAGATCGAAACCATTGCATGGACTGAGACGCTATGAAAGCGTTGGGGGCTGGACTTCATGATGAAGTTTCCTACGTATCCCAAACATGGGAATCAAGCCTTACGTAGTTTCGGTTAAGGTACACTCGGGTATTTTAACCTTCACTTTGTTTGGCTCTCACTTTTGCCAAGGCGCCCAATGCGGGTTTTCAACCTTGCGAGCTTCTTTTCATTTTCTATTTTTTTTTTCTTTTTCATTTCTTTTCCTTCTTTCTTTTTTGTTCTTTTCTTTGCATTTTTTTTTCTTTCTTTTTTGTATTTTTCTCTTGCTTTAACTTTTGCCTGGGTCGCCCTTCCGGGTTTTCGGCCCAGCGAGCCTCTCAAAGGGTAAAAGTGTAGCAAGTCCATGCCAAATGGTTTTTTGAATTGAAGCCTCTTTGTGTCCAGGAGAACGGCTGTTGCAATGATGTACAGAAGAATCCATCCCGGTTGCTCCACGAGCTTCTTCCGGCGAGATCCACTCCTTCTGATTTGGCTTTTGGTGCCTCTTGCTCGAGGGCTGCTTCGAAACTGGCCATACAGACCTTTCACGGCGTTTGTCCGTTGAACTTTCTGAACGTTCTGAACGGGTTCAACGTTGGAAAACAAATAGGTTGAATCTTGAGGCTGAGAGCAATCCTAGGCTGCGCGACCTCAAGAGGGATTCCACACAAGTTTTCACAGGGTCGCGTAAAACATTTGCTTTTGAAAGTTTTTAAGAAAGCGACAAATCGCTCGCGCCAAAGATAGTGTGGAACCAATCTGGATCAGGCCAGGATCCTTCTCAGTACTCACGCCGACAAGCATGGTTTCATTCATAAAAAGGCTTAGCACGCCTTTCTTTCTCTCAAAATGATCAAAATTTTGCAAAACCCGAGGAATTCCTTCCTCTTCGTTTTCAACACCGCAGTGTTCAAAAGGTTTGTTTTTTTTTTTAAAAAAAAAACTTAGGTTAATGCAATGAGTTTGGCGCGCAGGAGAGCAGGCAAGATGTACTGTCAGCCCGATCAAATTCTCTGGCACTTATGCTGAAAGCAAGCATGAAGTTTGAGATAGCAACAGCTGTTTCAATCGGCTCTGTTGGTGCAACTGGCCCCTCGGCAGAAACAGACTCAAAACAAAAACAAAATAAATACAAAACAAAATGGTGTTCGGGACAACAATCCCAGAATCACCTGGTATTATATACAACGGGGACTGACTCGATACAACAAGACAGACCCTTAAGCGAAAAAAGACTGACTCAAGACAAAGAGACAGACTCAAAACAAAAGACTGACTCGATATCCAAGCCAGGATTTACAAAAACTCGGTTTCACCGGTGCTCAAAAATGCGTGCCAGACGCTTCACCCAAAAATGTATCAAATGTTGCCCGCAGGCGGTCCACTTTACATACTCGCAGTATCTGAGCCCTCGAAATCCAACAACTGAGTGGTGACGGGCTTGCCTGAGGTAGGTGGTAGGATAACCTTGTTATCAATCAAATCCTGCACTTCATGACGAAGGCGGGAACATCCATCGGTACTGTGACCAGACTGTTGATGGTACGCGCAATACAAGGTAGCATCATGAGTGGTGGGGAGATTCTTCGGGAGTGGCCGGGGCTCCAAAGGCTTAAGATGCCCATTCTTCGCCAATATTAACAGTGCCCTAGACAAAGGCATGTGGAGGTCGTGAAAGACCCTGCGCCCTCGGGGCAGGTACTTTGTAGTTTGAGGATTCTTGCCAGATGCACTGGCGAAAGGATCAGCTGGCGCTGCCTTGGCTTTTTGAACCTTTCCCGATGCAGGGTTGGGAACTACAGGAATTGTCTGGGCATGACGGGGCCCATCCCGGTTTTCTGTCTGGCTTGAACTGCCTTTGATTGGAGCGGGGAAAGCGTCATCTACAGCTTTGGTCACTATTGCAGATGTTTGTTGCTTGCTCATTCCTCTGACTTTCAGAGCCTCGACTGCCCACAGCAGTTGTTCAATAGGGTCGGCGTCTACCTTTGCCTTGTCTTTTCCTCTGGCCTCAGCCTGATCAAGGGTCTGGGTTGGCACTGGCATACCATGGCTATAGCCGGAAGCCACCTCTGGCTGGCTGAGCTCTATCACAATCCGCCCCAGTAGCGGGGGCTCTTGTGGTACGAAATTCCCGGCATACGGCGCCGCTGGCGGTGAAGCCGATATTCCATAGGCGAGGTCTGCCACAGACCTTTGGAGGTCACCTATCATTCCCATCATTTCGAAGGTGGTGGGCTCACGAGCCTGGTATAACTGAGGAGCCCAAACCGGGTGCACAACGGGCGACCTGGGCGGGTATGACATACTGATGCTGGCCTCACTCTGCGGAGCAGTTCCCTGCTCCAATGCAGCCGTCATAACCACAACTTCTTCTGAATTTTGTGCCGCCATGAATCCTGCCTCAGCAAGGGGAGACACTGGCTATTCTGTATCAATTCTGCCACTCTCTGAACTGAAAGAAAAACAGACAGCATTTTAGCCCAAACTGATCAAACACGGGTGTAGCCACACAACTGTACCCTACTACTGATCACTGTTCCCAGAAATTACTGTTCCCGAAATACTGAATCTGATACCCGCGGATAACTGATTCCTGATAACTGATTCTCAACAATACTGATTCTGGCGCGTTCGGGCCCGATACTCAAACTCGCAAACTGGTATATGCGTTCCTGTAGAGATACACTCTAAAAGCACATAGCAAGTAAAAGAGAGCTCAAATCACCCCTATGTTGGGGTAGGGTTTCCCTGTCCTATTTTGTCAGGAACTAGGGTTTCACTATGCACACAGCGGTTCCAAACAACTTAGCATCGGGTAAGCAACCTGTCCTAGCTTGGAATGGTCACTATGGATCCGAATATGCACTAGGTCGAATGGTCAAAAGGGTGCCCCGGGTAAACCGGGGTTTGTGTTCCCATACTGTCAGAGCCCATAGCCGGTCAGCCTTATGGACATGCCTTGACAAGACAAGCCTCCGGCAAACCGTTCAGGAATGGCAGATGGCAAACACTGTGTTCCTAGGCGCACCAATGCACATGCAATGCAAAGAAACACATAAATGAGATCAAAACAGGATATCACGAGTTCGAGTCAAACTCTCTAAATTCCCCAGCAGAGTCGCCAGAAACTGTAGACGCGCCCGTGGGCCTCATGCTACAGTTCGGACTCGATTTGTGTCACGGTTCTTAATCTGAACCAAAGAGTCCAAATCTGGCAAATCGTTTTGAGAAACAGATTTTTGAAAAAGTAGTGCCAAACATGGACTGCTTTGCCAGATACAGAGTCTCCACCTAAATATTTTTAAAATGGGGAAATTTAGGAAACCCTGACTCGGTGCCGAAGGCCACATGTCCGTCATCACCGGAGTTGTCTCGGCTCGGGAGCTTGGGTACGATCGGGGAAGGTCAGCTATGAGCACCTCCTTTCGCCCGGTCCGAAGACCGGCCTCTACTAACCGTGATATCCGATTTTGAAAACGTTATGTGTTCTTATTCCATTTATTAGCCTAGAATTACTATGTTATGCGCGCAGCAAACAAGTATAGACTAGATTGCCTAATTTGGAAAGAATCATTGCATATCCGTTTGTTTTGAAAATGTTTTGAAATTTGCTACTCGCAAGTAGGCTAAAAAACACGGATTTCAATGAGTTTTTCCAACTCAAACAATCCAACCTTCGCCCACAGGCATTCAAAACAATTTAACACATAAGCATCTAGCCGCATGGCAAGCATACTGTCATGTTAACATTCACACACATGCGATATGCTAAAGCGGAAATACTTACATCGTACTCCGTGCCAAAACAAAGAACTCGTTAGCAAACATGCATGATCCAAGTCCATGTTAAGTGCCTAATGCATCGCATACAAAGTGTTGTTAGAATAGGCTCGGCTATCCTAAACATGTCATGTGAAAATTCACAATTATCACGTATTCAGTTTGGGAATTGAAGTATTGATGCAATTAGCATGATGTACCGAGCCTAATGTATGTAATACAAATGCATGAATGCACGCATGCATAGCATAAGGTATGCTAATTTAAACGTGCCCTAATACTAACCATCAAAGCAGGTAAGTAAAAGGGAAGAAATAAGTGGGGATTGGAAGACATACACACCACCCACGCACACTTATTACAGATTTGCCCTCGCTCGGAGGGACCAAATAAATATTACAAATTAATTAACTACGCAAGCTAATTAATATTACAAATTAATTAATTTAATTGACAAATTAAATAAATTAATTAAAACAGGAAAATCATCTCGGGAAACGTGCCGCCATGCATGGGCTGCCTCTGTTTTCCTTCCTTTCCTCCTCTGGAGGCTGTCAAAGCCTCAGGACTGATCCCTTGGACAGAGGGGATCACCACCGGCTGATTGAAATTGCCACCGGCAGTGTGGTATGGCCATCGGCACAAAATTGAATCTGTCGGCAGAGAAATTGTTGCCGGTCGGCACATTACACTGCCGGTCGGCAGAGTATTCCTGTAGAACCTGCAACTCACAGCAACAGAGGGCAAGGCAAAGCATGGCAGCACAATTCAAAGCATGTATGCACCAACCATGTCTCTTATCATTGTAATGACTCAAAGGGACATGTGCCTCGGTTCCCGGACCACCAATCACGCATTTCCATGCATGATGGCCCAAAGAACCAAGTATGCAACTTTGATTTCAAATGTATGCAAACTACTCAAACAAAACTCCCAATTCCTATTACCCAAGTCAAGGGACAAGGAATGCATGCAAGATGCAATGCAACCTAGGCATACAAGCTAAGGATGCAACGTGGCATGGCAAGGCACTCATGCAAGCATACAAGCATACATATGGCAATGCAAACTAATGCTAAGATGGTCTTATACATGAATTAGGTAGCTCTAATAAGGCCTAAAACAGTGGCCATAGCGCTAAAAAGTGAGGGCTAAATGGCATACACACACACATCCACATAAAGACCAACACTTAAGCACAAATCAAGCAACATTCAAGCACACTTGAAAGGGACAAACATGAACAATTAGCATGCATTATAAGCTTTGAAATCATGCCAATACATGGTGCCAAATCATATTAAACAAGACAAGTAAATGCATACAAGCATGGTCCAAATACTTGAGGCAAGTCATGAAGCTTTGAAGCATGTTTATCACAACAAACATGGCATGCATTAAGCAACCTAAAACAGGTTTTTAGCACATAATATAAGGCCCGAAAGACCACTTAGATGGCATCTAGATGGCTCAAAAACAAAGGCATGCAAAGACACCAAAACATAGAGCAATGCTACACAAGCTTCCAGAGCATTAAAGAGGCATGCAAGGCAATCAAACAAGCATGGAAATGGGACTGAAATGGCATATAGAATGATCCCAAATCACCAAAACAATGCAAAGATGCCATGCTACACATGCACATACTCAAGGCCAACAAGCCCAAATACAAAGGAGCTATATCAAGCATGCAAAGGTCAACCCAAACGACTATGGACAGAGCTAAAACATGGCAAGATATGCACAAAATCTTCACAAGACTAAGCCTAAAACATGCTTCAACAAAGGCTAACAACCTAAGGCACATTAAGGCAAAAATAAGGCATTACATGGCAACTATGCTAAGCATGCATGGAGTTCCAAAACCAACCTAAGATCATGTTATATTATGGATATATAAGCATGAAAAACAAACCAAACATGCTCAACACACACTTAAGCATAGGCTTCCTTAAGAGGCCAAAATGTGTCCTTTTCAAGGACAACAAGGAGAGGGGGTGGCCCTCTCCTTCTTGGGACTTCAAAGTATCATCTTCACCACTGAAATCCCTCAAGATTTCAGTGGTGAAGAGACCTCAACACCAAAATCCCGGAGCTAACACAAAATGGCTCAAAATGAGGCCTTTTGAGGCCTAAGGGTGGTCAACAACCCTCAAACAACAAAACACTCATAATAAACAATAAAGAGGGCCTAAAAACAGAACTTTTTTATGTTATACAATAATCACAAAAACAGCTCTAAGATAGGTATAAAATCAATGCAAAAAATGGGGGAAAAAAGGACTAGAATCTCACCCTTGAAGACCCCTTCACAAATGGTGCTCCAATGGCCTCCTTGAGCTTGAATCCAACACCAAAACTTCAAAACAAACTCTTTAGAACCTCAACTCCAAGAGGAAGGTGAAACACTAGGTGTTTGTGTGCAATAGTAAGACACAAAGCACCTAGTGAACAAAAGAGAGGGAAAGAGAGATAGAGTGTGTATCTAACTCAAACCCTAGAACTCAAACCCTAACAATGGCTGTTCTTGCTCTCAAAAAAATCCTAAGTCTCTAACCAAGCCTCCTCTTTTGCCTTAGAGAGAGCTTCTCTCTATATTGTCTTGTAAAGCTTCCAAGACAAGCTTTGCAAGAGGGAGATCCCTCCATACACGTATATGGAGGGATGCAATAGCAAGACAGCTGTCTAAAAATATCTGCAAAAGCAGATGAACAGCAATCGGCCGGCCAAAAATGCCATCTTGGCCAAAAGGAGTGCCGGTCGGCATCAAATAGTGCTGACCGGCAACAAATAGTGCCGGCCGGCAAACTACATTGCCGGTGGCAGCAAAAACCAGCCGGTGGTGGATAGGGATGGTCTACAAGCCCCACCCTGCCTCTCAAAGGCAAGATGCAAGTGTTTGGTGCAAAACCAGACACTAAACGGTCAAGTTCGGAGATCCTGAGGCAAGGCGCGCGAGCCGAGGCCTCCGGGAACTCCAAACGAACACAAACATGGAAGATCATCGTGTGTTCAAACAGTGACGTCCAAGTCTTGAGGACGGTCAAAAATGGGGTGTCTACACGCTCTCACGAAGGAGAGTCCGAATGAATAAGTTAACTAGCTGATTAAGCTAAACTAATTAAAGATAAGCTATTTAAGCTAATTAAGCTGAGCTAATTAGTACAAACCGAATGAATTAATAGCTAAACTAATTAACTAATTATTACAACAATTTTAATTAACTAACTAGTAAGCTAACTAATTAAGTTACAACACAAATTCAAGTAAGCTACGTAATTAAAGTCACTAACTACTCTGCCACTATTTCTCCTCGGGGAATGAAAGATGTACATGCGCATGTTCGGATATCACCCGAAAAGACCCCTGTTTTGATCCGAAAGGCCTTTGTTTGCAAAGTTGAACATTTCCAGAATCATTTTGCTCCACCTTACCAATTCTCTACTGATATTTGAATCAGTGGCTAATTGGCCACTGGCAAAGACTGCCGGTCAAGTGCCGGCCATGGAAGTGGCCTACTGGCCACTGATGTACTGGTTCATCATGCTGCAATAGAGGACAAACAGAGCAAAGAAAAGGTATTTCCAAGGATTGTCTACACAACTCACCCCTCCTTTTCGTGGACAAATCCAAGGAGTTATGAACTTAAGCCACAAACCACCAACTCAAGCAATTTCATTGCATGATGGCTTGTGATTCGAGATACGCAAGCTCAATAAATGCAACACAAGACATACAATAACCATCACCCTATCATGCATGATCAAGGGCAATGGAGACCTAGGAAACTTGACACATTTCATTACTTTGAGTATGAAATGTCCCAATTTTCCTTGTGTTCAATTAACGTCCTATTGAACACACAAGTAATTATCTTGCTCAATTTTAGTCCTAAGTTGTTAGTTACTCATTTTAACTTACCAACCATTCTTTAATCCAATTAAGTCCAAAAGGTGAATTAAAGTCCTCTAATGGAAAGAAGGCTCAAAACACAAGTTGCTTTGAGTATGAAAGAAGTCTCATACCATTGGTAATGAACCCCCTAAAGGATTAAACCATTAAGTATGAAACCTTAATTTCACACTTAGGCAAACAAATGACTTAAAACCACTTTCAAAACAAAATGAAAACCAAGAAAGGAGGAAGGTTACAGAGATGATTAGTGCTGAAATAAGGTGCAAAACAACACCAAAACATGCAATCAACTCAAACAAGTGGTGTCTAAAGGCCTAAAACACTATTCTTGTGAGGACCTTTACATTACAACCATGCAAAACAAGACTGAACTGACCCAAACAGCATAAAATAGATCTAAAGCAGTCTAAAACAAGAGCAAAAGCATGCTAGAATATAGCTACACAAAGCTAGAAAATCATGCTAACATATAGAGCTAACTAGGCTAGCAAAGAAGACACAAGAAGGGGAGGCTATCCCCTCTAATTTTGGACTTCAAAACATGTTTTTTTACCACTGAAAATACTCCGAAAATCAATGGTTTAAAGCTTGAAAAAAAATAGTTTGAAAATGGAAAACACAAGTGGGAAAGTCTTATAAACAAGGTACAAAGAAGGGTGAATCACCCTCTACCTTAAAATGGTTTTAAGCCACAAATTTGAGCCCACTTTAACAAAGTTTTTATAGCCCAAAAATAACTGAAAACAATGAAAAAAAAGATAGGAATACAAGTATGTAAAACAAGCCTACAAAGCTAGTATCATATCTCTTGAAGAGAAGAGTGATTCCAAGCAACAATTCCAAACAACAATTCCAAACAAATACCACCTTCTAGAGCTCAAACCAAGCCCAAGAACACCTCAGCTCAGAGATGAGGGGATTTGGTTAAGGGTGTATAGGCAAGAGTGTAGAAATTGTAGGCAAAAGTGTAGAAAATTTGTAGAGAGTGAGAGAATTGTAGAGAGAGAGAGAGGAAAATTTTGTATCTAAAATTTTCTAACCTCAAAACATAAGAGAGGGGGTCTCTATATATAGAAAACATGAAATCTATACAAGGAGATCCGGCCCTTCACATGTGGACAGATGTAAGCATTTGTGCAAATAGCTGGCACAGCTGGCATAAAATATCTGCAGAAAACACTGGTGGTCGGTCGGTCATCAGTGGTGGCCAGCAAGGCATCATTGATGGCCGACGATGCACATCAATAGCCGGCAGCCTCTAGGGATGGTCGGCAGGCCACCAGAGATTACAGGATGGAAAGACCAAAGCATGGTCCAAAAATAAAACAAAATGGATGCAAGGTTTGAAAGGCTCAAAACTGTGGCATTTCGTTGAGGATTTCGAGCGCTCAAGGAGCAAATAGACTCGCCATCGAATGTACTTGCAAGAACATCCAAGTCTTAAAGGGTCGTGAAAAATGGAGTGCCTACAGTTATGTATCTCATGTTTGTTTAGTGATAGGATTAGATGTCAGGAAATGACTATTTAGTTGGATAGGAAATGAATCCTATGTTTGTTTAGAATATTATGGAGAAGGATAAATGTTCAAATGACTATTTTATCATTTTCAATTATTTACTATGTAATAACAATATTAAACATATCTTTAATATTTTAATTATTTTTAGCTAGATTAAATAAAAATTTATTTTATTTTATTTTTTACACAATTAAATAAATTTATTTTTAAAAAATTAAATAAATAAAATATCAATACAAATATATGTTATTTTTTAATTAAAAGTTTAAATAAATTTATTTTAAAAAATAATAATGATTAAATAATGAAATTAAATCAAACATCTATTAAAATTTAAATAATGAAATTAAATAAAATATAAACAAAATTTTAAAATAAAACATCAATTAAATATCTAAAAAATTTATTTTAAAAAATTAAATAAATAAAACATCAATAAAAATTAAATTAAATTATTTTATTTTATTTTTAAATTGAGACATTTAAATTTTATTAAATTTTACTAAATATAATACATAATTAAATAATAAATTGTCAAAATGGTTATTTCATCACCTAATCTCATATCCCCCTTATGTCTCCATTTGTGTCCCACCCCCTCCCATAAGACACAATAGTCTAACACATCTAGGATTAATAGTCCGGAGAGACTATTAGTCCGGAGCAAAATTAGAAAACTAAACAAGATATAAATCCTATCACACCCTCTAATCCCTCCAAACAAACAACACCTAAAAGTTTGAAAAATTCTCATACTCCACTATATCTGTTTATATATATAGTATAGATATATATATATATTTCATAAACCTTTTATATATATTTATATATTATATAAAATATATAATATATAATTTTATAGACGACTGAAATTTGTTAAGAATAAAACGGAATAAACTAATGCACTTGTGTACAGGTAAATAGGAATAGAGTAATGCCACCAGCAAGGAAAATAAATAAAGTGCAAAGCAATTCGACTGTGCAACGAGTTTTACTAGTCCCACATCGTCTGCTGTACATATTCAATGGATACAAGAGCCTATTTAAGTGCATACGCAGTGAACAAAATGCTACCACTACAGTAGCATTCATCAGCATAGAGTAAATATAGTCGATCCAACTCGAGCGAGTTTGAGTTTGAGCTTTGTTTTAATCAAATGAATCAAGTGGAGCTGGATTTTTTAACTTGATACGTGCTCGAGCCAAATTAGAGCACTCTTATAATAACTTGAGTTGAGTTTGAACATTGTGTGTTCTTATCATAACTTGAGTTGAGTTTGAACATTGTGAAATTAGGTTTAGTTTAACTCGTTTATATCTCTAACAATGTATAAGTATTTAGGTATCAACTTTTTTGTTCTTAAAAGTAAAATTCAGTTGTAAAAAAAAATTTTGAGATCAATTTTTGTCGGTTTTTACAAGATAGTAGTAGCTCAAAGGTCGTTTTAAAAAGTTAAAAAAAAAAAAAATTTAGTGACAATTTTAAAAATGTCAAAAAAATACACTTTCATGAAAAAAAAATTGATTATTGAGACAAAATTTTATCTCAAAAGAACAATAATTTATCACTAAAAAGTTGTTTAGAATGATCTAAATAAATGTACTTTTTAATTTTTTACGAAAAGATGTGCAGAAAAGTATAGAATTGATGTGATCCAAAAAAATAAAAAGATAAAAAAAATGTATTTATATATAGTGTATCCCAAACCAAGCAAAGTCTAATTTTGTGGATAAAAATATAATAATGACATTTTCCTGTAACAACAAAATTGGGTCCCTAAAAAGTGACTTTGTCTCTAAATTTTGAGTTTGGATTTGCTAAAGCTGAAGATATCAACATCATAAGTAAAGTTAAGAATATTTGGAGACTAATTGTACACATAATAATTATCTAAGCCATTAATCTTTATCACTACTAGAAAAAGGACCTTTTGCTACTATATAATTTGCGACCACTTGATCAGCCGTCGCAAATAACCAATTTATTCCTCTTTTACCTGTTTTCCTTCCTTATATTTGCCCTAGTTTTAGAAAAATTAAAACACGGATTGTTCTCTCTCTCTCTCTCTCGCATTACAAACATGCATAGCTCTGCTCTCTCGCTCTTCTGCTCGCCATTGTCTTCTGAAGATCTCCATCGGTATGAATCGCTCTCTCAATCTCGCTCTCTTTCTCTGTCCCTCAATCTCCCTCTCAATCTCTCTCTCTCTCTCTCTCTCTCTCTCTCTCTCTCTCTCTCTCTCTCTCTCTCGTTTTCTTGAGGTCTCAAGCTTGTAATATACTTGTCAATTTGTTGAATTTCAGGTGATTTCATTGCAAATTAGGTGATTTCATCGGTGTCTTGTGAGAATAGAAGTAAATTTGCAATCCTCAACCTCCTCTATCGCCTCTGCTTCTCTCTATCTGACCTAGGAAATCTAGGTTTTCAATTATTTGCAATTCTTTTCTCATATGAAATGTTTCTATCTATTTTCAATCTCTATCTTGATCTGAGAACTTGTTTAGCTCCTTATGTGATCAGATTGATCATAAATGTCTTGTTTTTCCTCAAGTGAGACTTGAATCTCAGTTTGTTTATTGTGAAAATGTTATAAAACGAGAGCAAAAAAATGTACTTTTATTGTTTTTTTTTTTCCATTTTTTAGAGCCAAAAAAATACTATAACCAGATTCAGAAATTATTTTTTTCTTTTCTGTTCTTTTTTCCATTTAGTTCAGGAATACTGAATAAAACTGACAATTATTTTTTTCTTTTCTGTTCTTTTTTTTTTTTTAACCGATTACAGCAAAATTAAACACCACTTTAGGAATAAATTGGAGCAGTTCAGGTCCTGGACTGTGAACCTTTGAACTTCTGAATATATATATATATATATATTTTCTAAAAATTTGTAAAATATGTGATTTCTGTTTGTTGGTCTTATCTGTTCTGGCAATATCTTTGCAGGGTACTTATGTTGAGGGAATAAAGGAAGAAGTTGTTTTGTCTCCTGGGCATGTACTTTCTTTTATTGCTGCTGGGGAAGGTATTCACTGTAATTTGTTGTTTGCATCTTCCCTACCCCACTTTGTATAATTTTTGGTTGCGTTCTTGGCACTAAGTTGATTATTTTTATTTATTTTTTAAATATGCAGAACATCGTCATGTTGGTTCGAATAATTTTAATTTGTTGAGTAGCCGTAGTCATACAATATTCACACTGGTATGTATTCTATATTCATAAATTTTTTGCATTTTGCTTTGTTAAACTTCACGTTGTGTTGCGATGAAAATTAACACATTATCTTCATTTTCTTTTTACTTTCAGATTGCATGCTCTACTTTTCCTGCTTCATGATATACTACTGTTGGATTTTTTTTTTGGTTGTTTGGTTCATCTTGGGATTTATTTGTATGTTAATCTCTTCCTTGGTGAGGATCATCTACATTAGGCAAAAAAATACTGCAATTAAACAAGCAAGGAATGGTTCTGGGACTTGATACGTTTTTTAGTTTTGTCAAAGATGGAGTGTAAATGATTTAATAGTCTTTGTAGTTTGTAGTTGAATTCAATTGTTCCTTCAAACATGATTATTTTAAAATGGTAAGAGTTAACAAGCTTATTGTGAACAATTGGTGAAGTCTATTTGGTAGAAACATGGATGGAAATAGTTTTTTTTATAAAGGCATTGCTTGGTGCAATGGTAAAAGCTGGGTTTCCCAAGCATGAGGTTGTGACTTTGAACCTAAGAGCTGCCATTTTGTGGAAATAATGTCGAAGGGTAGGTCTAGATACAACTCCCTGTTCAATACCCACCATCGATCAACAGGGAACAATGGTGGGTGATGCCCTTCTATGATTTATTTTTTGTTTTTTTTTGAAGCTTGTTCTCATGTTGCAAACGTCTGTCTGTCTTAGGCTTCACAAGCTTCAGTGTGCTGCCCTAATGGGCTGTGATTTGTTGTGTATCACTTGTGAGCTTGCCATCTTCGGGAGTGAGCACCTAGTTTCTCTGTCCTTGAGAGAATCTTATTTTATTTTTAAATATATAGACTAGGCATTACAAGTTTTCTATTTGTCCCAGCCCCATAGGCTGTGAGAGGTTTATTGCTACTTAGAAAAGAAATTATTTTTTTCTTTTCTGTTCTTTTTTTTTTTTAACCGATTACAGCAAAATTAAACACCACTTTAGGAAATAAATTTGACTGTTTGAATATGGGAATTTTATTTCAAAAACATGTATTTGGTAAAAACAAAAAATCTTTAATCCCCACCTTTGAGCTGTCACAGTGTAATGTAAGTGTTGATGTATGCATGGTTGCAGTTTAACTGTTCGATAAATTTTCCCATTGAATATTGGTTTTTGGTACCCATAAATTTTTTTGAGCTCTGAGAAATCATTGCTTTCTAATTACTACAACTAAAACCAGTAACACCAGAGCTGTATGTCCCAACTTAACTAGTTTTTTTTTTTTTTAATCATCTTTTAGTTTTCAGATCTTCAATTGTCATTTAGTGATGTACATTATGCTTAATTGGGCATTACTATTGTTGTTGTAATATATATTTGTGATTGCAGATTAGAAGAAGCAGAAAAGGCAATGTATCACTATAAACAAGCTGGTGCTGAATCAGACCCTGATGTCTTGACTAAAGCTAAAAACCTTCAGGTTCATCTGAGTAAGTGTACTGAGGCCAAGATACAACGAGATTGGAACACACTGCTGAAAGAAACCAGGCTCGTCATATCAGCTGGTGTTGATTCTGCCCTACAGGTTAGCTATACACTTCAATTTCGACCTTTAAATGTTATGTTCTGTTTTCAAGGTTTGGTGCCATAGCTATAGGCTTGAAATTGACATGAGTGTTTTGTTTTGGTTGTTGGTAATTGAGAAAGATTTTTAAATCTATGCTATATATACTACCTCATATCCCTTTAGGTAGTATCGAGCTCCAATTAATTTCCTAGAAAAACATCATATGTGAATTGAATTTATTATGTGTGAGTTACACTATACAAATTTAAATCTATGCTATATATTAAAATTTTACAAACTTTTTAAAAATAAAAATATGAGTACATAGCACTAGTAAAAAAAAAAAAAAATTCTGAATCATGTGCATTCCACTATGATGAGATCGTCCTCTTTTAATTTGGACTTTGGTGGATTGAACATTCAAATTATCCATATTATATATAAGGAAAATTATATAAATAGAAGTTGCTTTAGTAAATTACCTATTACAATGAGATGGTTGGAAAGCAACCCCATTTTGGCAGATTCCTTTCCATGAATTGGGAATTGGGTGGCATCCCCTCTTGATGCTTTCTTAATATACTTCCGGGAAAAAAAAATTATTAGCTTCCAGTTTTAATGATTTTGTAATTTACCTTATTGTATATGGTGTCCATCTTTTCTTTTCGGCCTTGTCAATTGTACTTTATTGTAAGGATGTGTGAGTTTGTTATGCACTTGTATGGCTTCAAATGATTAAGAACCTAGCTATCCACCAACTTGATATTGAATGAAACACATGAATTTCTAGAACATTATAAAACCAATATGTAAGGCAGTCACAACATGAGAAATTAAATGGACAAAAAACTTGGTTAAGAACCTAGCTATCCACCAACTTGATATTGAATGAAACACATGAATTTCTAGAACATTATAAAACCAATATGTAAGGCAGTCACAACATGAGAAATTAAATGGACAAAAAACTTGGTTACCTTCGATTTCCCTGCCCTCGCAGCAGATACCAATGATGGAACAAGCAATTTATCACCAGGACAGAAAATGCTGCTAGGACAGATGCAGCATGTTAGAAGCCCATTACTACCATTTGACTTGATGACCAGCGCCTCTCCTTCAGCTTTAGTGGCAGAATATGCATCATTGTGCTGGAAGTTGCAGACACAAATATTTTTACTACAAATGAAATAAGTAAAGAAAACAAAAGAACAGGCAAAACAAAAAGGGAAAGTTAGTAGACTGCAGAGGAACAGAACATTGCTTCTTGCTGCTCATAATTTCATCAATAGAGTATTATATATATATATATATATATATAGCAATGCTAAAGTTATGTCCACGGGAAGAGTGGCAATTTTAAGTGCCCATTCAATAATGATTTACAGACCAATCCATCTTGGCCATATTACATTAATGGTCAAGAAGCAGTTACCAAAAATCTTTTACACATAATTAGGAGCCACTTGATTTTTTATTTTTGTTACCAAAAATAGTAAAGAATTGTATATCATATCAGATACTTTGTAAAGAATTGTTACCAAAAATAGTAAAGAATTGTATATCGTAGAAAATGTAAAATTAATTTTTCTTGTGGCAAAATTAGGAGCCACTTGATTTTTTATTTTTGTTCTAGTATTATATCCCTATATTGCTTGCGTTGCCTCTTCTCTTATGTGTCCCAGTGTCCTTTGAAGTTATTTTTGACAAAATACTTGATTCCCATATTTTGTAGTCTTGATATTGAATATTTCTTACTTTTAAGTGCTTGTTCTATATAGGTACATGATTTCGGTTTCTGTTTGATTTTGCAGAGTGAGAGGTCAAATGATATGTTTTGTGATGACATTTTTGGAGAGTCACCTGTTGGAGTTCGTAAAACAGTAAGTCTTGTGCTTAATTTTTTTTTTTAATCCATTATATGCTGGTATATTCTTTTACCTTGGTTGCAGTATCCTATTGTCAGCTGGCCTTTAATAAGAAATCATAAATGAGACATGTTGTCACTAGTCCAGAAAATGTACAAGTCTTTCTTTTCAATGTATCATATAACTCTGTATTAATTTATACCTTTACGTTTAACATGTACTGGCTTGTCTTTAGGTTTTCTTTCTTGGTTCATTATGACTTATTAATCAGCTCCAGCAGGTAGGCAAAACTTGAGGGAAACAATTTCGTGCATGCATGAATGTTTCATAATTAGATAATGGATTATAGTTTGTGAATTTTGTTTCCCTCAATGTTTTGAGAAAAACAATTTTGTGCATGCATGAACTAAACTTTTTCTATGGAGCTGATTCTTTGTTACTTAATTTAAGTAATTGCGGCTTTGGTCTGTAAATGGAATTTCTGAGAACGACGTGAATTGGAGGTTCGGTTTGGTTCGTCTGATAAGCATGGGTTTGAGGTTTGAGCTGCTGATCTTGAGATTGTGGTCATCCCCCTTTTTGTACATTTTTCCGGCCTCTATGACAAATTTCAGTCGTTGGAATGGAGCCTACAACCTGTCATTGCTTAATATTTAGAATTCAATAATTAACCATTGGGTGTTAGCTTGAATAGTCCAAATTTCAGCTGTATTGTTACTTGTACCAATGGGACATTCGAAAGCTTATATCCAGTGACAACTTGATTTTTTCTGTGATATTTTTGTGAGATGATTAAATGATTAACTCTTTTCAAACTAGTATTGATTCTAAGAACAATTTTGAACTTCTTTGTACCGCTATTGGAAAAGGTTTTGGCATCCAAGTAAGTCAATTAATGTGCTCTTTGTATCCATTTTTGTTTTGGCATCCAAGTTAGTCAACTAATATATTGATGTATATTTTTGCAGGTAGTGTTGAGGGAGTAGTTGATATGATTGAGTGGGTGATATTGAGAGTTAAATTCAGTTTTTTTTTTTTAGTACTTGAATCTATTAGTATTTTGTATAAATAATTTTAAGGATGGTTGATGGATATTTGTTTTGTGTGTATAGAAGTTTATATTTTGTATGCACATTTTTTTTTTTTTTGAAGAAAGATAATTTTGTTGAGGGAAGTGATGGAAAATAATACATGTGTATTAGAATTTTTGCAAATATCACTTTATATTTATTGTATATACTACTTGAATATATATATATATATACATATATATATATGAGAATATAGGTTGCTAAAACATTGTAGGTATTTTATTTATTTATATTTTTTTTGCGACGGCAAAATATTAGTCGCGATAAGTAGATTAGGCGGTCGCAAATAGTTTGCGACTGCTATTTTGCGGTCGCAAAAAGTATTTGCCACCCCCACATTCGCGACCCCCATTTGCCGTCGCATGGGCCGTCGCAAAAAGTCTTTTGCGACTGTTTTTTATTATTTGCGACGGTTTATAGCGGTCGCAAAAAGTGGTTTTTTTAGTAGTGTATGGACAAGTTGAAAAGAATATACATGCAAAAAATTAGATCGATCATACAAAAGTAACCACATGATTAAATCATATATATATATATATATATATATATATATATTATAACAGTTGAGCAATTTACTCTTAAAAACATATAGACCGTATAGATAAAAATAATTTAATAATTATATGACAATTGATGTTGGATCACCTTAATTTTTTGCACAGATAATTTTCTCAATTAATTATATAAGACAAACGGTTTAGACCACCAAAGTGAGTCCAAGTTAGACTAGTAATGGGTCAACTTCAATTATGAAGTTGAGATCTTTAACTTTAGCAAATCTGAAATCTTAAATTTTTGTTTTAAATCTTAATATCTTATATTTTTTTGGAGGTAAATTATAATTTAATTCCCTGTGGTTTACTCGAAAAACACGGAGCTCTCTTATAATTTCATTTGTAACACTAAAACCCCCTGAACTTCGTACCAAAGTGCAATTTCAGACGAAACCGTTTGTTTTAACAGAGCATGTGTTGCACGATTATAAAATCAAAATTTTTCCCCCTCAACCACACTAGATAATTACCTTCTTATTCTTCCAAAGTTATTTGAAAACCAAAGACGTTGCTTCTCTCTCTAAAATGCTTCTCTCTCTCTCTCTATAGCTTATCTCCCTCGTTTCTCCATCTTTCCTTTTCATTTTTGTTTCATTATTCTTCTAAAATCTATATGTATCATTCTCTTAACTCAAATAAAGTTAACCCATAAATTAAAATCTATGTCTATCATTCTCTACCATGGCAACCACCATCATCCTTCATATTCTCTTTATCATTATAGACACACATACATTATATACATAAGCATACCCAATTAACTAAGCCAAGACCCAAATTGTAATGGTGGCTACCACCATGGGTGCCATGAGAGGGAAAGGTGGTGGGTGGTGGGTGGTGGTTGAGTGGAGGAGATGGGATGAGGTTGGTGGGTGTTTGCAACTATGGACTATTTACAAAAAGTTATGGTTTTGTTGTTGAAAATGCATTGCCTTTTCCTAGCATTGTTTGATGTTCATTGAAGTTTTTGAAAATTGACTTCACTTTTCTATTTAGAGAGGTTCTCGAGCTGGAAAAATGGTTGGAGATTTATGGTTTTGGCTCAAATATGTTTCTAAATAATATGAAGTTGGAGTGTGAGATGAGGTAGGATGGTGGACTATCAAGTATAGAGTTAAAAAAATATGAAGTGAGGACATGTATATACATGTTCATACAACTATATATATATATATATATGGAATTATTAGAGATTAGAAAACACACATAGACACCCAAATCCAAATCCAAGACCACCAAATAACTTCTCCACCCAAAAGGTTCTTGAATATTAGACATAAAAGAAAATGAAATCATAAACTTCTCCTTCCTGTATATATATACATGTTTATATATATTTCTCCATATATATGGAATGATTAGAGATCAGAAAACACACATACACACCCAAATCCAGATCCAAATCCAAGACCACCAAATAACTTCTCCACCCAATGGGTTCTTGATTATTAGATATTGAAGAAAATGAAATCATAGGCTTCTTCTTTTTGTATATACATACATGTTCATATTTATGTTTCTCCTTCTCTCTCCGGTTGTAATCTCTCTCTCTCTCTCTCCTTTTTTCTTTTTTCTTTTTTGTTTTTGATCAGACATTGTACAAAATGATGTCGTTTTGTGCATTTCTGTTATGTCCGTCAAAAATTACAACATAACATAAAGTGTAGGAGTTTAAGTGTTATAAATAAAACTACAGGGGGTTCCGTATTTTTTGAGTAAACCACAGGAGGTTAAATTATTATTTACCCATTTTTTCCTCATAACACTTGCATCATATTTGAATTATTAATTTGAATAAGAATTTTTAACAAGGAAAATTAAGAAAAAAAATTAATTTATAAGTCATTTATATTGTTCGCACATTTTTTTGTTTTTTCTTTTTAAAAAACATTCTTACACAAATTTATGAATCTAAACACAATCTTAACATACAACATTAGCCTAATATCTGCGTTTTCACCCATTGATTTCCATAGTAGAGGCATTTAAACTTATTTTGATAATTATCTATTGTAGTTGATTTCTTGATATTTTTTTTTATTAAAAATGTTTAAAAAAATAAAGAAAAAAATTATTATTATTATTATTATTATTATTATTATTATTATTATTATTATTATTTATAACTTTCTGTTGAACCATTTTAATATTTTTGTTTATTTATTTATATATTTTTGTTCATGAATCTTCTTTTGTTTTATTCATGAATCTTATCTTATTCATTAATGGAGGTTAATTAGAATTCAAGAACTTGGTGGTGAGTTATTATTTGGAGTCTCTCCATTTTCTCTTGTTTAATGGTCATTATTTTTTGGTATAATTTGTAAGGTCCTAGTGGCCTATAAATAGTTCCTCTCATCTACTTTTTGCTACACCAACACATCAACTATTTTCTATACAATTGAGATTACTAACAAAGAATGGTGTTTCTCTTGGTGGAGTTTTGGGTTTACCATCTTGTACAGAGTTGGCCTGAACCATACGACAAGTGGTCGAGTTGTTGTATCCTGAAGGGAACAAGTCATGGTTTTGTGACTGCTGCATCAATATTTGGGTTCTTCCTATCGCAGTGGGCTTGATCTCCTTAAAGAAAATAAGATATCCGTGCCTAAGCCTGATCTATTTTTATCTCATTTTCTTTGCATTATTTATCAATAAAATATAATTTTTTCTGGTATTTTCACCAGCAATTTTAAGGAGATCAAACATGGAACAAGTACCAAAAAAAACCAATGATGGAATTGGAGATCTCAACAAGCCTTTCAAGTTCAAAGGAGTTCATTTTAAAAGGTGAAAAGGAAAAGTTCTTTTTTACCTTAGCCTTTTAAAAGTTGCATATGTTCTTACCGAGAAGAATCCAAACAAAATCCCAACCGAAGAGATGAATGATGAAGACTACGAGGCACATGAAGCAAAAGTGACTTCCTACAATACAGATAAGTATAAATGTCATTTTTATCTCTTAAATTTCCTTACTGATTAATTTTATGATTACTATGACACCACTTACAGTTTGTCTTCTATTAATTTTTTGGTATGCTCGCTTATGTTATATTAACAGTAAACATGTAGGAATCATGAGTAGTTTAGGATTAATTCCTAAAGTGACAAAAAATTTTGAGAAATGTGAAGTTTGTCGTAAAGCAAAAATTACCAAGAGGGCTCATAAAAGTGTTGAAAAACATACCGAATTGCTAGAATTATTTCATACTGATTTGTGTGAGTTTGAAGGAATGTTAACTCGTGGTGGTAACCGATATTTTATCACTTTTATTGATGATTTTTCAAAATATACAAATGTATATTTATTAAAAAATAAAAGTGATGCTTTTGAGAAACTTAAAGAATTCCTTTTTGAAGTGAAAAATCAATTCGGTAAAAAGATTAAAAGAATTAGAAGTGATAGAGGCCGAGAGTATGAATCTCTTGGATTCAACTCTTTTGTTCAGTCTTTGGGAATTATTCATGAGACTACTCCACCATATTCACCTTCATCTAATGGCGTAGTTGAAAGAAAAAATAGAACGTTAATTGACTTGATGAATACTATGCTTATTGATTCAGGTGCTCCCTCAAATTTTTGGGGCGAGGCTATTTTGACAGCTTGCCATGTGATAAATAAAGTGCCACACAAAAAAATAAAAATTGTACCTTATGAGTTGTGGTGGGGGCATAAACCAAATCTAGGTTATTTGAAGGTTTAGGGTTGTTTAGCTTTTGTGAGGCTTGCAGATCCTAAACAACCTAAATTGGGTGAACAAGCTACCACTTGTGCTTTTCTTGGGTATGTGTTGCATAGTATAGCTTATAGATTTTTTTGATATGGAAAATAATATTATTTTTTAATCAGGTGATGCTACTTTTCATAAAAATAAATTTCCTTTCAAATCTAGAAATAGTGGGGGTCAAATAATTTTTAAAATATTTTATCCATGCCTAGCTCTTTTACTCCTCAAGTTTTTCAAGAAGAAGTAAACGAGGTTGAGTTGAAAAAGATTTTGGCCCTGACTATTATCTTTTATAATGTGGAAGAAATTCTTCTTACGGTACAAGAAGCTTTATCATCACCTGATACTATTTTCTGAAGAGAGGCTGTAAATGATGAGATAGATTCACTACTTTCAAATAAAACATGGGAGCTAGTGGATTTACCTCCAGATTATAAAACTATTGAGTGTAAATGGATCCTTAGTAAAAAACTTAAACCGGATGGAACTATAGATAAATATAAAGAGAGGCTTGTCGCTAAAGGTTTTAAGCAACAAGTTGATCTTGATTTCTTTGATACTTTTTCTTCGGTTACTAGAGTTACATCCATTAGACTGTCAATAGCAGTGGCTACAATTCATGATTTAAAAATTCATCAAATGGATATAAAATCAATATTTTTAAATGGAAATCTAGATGAGGAGATTTACATGGACCAACCCATAGGCTTTGTGGAGCCTGGCTAAGAAAGCAAGGTGTGTAAGCTAACTAAATCCCTTTATAGTTTAAAACAACCTCTTAAACAGTGGCATGAGAAATTTGATTCCTGCATGCTTGAGAATGGCTATAAGACTAATAAATGTGATAAGTGCATATATTATAAAACTTCTGAAAATGCACATGTAATTATTAGCCTATATGTGGATGATCTATTTATCTTTGACTTTAATTTGCATATCATAAATGAGACTAAAAATATGCTTAATAGCCACTTTGATATGAAAGATCTTGGTGAAGCCAATTTTATTTTAGGAATTAAAATTACCAAGACTAAGGATGACATTTTTCTTGATCAGTCGCATTATGTTGAGAAAAATTTAAAGAAATATAACTTTCTAAACTGTAAACATGTTGCTGCTTCTTTTTTATGCAAGCATACATTTATCTGTTGTAACAAATGAAAAGGAAGTAATTAATCAAAAGGAATATGCTAGCATGATTGGTAGTTTGAGATATAATACTGACTGTACTAGACCAGACATTACATATGTTGTTGGAGTACTTAGCAGGTTTACTTGCAAGCCAAGTCGAGATCATTAGCTAGCCATATGAAGAATTATGAGATATTTATCTGGTACCAAAAATTATGGTTTGTTTTATAACAAGTATCCTGCGGTACTTGAGGGATATAGTGATGCCGATTAGAACACTTTGTCAGGTGATTCTCTATCTATCTCGAGTTTTATTTTTACCTTGGGTGGTGGTGTTATATGTTGGAAGTCTAAAAAAAAGACTATAATTACTAATTCTACAATGGAAGTTGAGCTTATAACGTTAGCTTCAGCATTTGAGGAAGCGAATTGGTTAAGAGATTTGTTACATGAAATCCATTTTTGGGAAAAACCAATTCCTCCTATGTTAATTCATTGTGATAGCACTGCTGCTATTAGTAGAGTGAACAATCATTTTTATAATGGTAAATCCAGACCTATTCGAATGAAACACAGTAATGTGAGATCCTATTTGAGTAATGACATCATAACTGTGAATTATGTAAGATCTTGTAATAATCTTGCGAATCTGTTAACCAAGGCCTTGGCAAGAGATAGGGTCTGAAATACATCGAGAGGGATGGTTTGAAGCCTATAAAATCATAAACCGTGCATGAGGATACCTAACCTAGGGACCAGAGATCTTGTGACTAGGTTCAATGGGAAGAACGAATCATATGGTGGTTGTAAAAAATGCACTCTTTAATATTTTGTTATCCATTCCTAAGATGTAAGTGCATTTGTCCTGTAATGTTGGAGGGTTGAGTTTTTATATTCTTAATGAAATTCTGTAGCTCTAGTTGAGTGGGGGTGTATAAATTACAGGAACATCCTTGACAGATTTCACCTATGTGAACATGAAAGTGGGGCCGCTTTCTATGAGAATAAGATTTATTCTCAAATATGCTGATGAAAACTAGGTTAAGCACAATGCCGTAATGTGCTGGCTTTTAAAGCTCATGTCAACACCTGGATTATTATGTGTGAGCAGTAATACTTTATTTCCCCTAAGTAGTCATAGTTCAAGTCTGAGACCACTACTGACTCTGGGGTAGAAGTTGCTGTTTCACTAGTGAAAGTTCAATGCAGAGCACACCTATCTTTGTTTGGTAATTTCTCTTGTCCTTGTTGATATTAAAATGAGTAAGAGATTGTTAAACCATTTTAATATCTTTTATTTATTTATTTGTATATTTTCGTTCATGAATCTTCTTTTGTTTTATTCATGAATCTTATCTTGTTCATGAATGGAGGTTAATTAGAATTCATGAACTTAGTGATGAGTTATTATTTGGAGTCTCTCTATTTTCTCTTGTTTAATAGTCATTATTTTTTGGTGTAATTTGTAAGGTCCTAGTGGCCTATAAAGAGTTCATCTCATCTACTCTTTTCTACACCCAACACATCAACTATTTTCTATACAAGAGAGATTACTAGCAAAGAAGGGTATTTTTCTTGGTAGAACTTTGGGTTCACCATTTCGTGCAGAGTTACGACAAGTGGTCAGGCTATTGTATCCTGAAATGGACAAGTCATAGTTTTGTGACTGCTGTATCGGTATTGGGGTTCTTCCTACCGCAGTGGGTTTAATCTCCTTAAAGAAAACGAAATATCCGTGCCTTAACCTGATCTATTTAGATCTCATTTTCTTTATATTATTTATCAATAAAATATAATTTTTTCTGATATTTTTACCAACACCTACTAACTTTCTAATTAATACTAAGTTTCCGACGCAACCCTCATCTGCCAAGTTATTCTGAGGTATCTAAACGGAGAATATCATGAATCTTTAAATTATGAATTTAAATTTTTAGTGAGGATGAACTTTTTTTAGTTTGTGTTTTTAGTTATTAGGTTATTTTAATTTGACTAAAAAAATTATGTTTGAAATAATTTTTATTATTTATTTATTTTTTGTAATGGATTTGATAATTGTGAAAAAAATAAAATGATGAGAATTTGAATGTGATATTTTATTTTATTAGTTATTTATTTATTTTTATCTTTATTGATTTAGCTAAAAAGTTACATTCCAAATTGAGTTGTAAACATAATTAAAAAATATTAATATAAATCTTGATTCTTAGAGGTGATTTGAAAAAATGATTAAAAGTTAATTTTTTAATTTTTTTGATTTTTTTATTTTTTTTATATGAAAAGTGATATGATTTAAAATAGATTAAAAATTAATATTTGATTATTATTATGTTTTTATTTTTTTTTTTATTTTTATTTTTTATATGTTCCAAATGGCCCTTAATTGTATTTGTGGGATGACAACGACAAGACTGTCGCAAGTGACAGTCCACTCGGAAAGGCACACTGCTACTCGAAGAAGGTCTTAATTGAAAATTCAACAATGATTCATCCCATTAAAAATATCATTACTAATAGTACTAATGCATTAAAAAAGTAAAAAAAAAAAAAAAAAACACAACTCCAAGACCAAAATATCACATCATTAATAGCGTGACCCACTGCCACCTAATTAGTGGGAGCACTAATTAATGCTCCCAAGCATTTTTCTTGAAAATTTATTGTTTGGTGCAGAGGTAATGCGATATATTGTGACTAAAACAACGTGAGGTGGTCTAAAAAATTATGATTTTAATTATTTAAAATATTTAAAATGTTGTCGTTAGGAGTATAAAATGATATCGTTTTGATATATTTAAATTATTTGAATCATAAAAATTGAGATCATCAAACATTTTTTTATTGTGACTAGTAGAAGAGTTTGGGATTCATAATTTTATATTGAGTAGTTGAAAAATATAAAGAGATATAATAATTTATTATTGGTTAAGGACAAAATTACGTGCTGTCCTGAATAAACTAATAACTTTTGGTTTTAATTCATTTCCAACTTTTTGTGCTTTAAAAAAAATAATAAAATTATATTTTTTTACACAAATTATTACAACTTCATCATTCATTTCAAATAAAAAAAGCCAATTTTTTTGCACTTCAAAAAACTATATACACCTTATATAAAAAAAAAAATATGTTTTGTTTGTTTTTGAGAAATAAATTTTAGAGAAAATTTTCTAAAATTTTGTTTGATTTAGTGATTTTAGAAAAAAAAATTTAAAATCACTTTCTTTCTCCTACACATGAGTCAATCACTTTTTTTTTTTCTCTCTTTTCTCATTCTTAATCACTTTTTCTTTCACACACATCTACTCATAAAATATCAAATTATTTCAAACTCCCATACTCCAAAACTATTTGCAAAACCCAAAAAAAATTTAAACTCTTTCTCCAAATTTTTTTTTTTGAAAATTTATCTCTCAAAATCAAACCAAACACACCCGAAGTTGCTGTGTGGAAATTGACTTTTTTTAGTTGATTTTTTAATTTTTTGGTTATTTTAACTTGGGACTAAAAGTTTGTTTGGTTTGATTTTTTATTTTTTGTAAGAGAAAAAATGAAATGATTATGATTTAGATGTGACATTTTGTCTTATTGATTTACTTAGCCTATTTTATCTTTTGTTTTTTTAGCCAAAAAACCCTAGCCAAACAATGCCATAGTTTTTCTTATAAAAAGTATAATTCTTTGGAGAAAAACTTGTTAGGGTGACTTTAATGCATAATTAGAGTAGGTCTCAATTGTCAGTTGAAGTGGGTCTAAATGAGTTTATATTCTTTAGAGTAAGACCTTTACATTACAAAAGGTATAACAAAAAATTATTAAGATTTGAATAAGAAATTGTCTTATAAAATTAGTTTCATAAATAAAGTATTGAAAAATGTGTGTAACCACTTATCCCATATTAATTATAGAGGAAAATATTAATAGATATTTAAGTCCCTTGTTTTGCTAAAATGTGTGAACCCTTTGTGGTATCTAAAATTTCCAAAATAATGAAGGTACGAATGTTTTAAGAATGGACTTAGGTCAAGACTATAAACCAAATTGATTATGCAAAAAATGTCATGCGCGCACTTCTCGCCCAAACCTTGGATCTTGCTGTATTAGGTTTGGGCCGAGTTGATGGCCCACTAACCTTATTCTTTTTT
Source organism: Camellia sinensis (assembly GCF_055761805.1). Classification (NCBI taxonomy): domain Eukaryota; kingdom Viridiplantae; phylum Streptophyta; class Magnoliopsida; order Ericales; family Theaceae; genus Camellia; species Camellia sinensis. The sequence continues at coordinate 143,047,990 of NC_138962.1, forward strand.
TGACAAGTCAAATTGTAGTGACTGCTGCAGATCTACACGTGCTATAATCTCTATACTAAATGATGATTAAAGCTACAAGTTATGTAGAATTCAATCATGTATTTGATGGTTACCCTTTAAGGTGGAGACTCCTCCCCGTGGTATAAATTGAAACAACCCTCTACATATAAAATTTTAAAGTCTTTTCGTTACTCTTCAGTATGAGAGAGTGCTGTTTGTGTTTTGTTCGTCAAAATTGCTCAAAAGATGCCCTTGTAGTAGTTTTTGTACCCAAAAAATTCTAAAGTCATTTCGTTACTCTGTCTCTAAATTATCCTTGTAGTGTGAGGGAGTGCTGCTTTTGTTCTGTTTGTTGGAGTTGCTTAGAAGGTGCCCTTGTAGTAGCTATCAACCTCCATCGTACCTTAGAGATAGACGCCAACATATCTCCAACATTCATCGGTGAGGTGACGAATCTATTTTAAGGAAATTGGGTATGTCAACGTACCTCCAACACCCATCGGTGAGGCAACAAATCTATTTTAATGAAACTGTGTGATACATAGGCTTCGGTTTTGCTCCGTTGTGAATTCAATTATTTCAATTTCAAAATTTGCTTATCTATTTTATGTCTTAGGCCTCTTTAGGAACATGTTATTTTAGTAATTTTTTTGATTTTTTACGAAAAGATGTGTAAAAAAATAGAGAAAATAATGTGACAATTTATAATAAATTTTTAACTTTTTGATTAAAATATATAGTAAACAAACAAGGCCTTAGTTCTTAAGGCTGTAATTTCCAGTTTATGAAATTCTATTATTTCTACTATTAAATCTGATTCTGTTTTCCTTTTCATATACCTATTTTATATAACAAAACTACTGTCAGGGATGGAATTGTGGAGAGACATGAGGGGCCTTGGCCTCATTCGATTTTTGATAATTTATTATTAATTTTATAGTTATGAGTATTTATAAAATATATAATGGAATGCTTAATTTTATAAAAATTAGTTTACTAATTTTCTATTTCATTAGTATTTCACCATGTATAATGACATGATCTCTAATTATTTTACATTTTAAATAATAATATCAATTTTATCAAGTCAATTTTATTAATATTAGAGGCAAATGTCACTTTCTAAAAAAAAAAAATCAAAAAAAAATGGAATGTATACATTTTTGTGAGTAATGTTAGAGAAAAAGGAGTAGTTGGGTTTGGGCTTTCAATTATTGGTTGTTAGACTTTTTACTTTTTGTGGACCAGTGGTCTGTATAATTATGTAAATATTTCTCAAGATTGTAATTATTTTTATATACATATTTCTCTTTATGGTAATTACTCTCCTATATATCAATTAGAAAAAAAAAAAAAACTGATTATATATTAAGATCTAAAAACTTTAAAACTCTTTATTAAATTTATTTAGTTTTCTCGCGAAATATTTTTTTTAGCAACACTAATATAAGTATTTTTTATATATATATAAATTGGCTCTTCCTGAACAAAATTCCTGATTCTATCCCTGGACTACTGTGTATCCCAAAACTCCAAAAAATGTACAAATAATACGCACCTTATATGAAAAGTATAATTTCTACTACAAAATATATAATTTTTATCATAAAAAGTATAATTTTTCTCATCACAAGAAATATAATTTTTTACTCCTTATAAAAAAATATAACTTTACTTATTCATAAATTGAGAGTGCATACTATAATTTGACTATTCATGACTTCCACCACAAAAAAAGTGTAACTTTTCATGACAAAAAGCATAAAGTTATGTAAGAAAAGTTACAATTTTTATTATTAAAGTTACACATTTTCTGATTAAAGTTGTGAATAGTGAAACTATGGTGCGCATCTATATAATTATGTATAATCAAAATCATATATATATATATATATATTTTATGTATAATCAAAATGATATTTTTTTTTTGCAAGAAACAAAATATTAAATTTTTTGTGAAGAGAAAAAATTATACAAAAAAAATATTAAATTTTTTGTGAAGAGAAAAAATTATACATTTTGTAATAAAAGTATATTTTGCATAAGGTGCATGCCATGTGTAACACATGGTAGCTTTTTGCCTTTTCATGATACATGTTATATATTTTTTTTGATAAATATTATTTAATTTTTTAATAGAGTCATAACAATTTATATTTCAATTTTTTTTTTTTTATAATGTTATGTATTTTTTTGGTTGAAAAATGTTTCTATAAAAATATATAATATTGCTACAAAAGTACGTGCTTTGCTTTTTAAATCACAAACCCTCAATTTATCATAATATTATGAAAAAATTACATAATATTTTCCAAAAAATACTTAATATATCCTATAAAAATATATAGCATGATCCATACCATATGCACTATTTGCCTATTCATCCTGTACTGTCAATATTTTCTTAATGATTGGTAACATGAGCTCCAATTAATTAATAAAATACATGGTGGCTCTACAAGTGAGGAAGGGGTTGATGTCTTTCCTTATGCTTTTTTGATTAAGACAGTTTGATTTATAAGTTTGAAAAAAAAATTTAAAAAAGAAAAAAAATAAAAAGAAAATATTAATAAAATATATTTATATTTAATTTAATTTCTCACGTTATTTATTATTTATTTTTTAATCAAATTTTTTCTTAAATTTACAAATTAAATATAATCTAGAGAGACAATGGTGCTGTTTGGTGTAGCTTTTAAAACAGATTATAGATTATAACTTAATAGATTATAGATTATGACTTTAATCAGAAGCTGTTAATCTGTTTGGTATAGCTGTTGGATTATAGATTTAAGTTGCTAAGTAGTATTTGTTAAATAAGCTGTGAAGTAGCTTTTTTAATTAACTTTTATTTTTTATTATTCACTATTTGTCTATATTTCTCATAAAAAAAAATAATAATATTTTATAGTCCATTTGTGTCTTTTTCTATTTTTTAAAAAATAATAAAAAAAAAATCTAAGAGTATAACCGTGAATTAATATGTCAACAGCAGAAGTTGATAATCAGAAGTAAGGGGTGAGCAACTTCTCAGAATCAGCTTTTTTGACTTAAAATAAGTTGTTAGAATCAGAAGCTGTTTGAAACAAGTTTAACCAAACAGTCCAAAATAACTTTTTAAAAATCAGAAGTCATAAGTTGGCTCAAAAAAGCCCTACCAAACACCCCCAATGAGGTTGTTTGGAAAGTGAGATTTTAGCATAACTAAAGCTAAAATTTACAAAAAGATAAAATAGATTAAAATAGTTAATAAGATAAAATATCACATCACATCAAATCTATAATTGTTTTACTTTTTTTTCTTATAAACATTATATCCAACTATAAAAAAATTTAATCATTTTTTTAAATATAAAAATTTTAACCTACTAAATTAATTAAAAACTAAAATAATTTCCTAAAACAATTATGCTGCAGACCACTAGTGATGGCGAGCCCCACTGGCTGAAACTCAAAAAAAAAAAAAAAAACAATTTTTTTTTTTCAATCACGACGCGCCACCTCACTGAAGGCCAACCTCAGTGGAGTCCGAAGCATTTTTCTTTCCTAAAATAATAACTTTTCAAATACGAACAATAGTAGCCTAGTAGGGTCCATGGGAAAAAATAAGAGATATTCAATTAGTCGTGAGGCAACTTGTCAATTCATGTTTATATAGTTATTTATATATACCTTATAAGACATGCATCCCCTCCAATATATAAAGTTGTCTCTTTTCACACTTGAAGGTGACATTGTATGCGCAAACGACGAACTAAATATATTTTTTCACACTTTGATGATGAGTCTCCACTTACACCCAGATACGGCTGCACCTCTCTCTCTCTCTCTCTCTCTCTCTCTCTCTCTCTCTCTCTTATTTATCAATTAAAAAGCATTTTTCTTGATCGCAAATTTTAACAACTAATCCATATGGTGTTTCCACTCTAACAGCTTGGTCCGAGATTTTCTACTAACTACATATTTTTTTTCTTTAAAATATTTTCAATTTCTTAATGTATCTTAAATTTTTGTATTTTAAAATTTTTATATGATTTAATAATTATAAATGCTTCATAACAAAATTTAGATAGCAAGGTTGATACCAAATTTGGTTCATTTATGAAAAAATTATTCCATACCAAAAGTAATAACGTCACAAATAAATTTATACGATTAATTTATGCGAGACTTATGTGAATCTCACATAATTGGATAGTTCAATAATATTTGTGACATAATTAACGATCACAAAATAATTGCTCGCATTCATGATGACTCATAACATATACAAAATTCTGAAATTAAAATTGGTCAATTATGTACACATTTCCAAATGTAGAAAAAAAATATTATATGTAATCTTATTTTTTACACAATTTTTACACTTTAAGATACAAGTGAGCGAATTTTATATGCATTTATAAATGTGAATTTACTTTATATTTAGAAGTGAGAAATTTTAAAAAAAAAATGAGATTATATATAATATTACGTAATACAAAAATGCTTATATTAAAGTTTTACGATATTTTTAAAAGGAAATAACAAATCAGCGGATTTAAAAATATATAAATTTTATTTATTAAAATTATAAATTTTTTCATGATTCTATAATTATTTTTTAAAATGTAAGACTGATTTGTAATTTTCTTCTACTTTTAACATGATCGCTACCTCACATGCAAACCATTAATATTAATAATTGGTGGTTATTAAAAGTACATTAGTTTAAATTTGTGGCTATTCGTGAAATTGTTAAGATTGTATTATTTGAAGTTTTAAATTTAAACTTGACCATTATATTAACGCTAGCGGGGCTTATTATAAAATTTGTTTTAATGATTTGAATCCTATACTTATAGTCTTTCATTTATATATTATTCATGGAAAAAAAAAATTAAATTTGTCCAATAATATTAACATTATTATTTTATCATATTTGTCTTAAAAAAATAAACGATAAGTATATTTTCTGAGAATTGACCATTTATTTTTGGGTAAATCACACTTAACCCCTTCAACTTTTGTCCTGTATCACTTTTCCCTTTCAACTAAAACTTGTAACAACTAACTCCTCTCATCTAATAATATATATATATTTTTCAATTTGGACCTTTATGACTAAAATACCCTTTCATCAATTAGATAAATTGCAGTCTACCCCCTTGAACTATCGCATCATATCACTTTATGCTGTTGAACTATCACCTAATATCACTTTCAATTTGGACTTTCTCATTTATTTTATTTTTTTGTTATTAAGGTCTAAATTGAAAAGAATTAACGGATGTAGGGAGTTAAGTGTTACAATTTTTAGTTCAATGAGGTAAAGTGATATGAGATAGTTTAGCGGGGTGAAATGTAATTTGCCCTTAATTTTTTTTTTTCTTTTTTTTTTAAAAAGAAAAATGCAAGAAATGAAAATATTATGATTATCAGACTGTTGTAATTATTTTCAAGGATGATGCATATGGAGAACTTTACAAAACGTATGATTAGAATAATTGAAATAGGGGTCGTAATAGCTCCCATGAATCCTAACATGATAATCAAATTCTAATTTTGAATTTAAGAGTGTCACACCCACTTTTATGGCTCGGAACCATTACTAGATTTATTAATTTAATTTAGTTTAGTTTTAGAGATAACATGCGGAAAACTCTTTACATCAGCGAGTAAGAATAAATAAAAATTCTCTCGTCTGAATGCAAATTAATTACACCATGGGCATAACCAAATAAATTGCCCGTAGGTTTACATCTTTAAAAGTAAAAGAAAGGGTTTAACCCTTTTACATCAATGGCATTCTGCTCACAAATAAAAGGCCCCGTGGCCAACAGCTAACGAAGACTCATGACCTTGAAATACTTTTCGATGTTCACCTGAAAAAGAATCAACAACGTGGGATGAACATAAAGTCCAGTAGAGATCTTAACATGATCCTAAACAATAGCAACTTACAAATAGCTATGATCATGAATGCTTAGTCTCATACTGTATAAATAATGTGACGGTTTATACAGAAATATATGTATGGAAGAACTTTTCTCAAAGTCATTCATTTCATTCAATGACGTAAGCAATTCACTTTTTTTTCTTCTTGTTATCTTTTTCAAAATTCATATGACTATAACAAGTTTCTGAGGAAAGCCATTTCACCAAGCCCATTACGTTATCTTTCACTTTCCAGACTTACACCTATCTGCCTTTTTAAAACTTGTTCACAAGTATTCAAAGTCTTTCACGTTTTTCCACCATCTCCACAATACTTACGTTCGTTTCCAACACATTCATGACTATTCAAGTAAGCCTTTAATACAAAAGAAAAAGAACAAGCAATCAATAATTATCTGCTCCAACAAATGAGGCAACACAACCTTCTGGAATAATACCATCATAACCCATGATATACCCAGATACACTGAGACAATAATGATAAATGAATTTTACTCTACCAGCCTTAAGCACGGTAAGCCAATGATACACTTTTTCATAACAAAATGCAAAGTCAATGATGCACATTTTTATAACAAAATCCTAACATAAGGATACACCTTTCCATAACAAAATCCCAATTTACCAGACACCAGCTGGAAGGTAATGGTACATTTTCCAAGTTCTCCAGGCGCTAGCTAGAAGGTACTGGTACCTCTCATTCGAAGCGCGGCCAATTCTCCAAGTGCTAGTTGGAAGGTAATGGTACCTCTCATTCGAAGCGCGAGCACATTCCCAAATACTTCAACATACTAGAATGCATAACAACCTAAGTGTAATACATACACAATATATAAGAACACATAATCACATATAAAGCACATCCCCTTTCCACTCCCAAATAGCCATACATATCCAATGTACATAGTTATAGTCATATTCAATGACAAGCACAAGTGATCAATTTCAATTCACCTAGTCCACATGCAGTTTCTACAACAGTCATAACTATCCTCTCCCGATAGCTCAAAACATATATTTCTAAACACATATACAATCTCCAAATAGATAAACTATTCATATTTTCATAGGTGAGGGATCTCAAACATCCAACCCCACTATTTAAATTCATGTCTATCCATTTCTACATTTCATACGAAAGGAAAAACAAAACCCAATTCTCGCAAGACTTTCAGTCCAATAACAAAAGATAATATATAAAGGATTCCCAAAAATCCAACCTCAAGTTCATTATCAATTTTACAAAGGGTGATGATTTCATTTTCTTTCAAAAAGACCACTTTTGTTTCCTTTCCAATCCACACAACTCCAACCATTTTCTAGGAATCCATTTTCGTTATTTTACAAAACCAAAACCAAATCCATCACCTTTATTTTACAAAACCAATTCCATTGGTACCAAAACCATAACTCAACTCAACATCACGTGATTAGTCTAAAACAATACCAACACCGTGGTTACTTCTCTTTTTATTTTCTTTTGATATAAACACAGTTATCCAACCCATATTAGCAAAATATAAAGATTATTCAACTCCCTCTCTTTTAAATCCATTATACCAATATTATCAAATTAGGGCTTTCCTTCTTTTCTTCACAAACATAGTAAATCATTTCCCAAATAGCTCAACAACAAACAACTTAACAACACCAATCATAAATATCAAACCCTAAATCCCCTTTCATGGCTTTCAAGAAAATCCATAATGAATATGGTTTTTATGCAATAAAACTACCACATGTCTATCCATAGATGAAGTATTGGAAAGGAGCAAAGAAATCTCTACCTCAAGATTAGAAGAGGAAGAAGGAAGAAAAACCCCAAAAGTCAACGGAGGAGAAACCATGTTTTGCTCCGATCAAAATGAAGCCCTCGACAAGCTCTACAATGTATCTCAAAGGAGCAAGATGAGGAGAGGCCTTCAAGCAAGTAGATCTAAGGATCCATGAGTGAAAAGTGCTTTTTTGAGAAAGAGAGAGAGAGTGTCTCACGGTTTTGAGGGGGAAAAGAGAAGAAGAAAATAAAGAAAAGGGTTAAGTGGAAGCCTATTTATAATACTAGGTCACAATAGAAATAAGCCGCAAAGTCAACCCAAAATATCAAGTCAAAATATCCCCAAAAAGTAGGCCAAAACAGACAAAAAAAATCTGGAAAAAAGTCGCAGGCGTCGACCCTAAGACAGGAGAGGGTCGACCCTATCTTCCAGCAACCAAAACACAGACATAAGAGGGTTGACCCTCTCCCAGTCTAGTGTCTACCCTATCTTCCAGCAACTAACACATAGACATAAGAGGGTCGACCTTCTCCAGTCTGGTGTCTACTTTATCTTCCAGCAACACTTCCAGAACTTTACCAACAGGTAAGGGTCGACCCTAGGAATGCTGGTGTAACGCCCTCAAAATAACATATATACACCCAACATTCACAACATCCATAGACATATGAGAATAAAGCATATTTCTATTTATCAGAGTATTCATTACAAAAGTATTACATGTTTACAACAAAAGTAAATGCCCTACGGGCTTACAACTTTCCAAGCAAACACTTGGTTACAAAAATAGAGAGTTCTAACTCTAAACACATTAACCCCTTGGCTTGAATTTACATGTAATACACAAGATAATCACAAAAGTAAGCCTTCAGCTTCTACAACCTCCCAAGCTACATCCTTGGAGGCGGCCTATCACCTGTACCTGAAAGTGATGTCCCATATAGGGTGAGCCAACGCCCAATAGAGATATGCTAAACATAACATAAACGATAACTAAAACATTAGCTTTTGATAAATGTTTAACTCGAATAAACAAACGTATATCTCTTTCATAACCAATCCATATTCACAGGTATATATATATATATATATATATGTGCATATCCTTTTTCCGTTTCATTATCCAAACCAATTCATAGATATGGTTCTCAATTCATCCAGACAGTTAATAACGAGACTACAACTCACATCATTAACATTTCCATACTTCAATTAAAAATGAGACTACAACTCATATCAGTAATACTTCAAAACTTCAATTCATCTACGTTATGCAAACGTAATCAAGATTTCGAGACTTTCACCCTGGACACTTCGGCCAACTTAATTATCATTGGAGTCCATCTCCTATCTCCTCCCAAACAGGTTCAAGAGTACATCCCCTATCTCCTCCTAAACCATGGAGTACATCCCCTATCTCCTCCCAAACAACATACATATGCAATGTATTTAAACACTTATCATATACAATGATCAAGTAAAGCACATATTCAATGTGTTATTCCATCCGTCATATTCAATGACATACTCAATTGATTAGTTTTAATTCACCTAATCATCATGCAGTGTCTACAACAATCAAGACTATCCTTTACCGATAGCCCAAAACAATTATTTCTAAACAGATAATAAATTCATCAATAGATAAATTATCAACATTTTCATAGGTGCGGGATTAATCAATTCAACTACACCGTTCCATCTCATAACGTCCCAGTTTCATTATTTCCAAACCAATTTCATATTTCCATAATAAATTTTATTTATTACACAAATGGACCGATTAAACCCAACTAAAGCATTTTCCTTCTTTTCGCAACATTGACCCAAAGGTCCAAATATCGTCAATAAACATCAATAACCTCATTTTAAGATCTATATACACATGTATAGTTCAAAAGGAACAAAACCCCTCTTTATATATTTCAAGTTTTGAAACCCTAACACCCAAAATTTCCCAACTTCAACATTAAATCAAAAGGACCACATGTTTATGTCAAAGGCCATAAATATGAGTAGTTATCCTTACCTCAAATGAGGAGACCTAAAGGAGATGATGAACAAACTCGAAGGTGCTCCAAACCCACAACTTTTCGGATCAAAATGGAGGTCTTGAAAAGCTCTAACCCTTTAATGAAGACATAAGGTTTGGGTCTCACTAAACCAAGATCAAAATGTAGAGAGAGAGAGAGAGTTCTAGAGAGAGGAGCTCTCAAATTAGGGTTTTGGAAAGTTAGAGAGAGAAGGAGTGTCGAAAAAATGATTTAAAATGACACAGTCGTGATCTGATATACGTATAGTCCGCTCAAGCGGCTAGTAAGATGCTCGAGCGTAAGACACAAAAACTTTACCTGCTCAAACGCAAAGGTACCCGCTCGAGCGCCAAGTCACAACAGCAAAGCACTACCCGCTCGAGCGCAAATGGACCCGCTCGAGCGCAGATATACCCGCTCGAGGTCAAACCCGCTCGAGCGTGAGGAACGCCGCTCGAGCGTGAAAAACACTTCTGCAGTATATTTGCAGACGCACAAAATGCTAAAAGGAAGCAAACTCTGCTCGAACGTAACAAGACCCGCTCGAGCGGATCACCAAAAATCTGGGCAACAAGATTAGAGACTAAAACTCAACCAACCTGTTCGAAACACGCCCAAGACATTTCTAACACTCATACTCAAGGAATTAAAGGACGGAAAGACACATATACAGCAACACTCAACCAAGGAACCCAAGTCCGGAATACTGCACAATAAGGGAAAAACTCGGGATCGCTATAACCTCCCCCCCTAAAGAATTTCGTCCCCGAAATTAAACATAAGTTTTAAAAACATAATTTCTCAATTCTAAATAAGATTACAATTCAGTATTCAGCATCCTGACCTATTACTGGTCATTCCATCTCTTTTCAAGAGAACAACTTACAATATGATACAACATGCATTATCAACATGCCTTTCTTTGAAATTCAACAAGTCCCAATACACATATTTCACAATTCCATAACATATTCAATGTTAGTGATAAATTTGCACTTCTACAACACATTCAACATATACAATGTTAAATTAAACTTCCATTTCCGAGGTGTATTTAATAATTACCATACTTCCAAAAACCAAAACATATATAATGTTTTACAACTCAAGACATATTCAATGTTCTTAAAGTTTATCAACACAACAAAATATTCAACATATGCTCAAACATCCACAAATAGATTCGGATATTTCTCTCGGACCTCCAATTCCCGTTCCCAAGTGGTTTCCTCCACTCCATGATGTTTCCACAAAACTTTCACCAAGGGTATTGTCTTGCCTCGCAAGACTTGGTCCCGCCTATCTAAGACCCACACCGGTCTCTCCTCATACGAGGCATCCTCATCTACCTCTAAGTCGGTCCAATCCAGTACGTGTGACAGATCCGGCTCGTACTTCCGAAGCATACTAACATGAAACACGTCATGCACCCCAGATAACTGCGGCGGTAATGCTAAACGGTAGACAACCTCTCTAATCCGCTCAAAGATCTCAAAAGGACCAATAAATCGATGGGACAACTTCCCACTCTTCCCAAACCTCATCAAACCCCGCCTAGGTGATATTTTTAGAAAGACGTGATCTCCCACCTCAAATGACAAAGGCCTCCTCCTACGGTCAGCATAATTCTTTTGGCGACCCTAGGCTGTAACAAGCCTCTTACGGATAAGTTCAACTTTCTCTGTCGTCTCCCGAACCAACTTTGGGCCCAACAGAGGTGCATCACCCACCTCAGCCCAACACTGGAGACCTACACGGTCGGCCACACAAGGCCTCAAATGGTGCCATGCCAATGCTCGATTAGAAACTGTTATTATAGGTAAACTCCACTAAGGGCAAGTGCCTCTCCCACGACCCACTAAAGTCAAGGACACAGCCTCGAAACATATCCTTAAGGATCTGAATAGTACGCTCGGACTGCCTGTCAGTCTGAGGATGATAAGTTGTGCTAAAGGTCAGTCTAGTGCCCAAGGCACTCTGCAAGCTCTGCCACAACCTAGCAATAAAACGTGGATCTCTATCTGAGACGATCCACACTGGGTCCCCGTGCAACCTCACTATGTCCCGAATATACAAGTCGACAAGATGATCTACCGAATCTCTCACGCGCATAGGGATAAAGTGCGCCGACTTAGTTAACCGGTCTACTACCACCCAAATGGCATCGCTACCCCGTTGAGTCCTCAGAAGACCTACAACGAAGTCCATCGTGACATGCTCCCATTTCCATTCGGCAATAGGCAAGGGTTGTAACAAACCCGCTGGTCTCTGTTGCTCGGCCTTCACTTGCTGACAAGTAAGGCACTTAGATACAAAGACTGCTTCATCATTTTTCATACCCCTCCACCAAAACTGGTGACTCAGATCATGATACATCTTAGTACCTCCCGGATGTACCGCAAGGCGTGAATGGTGAAACTCTCGGAGTACTTCCTCTCGACAAGACTCCGATACAAACAGACTGTCTCGGTACCTCACACTCAGGTCAGGATACACAGCCAAACCGATTTCTACTTTCCCACTGTAGATCTTTTCCCAGAGGGATTCTACCTCAAGGTCACTCCTCTATGCCTCTAACACTCGATTCACAAGTGTAGGCTGCGCAACTACAGAAAACAAGGTCGCAGACTGAACAGATTCACCCAGAAGCAAATCAAACTCGCCAAGTGCACCAAACATTTCCCACTCCCAAATGGCTATACAAGCTGCATCACTAATGAATTTCCTACTGAGGGCATCGGCCACAACATTGGCCTTCCCGGGATGGTAATGCAACTCAAAGTCGTAATCATCAATAAACTCCATCCACCGTCTCTGCCTTAAATTCAAGTCTTTTTGTGTAAACAGATACTTCAGACTCTTATGATCCGAGAACACCTCGAATCTCTCACCATACAGGTAGTGCCTCCAAATTTTCAAGGCAAAAATTACAACTGCTAACTCGAGGTCATGTGTAGGGTAATTTCTCTCATGTGTTTTCAACTGCCGTGAGCCATAGGCTACCACTTTTCCCTCTTGCATCAACACACAACCCAAACCCTCTCGTGAGGCATCACAATACACTGCATAACCCAAACCCCTCTCCAGAATAATCAAAACTGGAGCGGTAGTAAGTCTAACTTTAAGTTCTTGGAACGACTTTTCACAAGTCTCACTCCATACAAATTTGACCCCTTTCCGTGTCAATCTAGTCAATGGTGAAGCTAACCTGGAGAAATTTTTCACAAACCGACGGTAATACCCAACTAATCCCAGAAAACTGCGGATCTCAAAAGCACTTTTAGGCTGTGCCCAATCTTACACTGCCTCAATCTTGGATGTATCAATGGACACCCCTTCCCCGGAGACTACATGGTCTAAGAATTTTACCTCTCTTAGCCAGAACTCACACTTCCCAAACTTAGCATACAGCTTATGGGCTCTAAGCAACTCAAGCACCACTCACAAGTGTTCCTCGTGCTCTTCCTCAGAAGGCGAATAAATCAGAATGTCGTCCACGAAAATGACCACAAAGCGATCTAAGAATACCCGGAAGATCCGGTTCATCAAGTCAATAAATACTGCTGGTGCATTGGTGAGCCCAAAAGGCATTACTAGAAACTCGTAATGGCCATACCGCGTACAGAATGCTGTCTTCGGAATATCCTCCTCCCTGACCCTCAACTGATGGTAACCCGATCTCAAATCTATTTTGGAGAAACAACGGGACCCTTTCAACTGGTCAAACAGATCATCTATACGAGGCATAGGGTATTTGTTCTTAACCGTAGCCCGATTCAACTTTCGAAAATCGATACAAAGTCTCAAAGCCCTATATTTCTTTTTAGCAAAGAGAGCTGGTGCTCCCTACGGTGAAGTACTAGGGCAGATAAAGCCCTTATCTAGGAACTCTTGGAGTTGAATCTTTAACTCACTCAACTCAGCTGGGGCAAAACGGTACGGTGCCATGGAAATCGATGCCGTGCCAGGTACTAAGTCAATAGAGAACTCAATCTCTCGATGGGGTGGAAAACTAACAAGATCCTTGGGAAAGACGTCCGAGTACTCACAAATCACTCTCAGCAACTCAGCTTGGGTCTCATCACACTCACTACTTATACAGCTAGCGAGAAGACAACTAAGCTCACTCCGCCCTCGCGGATCATACACTAGTGCCAAGACTCTACCAACCCGATCTCCCAAGAAATGAAAATAATCCCCACTCAAGGTATATACAGTAACCCTCTGGCGGTAGCAATCAATAACAGTCCGATATGACAATAACCAGTCCATACCCAAAATCACATCAAAACCTGACATAAAATAACTATAGCGATCCCGGTTTTCCTTTTATGGTTTAGTGTATTCCGGACTCGATTCCGTGGATGTGTGTGTTGTTGTCTTATTCTCGTTTCCATCATTTACTCTTTGTATTTGAGTTTTGGGTTGTGTTGGGCAGGTTCGAAACAGGTTGGTTGTGTTTAGAAACATAGAGTTGATGCCCAGATTTTGGCCTTCACGCTCGAGTGGGGCTTTTGAGGCTCGAGCGGGCCCCTTAGTTTTTGTTCCTCCGCTCGAGCAGGAAGTTTGACGCTCGAGCGAGATTATCCCACCTTCAGTACTTTTCGTGCAGGTCATCGGACGCTCGAGCGTCCACTTTCATGCTCGAGCGGGGACCTTCGTCTGCAGAACTTCTGGAAGTGTACATTCGACGCTCGAGCATCGCTTTTTACGCTCGAGCGGGGCGTTCCACGCTCGAGCGGACTGTGTAGTATATCAGTCCGAGTTGTAGCATTTTGAATCACTTTTTCGGGCCATTCTCTCTCTCTAGCTTTCCAAAACCCTATTTTGAGAGCTCCTCTCTCTACAACTCTCTCTCTCTCTACATTTTGATCTTAGTTTAGTGAGACCCAACCCTTGTCCCTTTGTAAAAAGTGTAGAGCTTGGTGTAGGCTACGTTTGGATCCGAAAATCTTTGGGTTTGAAGCACCTTCGAGTTTTCTCATCATCACCTTTGGGTCTCTCCAGTTGAGGTAGGGATAACCTACTCCTTTCTATGAGTTTTGACATAGATGTCATGTATTTTGTATAGATGGTGTTGTTTGGGGTTTTTGTATAAAGAGGGGTTTTGGTCCTTTTGAACTATACATGTGTAAATGGGTCTTAAAATGAGGTTATTGATGTTAATTGATGATATTTGTACCTTTGGGTCAATGTTGAGAAAAATGGAGAAAATGCCCTAATTATGTTGAATAATTAATTTGAATAATTAATTTGGAAAAATATGAAATTGAGAAATTATGAGATTGAATGGTGTAGTTGGATGAATAAATCACTCGCCTGTGAAAATGTTGGTATTTTATCTGTTTGATAAATTTATTATCTGTTTATAGATAACTACTTTGGGCTATCGATGGAGGATAATCTTGATTGTTGTAGACACTGTATGTTGATTAGGGAAAACTGAAACTAATCACCTGGAATATGTCAATGATTATGACGGTTGGAATAATACATCGAATATGTGTATTAATTGATCATTGTATATGATGAGTGTTAAATACATTGTATATGTATATTGTTTGGGAGGAGATAGAGGATGTACTCCAAGGTTTGAGAGGAGATAGAGGATGTACTCTCAAACCTGTTTGGGAGGAGATAGGGGATAGACTCCATTGACAACTAAGTTGGCCGGAGTGTCCAGGGTGAAAGTCCCGAAATCTTAATTACGTTGGTATAACGTAGATAATTGTAGTATGTAAGTGTTTTAATGTGAGTTGTAGTGTCATGAAATTGTTTGGCTAGATAATGAGCCATGTTTATGAATCTGAATTGGTTAAGCAAAGGGAAAATGAAATGAAAAATGGATGTATTTGTCGTTAAATCGGAAAGTGCTGTAAGTTGGTTTACGAGGGTTAACCCTATGTTGAATGCTAATGTTTTAGTTATTTCTCATATTTGGTTTAGTATATCTCTACTGGGCTTTGGCTCACCCTTTTATCGGACATCATTTTCAGGTATAGATGGTATGCCACCTCCAAGGACGTAGCTTGGGAGGCTTAGAGGCTGAATGACTCTTTTGTTGTTTTCTCATTGTATTACATGTAAATCAAGCCAAGGGCTTATTTTGTGTTTTGAGCTAGTACTGTCCTTTTGTAACCAAGTGTTGACTTGAAAAGTTGTAAACTCGTAGGGCATTTACTTTTGATGTCAACACGTAATACTTTTGCACTTAATACTCTGATAAATGGAAATATGCTTTATTCACTTATGTCTGTGTATGTTAATAATGTGGGGTTTGTATGTATTATTTTGAGGGCGTGACAACTTGGTATTAGAGCGTACCGAGTTTGGATACTTTGGGTACGTGGGAAGTGGTTAGTACCACAGTGGGTTTGTCCCGCTTGTTAGAGACTTAAGTATAATGTTTTGTGCTTATGTCATAGCATGTTTATGTGACTAAATGTGTATGGGATTTAATTTCTAGGATGTTGATTGGATCCTTGGATTTCTGGGAGTCCTGTTAGAAAAGCACTTAATCAATACTGTTTCTAACCGAAACTCTAGCAATGCCTCGAGACTGTCATTATTCGGAAATAAAATTCGTAAGTGCTTATGAGATTATGTGCTTACGTGGAGTGAATTACAGTTGTCCATGTATTAGGACGTGAGAGAAATAGCTTCGGCACATGTGTGAATGTGCAAATGTTCTTGTTACCTTTATTAGGATGTCAGGACGAGGACATGGTGGTAGGCGTGGTAGGCCTAAGAGGCAAGAGATGCCTATACCGGATGAGATTTCGGCGCAGTAGGAGGGGGTTGGTCAGGCCAATGTGGCCGGGCCAGTAGGTCAGCAGGCCATGGGCGCCTTAGCCCGCGAGATGACAGGAGCATTGAGGGAATCCATGGACATTCTTAGAGCTAAGAACCAAGTCCAGGCCTATGTGGTTGAGGCAGGGCCTTTTTTTTCTAAAGAGGGAGTTTTTCCGGTCCAATCCGGATGAGTTTCTGGGGGATCCTAAAGAACCACTTAAGGCCGGTGAATGGCTTGAGCAGATGATGAAGACGTTTGAGATGCTAGGCATCGAAGACGGAGCCTTGAGGGTGACCTTGGTGTCCTTCCAGCTGAAGGGAGACGCGGGTCAGTGGTGGAAGTTTGTTCGAGGTCGTATTGAAGGGACTTGGGAGGCTTTCGTTGATGCCTTCCAGGAGAAGTTTTTGCCTCCCACTGTCAAGGAGAAGTTAAGGGACTAGTTTTGTCAGCTTAAGCAGCTGATTACACCAGTGGCTCAGTTTGAGGCCGCATTTACCAGTTTATCGAGGTTTGCTCTTGAGCTAGTGGCGTCTAAGGAATGCCATTGTCTTGAGTTTGAAAAGAAGTTGAGGACCGGGTTTAACCTTAGGTTTGCGGGGTCCATGACTTGGGAGTATGGGCGCCTTGTGGATGCTGCGGCCCATCTTGAGATTATTCTGCATGAGGAGGAGGAGAGGATGAGGGACTCCAAGAGGAGTCAGGATGGCCAGGGGGATGCTAGGAGGCAGAGGGGTTCTAACCCTCAGCAATCCCAGGGTGCGTTTGCGAGATCTACCTTTCTAGTGTCGAGTTCAGGCTCTGGGAGAGGCAGTCAGGGAGACTTTACTTGTTACAAGTGTGGTCAGCTAGGCCACAAGTCTCCAGCTTGCCCGCAGAGGGGGAGGGCAGAGAGCAGCTTCATCTTTGGCTCGTCCGTAGAGCCAAAGTCAGGGCAAAGGCCAGCCGCTCTCTTGTTACCAGTGTGGTCAGGCGGGACCTGAAGAGGTTTTGCCCACAGTTGAGTGGCGCATCTGGTGCGTCTGGGTCGAGGTAGAGTTTTCTGCCAACTCAGTCAGTTCAAGCCTCGAGGGCCAATCAAGGAGCCTCTTTGGCTCAGTCTGTGCAGCAGTCTTTTGCTCCGAGAGGTGAGCAGGTAGATTAGGGGCCTACAGGGCGTGTGTATGCTGTTACCGCGCAGGATCTTGTACCAGCTCCATCTGTTGTGAGAGGTACCTTTCTCTTTTGCAACTCAGTTACTAAAGTGTTGATTGATACGGGTGCATCCCATTCCTTTATATCTGCTGCATTTGCATCTATTTTGGGGTTGGAGTTGGCACAGTTAGCATCTCCTATTTATGTTGTATCACTTGTTGGGGGTGAGTTGATTTTGAAACAACGGTGTAGAGGTTGCGATATAGAGGTCGCTGATCGCTGACTTCCATTTTCTTTTGTAGTTATGGCTATGTCGGGTTTTGATGTGATTTTGGGAATGGACTGGTTATCGTCATACCGGGCTATTATTGATTGCTACCGCCAGAGGGTTACTGTATGTATCTTGAGCAGGGATTGTTTTCATTTCTTGGGGGATCAGGTTGGTAGAGTCTTACCACCGGTGTATGATCCGCGAGGGCGGAGTGAGCTTAGTTGTCTTCTCGCTAGCTGTATGAGTAGTGAGTGTGATGAGATCTAGATTGAGTTACCCAAAGTGGTTTGTGAGTATTCGGATGTTTTTTCCGAGGATCTTGTTAGTTTACCACCTCATCGAGAGATCGAGTTCTTTACTGACTTAGTGCCTGGCACGGCACCGATTTTTATGGCACCGCACCGTTTTGCCCCAGCCAAGTTGAGTGAGTTGAAGATTCAACTCCAGGAGTTGCTAGATAAGGGCTTTATCCGCCCTAGTACCTCACCGTGGGGAGCACCGACCCTCTATGCTAAAAAGAAAGATGGGGCTTTGAGACTTTGTATTGATTACCGGAAATTGAATCGGGCTACGGTTAAGAACAAGTACCCTATGCCTCGTATAGATGATCTGTTTGACCAGTTGAAAGGGTCCCGTTGTTTCTCTAAGATAAACTTGAGATCGGGTTACCATCAGTTGAGGGTTGGGGAGGAGGATATCCCGAAGACGGCATTCCGTACGTGGTATAGCCATTATGAGTTTCGGGTGATGCCTTTTGGGCTCACCAATGCACCGGCAGTGTTTATGGACTTGATGAACCGGATCTTCCGGGAATTCTTGGATTGTTTCGTGGTCGTTTTCATGGACGACATTCTGATTTATTCACCTTCTGAGGAGGAGCACGAGGAACACTTGAGAGTGGTGCTTGAGTTGCTTAGAGCCCATAAGTTGTATGCTAAGTTTGGGAAGTGTGAGTTCTGGCTAAGAGAGGTCAAATTCTTAGGCCATGTGATCTCCGGGAAAGGGGTGTCTGTAGATACATCCAAGATAGAGGCAGTGCAAGATTGGGCACAGCCGAAGAGTGTTTTTGGGATCCGTAGTTTTCTGGGATTGGCCGGTTATTACCATCGGTTTGTGAAAGATTTCTCCAAGCTAGCTTCGCCGTTGACTAGGTTGACACGGAAGGGGATCAAATTTGTGTGGAGTAAGACTTGTGAAAACTCGTTCCAAGAACTTAAAGTTAGACTTAGTACCGCTCCAGTTTTGATTCTTCTGGAGAATGGTTTGGGTTATGCAGTGTATTGTGATGCCTCACGAGAAGGTTTGGGTTGTGTGTTGATGCAAGAGGGGAAAGTGGTAGCCTATGGCTCGCGTCAGTTGAAAACACATGAAAAGAATTACCCTACACACGACCTAGAGTTAGCCGCTGTGATTTTTGCCTTGAAGATTTGGAGGCATTACCTGTATGGTGAGAGGTTTGAGGTGTTCTCGGATTATAAGAGTCTGAAATATCTGTTTATACAGAAAGACTTGAATTTGAGGTAGAGGAGGTGGATGGAGTTCATTGAGGATTACGATTTTGAGTTACATTATCATCCCGGGAAGGCCAATGTTGTGGCCGATGCCCTTAGTAGGAAATCCATTAGTGATGTAGCTTGTGTAGCCATCCGGGAGTGGGAAATGTTGGGTGCACTTGGCGAGTTTGATTTGCTTCTGGGTGAATCTGTTGAGTCTGCGGCCTTGTTTTCTGTAGTTGCGCAGCTTACACTTGTGAATCGAGTGTTAGAGGCACAGAGAAGTGACCTTGAGGTAGAATCCCTTCGGGAGAAGATCTCCAGTGGAAAAGTTGAGAAGGGTTTGACTGCGTATCCCAACATGAGTATGAGGTACCGAGACCGTCTGTTTATGCCGGAGTCTTGCCGAGAGGAAGCACTCTGAGAGTTTCACCATTCACGCCTTGCGGTGCATCCGGGAGGCACTAAGATGTATTGTGATCTGAGCCGCCAGTTTTGGTGGAGAGGGATGAAGAAGGATGTGGCAGTTTTTGTGTCTAAGTGCCTTACTTGTCAGCAAGTGAAGGCCAAACATCAAAGGCTAGTGGGTTTGTTGCAACCCTTGCCTATTGCCGAGTGGAAGTGGGAGCATGTCACGATGGACTTCGTTGTAGGTCTTCCGAGGACTCAGCGGGGTAGTGATGCTATTTGGGTAGTTGTAGATCGGTTGACTAAGTCGGCGCACTTTATTCCCATGCGCGTGAGAGATTCGGTAGATCATCTTTCCGACTTGTATATTCGGGACGTAGTGAGGTTGCACGGAGTCCCAGTATCGATCATCTCAGATAGACATCCACGTTTCACTGCTAGGTTGTGGCAGAGTTTGCAGAGTGGCTTGGGCACTAGGTTGATCTTTAGCACGGCTTACCATCCTCAGACTGACGGGAAGTCCGAGCGTACTATTTAGATCCTTGAGGATTTGCTTCGAGGCTGTGTCCTTGACTTTAGTGGGTCGTAGGAGAGGCACTTGCCCTTGGTGGAGTTTGCCTACAACAATAGTTTCCAATCAAGTATTGGCATGGCACCGTTTGAGGCCTTGTATGGCCGACCATGTAGGTCTCCAATGTGTTGGGCCGAGGTGGGTGATGCACGTTTGTTGGGCCCGGAGTTGGTGCGGGAAATAACGGAGAAAGTTGAACTTATCCGTAAGAGGCTTGTTACAGCCTAGAGTCGCCAAAAGAGCTATGCCGACCATAGGAGGAGGCCTCTAGCATTTGAGGTGAGTGATCACGTCTTTCTGAAGATATCACCTAGGCGGGGTTTGATGAGGTTTGGGAAGAGTGGGAAGTTGTCCCCTCGGTTTATTAGCCCCTTTGAGATCCTTGAGCGGATTGGGGAGGTTGTATACCGTTTAGCTTTACCGCCACAGTTGTCGGGGGTGCATGACGTGTTTCATGTTAGTATGCTTCGAAAGTAAGAGTCGGATCTGTCACATATATTGGATTGGACCGACTTAGAGGTAGATGAGGATGCCTCGTATGAGGAGAGACCGATACGCGTCTTGGATAGGCGGGACCAAGTCTTACGAGGCAAGACGATTCCCTTGGTAAACGTTTTGTGGAAGCATCACGGAGTGGAAGAAGCCACTTCGGAATGTGAGTTGGAGGTCTGTGGGAATTACCCGGACTTGTTTGTTAATGTTTAACCATGTATTGGAAATTTTATGTCTTAATGGAATTTAAAAACATTGTATATGTTTTGAGTTGTAAAACATTGTATATGTTTTGATTTATGGAAGTATTGTTGAATATGTTGTAGAGATGCAAATATATCATTAACATTAAATATGTTATGAAATTGTGAATCATGTATATTGGGACTTGTTGAAATTCAAAGGAATGCATGTTGATAATGCATGTTGAAAGTTCTGTTGTAAGTTGCCTCTTGAAAAAAGATGGAATGACCGGTAATGGGTCAAGTTATTGAATATTGAATTGTAATATTGTCGAGAATTGAAAAAAAATCACAATTTTGAAACTTATGTTGTTAATTTCGGGGACGAAATTCTTTAAGGGAGGAAGGTTATAGCGACCCCAGTTTTCCTTTCATGGTTTAGTGTATTCCGGACTCGGTTCCGTGGATGTGTGTTTTGTTGTCTTATTCTCCTTTCCATCCTTTACTCTTTGTATTTGAGTTTTGGGTTGTGTTGGGCAGATTTGAAACAGGTTGGTTGTGTTTAGAAACATAGAGTTGATGCCCAGATTTTGGCCTTCACACTCGAGTGGGGCTTTTGAGGCTCGAGCGGGCCCCTTAGTTTTTGTTCCTCCGCTCGAGCGGGAAGTTTGACGCTCGAGCGAGATTATCCCACCTTCAGTACTTTTCGTGCAGGTCATCGGACGCTCGAGCGTCCACTTTCATGCTCGAGCGGGGACCTTCGTCTGCAGAACTTCTGGAAGTGTGCATTCGACGCTCGAGCGTCGCTTTTTACGCTTGAGCGGGGCGTTCCACGCTCGAGCGGACTGTGTAGTATATCAGTCCGAGTTGTAGCATTTTGAATCACTTTTTCGGGCCATTCTCTCTCTCTAGCTTTCCAAAACCCTATTTTGAGAGCTCCTCTCTCTACAACTCTCTCTCTACATTTTGATCTTAGTTTAGTGAGACCCAACCCTTGTCCCTTTGTAAAAAGTGTAGAGCTTGGTGTAGGCTACGTTTGGATCCGAAAATCTTTGGGTTTGAAGCACCTTCGAGTTTTCTCATCATCACCTTTGGGTCTCTCCAGTTGAGGTAGGGATAACCTACTCCTTTCTATGAGTTTTGACATAGATGTCATGTATTTTGTATAGATGGTGTTGTTTGGGGTTTTTGGGTGTTAGGGTTTCAAAACTTGAAATGTATAAAGAGGGGTTTTGGTCCTTTTGAACTATACATGTGTAAATGGGTCTTAAAATGAGGTTATTGATGTTAATTGATGATATTTGGACCTTTGGGTCAATGTTGAGAAAAATAGGAAAAATGGCCTAATTATGTTGAATAATTAATTTGAATAATTAATTTGGGGAAATATGAAATTGAGTTGAAAATCATGAAATTGAGAAAATTATGAGATTGAATGGTGTAGTTGGATGAATAAATTACTCACCTGTGAAAATGTTGGTATCTTATCTGTTTGATAAATTTATTATCTGTTTAGAGATAACTGTTTTGGGCTATCGGTGGAGGATAGTCTTGATTGTTCTAGACACTGTATGTTGATTAGGGAAAATAGAAACTAATCACTTGGAATATGTCATTGATTATGACGGTTGGAATAATACATCGAATATATGTATTGATTGATCATTGTATATGACGAGTGTTAAATACATTGTATATGTATATTGTTTGGGAGGAGATAGGGGATGTACCCCAAGGTTTGAGAGGAGATAGGGGATGTACTCTCAAACCTGTTTGGGAGGAGATAGGGGATGGACTCCATTGATAACTAAGTTAGCCGGAGTGTCCAGGGTG
Organism: Camellia sinensis; assembly: GCF_055761805.1. Taxonomy (NCBI): domain Eukaryota; kingdom Viridiplantae; phylum Streptophyta; class Magnoliopsida; order Ericales; family Theaceae; genus Camellia; species Camellia sinensis. The sequence goes on from NC_138962.1 coordinate 143,070,909, forward strand.
AAAGTCTTGAAATCTTAATTACGTTGGCATAACGTAGATAATTGAAGTATGGAAGTGTTTTAATGTGAGTTGTAGTGTCATGAAATTGTTTGGCTAGATAATGAGCCATGTTTATGAATCTGAATTGGTTAAGCAAAGGAAAAATGAAATGAAAAACGGATGTATTTGTCGCTAAACCGGAAAGTGCTGTAAGTTGGTTTACGAGTGTTAACCCTCTATCGAATGCTAATGTTTTAGTTATTTCTCATATTTGGTTTAGTATATCTCTACTGGGCTTTGACTCACCCTTTTATGGGACATCATTTTTAGGTACAGATGGTATGCCACCTCTAAGGACATAGCTTGGGAGGCTTAGAGGCTGAATGACTCTTTTGTTGTTTTCTCATTGTATTACATGTAAATCAAGCCAATGGCTTATTTTGTGTTTTGAGTTAGTGTAGACACCCCATTTTTGACCGTCCTCAAGACTTGGACGTCACCGTTTGAACACTCGGTGATTATCCATGTTTGTGTTCGTTTGGAGTTCCCGGAGGCCTCAGCTCGCGCGCCTTGCCTCAGGATCTCCGAACTTGACCGTTTAGTGTCTGGTTTTGCACCAAACACTTGCATCTTGCCTTTGAGAGGCAGGGTGGGGCTTGTAGACCATCCCCACCCACCACCGGCAGTGGCTAGATGCCACCGGCTGGTTTTTGCTGCCACCGGCAATATAGTTTGCCGACCGGCACTCTTTGTTGCCGGTCAGCACTTTGTTGTGCCGGTCGGCACTATTTTTGGCCAAGATGGCATTTTTGGCCGGCCGATTGCTGTTCATCTGCTTTTGCAGATATTTTTAGACAGCTGTATTGCTTTTGCTCCCCTCCATACACGTGTATGGAGGGATCTCCCTCTTGCAAAGCTTGTCTTGTAAGCTTTACAAGAGGCATATAGAGAGAAGCTCTCTCGAAGGAAAAGAAGAGCTTTTAGACATTTTTGAGAGAGGAAAATACAGACCAAGCTCTGGTTTTTCTAGGGTTAGGGTTAGATACACACATTCTATCTCTCTTTCCCTCTTATTTGTACACTAGGTGTTTTGTGTCTCACTATTGCACACAAACACCTAGTGTTTCACCTTCCTCTTGAAACTAGGGTTCTAAGGGCTTGTTCTTGAGTTTCTTGACTGGTTTGGAGCCAAAGGAGGCCATTGGAGCACCATTGTTGAAGAGGACTACAAGGGTAAGAAACTAGTCCTTTTTTCCCCCATTTTTGCATTGATTTTATATCTATCTTAGAGCTGTTTTTGTGATTATTGTATAACATAAAAAAGTTCTGTTTTTAAGCCCTCTTTATTGTTTATTAAGAGTGTTTTGTTGTTTGAGGGTTGTTGACCACCCTTAGGCCTCAAAAGGCCTCTTTTTGAGCCATTTTGTGCTAGCTCCGGGATTTTGGTGTTGAGGTCTCTTCACCACTGAAATCTTGAGGGATTTCAGTGGTGAAGATGATGCTTTGAAGTCCCAAGAAGGAGAGGGCCACCCCCTCTCCTTGTTGTCCTTGAAAAGGGCATATTTTGGCCTCTTAAGGAAGCCTATGCTTGAGTGTGTGTTAGGCATATTTGGTTTGTTTTTCATGCTTATATATTCATAATATAACATGATTTCAAGTTGGTTTTGGAACTCCATGCATGCTTAGCATAGTTGCCATGTAATGCCTTATTTGTGCCTTAACATGTTCTAGGTTGTTAGCCTTTGTTGGAGCATGTTTTAGGCTTACATTTGTGAAGATTATGTGCTTATTTTGCCATGTTTTAGGTCTGTCCATAAGTATTTGGGTTGATTTTAGCATGCATTATATAGCTCCTTTGTATTTGGGCTTGTTGGCCTTGAGTAAGTGCATGTGTAGCATGCCATCTTTGCATTGTTTTGGTGATTTGGGATCATTCTACATGCCATTTCAGTCCCATTTCCATGCTCGTTGGATTGCCTTGCATGTCTCTTTAATGCTTTGAAAGCATGTGTGGCAATGCTCCATGTTTTGGTGCCTTCGCATGCCTTTGACTTTGAGCCATCTAGATGCCATCTAAGTGGTCTTTTGGGCCCCATGTTACGTGCTATAAACCTGTTTTTGGTTGCTTAATGCATGCCTTGTTTGGTCTTGTTAAGTGTAGCTCAATGCCACTTTGGTTTACTTTGAACACCTAAGCCATTTGTTGCATGCTTGACTTGATTTATAACTTGATTTGGCATCATTTTATAGCATGATTTCAATGCTTATGTTGCATGCTAATTGTCCATGATTCCCCCTTTCAAGTGTGCTTGAATGTTGTTTGATTTATGCTTAAGTGTTGGTCCTTATGTGCATATGTGTGCGCATGCCATTTAGCCCTCACTTTTTAGCATTTTGGCCACTGTTTTAGGCCTTATTAGAGCTGCCTAATTCATGTATAAGTCCATCTTGCCATTTATTTGCATTTCCATATGTATGCTTGTATGCTTGCATAAGTGCCTTGCCATGCCATGTTGCATCCTTAGTTTGTATGCCTAGGTTGCATTGCATCTTGCATGCATTCCTTGTCCCTTGACTTGGGTGATAGGGATTGGGAGTTTTGTTCGATTGGTTTGCATTGCATTTGAAACCAAAGTTGCATACTTGGTTCTTTGGGCCATCATGCATAGAAATGCGTGATTGGTGGTTCGAGAATCGAGGCACATGTCCCTTTGAGTCATCACAATGATAAGAGATATGGTTGATGCATACATGCCTTGAAATATGCTGCCATGCCTTGTTTTGCCCTTTGTTGCTGTGAGTTGCAGGTTCTGCAGGAATACTCTGCCGACCGGCAGTGTAATGTGCCGACCGGCACCATTTTCTCTGCCGACAGACCCTATTTTGTGCCGATGGACATACTACACTGCCGGTGGAAGTTTCATTCAGCCGGTGGTGATCCCCTCTGTCCAAGGATGCAGTCCAGAGGTTTTGACAGCCTCCAGAGGAGGAAAGGGAGGAAAACAGAGGCAGCTCGCGCATGGTGGCGCGTTTCCCGAGATGTTTTCCTGCTTTAATTAATTTATTTAATTTGTTAATTAGATTAGGCAATTTGTAATATTAATTAGCTTGCGTAGTTAATTAATTTGTAATATTTATTTGGTCCCTCCGAGCGAGGGCAAATCTGTAATAAGTGTGCGTGAGTGTGTGTATGTCTTCCAACCTCACGTCTTTCTTCCCTTTTATTTACCTGCTTACGATGGTAGATTAAGGCACGTTTAATTTAGCATACCTTATGCTATGCATGTGTGCATCCATGCATTTGTATTGCATGCATTAGGCTCGGTACATCACGCTAATTGCATCAATACTTCAATTCCCAAACTGAATACGTGATAATTGTGCATTTTCACATGACATGTTTAGGATAGCCGAGCCTGTTCTAGTAACACTCTGTATGCGATGCATTAGGCACTTCACATGGACTTGGATCATGCATGTTTGCTAACAAGTTCTTTGTTTTGGCACGGAGTACTATGTAAGTATTTCCGCTTTAGCATATCACATGAGTGTGAATGTTACCATGACAGCATGCTTAACATGTGGCTAGATGCTTATGTGTTATAATTGCTTGAATGCCTGTGGGTGAAGGTTGGATTGTTTGAGTTGGAAAAACTCGTTGAAATCCACATTTTAGTCTACTTGCGAGTAGCAAATTCCAAAGCATTTTCAAACCGAACGGATATGCAATGTTTATTTCCAAATTAGGCAATCTAGTCTATACTTGTTTGCTGTGCGCATAACATAGTGATTCTAGGCTAATAATTGGTTTAAGAACACGTAAAGTTTTCAAAAACGGATATCACCATTAGTAGAGGCCGGTCTTCGGACCGGGCGAAAGGGGGTGCTCATAGCTGACCTTCCCCGATCGTACCCAAGCTCCCGAGCCGAGACAACTCCGGTGATGACGGACATGTGGCCTTCGGCACCGAGTCAGGGTTTCCTAAATTTCCCCATTTTAAAAATATTTAGGTGGCGACTCTGTATCTGGCAAAGCAGTCCATGTTTGGCACTACTTTTTCAAAAATCTGTTTCTCAAAACGATTTGCCAGATTTGGACTCTTTGGTTCAGATTAAGAACCGTGACACAAATCGAGTCCGAACTGTAGCATGAGGTTCCCCCCGCGGGCTTGTTACAGTTAGTACTCTCATTTTTGTAACCAAGTGTTGACTTGGAAAGTTGTAAGACCGTAGGGCATTTACTTTTGATGTCAACACGTAATACTTTTGTACTTAATACTCTGATAAATGGAAATATGCTTTATTCACTTATGTCTGTGCATGTTAATAATGTGGGGTTTATATGTATTATTTTGAGGGCGTGACAATAACTACAAAAGAAAATAGAAGCCGGCGGTCAGCGACCTCTATATCGCAACCTCTACACCCTTGTTTCAAAATCAACTCACCCCCAACAGGTGATACAACACAAATAGGAGATGCTAACTGCGCCAACTCCAAACCTAAAACAGATGCAAATGCAACAGATATAAAGGAATGGGATGCACCTATATCAATCAACACATTAGCAACCGAGTTGCAAAACAAAAAGGTACCTCTCACAACAGATGGAGCTGGTACTAGATCCTGCGCTGTAACAACATACAAGCGCCCTGTAGGCCTCTGATCTACCTGCTCAGCCCTCGGAGCATAAGACTGCTGCACAGATCGAGCCGAAAAGGCTCCCTGATTAGTCCTCAAGGCTTGAATTGACTGAGCTGGCAGATGGCTCTGAGTCTGCCTCTAACCAGATGCACTAGATGTGCCACTCAACTGCGGGCAAAACCTCTTCAGGTGTCCCGCCTGACCACACTGGTAACAAGAGAGTGACTGGCCTTTGCCCTTACTCTGACTCTAAGGACGAGCCGAAGATGAAGCCACTCTCTGCCCTCCTCCTCTCTGCGAGCAAGTTGGAGACTTGTGGCCCAGTTGACCACACTTGTAACAGGTAAAGTCTCCCTGATTGCCTTTCCCAGAGCCTGAACTCGGCACTGGAAAGGTAGATCTCGCAAACGCACCCTGGGACTGCTGAGGGTTAGAACCCCTCTACCTCCTACCATCCCCCTGACCATCCTGACTCCTCTTGGAGCCCCTTATCCTCTCCTCCTCCTCATGCATAATAATCTCAAGATGGGCCGCAGCATCCACAAGGCGCCCATACTCCCGAGTCATGGACCCCGCAACCCTAAGCTTAAGCCCGGTCCTTAACTTCTTTTCGAACTCAAGACAACGGTGTTCCTCAGACGCCACTAGCTCAGGTGCAAACCTCGATAAACTGGTAAATGCGGCCTCAAACTCGGCCACTGGTGTATTCAGCTGCTTGAGCTGACAAAACTGATCCCTCAACTTCTCCCTAACAGCGGGAGGCAAAAACTTCTCCTGGAAGGCATCAACGAAAGCCTCCCAAGTCCCTCCAATACGACCTCGAACAAACTTCCACCACTGACCCGTGTCTCCCTTCAGCCGGAAAGATGCCAAGGTCACCCTCAAGGCTCCGTCTTCGATGCTTAGCATCTCAAACGTCTTCATCATCTGCTCAAGCCACTCATCAGCCTTCAGTGACTCCTTTGGATCACCCACAAACTCGTCCGGATTCGATCGGAAGAACTCCCTCTTCAATAAGGATGGCCTTGTCTTAGCCACATGGGCTTGGACCTGATTCTCAGCCCTGAGAATGTCCACGGATTCCCTCAATGCTCCTGCCATCTCGCGGGCTAAGGCACCCATGGCTTGCTGACCTATTGGCTCGGCCACATTGGCCTGACCAACCCCCTCTTGCTGCGTCAGAATTTCATCCGGTATAGGCATCTCGTGCCTCCTAGGCCTACCACGCCTACCACCACGTCCTCGTCCTAACATCCTAATAAATGTAACGAAGACGTTAGCACATTCACAAATGTGTCGAAGCTATATCACTCACGTCCTAATGCAATGGACAATTGTAATTCATTCCACGTAAGCACATAATCACATAAGCACTTACGAATTTCATTTCCGGATAATGACAGTCCCATGGCGTTGCTAGAGTTCCAGTTAGAAACGGCAGTGATCAAGTGTTTTCCAACGAGACTCCGAGAACCCAAGGATCCAATCAACATCCTAGAAACTAAATTCCATACCCATATAGTCACATAAACATGTTATCAAATAAACACATAAGATCATACATGAGTCTCTAACAAGCGAGACAAACCCAATGTGGTACTAACCACTTCCCATGTACCCAAAGTATTCAAACCTAGTACGCTCTGATACCAAGTTGTAACGCCCTCAAAAAAGCATATTTCTATTTATCAGAGTATTCATTACAAAAGTATTACATGTTGACAACAAAAGTAAATGCCCTACGGGCTTACAACTTTCTAAGCCAACACTTGGTTACAAAAATAGAGAGTTCTAACTATAAACACATTAAGCCCTTGGCTTGAATTTACATGCAATACACAAGATAATCACAAAAGTAAGCTTTCAGCTTCTACAAGCTCCCAAGTTACATTCTTAGAGGCGACATATCACCTATACCTGAAACCGATGTCCCATATAGGGTGAGCCAACGCCCAGTAGAGATATGCTAAACATAACATGAACGATAACTAAAACATTAGCTTTTGATAAATGTTTAACTCGAATAAACAGACGTACATCTCTTTCATAACCAATCCATATTCACAGGTATATATATACATATCCTTTTTCCATTTCATTATCCAAACCAATTCATAGATATGGTTCTCAATTCATCCAGACAGTTAATAACGAGACTACAACTCACATTATTAACATTTCCATACTTCAATTCAAAATGAGACTACAACTCATATCAGTAATACTTCAACACTTCAATTCATCTACGTTATGCAAACGTAATCAAGATTTCGGGACTTTCACCCTGGACACTCTGGCCAAATTAATTATCTTTGGAGTCCATCCCCTATCTTCTACCAAACATGTTTGAGAGTATATCCCCTATCTCCTTCCAAACAACATACATATGCAATGTATTTAAACACTTATCATATACAATGATCAAGCAAAGCACATATTAAATGTGTTATTTAATCTATCATATTCAATGACATACTCAATTGATTAGTTTTAATTCACCTAATCATCATGCAGTGTCTACAACAATCAAGACTATCCTTTACCGATAGCCCAAAACAATTATTTCTAAACAGATAATAAATTCATCAACAGATAAATTATCAACATTTTCATAGGTGCGGGATTAATCAATTCAACTACATTGTTCCATCTCATAACGTCCCAATTTCATTATTTCCAAACCAATTTCATATTTCCATAATAAATTTCATTTATTACACAAATGGCCCGATTAAACCCAACTAAGGCATTTTCCTCCTTTTCTCAACATTGACCCACAGGTCCAAATATCATCAATAAACATCAATAACCTCATTTTAAGATCTATATACACATGTATAGTTCAAAAGGAACAAAACCCCTATTTATACATTTCAAGTTTTGAAACCCTAACACCCAAAATTTCCCAACTTCAACATTAAATCAAAAGGACCACATGTTTATGTCAAAGGCCATAAATATGAGTAGTTATCCCTACCTCAAATGAAGAGACCCAAAGGAGATGTTGAACAAACTCGAAGGTGCTCCAAACCCACAACTTTTTGGATCAAAATGGAGGTCTTGAAAAGCTCTAACCCTTTAATGAAGACATAAGATTTGGGTCTCACTAAACCAAGATCAAAATGTAGAGAGAGAGAGAGATAGAGTTCTAGAGAGAGGAGCTCTCAAATTAGGGTTTTGGAAAGTTAGAGAGAGAAGGAGTGTCGAAAAAGTGATTTAAAATGACACAGTCGCGATCTGATATACGTATTGTCCACTCGAGCGGATAGTAAGACGCTCGAGCATAAGACACAAAAACTTTACCCGCTCGAACGTAAAGGTACCCTCTCAAGCGCCAAGGCACAACAGCAAAGCACTACCCGCTCGAGCGCAAATGGACCTGCTCGAGCGTAGAATACACTTCTCTAGTATTTTTACAGACTTTAGACACCCGCTCGAGCGTAGATATACCCGCTCGAGCTCAAACTCGCTCAAGCGTGAGGAACGCCACTTGAGCGTGAAAAACACTTCTGTAGTATATTTGCAGACGCACAAAATGCTAAAAGAATGCAAACTCCGCTCGAACGTAACAAGACCCGGTCTAGCGGATCACCAAAAATTTGGGCAACAAGATTAGAGACTAAAACTCAACCAACCTGTTCGAAACACGCCTAAGACATTTCTAACACTCATACTCAAGGGATTAAAGGACGGAAAGAGACATATATAGCAACACTCAACCAAGGAACCCAAGTCCGAAATACTACACAATAAAGGAAAAACCCGGGATCGCTATAGCTGGTGTCGACCCTAGAATGGAATTTCTAAGTCTCTAAGGAACTTTTGACAAGAATAAGTGCGAACAACCAAACCCAATAAGTTTAAATCGGATTGTACTCCTCCAAAACCAACCCATAACAACACCAAAGATTCCCAAAATAGAATAAAGGGTTCAAATACACTTCCCAAAAGTTTTAAAAGGGCACAAGTGCTACAAAGAGAATTTGTAACGCTTCGATATTTTAACCCATTTTATAATTATCGATCCTTTATTAATTTCTCATTTCACAATGAGAAGAAATGGATATTGGATTTGTAAAATCGTTGTACTTTACTTAATTTTCTTTATCTCTTTCTTCACATTGTGAAATTGAAAATTAATAAAGGATCTGTAATTATAAAATTGGTTAAAATATCGAGGCGTTGTAGAATTTCTATTCAAAAATTTAATACTATCATTATTGTAAAAGTATGAAAAATGATATATAAGTCCAGTCTTTAGATCCACTTTCTACACCTAATTGTAAGAATTTAGAATAATGTTATATATATCAATTTGTAACGCCCCACTTTTTATTACTCGAAGTCATTACCAAATTCAGTAACTTAATTCAAGTTCAGCGATAACATGCGGAAATAAACTCTATAGTCCCATGAGTAGAAATAAATAACAATTTTCTCATCCGAATGCAATTTAAATACAACATGATCATGCTGAATAAAATGCCCGAAGGCTTACATCATTAAAGAATCAAAAGAAGGGTGTAACCCTTTTACATATATGGCATTCTGCCAACACAAAAGAGGCCCCATGGCCAACAAATAAGAAGACCCATATCTTGTAACACATCCTGCTTAACACCTGAAAAAGATTCAACAACGTGGGATGAACATATAGTCCAGTAGGGATCTCAACATGGCCCCCAACAATAACAACTTACAGATAGCTATGATCATGAATGCCCAATCTCATACTAGAATAATAATGTGGCAGTTTATACAAAATATACATAAGTATGAACTTTTCTCTAAAACAACCATTTCATTCAACGCTATAAGCAGTTCATCTTGCATTTCTTTTCATTATCCCTTGTTCCCAAACTTTCACAACAATAACAACTTCTTAGAAAATCAATTTCTCTAAGCCCATTACCTTTCTCCCATTTTCCATACTTATAACGGATTTTCCCTTTTCCAAAACATACTCTCAAATACCCAATTTTCCTTCACACTTTCCCAAAATCTCACAATGGCATTTTGGTTTGTTCCCAATACATTCATATCTATACATGCATGCCTTCAATAAAAGGGAGATAACAAATCATCAACTTGTATATAATCAACAAATGAGGCAACTCGGCCCTCCAAAACTGTAACTATCACAATCCATAATATACTCAAATACACTGAGACAAAAACAATAAAACTCTGCTCTACTGGCTATATGCACAGTAAGCCAAGGATACGCCTCTCACAACGGTATGCCATTTTACCAGGCGCTAGCTGGAAGGGTGTGGTACCTTAGATTCTCAGCGCAGACAGTTCTCCAGGCGCTAGCTGGAAGGTAACGGTACCTCTGATTATAAGCGCAGTGCATAACTCCCATAATCACAATACAACAGAGTATAACCAACAAGTGTAATACATACACATAAACTATCAAGATACATAAGCAATGTGTTAAAGTATATGAACACATAGGTATGTGTGGAGTACATCCCCTATCTCCTCCCACACACTGGAGTACATCCCCTATCTCTTCCCTAACTATTATACATATACAATGTATCATAGCACTTCATTACATACAATATTCAATCAACACAGGTGTAATGCATACACGACAATTCAACACAACCATGTCATCCTCCACTGATGACCAAGGACAAAACCTCTAGATGCATGTATTCAGTACATCTATTAAAAGACTCAACTATCGTGAGATCTTAAACCCAACAACAACGCTAGTATGATAAGTAAAGGTAAAACCCCAAATGTGTGTATTCAATACTCAAGATACAATATTTCAATCCTCATATTCATTTTCCATTTTCAAAATCGACTTGTTCCACCACTTATTTCAAAAACACTTTTCCCATTTCACAGAACCAATATCATTCCTCTCATTTCACAAAACCAATTTCTTTCTTTCATAACTTTCCAAATCAGTTATGCAAATTAATTCATAACAGTAAATTAGGGTTTTTCTCCCTCTTTCTCAATATTGACCAAAAAGGCTCAAATACCAATAACAAACAACAATAACCACATTTGAGACCCAAAATACATATGTATTGGCCCAAAGAACAAAACTCCTCTTTTAATTTATCAAATCAAATATAAATTAGGGCTTTTTCTTCTTTCAACAATGATATACTAATTTACACCCCAATTAGTCCAAACCACAATCAATGATAACAAACCCATTTTCAAACAACCAACCCTAGGTTCCCTCATGATTTTCAAACAAACCCAACATGGATACGATTTTCATGCAATACAAAACTACCACATGTCTATCTATAGACGAAGCATCGTAAAAGAACATGGAAATCTCTACCTCAAATTTGGAGCTCAAATGGAGAAGATGAAGAATTTCGAAATGCTCCAAATCCCAAGATTTCCAGATCAAAATATAGCCCACAACGAGATCAACACTTTTTACAAAGGCTCAAAGATAGAGGATCACTCCTACTAGATCAAACCCTAGAGAGAAGTTGGAATTTTAGAGTGAGGTGCTCTCCAATGGAGGTTTTGAAAAAGTAGGAAAGAGAAAGGAAATCAAAAAGTGATAAAAAATGTCACTTTTCAGATTGAAATAAGAGACGCCCCGCTTGAGTGTGGAACTCTCCGCTCAAGCGTCAAACACAGACTCACGCTCGAGCGTCAAAAGCGCCACTCGAACGCCGGATGCACACTTCCAGAAGTTTTGCAGACCATGGTCCCCGCTCGAGCGTCAAACTCTTCGCTCGAGCGTACGATGACCTACAGAGAAAAATACTGGGAGATGAAAAACCACGCTTGAGCGTCAAAACTCCCGCTCGAGCGGAGAAACAAAAACGAAGGGCCCGCTCGAGCGTCAAAATCCCCGCTCGAGCGTGAAGGCCAAAATCTGGGCATCAACTCAAGGTTTCTAAACACAACCAACCTGTTTCAAACCTGCCCAACACAACCTAAGACTCAAATACAAAGAGTAAAGGGTGGAAATGAAAATAAGACAACAACACAACCATGGAACCAAGTCCGGAATGCAATAATCAAAGGAAAGGAAAACCGGGATTGCTATGACCTCCCCCCCTTAAGGAATTTCGTCCCCGAAATTAAGGAAACGCCAAAACACAAGGCCAACAGATCACATAGCACCTAACACCCGAGTACTGGGAAAGAAACTATTCTCGCAACAAACCTCCGGTTAGCTCTCACCAAAAGAAAGGCTTACCAAGGAAACACGTTCCAAAAGACAACACTCAGGCACAAAAAGCTTCAACAAAGCCAAACCTTTCCCGAAACAATTCACTAACATCCGACTAGCGCTTCAAGCTAAGTCACTACTCAACAACAAAATTCCCAAAAAGGCAACCAAAGCAAATCTTTTGTATAAATATAAGAAAAATCATTTTCTTGTTCATGAGACATTTCTCAAAGATAGTCAAATTTTCAACGTTGACATTCGGAAATAAATTTTGCACTTTCCAAGTGAAACTCAAAAGTTTTGTAAACATTTGCCACAAACATGATGCCACCCATAAAATATAAACATCTCCAGTTCATTTGCCAAAACTAATTGTTTGGAAATTCTCATAACATTCAAATTAAATCAAATCCTCAATATTTTTCTTTTGACGATGCCCCAAGAAGGCCATAACAACTAGGAAGAATTTATTGTCCATTCCTTTTCAAGATAACACTAGCAACATCCATCACTCACACGGTAATGCCACAACCAACACATAACATAACATTTCTATAATGATAGTTAATAGAAATAACAACTGTGCTAACAACTCAATAAGGTATAAGAAATTCATGGTTTTGCAATTTCATTCCACCTTCCTTTACTTAACCAATTTAAAATCATAAACATGGCTCAGAACCTGGCCGAACAATTTAAATGAGACTACGTCTCATGCCAACAATACTCCAAACTACCATTTCACGGAAATTGCGTCCGTGGGATTCGACACCCATGTATAATTATTTTCTTATGGCCATCTTACAGAAATTTCATCCGTGGGATCTGGCACCCATGTATTCAAATACTCATCATATACAATGACTAATCAATACACAAATTGCTATATTATTCTAACCGTCAAGTTCAATGACACAATCCGGATGATTAGTTTCAGTTTTCCCTAATCAATATACAATGTCTACAGCGATCAAGGCTATCCTCAAGGTGGCCAATGCCAACCCAAACCCGATGCCAACAAGCTGACTAATCAACTCAATAAACCTCCACACTCAGTAAACCACACACTAATGTGCCACTCAAAACCATTTACCCCAAACACGGAGTTCTCTACACAAACCCCAAATGAAATCTCACCGGACTTCTCAAGATTGAATCGTATCGTCACTGTTTCTAAGGGAATCACCACCCCCATGGCTACATAGCAAGCTTGCACATCTCCTCAACTCAAGACCGACATGGTCAACCTCAATCACACACAGTCACCGATCAATAACAAGTCGCAATGTGGACACTACCCATACACATAACTGGTGGAATCACAACGGATTCAATAACAAACAAAAACCTGAAACACCAAACAACACCCCGGTACCACTTCCCGTTAACCCAAGATACAAAACTCACATAACCATGCCAAGACCACACAACTCTCGAAACCATCAAGCCAAACACATTCACCTACGGATTCCCCGTTCTCAACAAACAACCTACAAACTGAACAACGCTCACAGGCCACCACATAACCACCTCATGATTTACTACCAAAAATACAACAACATTAGGATAATCGATCCCAGTAACAACTTCTCAATATATAAAAGAGGTTTCGAAATTCCATGCAAGCCCCCATTACATGAGGATTAAACAAACAATAATATGTATACATATGCGATACATAAACATGGTTCCTCAGCATCCAACAATACACCGGTCAACAACAAAATGATTTACATATTACATCACCGGTCAACAATACAAAAGTTCCCCTCCAGGGTAGTACTATAGGGTTAGCTAGTAAGTTGCCCCTCGCGAGGCCCTCGAAGTCTGGCCTGCCCGCTTCTGGTACCGATAACGTCCCTGACTGGATGGGTATGACTGAGTCTGACTAGGCTTTGAAACACTAGCAGAATTTACACGCAAAGGGCAAAAACGTCTACCATGGCCCAGTAGACCACAAACAAAACAACCAATAGACCCCCTACTCTGGGACTGGTCTGAAATTTGAACCTCCCTGGACCGACCTCCCAACAAAAGAGTCCGAAACCCCTGGCAAAGAAAAGGATTTAGCCTGGGACTGAGCATGTTTTCGCCTCAATCCCTTACTGAGCCTAGAGTGCTTATGAACCGTAAAAGTTACCGAGATGGCCTCCTTCCTAACCTAACTAGCACTCACAACCATGGCCTCTACATGGGCCGCTGCCTCGACTAGACTATAATAATCCTTCCCAAAGGATCCAGCTACCCTCTCCCGAATATCGAAACACAACCGGCTTTCAAACTCATAACAACAACGCTTCTCTGTTGCCACCAACTTTGGAGCAAACCTCGACAAACTGGTAAACCGCATCTCAAACTGTGCCACGGGAGTAGCATCCTGACGCAACTCAATAAATAGTTTCCTCAACCTTTCCCAAGCAAAATGAGGGAAATACTTGCCCCAAAAGGCCTCGGTAAAAGCAACCCATGTGCTACCTACAGTATTCTTAGCATACTTCCACTAATAACTCGCATTTCCTTTCAATTGAAAAGTCGCCAAAAAAACCCTCAACTCCTCATCTTCGACTCTGAGCATATCAAGAGTCTTGGTAATCTGCTCTAACCAACTCTCTGCCTCCAACGGTTTAGCCTCTCCCACAAACACTGGTGGATTGGAGCGAAAAAACTCTTTAGTAAGCTTGAGGGTACACCCGCTGTCACCCTCAGTGCAAGCTAGAGTGTCCTGCACTACTCTCACAATCTCGCGTGCAACGTCCTCGCTGACAACCGATGCTGCAACGGCGGGTGCTAAAGGAACTGTTGTGCCTCTACCGACACTCCTACTACTCATCCATCCTCTACTCCCTCGTGTAGACATCCTATAAAACACAAAACAAACCACACTTAGTGCTCAACATAATAGCCTTCCCGAGGCCCATACTTACTACTCTTAAGTCACAAGACACACTTAGCCTCAAGACACATATTACGATTCCATATAAACATCTAAACATTTAAACACATAACCGAATCAAGTCCACAAAGATAGTTACTCATCCCGGAGCTCTCAAGGAACTCCTAGCAGAAACCACGTTGATCAGGCGTGTTTCCAAGAGGACCTCAAAGTAAGTTCACCGGCTATGAATACTATCCAGGAAACTCAATCCCATGTTCAAATAAATGTAACATACAAGTTCTAACATTCATGTTAACTATATGCAACGTCCTCACCATACGTAGTACACCCACTGTGGTAAAAACCACTTCCCACGAGCCCAAAGTATTCAAACTCGGCTCGCTCTGATACCAAGTTGTAACGCCCCACTTTTTATTACTCGAAGTCATTACCAAATTCATTACCTTAATTCAAGTTCAGAGATAACATGCGGAAATAAACTCTATAGTCCCATGAGTAGAAATAAATAACAATTCTCTCATCCGAATGTAATTTAAATACAATATGAGCATGCTGAATAACATGCCCGAAGGCTTACATCATTAAAGAATCAAAAGAAGGGTGTAACCCTTTTATATATATGACATTCCGCCAACACAAAAGAGGCCCCGTGGCCAACAAATAAGAAGATCCACATCTTGTAACACATCCTGCTTAACACCTGAAAAAGATTCAACAACGTGAGATGAACATATAGTCCAGTAGGGATCTCAACATGGCTCTCAATAATAACAACTTACAGATAGCTATGATCATGAATGCCCAATCTCATATTAGAATAATAATGTGGCAGTTTATACAAAATATATATAAGTATGAACTTTTCTTGAAAACAGCCATTTCATTCAACGCTATTGTTTCTGCCTGGAGCCAGTTACACCAACAAATTTGAATGGAACAACAGTAATTTTCACACTCTTGCATTTGCTTCTGCCTTGTGCCGGTTGTGCCAGAAAATCTAGGATGAATTGGCAGAGCATCTCACCTGCTCTTCTGCACCTTTAAATCATTGCATTGACCAAAGTTTTTCAAAACTTTTTCTAACACGATGTGTTGAAAACAAAGAGGAAGGAATTTCTCGGGATTTGTAAAAAATTTGATCAACTGAGAGAAAGAGAGGCGTGCTAAGCCCTTAATGAATAAGATCATGCTTGTTAATGTGAGTACTGAGAAAGATCTTGGCTTGATCCAGATTGGTTCTACATTGTCTTCAGCGTGAGCGACTAGTCGCTTTCTTAAAAGATTTCAAAAAATATTTTGCGTGGTCCTGCGAAGACCTGTGTGGAATCGCTCTTGAGATTGTGCAGCTTAGGATCGCTCTCAGCCTCAAGACTTGACCCCTCATTTTCAAACCTTGGACTTAAATTCAGAATGTTCAATGGTTAACCATCAAAGGAGGCCTGTGTGGCCATATTTGAAGCAGCCCACGAACTAGGGGCAAGAAAAGTCAGATCAAGAAGATCAGATGTAATCAAAAGAAGCTTGCAAAACTAGATCAGAAGCAGCCCTTGAACTAAGGGCAAAAATGTCAGATGTGCTTGAAGAGTCAAGAATTGGGACATTTCTCAAGATAGTGAAGATCGGCAAGAATGCCAAAATCCCAGAAGGGAGGAAAAAAGAAAGTAATGCTGAAGGACAACTGAGTTCCTACCCATAACATTAGGGGCAAATTCGGCCCCCATTGGATGGACTCCTTCATCATCAGCGAACAACAGCCACTCTCCTGGATTCAGATGACTTCAGATCTCAAAACCATTTGGCATGGACAAAGCTACACTTTTACCCTTGAGAGGCTCGCTAGGCCGAAAACTCGGAAGGGCGACCCAGGCAAAAGTTAGAGCAAGAAAAAGAAGAAAAAGAACAAAGAAGAAAAAATGCAAAGAAACAAAAAAAAGAAAAGAAGAAAAATGAAGAAAATGAAAAATTCTGAAAAAGAATGAACAAAGAAAAGAAGAAATGAAAAGAATTAAAAAGAAAAGAAAAACAAAGCTCGCAAGGTTGAAAACCCGGAAGGGTGGCCTTGGCAAAAGTTAGAGCGCAAAAGGAGAGGTTAATACCCGAGTGTACCTTAACCCTGAACTACATAAGGCTTGATTCCCATGTTTGGGATACGTAGGCAACTTCATTTTGAAGTCCAGCCACAAACACTTTCAAATTCGACTGTGTCCATGTGATGGTTCTGGTCATCTTTGTCTTCTCTATGTCCGAGAATTTGGTTGTAATTGTCACTGTGAGGACTGGTTGCCACGTGCTGCAGCGCTATTCAGACTAGGGGCAACTTTCTGTTGCCGTGCAGTGCTGTGGTGCTATCCAAACAAGGGGCAACTTTTCGTTGCCATGCAGTGCCATTTAGGCAAAGGGGCAATTTTTCATTACTTCCGATCCGAGGTTGTGCATCTCAAGAGTAGGTTTTGTGCTCGTCGAGCAGTGGCCGTTTGCAAAAACAGTTTTTTTTGAGAATTTTTACTGAGGTTGACTAATTTTCTCGAAAATTATTCCATTTTTCTAAAATTGGATCATTTCTTGGACCCAAAAAAGGAAAATTTTCAGTGCTCATAACCTGACTTGCATGATTTCAAATCAGAAAATCGAACAAGCGTGTTAATCTAACTCTCATTTTGGTTAAAATTGTTTTAACAAAAGCATAAAAATAAAAATTGGTCAAAGTGATGAACTAGGGGCACAGTTGAGTCAAGCTTCCTGTCTTTTCCCCGTTGTCAATACATTTGCCAGAAAGGGCACCATACTTGCCAAGAAGGGCACTCTACCTGCCAGAAAAGGGCACAGTTGAAGCTATCAACAAAGGGGATGAAGGCTCTCTCATCCTCCGAGCAACGAGGTATTAAGCCAACTGCGAAGCACAAATTGGAATGGATCAAGATACTCCACTTCCTCATCCGGGGCATCGACTAGACGTCATCGAAAAAAAGAGAATCTAGCAGAATGCTAGGGGCGTAAGCCCGCAACTTCCTATTTATCCATCAACCACCCAAGGGAGGGATGAAAAATGAGAGATTGAAGAATAGAGAGATGTGCACTGAGAGGAAAAGTGAGGAAAGGGCTTTTTTCAGAAAAACAGAGCCTAAGGGCCGAGTGATGTGAGAATCACAAATTAGAAAGGGTGGGAAACAAATACCCAGAGAAACTGACTCCTCGCGATTTGAGAGTTCTCTTGTCTTTCCAATACGTCTGAGTGTCGTGTCTTTTGCTTTCTCTCGATTCTTGTTTTGAGCCGTTTCGAGTGTCACTCGGTGTGTTTAGGTTGTTTTACCTTGTTTTTCCTTTGTTAAGTTGTGTTTAGGTTGTTCTACCTTTGTTTTCCGTTGTTGAGTCATTTTGGCTGTGGTCAGTTGTAGGCTTAATACCCGGTACAGAACTCATTCTCAATTTCAAAAAAAAAAAAAAAAATCGTTTTGTGCTCAGAGTGCTGTGCCATTCTCCATGTTTGTGCAAAACGAGATTTTGTTCTTTCAAAAATCGTAGGGTTCAACCCGGGTCATGTGAAAATAGTAAAACCAGGACCTATCTAAAACTATATAGGTTCCAGACTTTGAAGCAAAAGAAAAAAAAAAAGAAAGGGAAAATGTCGGGCATCTGAGTTTGTTTCAACTTCTGCAAGTTCCGTCGTCGCATCCTGTATGTTCAGAATGAGCTGTGTGTTCAAAATTAAAAGACTATTGTGTTATGAGCCATGTGTTCAGATCGAGTAGTGTTATGTTATCAGCTGCGTGTTCAAAATTGAACATGTATGAGCTGCGTGTTCAAAGTGGAATGTGTGAGCTGCATGTTCAAAATGAAGTGAATGAGCTGTGTGTTCAGAAATGAAAATTTATGAGCTGCGTGTTCAGAATTTAGAATGAGCTGTGTGTAGATGAAAATGTATGAGCTGCTTGTTCAAAACGAAGTGAATGAGCTATGTGTTCAGAAATGAAAAGTTCGAGCTGCGTGTTCAGATTTAAGAATGAGCTACGTGCAAATGAAATGAATGAGCTGTGTGTTCAGAAGTGAAGTGTACGAACTGTGTGTTTAGTATGAGCAGCGTACAAACAAAAAATGGGCTGCGTGTTCAGAAGTTCAAAAGTTTGGGTTGCGTGTTCAACTTTCAAACAAATGTGTGCTGCGTGTTCACATTAAAAAATGGGCTGCGTGTTCAGAAGTTCAAAAGTTTGGGCTACGTGTTCAACTTTCAACAAGTGTGTGCTGTGTGTTCACAAGCAAAAATGGGCTGCGTGTTCAGAAATTCAAAAATTTGGGCTGCGTGTTCAACTTTCAAACAAATGTGTACTGCGTGTTCACATTCAAAAATGGGCTGCGTGTTCAGAAGTTCAAAAGTTTGGGCTGCGTGTTCAACTTTCAACAAGTGTGTGCTACGTCTTCACAATCAAAAATGGGTTGCGTGATCAGAAATTCAAAAGTTTGGGCTGCGTGTTCGACTTTCAACAAATGTGTGCTGCGTGTTCACATTCAAAAATGGACTGCGTGTTCAGAAGTTCAAAAGTTTGGGCTGCGTGTTCGACTTTCAACAAATGTGTGCTGTGTGTTCACATTCAAAAATGGGCTGTGTGTTCAGAAATTCAAAAGTTTGGGCTGCGTGTTCAACTTTCAACAAGTGTGTGCTGCGTGTTCACAATCAAAAAATGGGCTGCGTGTTCAGAAATTCAAAAGTTTGAGCTGCGTGTTCAACTTTTAAAAATTGTGAGCTGTGTGTTCACGACAACAAGTTTGAGCTGTGTGTTCAGATTTCAAGAAAATATGGGCCATGTGTTCAACGCAAGAGTTTGAGCTGTGTGTTCAGATTTGAAGAAAAATGTGGGCTGCGTGTTCACGACAAAAGTTTGAGCTGTGTGTTCAGATTTAAAAAATGTGGGCTGCGAACATGCCAAAAGTTTGAGCTGCATGTTCAGAAATTCAAGTACTTGAGCTGTGTGTTCAAAATGCAAACCAAATGTTGTGTTATGGATTGAGTGTTCAGATTGAGCAGTGTTATGAGTTGTGTGCCCAAAATGAGCTGTGTGCCCGAAACAAGCTGTGTGCCCAAAGAATGAGCTGTGTGCCCGAAACGAGCTGTGTGCCCGAAGAATGAGCTGTGTGCCCGAAATGAGCTGTGTGCCCGAAATGAGCTGTGTGCCCAAAACGAGCTATGTGCCCGAAGAATGAGCTGTATGCCCGAAATGAGTTGTGTGCCCGAAGAATGAGTTATGTGCCCGAAACGAGCTGTGTGCCCGAAGAATGAGCTGTGTGCCAGAAACGAGCTGTGTGCCCGAAGAATGAGCTGTGTGCTCAAAAACGAGCTGTGTGCCCGAATGAGCTGTGTGCCTAGATAAACAGAGTGCTGTGTTTCGAGCTGCGTGCCAAATAAACAGAATATTGCGTTGTGAGCCGCGTGCCAAACAAATAAAGTGTTGTGTTGTGAGCTATGTGCCAAATGAATGGAATGCTAGGTCGTAAGCCGTGTGCCAAGTCTTGCATTGTGCATGCATTTTATCACGCTATCTTGCGCACCTCATTCGCACTGTTTTGTGCATCTCATGCATTTTGCATACATTTCATTTCGCGCTATTTTGCGTATCGCGCTATCTTGCGCACCTCAATCGCACTGTTTTGTGCATTGCATTTCAATCGCGCTATTTTGCGCATCGCATTGTTTTGTGCATTGCATTCATCGCGCTATCTTGCGCACCTCAATCGCACTGTCTTGTGCTTTGCATATCGCATTGCGCTATTTTATGCACCTCTTCGCACTTGTTAGTACATTGCATTGCGCTATCTTGCGCACCTTACCTGCACTTGTTAGTGCATTGCATTATCATGTATACTTCATTTGTATTGTTATGCACATTTCGCTCGCATTTTTATGCGTCACACTTAGGTTGCATTGTCATGCACCTCTCCACTTGCGTTGTCACGCACTTTTCACTTGCATTGCTATGCATGCTTCTAACAGTATTATACCTGTTAAGTTTCTTTCTTTTACAGGCACGATATTGTATGTACGGTTCATTTGAAGCTGGCGCGACCAGACGAGCCGAACAGGTATTGTATGTTCTCCGAGTGAGACGTAGCGAGAATTGAATAACTCTCTTACATCCTTTATGCATTGTAATGTAGTTTTGGTTTTTGATTGCTTAAAACTGTTGCATGTTTTGCTTCATTACAGCTCTTTTTGCCTGATCGTAAGTTATGACCAGCTTTGTGCATGTCTCTTGCATTTTGCCCCTGCCTGCGGGCCCATCTCTTGTTTATCTCGCCTGTTTGTCTAAGTCTTCAGCCTTGTCAAAAATGGGTCGTCTCTGGGCTTTGACATTCACTCCCGTCACTCTTGACTTTTGAGTTCTCTCAAAGAGGGGCAACTGTAGACACCCCATTTTTGACCACCCTTAAGACTTGGGCGCTACTGATGGTTTACTCAGTGATGAAGGTGTGCAGGGCAAAGGTCCAGTTTCTTCGGCAAGGAGAGAGTCAAATCTCAACTTCATACTCCTTTTGGACCAAAACAATCTTGATCGAAAGATTTTAGACCTTGAAACCCTCTCTTTCAAAATGTTTTGAAAATAAAGTTCCTACGATGCTCCGATGCTTGCATTTCGTTAAATGTTGCGTTTTTCGGTAAACCGAGCAAGGAAGAAGTGGAAATGAATGAAAGAGAGTTGAAATCTTTGAAAAATCTTTCAAAACACCTTGTTTAGGGGTTTGGAGTTGAGGAAAATTGAAGAAGATGGAAAAAACCAAGTTGAAAAAGAAGGTGGGTTTGAATCGCTAAGAGAGAGAGCCGAGCGGTCCTCGCTAAATCACACCTGTCTGTCTATACACTTGGATTTTAGCTATGAGGCCACCAGCGTTGGAAATCGTACTTCTGGGGCTTCATTTTGCACTCAAGAATCTCCTAAATCCAAGTCCGGACGGGGGAGATATGGTTGGTTGAAGTAGGGCATCAATCTGGTTGGACCGAATCTGCGCGGCTTCACCAAAACATGCATAACTTTTTACACAGTTGGAATTTTGATGCAAGGTTGGTTCCATTGGAAAGCTAACTTCTGGGGCTTCATTTTGGACACTAGCCAACCACTTTTTGGCCTTGGAGACCACCCTCCGACCACCTTTCTTTCCGGTCGATCACAAAAAGTAGCTGGCCGACCACTTGACCCTTTTGACCTGGTCGACCCCCTGAACTGGTTGGCCTGCCTCCTCCTGTCTTGTCCCTGTGAGTTGTTGCCAGCTGTCCCAGCTGGAAGGCACATAATTGATCCTCCATACACGTGTATGGAGGATCTTCAAGCTTGGTTTTTGGCTTATTGAAGAAGCTTTGGACCTCTTTGGCTATAAAAGAGACCCTCTCCCTCATTAGCAAAGATTTAGATTTTTGGTCTAAGGTTTATACATGCACCTCTCTCTCTATCTCAACATTGGAGCTCCAAAAGTCCGTTGTTCTTGGCCTATTGCATACCACCTCTTAGCCTAACACCTCCAACACCAACCTAAGGTCCTTGGAGCTTGTTTTTAGAGGTTAAGGAGCTACATTTTTGGTCCAGAAGCTGCTGGAGTTGCTGAGCTACAAGGGTAACACCCTATTTCCTCTTTAAGGCTTTATTTTGCTTCATCTTTTAGCCTTACTTGCAAGCATTTTTGAGCTTTGTCATAAACTGAAAAAAGTCTTATTTTGAGGTCCTTTACATGTTTGTTTAAGGTCATTTTTCTGTTGGGGGTCATCTACCCCCTTGCATGCTTGTTTTCACCTTGTTTTGAGCCGTGCAGTTAGACCTTTGCATTGAGCTTTGTTTGGCCTTCTAGCCACTGAAATCCAGTGGATTTTCAGTGGCTAGCATACTATTTTAAGAGCCAAAATTAGAGAGGGGTGACCCTCTCACCCCTTGTTTTGTTTTTTAGTATATTTGGCCTAACAAGGGAGCTTATGTGTGCATGCTTCCAAGCCATGTTTTAGGCCATTTTTGGTGAGTTTTAGGACCTGCATGAGCTCTGTCCAGAGCTTTTTCTGCCATATTAGGTGTCCCTCTTACGTGTGTAGAATAACCCTCTTCATAGCATATCAAAGGAGCCTATACTTGCATGCTTCCTAGCCTCATTTCAGGCCCTTTTCACTGAGTTTTAGGGCCTGAATAACCTCTTTCCAGAGGTGGTTTTGTCATATTGGGTGTCCATCTTGCATGTGTAGAACAACCCTCTTCATGGCCTATCAAAGGAGTACCTCATTCTTGCATGCATAGAACATGTTTCAGTGAGTTTTTGGGCTTTATTTGGCATGTTATACCTCTAAATTTTGCTGGTTTAGTGGCCTCTTGAATGGTTAATATACTTGTAGTGTAAACCCTCTTCACTAGCTTGTATTGCATGTTGTTTTAGCCCTTGATTCTAGCACTTTTTGGCCATGCCTATTTTGTGCATGTTTTGGACTGCCTTAGCTCTGTTTTTGTGCCTCATGGTTGAATGATGCATGCTATGCATGGTTGTAGTTCAATATCCATGCCTAGCCTTGAGTTTTGTAGCCTCTTGCATGCTTGAATAGAGGTGTTTGCATGTCTTGGTATCATTGTGCATGTTATTTTAGACCTCATACTTGTTCCATGTTCCCATGTTTTCCACTCCTTAAGTGCATTTGAGAGTTGTGCTTGTTTGCCTCATTTTTGGACTATTGCATGAGCTTCATTTCCATGCCTTTTGAGCCACCATTTTAGTCCATATTTGCTACTGTTTTGGTCTACATAGGGACTGTTTGGTGGTGGTTTGGTCATTTGAGCATCGCTTTGCATATCCCTAGTGTAATCCACTTCACTAGTTTCGGTATTTGGGCCACCTAGCATGCATTGTGTGAGGTGTTTGCATGATTCGGGCCCCTTTCGTATGTCATTTCAGAGCTGAAAAATGTGTTGTTGTATGCTATATTACATGCTTGCCATGCCTTGGTAGAGTTGCACTTGGTGCCTTAGCTTTGGTCCCTTGCATTTGGGCATGTTTGCATGAGTGTTTTTGCTTCATTTCATTATGTTTGGCCACTGATTTGGATGTGGCTGAGGTCCATCCATCTTGGTTTAAGTCCATCTTGCATTGTATATACCATTTAGTCCATGTTGTCGCATGAGTTGATCATTGCATTGAGCATGCCTTGTCCATCTCATTGTGTTTGTTAGTCTTCACATGTGCATTGTGTATGCCATTGTTTAGCCCATATGCATTGAGTATGTCATGTGTAGTTCATATCATTGTGTATGCCATTTGCATGCTTGCATGTCATTCCTTGCATCTTTGTATCATTTAGTTGCATTACATTAGGATTGCATGCTAGAAGTTGCATTGTGCATGCCATTCTTGTTTCATCATGTTTGGGATAGGAGTTAGCCCAAACATGGAAAACGAGGAACGTTTCATACTCTGAGTGATGAAACGTGCCTCGATTCCCGGTCGCCGACACTCTTGACTATCCATGATAGAGTTGTTGGCTTTAGGTGCTTATTTGTGCATTCATGTCACATTGAGTCGTGCAATCCGACTCCTCGGCCATCATGCATCGAGATGCGTGATTGGTGGTCCGAGGATCGAGGGTTACACTACCTAGAGCCTATGCTATGACAGGGAGAGTAGTCGAGCACACATTTGTTGAAAATACCTTGCCATGCCTCCCCATTGCTTTGTGTTGCAGAAAACCAGAATCCAGGGGCAGAAAGTGGTCGGCCGACCAGGTTTTCTGGCAGGCCGACCACCTTTTTTGGTCTCCACCACAAAGGGTGGTTAGAAGGTGGTCTCCCATGCCATTGGCTGGTCGACAGCCCTCTCACAACTTCCCAGAGTGGATTTTCAGCCTCTTAGAGCTTCGTGCAAGTTTCTGAAATCAATTGCACACAAAGGCGAGACGAGGCATCGCGATGGATTTCCCGACGAGGCGACTCGAACATGCATGCATCCATTGTCATCCAAAACAGAGCCGAGGCAGTCACATTCATTTAGTTTACATGCTTACTTAGCTAGTTTGTTAATTAGTTAATGTCGTGTAATAATTAGCTGTAGTTCATTATTCATTTGGTTTTGTATTATTCGGACCCTCTGCGAGAGGGCAATGTTGTAATAAGTGTGCATGTGTGTGATACATGTCTTCCAACCCCACGTCTTTCTCCCTTTTATTTACCAACTTATGATGGTTAGATTAGGGCATGTTTCAATTAGCATCCTTCATGTTCGCATGTTTGCATCCATTCATCTGTTTTGCATGCACCGGGCTCGGCGCATCATACTAACTGCATCGTATTTTAATTCCAAGTTGAATACATGTTACCTGTAGCATCTCATATGCCATCTTAGAATAGCCAAGCCTATCTTAGTTGCATTCTTGCATTAGGCATCTCAACATAGTTAGGATTCATGCATGCTTTCTAATTAGCTTCTTTCTTTGGCTCGGAGTACTCGGTAAGTGTTTATGCTTTAGCATCCTTGCATGCGTGTGAGTGATTGCCATGATAGCATGCTTACCATGAGGCTATGTGCTTATGTGATATAACTGCCTGAATGCCTGTGGGTGAAGGTTGGGTTGCTTGAATTGGAATAATTCATCGAAACCCGTGTTTTAGCCTACTTGTGAGTAGCAAACTTTAATCCATTTTCAAAACAAACGGATATGCGATGCTTTGTTCCAACTTAGGCAATCCAGTCTATACTTGTATCCTGTGCGCATCACATAGTAATTCTAGGCTAATAAACCAGAATAAAAGCACATGTGTTTTTAAAAACTCGATATCATGCTTAGCAGTGGCCGATCTTCGATCGGGCGAGCGGGGGTGCTCATGAAATGACCTTCCCCAATTGTACCCAAGTTCTCGAGCCGAGGCAACTTTGGTGATGATGGACACGTGGCCTTAGGCACGAGTCAGGGTTTCCTAAATTTCCTCAAAATAAAATATTTAGGTGGCGACTCTGTATCTGGCAAAGCAGTCCATGTTTGACACTTCTTTACAAAAATCAATTTTTCAAAACGATTTGCTGGATTTGAACTCTTTGAGGATTCATTTTTGACCGTCCTCAAGACTTGGACGTCGTCGTTTGAACACTCGATGATCATCCATGCTCGTGTTCGTCTTGAGTTCTCGGAGGTCTCGGTTGCGCCCCTTGCCTCATAATATCTTGACTTATTTGTTTTGTGCTTGGTTGGACCAAGGACTTGTGGTCTTTGCACCTGAGGGCAGGAAATGGCTTGTTGGCTATCCCCACACATCACCGGCCCTGTTTTATTGCTACCGGCCAAAAGTGATGGCCAGTCGGCAATGTTTTTAGTTGGCCGGCCCTTTGTGTTGGTCGATCGGCCTTTTTTGTTGGCTGAACCCTGTTCATCTGCTTTATGCAGATATTTAGTGCCAGGTGGCACAGACCCTGCCCTCCATACACGTGTGTGGAGGATTTGCATCCTTTGTTTTAGCTTCTTGAGGAAGCTTGAACCTTTTGAACCCTTGTTTTAAGCTTCTTGAGGGAGCTTGAACCCTTTGAACCTTTGTTTTAGCTTCTTGAGGAAGCTTGAATCATTTGAACCTTTTTAGCTTCTCCAAGAAGCTTGAACGTTTTTAGCTTCTTGAAGAAGTTTGAACCTCTTTAGCTTCTCCAAGAAGCTTGAACCTCTTTAGCTTCTCTATAAGAGAGGGCCTCCCTCTCCTGTAGAGAGGTTCCAAAAATTTGTTTAAGGCAAGAAGCATATATCTCTCTTTGTCTCTATAATTTAGGCTTAGAAAGTGTTTGTTCTTGCCTTTTAGCACCACACCTCATAGCCATACACCGCCACCATTGACCTAAGGTTCTTGGAGGGTCTTGAGACGTCTCAAAGAGCTGGTTTTTGGTCCAAGAAGCTGCTGGTCTTGTTGAGCTTCAAGGGTAATCTCTTTTCCCTCTTTATTCCCCATTTTTGCACAAGCTTTTAGCCTATCTTGCATGCTATTTTGAGCTTAGTGTATAACTGATAAAAGTTCTTTTTTTTGCATGCTTTTGAATTTTGTTTAAGATCACTTTTGTGTTTGGGGTTGTTTCCCCCCTCTTAGGCCTTGTTTGGCCTCATTTTTGTGCCTTTTTTGTGAGCTTCGGGACCACCTTGTATTGGCCTTCTCACCACTGGATTTCAGTGGTGGGGATGGTGTTTTGAGGTCCTAAGAAGGAGAGGGCCATCCCCTCTCCTTGTTGTCTTCAATACTTGGCATATTTGCCTCATATGTGAGCACCTTTGTTAAGTTCATGTTGGCCATGCCTTAGCTGGTATTTGTGGTTATTTTTCTATCATATGCCACTGTTTTTGCCTATCTTGGTCAATCCATGCTTGGTTTATACACTTGTAGTGTAAATTTTGCAAACTAGTCTTGTTTGCTTCATGTTTGAGCATGTCCTTCAAGCTCATGTTGGCCTCATTTCAGTGGGTTTTTGGTCATATTTTGGCATGCCATGAATCTGTTTTTGGCTGGTTTGGTGGTCCCTCACATGCTTCATAGGCTTGTAGTGTAACTCATGCTTACTAGCTTACATTGCATGTTGTTTTGGCCCTCCATTTTAGCATATTTTGACCTTGCTCTAAACTGATTTTGTTCATGATTTGGGCTGCCTCAGCTTTGTTTTATGGCCTCATGGTCGAAAAATGCTTTCCATGCATACTTGTTGTGTAATAGCATTGACTAGCTTTGAGTTTTGAGCACTCTTGCATGCCTAACTTGAAGTATTTGCATGCGTTGGCATCATTGAGCATGATATTTCAGAGCTTATAGGGGTGCTACACTTCCCTATTTTCCATGTTTTAAGTGCTCCTTAGAGTTGTGCTTGTATGCCCCATTTATGAGCCATTGCATAAGCTTCATGTAAATGCATTCCGAGCCACCATCCCAACACATTTTGCCATTGATTTTGGTCTGCATAAGGACTGTTTGGGGTTGGTTTCATCATTTGAGCATCGCTTTGCATGTCTATAGTGTATTGTATTTCACTAGCTTCGGTGCTTAAGTCTTTAACAATGCATTACATGAGTGTTTGCATGCTTCGGAGTCATTTTTGGAGTCATTTAGTATGCCATTTCAGAGCTGGAATGCATGTCATTGTATGCCATGTTTCATCTTTGCCATGCTCTTGGGGAGTTGCATCTTGTGCTTTATGCTCGGGGCCATTGCATTGTGCATGTTTGCATGAGTTTCGGTGCCTTGTTTGCATCATCTTGGCCACTGATTTTGGCATGCTTGAGAGCTACCCATGTTAGTGTAAGTCCATCTCACCATGTTGTTGCATGCTTGTTTCATTTTGCATGTTGTTGCATGCTATATATGTCCACATGTTTAGGTTGTATGCCTATTGCATATTGCATATTAACATGCTCATGTTGCATTAGATTTGTTGCATACTTGAGTTATTTGCATGCTTGCTTGCTTGCCTAGGTTGCATTGCATTGTGTGTGCATCCCTTGCCTCTTGATCAATCATGATAGAGGTTGAGGCCCTTTATGTGTTTTGTGCATTTCATTCCATATCGAGTTGCACACTTGGCTTCTTTGGCCATCATGCATTGAAATGCGTGATTGATGGTTCGAGGGTCGAGGATTACACTCCGTTGAGTCTTAAACATGATAGGGAGGGTGGTTGTGCATACATTGCTTTGAAAATGCATTGCTATGCTCTGTTTGCCCCCTGCTGCAGCAAAACAGGATTCTGCAGGAAGAGATGGCCGGTCGGCCATCTTCAGTGCCACCCGGCCATGTATTGTTGGCCGAGAGCTCCACTTATGGCCGATGACCATTTTCCAATGGCCGGTGACCTTCCACAGTGCTCAGAAGGTGGTTCAAAAGCATCCTTGGGACTTGTGCAGTTCTCAGAGGTGCAGAACAGTGTAAACAGAGGCAACATGTGGCATGGCAACAAGTTTTCGAACGAGGCGAATCGAGCATGCATCGTCCCATCATTCTGAGGCAGGGCTGCGGCCACCTCCTTTTGTAATTAATTTGTTAATTAATTAGAATTTTGTATTGCGAGCCATTTATTTTTAAAAATAAAAATTTAACTATTTATATATGAACAATTAAAAAATATTTAAATAAAAAATATTACGAGTCAAATAATTTTTAAAATAAAAAGATAATTATTTATATATGAACAACAAAAAAATAACAAAACAAATAATAATAATAATAATGATGTGGTCATAGTAGGTCTTTAAAGATGATTTATAGCCTGAATCGATATACTAAAATTAGTAAGTTACAATCAATAAAATTAGATTTGGCCATGATTGACAGGTTACAATCAATAAAATTATATTTAGCTACAATCGATATGCCGTAATTAATATGATTAAATTTGGTCACAATCAATAGGTCATAATCGACAGAAAAATATTTACGGTGCAAACAATGCCCCCCCCCAACCAACTCTTTAAGAATAAGAAATTTCGAATTCTTGAAGAGTTGTACATAAAATTGATTTGGTTTTGACCCTTTTACTAAATAGACATATATAAAATATATGTTGTGAGACATGTACAAACCACTTTTCAAATCAACAACTATATTCTTTGGTCTAATATTATCCAAACAATGTTAGATATTTAGCCAATGCTCCAAAATGGGTGTTGAATGTCATAACCCAAGGTTTTGCATGGCTCAAAAATTCTGAAAAATTCAATATTTTGAACAATGTCAGAAATATTAAATTTATCATGAACATATGGTTGCTCATCACTTTAGCCATTTTTTACTTTAAACCATGCTCTCCAATTACTTGGTAGAGTTGGTCCTTTTTTTTTTTTTTTTTTTCTTTTTTTCCAATTACTAATGGGTTGAATTGCCCCTCCAAGTGCCATTCTTGGCATTAATTTATTCTTGTTCGCTTTTGCCCAAAAATTGAGATTTTGAAATACTTCATCGACTTATTTATTGAACACTGGATTCTCATAAAAAAAGACACATATCCATTTGCATATGGAAATATTGCCATTGGTGGCTCTTGTACCCTCATTGGGGGTGTATGCATATTAACCTCTCCAATTTGCAATCCTTGCAATCCACCATGTCCGTAATTAATCTGGCATTGTTTTGATATTAGGCCATCAAGTGTATTTCTCATTTCAACAATCAACTCTTGCTTCTCTTGAACTGTCATATATGTTGATGCATTTTTAATTGTAAAAGCAAATTTCTAACTAGTGTAGGGCCATTTGTTTGGCCTTGACTAGTCATCCCTTGGTCATTTATTTGGCCTTGATTAGTCATTATTTGACTTATTGGTTGCGTCTTACGATCTTCTTGTACTTCATCTTACCTTCGAATTCTTACCATCATTCCAAATTAGGAAGAGGTCCTATTGGGTGTGTCAAAAATTGTTAGTAAAATTTTTGCGGAGTCTTGATTGATAGAGACTTAACAACAATTTTAACCAAATAACCAAATAGAAAATCAGACGATTGTGTAAAAAGTTCTAATGCCTTGAAAGTACAAGGACCTCTTTGGAACAATTAATAATCAAAAGAGTGAAGTAAATACAAAAAAACTTCTATTGAAATCTTCTATGTTTGCAAGGTTACAAACTGTTGAAAGCTACTCCTAAAAGTTAAGATAATCTATTCCTAATAATTATGGTAGACTACTCCTAAAGATAGAGAGAGAGAGAGAGAGAGAGAGAGAGAGAGAGAGAGAAAACTATGATAAGTATGATGATTTGTTGATCCCTTCTCCAATCTGTCTTCAGTCTATTTGTAGAGTAACAATTGATAGTTTTCCATTCGAAGTATAACTGCTAGCCACTTCATGAAACAAAATCAACCCACGTCCCTTATAAGATACTAAAACTACCACACGTTGCCAACTTGCCACCATTTTCAAAGCCCATTTCCATCATCTGCAAACAATAATAGAACAAATAATAATAATAATAATAATGATGACGTGGTCATAGTAGGTCTTTAAAGATGATTTATGGTCTGAATCGATAGACGAAAATCAGTAAGCCACAATCAATGAGATTAGATTTGACAATGATTGAACACAATTGGCAAGCCACAATCAATAAAATTATATTTGGCTACAATCGATAAGCCACAATCAATAAGATTAAATTTGGCCGTAATCAATAGGTCATAATCGACAAAAAAATATTTATAGTGCAAACAATGCATAACAAAAAATGAATATGAACATAAATATGCAACTAATCATACAATATTGAACCTAAACTCAGTTTGAGGCTACCAATCATAAATCATGCAAATAAGATAACAAACACATAAGAAAAATAAACACGTTGAATGTACAATGATCAAATCAGACTATATGCATGATTATTACATGATTAATCTAGCCTAAACATGTTTTATTAAACAAAACAAAACATGCAAAATAAGGTGAAAAACTAATGAAATAGCTAACTTAGATGAACGTGCATGTAACCTATCTTCCTAGCCATGATTACATGATGAAAAATAAACGAGAAGCTACTGGAAATTAAAAGAAAAGATAGCTCACATGTTGGTTTGCAACATATTGAAGAAAATGTGAAGAAAAGTCAAGTTTTCTTGTTTGCAAGCCTCGCTCAAGCTTAGAATCTGATTTGGTTCATGTTCTTCAAGCCTTAGATGATTTTAAGTTATTAAAGTCATTGTAGGATGGTGTCATTTTCAGAGCTTAGGGTTTAGGGTGAAAGGAGGCTGGGGTCTTCACTCGAAACTTATTAAAATTGCTCAAAATTCAAATCCCTTCAAAGATGGGGGTAGGCATTTCTTTTATAGTCAATGGTAGCCTTGGGGGTCAAGAAAGATCACCTTAGGGTTCCCCCATTGCTAACTTGTAGCCTCCCGTTCAATTTGTAACACAGTCCATACAAAACAAAATTCTAGTTCTATTAGAGAGATGTGCGGCCGCACATGGCATATGCAGATGCACTAGGAATGTGTGACCACACGAGAAAAAAATGTATGTAAGGTTATCCTCGTAGCGATGTATAGACGCACAAGGATGTGCGACCATACATCCTTGACAATCTTTTGTATTTTGGAAATATCTCTCTCATCTAACATCAGATTGAGGCAAATCAAGCGACATTAGAAAGATATATCAAAGCTACAATTGTGTGTGGAATAGAAAATTTGAAATTCCAACTTTTACTATGTGAAAACAGGCCCTCAAAACAAACCAACAGATGATAATTTTGACAAAAAAAGTATTTTGCAAGAAAATGGTTATACAGTAGCTTTAACAACTTCAAACATCTCCAAGGTTAAAATTATGATACCTTTCATCATCGGGAAACCATTTAAGCACCTAAGTCTTAATGGTCAGTCAAAATGGGGTGTTTGCAGTTATCCCTTTTTGACAGAACTCAAGCAGCCAAGAGTGGTGGTAGTGAATGTCAAAGCTCTGAGACTAACTCAGTTGACAAGACAATAAGACTTAGGCAGTATCAAACATTCATGCAAGTGATCAGACTCGCAAGTTGCCTACATATCCTTGTTGTAAGGAATCAGACCAGTGTAGTTTAGGGGCCGGTGTTGCGCAATAATTCATTCGTGTGTGAGTCGTGTGCAGCAATCATTCACCAGGCATGCAACAACTGATTATTCCAAAGGAAGAAGACAATACCTGCCATACTCACCTTGTAGCTAAAAGTGATTCCAATCTAACTAGATTCCAATCTAATTTGGTTTCAAATACCATTTTTTTTCTAGGTTTGCCTTTTATATCTGTTTTGTAAACATATAAGGAAAACGTACTTGAAGCAATAATACACATCGCAGTATGGTTAGAAATATGCCAGGTTGCATCCAATGGTGCCAAATCATGCCAATTCCATGAGTTAAGAACGATCAAAACTTTACCAACTTTGTATTACGGCATGGACCATGTAATATTACGACATGCAATGAGATTCAACACAAGAACCATGTAATACTACGACATGCAATGAGATTCAACACTTACCAAATATGTACCACAACGTGGAATACGCACCAATTACTAAACATGTACTACGACGGAAGATATGCATCGATTACCAAATATGTACTATGACATGGGATATGCATCAATTACCAAGTATGTACTACAACCAGAGATATGCATTGATTACCAAATATGTACTAGAACAGGAGATATGCATTTGTTACCAAATATCAAATATGTGCTACGAGAGGAAATACTTAATATCAATTATATACTACAACATCAATTTCCAAATATGTGTTACGACACAAGATATGTACTACGACATCAATTTTTGAATATGTGCTACGAAATGAGATATGTACTACAACATGAATTTTCCACATATGTGCTGTTACCCAAAAGGCAACCTAAGAGGGGAGTGAATTGGGTTTCTATAAATAAAAAAGAAATAAGTACTTAATAAAAAATCTAAACAATAATACCAAGTGAATACTGATAATAATAGCTTTGGTAAATAAGTAGCAGATTATAGCAAGAATATCAGATGGAGTGATAGTGGAAAAATTAACATAGTGAATAAAATAAGATGTAAAAAAAGAGGTGCAAATAGATTTATAGTGGTTCAGCTTCAACCAAGCCTACGCCCACTCCTCAAGTTTCACTTGAGATTTTCCATTATTCTTCTAGCATCACTGGTGCTAGCAACCTCTCATACATGTAGCAATTCTCCACATATTTTACACAAACTTTTCAAGTCTAAAAATCTTGCAAACCTTAGGTGATTCTCAACCACTCTCAAGGAATCAAGAGAAATGAGTGTACTACACTGTTACAAGATTGAAAGGATGATTTTTTCTTTCCTGAAAAGCTGTAATAAAAACTCTCTCAAGGAATGATACAAGGATTGAAAGCTCAGAGATTTTTATGTAAATCCTCACATAGGTAAATAGGATTAAAGCCAAAGGCTCAGTGACTAATATTTGAAGAGGAATGAAAAACTCAGAGAAAAGAACACTTTAGAAAATAGAGAATGAGAATGATGAAGCATGAAGAATTTTTCTTGCTTGTTGTCTCTATTGTAGTTTTCCTTCAGCAGAAGAACCTCTATTTATTAAGGTGAAATTCATCTTTAATAAATTGGCCATTGCTTGTTGCATGTGTTGAGAAGATTGACTGAGATTTTGGTTAAATTTACTCTACTCAAACTTTACATTTCCCATACTTGTTTAGATGTTGAATGATGAGTTGAATGATGGGTCTGATTATTAACAAGTATATTTGGAAAAAAGTCCTTGCAGCAAAGATTTATAGAGAGTGGTCGTCCACTCGGATGTCTTGAGTTAAGCTTTGCACTTGGTAGACGTGTGCCTGGATATCCTCCTGGACGTCTGGTCAAATCCCAGTTGTAAAGGATGACATCTGCGATTGTCGAGCATACTACTCGTTTGATAGCCGGAGCAGAGCTGGACCAAAATGAGGCTGAACTAGGCCAAACCGTCGCCACTGGCCATCCCCCTAAACGTCCCGATGTCCGGCTGGTCATCTAACCCTTTGGTGGTTTGACTTCCTCATTTGCTGCTTCAATTTCTGTTGAAGGTGGCTTTGTTCAAGACCTGTTTAACCTTCATTTGGTCTCCAAATAATATGATTTAAAAAAGGATAGGATTGTAATGGATAAATCAAATGATAAGTTTTCAATCTGAAGTAATCATCCTAAGAAAAATTAAATCATCAAATTAAATATCATCGAAATTTAGTATATCTAATATGGGCTACTATGGTCGACCTTGAGGTACGGAGGGCAAGGCCGCCTTCTTAGGCCCCTAAATTTTGTCTAAAAAATAGGGCCTCGAAAATAATTTCGATCTTAAGTTATGTTTGATTAATTATTTCGGTCTTAAATTATGTTTGGTTTATTAAAATGAAGTTGAATAAAGTAATCATTCCATTATAATGTCTAGTTTTATGTTTGATTTACTAAAAAAGATTACAAATGAAATCCTCATTCACCATGGAAATAGTAATTTTATGAAAAGATTAAGGAATAACCATTTTGTTCAATTCAATATCATTTCAGTGAACCAAACACTACATTATATGATTAGTAGTTTAAAAATGAAGGTTTAAATAAACAATTGAATTGATAAATTATTTAAAATTAATGGATGGTAGCTTTCCAATGTATGAATTATTTATAGAATATTGTTTGACTATGTGAATTACGATTGCTTCTGGAGAAATAACTTCTTCTTTTTTAAAAAAAATTGAAGTTAATCAAATTTTACAATTTAATTTATTATGTCAAGAAAAATTGTGAATAAACTAATAGCCTTAACAATAGAAAATATTCAAAATTTATCTCAATAATTATAATTTACAGCAATAATTATGTGTACCATATGTAACAAATTTATAGAAGGTACAAGCAAAAAATAAAAACAAATTGAAGATTGTTACTATTTTACGAAGATATATATATATATTAAAATATGTATGAAACTTAGTGCCCATTTGCCTTAGGCCCCCAAAAAGTCAAGTTTAGCCCTATGTGCAACAACATGAGATATGTACTATGACATCAATTTCTCGATATGTGCTATGACATGAGATATGTACTATGACATGAATTTTTAAATATGTACTATGACATCAATTTCTAGATATATAATTTTCAAATATGTGCTACAACATGAGATATGTTCTAAGACATCACAATATTCCAATATGTTCTACGACATTCCAGTATGTGCTACGACATTTCAATATGTGCTATGACATGCAAGGTTAATAACAAGTTTAATTTTGTTCACCACAAAATTATTAGATTGACTACGATGCAAATAGCTATGAAAGCAGTTACCATACACAGGCTATGATGCGAGAGAATTCTAACCAAACAAAGAAAGTTAACCCAATCATGCCAATTAGAGTCCAAATGAAATCAAGTAAGGGGAAAACAACTAGAGAGAATCTCAGTATCATTCTGGTAAAACTTTCAAAAGTCCAATCAAATTGGAATCATCGTGGAAGTGAGCTTAAATCAAGGAAAAGTGCATAACAGATAGCTTCAACGTATTGGGAGAAGGTATAGCTCATGCGCCTTTCTTAGTCGATAGTTTATTCAGAGATGCTCATGCCCCTGTAGTTTAATCCTTGTTCACACTGTTCACAAATCTCAACATTGTACAAGCTCATGAGATGGGAATTAGTGCATCACAGATTGACAATGAAGGACATGCTACTGTGGCCCATGACTAGTCAATCTCATGTTTCTTTTATGCACTAGAGTGTTGTGAACATATCCGATTCTTAGAGCAATGATGGATTTCCAATGATTATGGACTTGGTGCCCCTTGTGTGGATACTCTTAGTTTGTCAATGAATTTCACATAAGGACTTGTTTTGAACTTCAAAATTTGAGCAAAAAATTATATTTGAAACTAGGGGTGAGCAGCGGATATACCGATCCATCCAAACCGACCAAACCGAACCGATCCGCTACATTTTGGATGGATGCGTGATGACGAGCGGACGGTTACGGATTGATTTTTTCCAATCCGCCTAGTTTTGGACGGATGGCGGATTTGAGGTTCCTTTGGCCGCAACCGAACCGCCAAACCGCAAGCATCCCTAGTAATTTATAAGACTTTGTGTTTTCAATTTGTTTAGATATTCTATTTTTCTTTTCAATTGAAAAAGAGCTTAAGTATTACGTTGAATATATTTTGTTGAAAAAGAGTTTTCAACTTGAATATATTTTTTGAATTGAAAAAAAATAAATGTATTATTTATCTATATTTTTTTTGTTTTTAAATCTAACTCTAAAAATAATGATTTTTGTTTTGAAAAACAAATATAGATGTAACAATACAGAGGCATACAATCTCTACTACTACTTTGTTCATGGTTTTGGTGGTTTGAATTGTTTTTATATTTTAAGAATCACAAATTGTAATACTTTATGTGGATGAGACATACTGTGATTGTAATATGTGGATGAGGCATGCAGTGATTGTAATATTCTAAAATTTCAAACTTTCTTTACTTGGATGAGGCATCCAATGATTGTAATACTTTTTTAAGTTATTGATTGTAACACTTTTTTTTTTTTTTGAAGAAAGTGCACAAGTTGAATTATATTGAAAATTTATAAAATTTTACACCTAAACCGATTTGCATCCATCCGTTAATCCGCCAATCTGCTTAATCTACATGCACCGGATTGGCGGACGGATGCAGATTGATTTTCTTCAATCCACTAATCTGGCAGACGGATGGCGGATTGGAGGTTCCGTGGCCGCAACCGATCTGCGCCCACCATTATTTGAAACATTAACCATGCCATTATATCAAACTTTGAGCTGTACACATAATAACAAACTGACACTGACAAATAAAGACAAACTCAACAAGGGAAATTGACTTGACAGACTTCAAACTGCACAAAATGATCTCTAACATTCTGTAAAATAGATGTCCTTCATTGCGAATAGACATGTATTGGTCTACTTCATCTTTCAAACTGGTTACAATTGCCGACATCGTGCCATCAAATTAGTGATCATTGCAGTAATCTGTAATGTGGTACTTTTGCATTATTTGACTTCACTTTCGCTCTTTTTTCAATTTGATGCAAATTTCTCACTTTTTACTCATCTCACACCTCTATTTTCTTTTATCTCTCTTTTCTTTTGCACACATACCCACATTTTGAGGTTTTACATTGTATTGAATGTATAGTTTCCCAAAAGATGTGGTGTTGGTAGGAATTTTGCAAAAGTTTGGCACCACCACAATTGACAAGTTATGTAATCTTGCAGATGAAGGATTCTCCAATTGAGGTGACTAGCAATGTTGATCTTCTTTTGATGGTTGAAACTAAGTGCAGTTTGATAGACATGACAAAGACTCGATGTAGGCAATTAAAGAGAATGCCAACCACGACACACCCATGATATGAAACACTAGGATGATGCACCCATGATACCAAGCAACAAGATGACAATATGCCTACGACCCGAAGTAATAAAGCGACACACCCACACAACAAGTCAATAAGACAACATACCCACGCCACAAGACAAGACACAACTAGTGTAACACCTTGTACTTCTTGAACTTATGGGGTTGCTTTTGACACTCTCATTATTGTACTTGGATAGGGATGGCAATTAAATCTGACCTAAGCCTCCTCCGGTTCGTCCCCACCCCATTGGTGGCAAATTTCTTCCATTTTATCGAGTTTGGGGCATATATGTGGAATTATTTTTCGAAACCTAATCGAGGTCGGGGCGGGTTGGAGATACCCGACTCTATTCCCATCCCCATCCCCATTTTGTTTTTGTAAAATAAAATGTATCTCTCTTCTTCTCTCTCTCTCTCTCTCTCTCTCTTTCTCTCTCTCTCTCCATTTTGTTTTTGTAAAATAAAATGTATATCTCTCTCTCTCCCTCTCTCTCTCTCTGTTAATTTCACTACGAACCTCTAAGTTACCCAATAAAAAAAATCATTTCTTTTACTTTCTGTCATCATTCTTCACTTTTTGTCTTTTTACTCTCTCTCTCTCTCTCGCAGAGAGACACCTGCCTTTTCTGCTCTTATTTTATGCCTGAATCTTATCAAAGAGGTGCTCTTTTTTTCTTTTCAATCATTTTTTTTCTTCCTTCTACGTCTTGTTTGCTTTTGATTTTATTGGAAAGAAGGATCCATGTACCTGACCCTATTTGATGGGACTTAAGACTTGGTTTAGTTTGGTTGCATAGTTTTAGGGACGTGGACGACGTGGAGAACATACAATCCATTAGGGGGTGGAGATAGGGTGTCAAAAATAATTCCCCCCTCCCAAACTCCATTGCCATGACCATACTTGGAGTCACTTTGGTTTATTTTGGGATATTGATTGAGGTGGTATCATAATGGTAAAGTAAGATTGAACCAAAAACATTGATTCAGATAATTGTCCCCTGAGTAGTCTTTACTCTTTTTCCCTTTTCTCTGTTCACACTTTGAATTTCGATGTAAGGCTAGAACCGTTGGAAAGCTTGTTTCTAGGGCTTTGATTTGGACATAAGAACAACCTAAAATGGAGTCCGGACGAGTGAAACTTGCTTCCAACATAGATATTTAAATTTCAAACGGGCATAATTCTCTCGTTCGGACTTGAGCGAACTTTTCATTGCCCGAGCAGTCTACAGGAATTTCAGAGATTCTGGAAGTTTCATTTCACCGCTGGAGCAAAGCTTTGACCGCTCGAGTGGTCTAGTCGATATCAGGCACTTTAAAATGAGTTTTTGGCCCAAAATATTTTTTATTTCTTCCTTTCTTCTCTCCCTCTCCTCTATACCTGAAACCCTAGCCCTCAAAATCTTGATTTCATCCATTTTTCACCAATAATCCACTACGGATCTTGCAATAAAGATGAAGAACAAGTAAAGATCAACATTTTTAACTGATTGGATTTTGAATTTTCGAAAGAATCCTCTTGATCTAGCATTTTTAATCATATCTTGGAGGTATGATTACTTTTAACTTCATATCTTTTTACGTTGAGGATGCTTATTGGTATTATTGTGACATTGGTTTTATGATTGATGTTTGAGGTTACAAAAATTGGGTTTTGATTTCAAAAATGGAATTTCTCCTATATTTCCTCAAAATTTATATTAATGTTTATGGATTATGAAGACTTTAGTTGAAAAATAGCATTTTACATATTGGAAGGGCAAAAGCCCCAAATTTAATGAAAACCCTAATTTTTGAAAGTGAACCATGACATGCTCAAATGGAATTAATCTTCAATTCTTTAAATTTATGAGTGAATTATGAGAATAAGATGTATTTGGACTTGAGACTCATGAAATTGAAAGCTTATGAGACTTTTCCTTGGAAATATGAAGATTATGTATCCAGGATAGTTCAATTATTTGATTGGTGATATTACCTTTGTTCTTATGGGTGTATAAATTCTTAGAATTTGTGAAAATCTTAGAAAGGTTGTTTAAGAGGGTGGTAAATAGCATGGGAGTCCAGGTAGAGAGTCGGTTTTGGTTCGAGTTGTGCTGTATTTGGTACCCGCTCGGGGAGTTAACTTGCCCAATTGCCTTGCCTGAGCTTACCGTTGGACGAATGTAGGAAAATGTTTTTGGGTGTCCACTAGTCCTGCTATATTGTAGTTGGTGAAGGTGGAAAAATAGATGATTTTGGGTAACCACGTCCTGCCGTATAATAGTCGGTAAATGTGGGGGTGGTTTTAAGCCAAAGTGACTTGTGTATGTGATTTGCGACTCTCTTTAGGGACTTCATGGTGTATTTACCCCCCAATGTTAAAATTTGATTTTCATGGAAATTATAATATCTAAGTTTTGTTGCTTAAACTCCTAACATGAGTTGAATAAGAAAATGTTTTGATTGTGATAATGCCATATGGATTTTCAAATAATTAGATACTTTGTTAAAAGTATTTCCACTGGGCATCTAGCTCATTCCTATCTAACAATTTCAGGAATTGATGATGTGCAATCACCCCTATGAGAAGGAGGTGGACTTTTTTGTTTTGTCAGAACACAAAGGCTAATGGATGTACTACGTGGAAGTTTCGAGCATATATGTCTGGGACTGCGTGTCCATTTTGTTATAACAAGGCCTTGCCTTAATGTTTGTACGCCATTAAGGCATTATTATTTTTATTCTCTGGTTTCTTGAACTATGTAAATGTTATTATTACTAAGACAAGAATATGGCAATTGTAATATTTGATATGTAGTTCAATGGAAAAGAGGACTTTTGAGATTAACATTTTTGTTTGGCTTGGAGAGATTTTGGATTTATCAGGTTATGAGAAGTGTATTAATTTAATTAATTTGGGGGCATTACAGATTGGTATCAGAGCTAACCAGATTTAAATACCTTGGGCTTGTGGGAAGTAACGTTTGTCACAATAGGTTTACTAGGCTAGGATGGGGTGTTTACGTGCTTTGCATGCTTTGTGTATTTATGTGACTGTGTGGGTATGGGGTTAAGCTTCTAGGATATGCCTAGCGTCCATTACATTTATCAAAATCCTTTTGAATAAGCGTCTGATCAATGCTTTTTCCACTTGGAGGTCCTTGAGCATCGTGGGACTAGTTGGTATCTTAGGAGAGTAACTCGTATGTGCTCTATGTGACTATATGCTTACTTGGGTTGCCTTATGTGGTGTAGATATATGTATAGGTGTATGTTTAACTCACGTGCGACGTGTGGAAACTTGTGTGGAGTATTAAATTGTGAGTTGATTTTGTCTCTACCTTGAAAATGTCTCTTCCTAGGAACATGGTAGGATAGACTAATACGGATGGGCAAATGGGTCAAGAGGTTTTAGAATTGGTGTTGAATCATAAGCTAAATGATTTTGTAGAATTATGGGTGTAAGTGTAATCTTCAAATGGTAAAGACTATGATGCATAGTAAATGGTTTGTCAGTATGAGAAGGGACTATTTCTGAAGTCTTATATTAAACTGTGGAAGTGGGCTAGATGAAGAACCATGGAAGTAGAGTAAGTTAGAAATTAAACTTGTTATAGTAGTGTAGGTTTGTTGAGACCTAAATGATTATCAAAGTGTCGTAAAAGGGAAATATTTAAAGTTCAAATTTTCTTGGAATGGCCGAAGTTAGTTATAGTCAGGTTGATTCACTTGCTTGATTAATCACTTGTGAGGTTAATGTTGGGCTTTACACCAATTATTTTGGTATGTGTTTGGAGAATAAAAGTGGTTTTGGCATGTTAGATATTGTACAATGTAGTGAGGGATGTGCTTCTTAGAGAATTTATTTTATTCAGAATTTGTTGTAAATCATAGGTGAATGAAGTAGGTAAAGAATTTTGGGATGAGAATGAATTTGATTTAAGTTTCACTATGTGATTAAATTTCTAGTGATGGAAAATAGTGACCTAAGAAATTGTGTTATGAGTATTGAAGGTAAGGATGTGTAGGCTAGTTTTGAATGCCTTTGGGACTAGTAAGGTCAATTGTTTTGGAGTTATTTGTTGATGTACCTGAGTGTAGTAGATGGATGCTTACCAAGATGATAAGTAATTGTGTTAACAAATCAGTGTTCTTGGAGAAACTGTTTTTGGATGAAATTGTGAGAATGTTATGATTCAATACAGATTGTGACTAGTTGTTTTGGGATAGTTGATGCGATTGTAATTTGAACATGGAAATTTGTTATTGGTCCACCAAGAGTAATTAATGTTAATTTTTAAAGTTACCCTTATCTAAAAGCTGTAAATTGTAAAGACCGGAGATATACATGAGTATTCTGAGTTAAGTTTGGCTTGTGTAATGACAATGTGATTCAAGAAACCAAAATGGAGATTTATTTTGTATTCCTTGACCTTTGACCATAAGTTGTTGTGTATCCTTGATGTGAAATTTGAAATTTCCATTGTATTGGTCCTTCGTTTTCCTATAAGGGTGGCAAGAATTCTGTTGATTGATATATTATTCTAGTGTTGCCATCGAGTTTAAGTTGGGTGCACTTAAGCTTAAGTAAAATTAAGGGGTATTCAGTTTTACTTGATAAAGGATGATTCCTTATTTCAATTTTATTCCATTGTGTTTTGCGGTGAAATTGTTTTAGAAGAATTTATTTGACAGACACCATGTCGGGAAATAAATTGATACGAAGTACTTTGTTATTTGGTTAGTCATAAAGATTGCTTTGGAATGACTGTTGTTGGCAAAGAAAATTTTGTTAAGTGAATGAGTGGTATTATAGCTTATGGTTATATCTTCAAAGTTTGAGTAGGTGGAAGCTGACTAGAGACTTCGGAAGAAATTTCAAGGTAACTACAACTATAAGCATTTGTTGTTATAACATTGCATCTCGAGTTGGGCAAACTTTTGTGGTTGATTTGATATGGTAGT
Organism: Camellia sinensis; assembly: GCF_055761805.1. Classification (NCBI taxonomy): domain Eukaryota; kingdom Viridiplantae; phylum Streptophyta; class Magnoliopsida; order Ericales; family Theaceae; genus Camellia; species Camellia sinensis. The sequence continues at coordinate 143,113,431 of NC_138962.1, forward strand.
TGGTGGCGTTGTTTTGTGACTTGAGCAGTTGTGATAATTATATTTTATTTTCATTTTGAAAAGTTATGGTGAATGACTTTTTGAGTTAAATTATTTTTCAAGGGTGGAGTAGCTTTAGTAGTGATTGGATTGAAGTACTAAAAATACAATTTTTTTAGAATTTAATAATAGAAGTGTAACATTATTTTGGTGAAAAATGTATATTGAATTTCATTGGGAGAGATTCTCTTGTAATATGAGATTAATTTATTTATTAACAATGTAAATAATTGTCATTGAGTAAGTTCATATTGTATAAGGTATTGAATTCAGGTTGATTGTGTGGGACATCATAATCTTAGTGTGGTGTGGAGTTGTGTTACAGTTTCAGAGTTAGTATCATGGTTTTGATTCTAAGGAACATTAGTGTGTTATGCCAATATAGGTAGATGATGCAAGTGTAGGAGGTTTCCTTAGGTGGTGTGTTAATTATTATTGTAGCAATAGGAGAGGTCAACAGGGAATCACCTTAGAACTTATCTGAATTCTAAAAATGAGATGTGTGAATGGAAATTGATTGTTTGGTGAGTGTGTGCGTGTCACTCAAGGGAGTGACAAGTCATGCAAATTGCTTGGTAATAGTTTCTAGTTGATTGTGAGTGATCCCCAAAATGGGGTTAGTTGTGAAAATTGTAAAGCAAACATAAGATAAACAATGAGTAATTGATGGATTGTAGTAGTGGTCATGAATGGGATGTGACTTCCCAAACTTGTGATGTTTAGTCTATTCATTTGTTTTATTTAACCTTATTATAGTGGTTGTTATGTGTGATTATTGCTTGAATAATTGTAAATGGATTGTGGCATTACTATAGTGATAGGATTATTGGTTAGGTGACGTTGAGAGTCACCGGTTGAAATATGTTTGAGAAAAGAGTTGAGAATGGAGTTGTCGCATTGAGCATGGCCTTATTTTTGCCGAAATTGAGAATTTATCATCATGAATGAACATGTGAGTAAAGGAGGAATAGTTGTAAAAAGGGCGTATGGAGTTTTATAATGTGTATAACTCTTAACTACTTCAATGTAAATAGATAAATAAATAAATTTCCTTTTCAAGCTTTTAACTTTTACAAATCACTTGTACGCATCTAAAACATATTATATATATATATATATATAAATATAAAGTTTTCTACCAAGAATAATCTTTTTTAATTTCAAAAGTTGGGAAATATAATTTTTGAGTGTTTTTGGTTATTAAGTATTTTAAAAACACAATTGAATAAATGTGTGGGCATGGAATACTAGTTGTGTTGTAAGAATGTAGTTTGTGGTACTTTAGTTTTATTTGGTTGTGTTTGTTGAAGGCTATGATTGGCGGATGAAACTCTTATTAGAATATTTTCTTCTCATGAAAAGAGAATGAGGACTTGTGTAGTAGTATGAAGTAATTGTTTGAAAATTTTCGTTGCCGAGCTACCAATAGTTGTTTCTTGGGGTGTGAATGTGATGTGAGAACTATTTTTCTAATGCTCTAGGTCGTTAGACAATCGATAGTCATTCTTTGGAAGTTAAGTCTGTTTGAGGCAGGAGTACTGTAGGTTATCTTAGTGAGACCTTTACCTTTGACCTTTAGTTTTGTAGAATTGATAGGTTCTTTTCGCTTGTTAGAGGTACGCATGACCATTTTGTTTAATCCTGCTAAATGGGGACCCATACGTAATGGGAGTCGTCTGTCTGGGTTGAGTAGACCTTGGTAATTCTTGTGGTTGAATTAAAGGAAAGACACACCGCTTGAGTGTTGTTATTCGTATCATATGGGGTGATCTAAATATTAATGTGGAACCTGAAAATATGAGAGTTGACCTTAGATTTTGAATTAGACTCTAGAGTGGTAATTGTAATTTTATTGGAAGTTGTTCTACCCTTATATCATTGAGTTGCCGTATTTTCGTTCATGGGACTTGTTTCCTGTTCATCACGCAAAATCTTTTAAGTTGAGAGAATCTTATAGGAACTTGTTATTGAGTAGAAGTCATTTGTGATTAGTTGGTGGGAGGGTTAGTTCAATCTTTGTTTCATTTGGATTTGTCTAAACTTTCGATCTTGAATTGTTTAATTTCGGGGATGAAATTTCCTTAGGTGGGGAGATTGTAACACCTTGTACTTCTTGAACTTATGGGATTGCTTTTGACACTCTCATTATTGTACTTGGAGCCTCTTTGGTTATTTTGGGATATTGATTGAGGTGGTATCACAATGGTAAAGTAAGATTGAACCAAAAACATTGATTTGGATATTTATTTCCTAAGTTTTCTTTATTCTTTTTCTCCTTTTCTCTTTCCACACTTTGAATTTGGATGTGAGGCTAGAACCATTGGAAATCTTATTTTCAGGGCTTCGATTTGGACATAAGAACGACCTAAAACAGAGTCCAAACGAGAGAGTTATGCCCGTTTGAAATTTGAATATCTGTGATGGAAGCAAGTTCACTCGAGCGAACTTTTCATCGCTTGAGCGGTCTGTGCTAATTTCATAGATTCTAGGAGCTTCTTTTCACCACTCAAGCCAAGCTTTGACCGCTAGAGTGGTCTGGTCGATATCAGGCACTTTAAAATGACTTTTTGGCCCAAAATCTTAATTCTTTCTTCCTTTCTTCTCTCCCTCTCCTCCATACCGGAAACCATAGCCCTCTAAATCTTGATTTCATCAATTTTTCACCAACAATCCATCATGGATATTGCAATAAAGATGAAGAACAAGTGAAGATCAACATTTTTAACCGATCAGATTTTGGATTTTTGAAAGAATCCTCTTGATCTAGCATTTCTACTCTCATCTTGGAGGTAGGATAACTTTTAGCTTTGTCTCTTTTTATGTTGAGGATGTTTATTGGTATTATTGTGACATTGGTTTCATGATTGATGTTTGAGGTTAAAAAATTGGGTTTTGATTTAAAAAATGGAATTTCTCATATATTGTCTCAAAAATTATATTAATGTTTGTGGATTATGAAGACTTTAGTTGAAAAATAGCATTTTGCTTATTGGAAAGGCAAAAGCCCCAAATTTAATGAAAATCCTAATTTTTGAAAGTGAACCATGATATGCTCAAATGGAATTAACCTTCAATTCTTTAAATTTATGAGTGAATTATGAGAATAAGATGTATTTTGACTTGAGACTCATGAAATTGAAAGCTTATGAGGCTTTTCCTTGGAAATATAAAGATTATGTATCCATGATAGTTTAATTATTTGAATGGTGACATTACCTTTGTTCTTATGGGTGTATAAATTCTCAGAATTTGTAAAAATCTTGGAAATGTTGTTTAAGGGGGTAGTAAATTGCATGGGAATCCAGGTAGAGAGTCGGGTTTGGTTTGAGTTATGTTGTATTTGGTACCTACACTAGGAGTTAAGGTACTCAATTGCCCTGTTTGAGCTTACCGTCAGACGAATGTAGGAAAATATTTTTGGGTGTCCACTGGTCCTGTCGTATTGTAGTCAGTAAAAGTGGGAAAACGGATGATTTTGGGTGCCCACGTCCTGCCGTATAATAGTCGGTAAATGTGGGGGTGGTTTTTGTTGGAAATTGGGTTGGGTTTTGAACCCAGACTCAATTGGGTCGCCCATGGTGGCATGACCCAATTAGGAAAGATCCAAATATCAGTAACAGATTATATATATATATATATCAAGGTATGGGACAATCTTGATATGGGATAATTGTTAATATAATATATGATAATTATTGATCAAATATTATAGATATGGGATAGATATTATCTGGGATAATATATCTATCTTATGGGTCTCGTAACTCTCCCATATAAACAGATCTTGAATTCTGTTTTTGATATAACAAAAAGAAACATACGTTCTCTCTTCCCATAAACTATTCTGCCTTTGTACTGTGATTGGTGTGAGTAAACTCTAGTAGTTTTACTCTATTGCTGTGGAGATTATTCAAGAGTATGTGATTCACCTTCTAAGCTGGATTTATTGTGCAATCTGTTTACCAACAAGGTTTGTCTGAATCCATATTATTTTCCGCTACGTATATAGTATTATATTTTTATCATTGGTATCAGAGCCATTATTAAGGTGTTTTAGTCCTATTGAATATCCATAAAATTAGTATTTTATACTAATATACGTATATTATTTTTGTTTGCATAAAATATTGATGTTTGGTCAAAAAAGTTTTTATCAGTTTTTTTTATTCTGATTATATATATATATATATATATTGAACATTCACATGTATATAATATCTGTAAAATTACATTAATAGATGATAAATCATTATTGGTAATTTTATATTTCAAATTATCAGATATTGGCATGAGAAATCGGTATTAAAAAAAAAAAAGAAAAAGGGGAACTGATAATGGCGCAGCACGAGAGTGTTGCTGCACTGCGTATGCTGACATGAGCGCCAGCACATCCGTTGATACACACGCAGATGATACACACGCAGGTGTGTGTGGGATTAGTTTTGATAAGGCTCTGTTTGCTTGCTTTACTTTAAATAAAATAAAAAACTACATTAATTGCTCATAAAATATTCGCTATAATTCTGTTTTCAGCATGACTTGTATGGTTAGTCTTATAATTACTTTGCCTACAATCTGTTTAGATTTCAGATTTTTTTAAACAAAAAAAAATATATTTTTCTGAGCTATTAATTCAATAGTTTTTACGCTAAAATGCTTCTGTACATGCATAATTAATTTTCTGGACTTGAATATTTTTCAAAGATATACTGAAATCACATGCTATTTATTGGTATAAGATTTATACCGTTTTAGTTTCTAAAATATTTATTTATATTTTTTGTGTATTATTTTATTAAAGAAATCACGGAAAATTTCAGAAAATTTCAGAAAATTATTTTCTACTGTTTAGGAATATTCTGAATGATTAGGAACATCATGATTGATTTTTTTTTTTTTTCATGTTAGAAACTAATGTTGTTATCCCCAAAGCATGATTAATATTAATTCGAATTTTATGATAAAATAATGTTTATCATTTTTTCGATTGTATTATCATATTGAGATGCTTATATCTGAAATTTTTTCCAAATCATGCTTATTACATGTCATATGAACTGGAGGATTATTCTTTTAAATAAATTTGTTCATTTATTTTGCTCATTAAATTAAATTGAATGTTTGATAAGAATCACTAGAGGCGCAAGAGATGATTATAAGCTTAGCAAATTTTTGATCTTACGACATGTGTATTTTTTTATTAAAACTTAATTTGAATTTATGCAGCAAAATTATTTTGTATCGTGCTAAAATTTTATCCCTTGCGCATTTTTTTTTCTCTGGATATAGTTAACTATGGCAGCAAAAGGCATAGTCGCTGATTTGACTAAGGGAGAAAAGCTGGATGGCAATAACTATGACATTTGGCGCCGTAAGATCCAGTATCTCCTGAATGAGCAAGAGGTCTTGGAGACTCTTGAGCAAGTGATGATTGAGCGTGAGCAAGGCACTACAGCTCAGCATCGTCATGATCTTGAGGCCTATCAAAATTGGCGGAACAAAGATCGATGTGCGCGCTTTACGATGTTAAGCAGCATGCATAGCGACTTGATAGCAGAGTTTGAAGGTTCCTTGACTGCTTTTAAAATGTGGGAGGCTCTCAAATAGAAATTCGGCATCACCTCTTTGGCTAAGTTGCGCGGGTTGACCATGAAATTTGATTCCTATCAAAAAAAGGCGCATCATTCAATGAAGCAGCATCTGAGAGTGATGTCAACTATGATACGTGAGTTGGCAGCAACAGGTCATAATCTGACACAAGAGCAACAAGTTCAAGCAGTGATTCGCTTCCTTCCTCATTCTTGGGAAGAAATGAAGCGTCATATGATGCACAATGATAATGTTAAAACATTTGAGGACATATCACGTCATTTGGAGCTTGAAGCTGAGCTCCTAGAGGCGACTAAACCTGATGGCACTGCTCTTGTTGCTGAGTCTAACTCGCACCGGGCATTTGGCCCTAGGCGTGGAGGAGCTAAGCGGGCTCCTAAAAAGAAAGATGGGGTTGACCTTGGGCCAAAGCGCACTAGCACTTTTAAGCGTAAAAGAGGTAAGAGGGCTGGCAAGAAAGCTAAGGCTAACATCGCGTGCTTTAACTACAAGAAGGAAGGACACTTCACTCGGGATTGCCCTAAGCCGAAGAAGGTACTCCCTAACTTATTTTCTCACTTTGACTGTTATGTTTCTAGTCAAGTTTTAGTTGCTCATTCTCCTCATTTGTGGGTTGTAGATTCAGGAGCAACCCGCCACGTAGCGAGGGACAGAGTTGGGTCTGTTGAGTATCGTCGAGTTCCACCTGGTAGCAAACAAGTATACATGGGGAATGAATCTAGCGTGGAGGTGCATGAGATTGGCACTTACAAGCTAGAAATGCGACATGGGTGCACTCTATATCTTCATGATGTACTCTATGCTCTAGGGATTCGACGAAACTTATTATCATTTATTAGCATGATAAGTCTTGGTTTTAATTTTCAGTTTGAGAGTGGACAAGTTAGCATTTTTTTGGGTACAATTTATTATGGTAGTGGTTTTATTTTAGATGGTTTTTTAGTTTTGGATGTTAATAATTCTAGTTTGAATAATGCCAATGACTCTATTTCATATATTACGTCTAATCGTGATGTTGATAATGATTCTATTAAATGGCATGCTAGATTAGGCCGCATTGGGAAAGACAGAATGATCAGGTTCGCTAGGGAAGGTCTTTTAGGCCCACTCGCTAGGGTCAATCTACCCACTTGTGAGCATTGCCTTGTTGGCAAGGCAACCAGAAAACCATTTGGAAAAGCCAAAAGGGCATCTTTTCCATTACAACTAATTCACTCTGACATATGCGGACCAATGAATGTTAAGGCAAGAAATGGAGCTCCTTACTTTATCACATTTATAGATGACTGTACGCGTTTTGGTTATGTCTATTTGATCTCTCATAAGTCAGAAGCATTGGATTGCTTTCGACGTTATGTTTTAGAAGTCGAGAATCAATTAAACAAAAGTATTAAGGCTTTAAGGACAGACCGAGGCCGCGAATATCTATCTGAGCTATTCAAAAAGCTTTGTGAAGAGAAAGGAAAAATCAGACAGTTGACAATTTCTGGCACTCCGCAGCAAAATGGTGTAGCGGAGGGAAGGAATCGAACACTACTGGATATGGTTAGGTCGATGATGGCGCAAGCCAATTTTCCAATTTCTTATTGGGGAGATGCTTTGCTAACTGCGGCCTACATCCTTAATCGTGTGCCTTCTAAATCAGTACCTTCCACCCCTTATGAATTATAGACCGGCGAAAAGCCAAAATTGGACAAATTACGGCCATGGGGTTCAGCAGCTTTCATACACAACACTTCTCATAAGTATGGGAAGTTAGACCCTAGAGGAAAGAAGTGTATCTTCATTCGCTATTGTGAGCATTCTAAGGGCTATGTGCTCATTGGAGAGTAGCCGGACGGGAGTGTGACTGAAATTGAGTCGCGTGATGTGGATTTCCTAGAAGAAGATTTTCCTAGGAGAGGTGAGGTTAGTAGAGATGTAGATCTCTATGAGATAGAGGAACCACAACATGGCGCACCAAGTAGCTTAGTTGAGAATGAGGAAATCCCTCAAGCTCCTAGGTATAGTGGGAGTGACATTGATGGACTAGGTCCAGCAAATGTGGATTCTCAAGAACCTCAACGTCATAGAAGCGAGCGTGGATCCATCCCTCGTCGTCATTTTGAGATTGAGAGGGAAACATTATGATTGCTCCATGTGACAATGCTGAGCCAAAAACAGTAAAAGAGGCTTTAGCATCTCTTACGAATAATGAGTGGAAAGTTGCGATGCTTGATGAGAAGGAGTCTATGAGAAAGAACCAAGTTTGGGACTTGGTTGATTTGCCACCTAGGCGCAAGACCATTGGAAACAAATGGGTTTTCAAGATCAAACGCAAGGTAGATGGTTCCATAGAAAGGCATAAAGCTCGTCTATTGGCAAAAGGTTACACCCAATTAGAGGGTATAGATTATGAGGAAACTTTATCTCCAGTAATAAGGTTTGCCTCCATTCGCCTTATTCTGGCAATAGTAGCTTGGTTGGACCTTGAGCTATATTAGATGGATGCTAAAACTACATTTCTCAATGGAGAACTGGATGAAGAAATCTATATGGATCAGCTAGAGGGCTTTATAGCAGCTGGAATGGAGTGCAAAGTTTGCAAGCTTCAAAGATCTATTTATGGTTTAAAGCAATCATCTAGATAGTGGTATATGAGATTTCATCGAGCAATTATCACCGATGGGTTTACCATGATCGATGAAGACCACTGTGTGTATGTTAAACAATCCAAGGATAGTTTTTTGATTTTGTCATTATATGTTGATGATATACTATTGGCCAGAAACGATAAGGAAATGATTGGCGCCACCAAAGGGTGGTTGTCCTCAACCTTTGAGATGAAGGACATGGGTGAAGCTAGCTATATACTCGGGGTTAAGATCCTGAGAGATCGCTCTAAGGGACTTCTCGGTTTGTCTCAAGAGACTTACATTAAGAATATCTTAGAGTGATTCCAAATGCAAAGCTGCAAGCCTGTTGACACTCCTTTAGCTAAAGGTGAGAGCCTAAGCCTTAATATGAGACCAAAGACTCCAGAAGAAAAAGAAAGGATGGCCCAAGTACCCTATGTTAATGTAGTTGGAAGCTTGATGTATGGTATGATGTGTACTCGGCCAGATATATGTTATGCAGTGGGATTGGTAAGTCGTTACCAGTCCGATCCAGGACCTGCTCATTGGAATACAGTCAAGAGGATATTGCGTTACCTCAAAGGGACTACAGATTATATGCTTTGTTACCAGAGTACGGATTTACGCCTAGTTGGCTATAGTGATGCTGATTGGGACAGTGATATAGATGAGTGGAAGTCCACATCTAGATATGCTTTCATGCTTGGTGGTGGAGCCATTACTTGGAGCAGTAAGAAGCAATCATGTATTTCCCTATCTACCATGGAGGCAGAGTTTGTGGCATGCTCAGCTGCCGTACAGGAGGTTGTTTGGTTACGAAGGTTCTTAGAGCAATTGGGAATAGTCTTAGAAGCCACAAACCCTGTCACTATTCATTGTGATAGCATGGCTGCACTCGCCTATGCCAAAGATCCTAAGTATCATGGAAGAACCAAACATATAGACATAAAGTTTAACTTCATCAGAGAAATAGTGGCGCAAAACCAAGTTGTCTTAAAACACATTTCTACTAGTCGCATGGTTGCGGACCCACTGACCAAACCCATTTCGAGAGATGCTCATTGTACTCATGTTACGTCTTTGGGTTTACATAGATGGTAGTGATGCTTGTCTGTTTTTTTTTAACTTGGATGATTACTTATGTACTTTCCAATGTTTGGGATATTATTTATGCAATCAGTATTTATGCTTGTTCTATTCATTTTTCTATGTTTGGATATGACTTGTGAAAGAGCGCATACAGATTTGTTGATTAATGTTAATAGGCAAGATTGGCTCACTCACATGAGCAATCGCTTTTGGCGCTAGATGGAGCGAGCAAAAATGAGATATGTGGTTGTTAGATCATAGTGGGAGTTGCTTCCAACTTAGATCATCCATAGCTAAAGTCGCCTTGGTTTACCAAGATGAGGTCATGTTACTTGACCGACCATGGATAGGGATTTGTACTTTCCATGTTGTGCCTATAGATGATGGCCAGATGTGAGATCTCATTTTAGCGCCTGGATAGCGGCTAAATAAAGAACTCGAGTTAGGCGCTTGAAAAGCGACATGTGCGCTAGTTAGTGACTGAACTAAGATCTGTACGGTGTTTTGAGGATGACATCACTCTATAGAAGAACAACCACCGTAGCATGTATTCATACTACATGTGCTTGGCAACCAATTAGTGAGGTGAGAGAAAGGATCCCAATTTTTCCTCATCGTGTGAGTCTAAATGCGTCAAAAATATGCTTTAAATTTTGATATTTATACTATACCCTTAGCAACTTTCAAACTATGTCATAAAATAAGAAGTCAATGTTAGCTACTTTGGTATGTTGCCCATGGTCATGTATGATTCGAGTTTGAGGAACATGTCCGAGAAAGCAATTAACTTCGAACTAAGTGACATGAGGGTGAAATGAAGATTGTCTAGAATTACACATCTGCTCTATATTCACTGTCGACAACTCACATCGCTCTATATGGGACGAGGATTGGGTGTGAATACATAGCATGATTGGAGGAGTAAAGCTTGCTCATTAAGGGATCAGAGATGCTTGACACGGTGTAACTAGATGGATCTAGGGCATATGAGATACTATCTTTAGGTTGATGCCTCTATACTGGCTCGTGACGAGTTCCTAGTGTAGAGCTCCCACATGCAGGTATCCTTAGTGGTCGCACGGTCCATTGGCTAAGTATGATTGCGTTTATTGGGTAGATTGAGATATAAAAGGCGCGGTGTCATGCCAGCGCATGTTCGAGTGGGAGATGTTGGGTTTAGAACCCATACTCAATTAGGAGAGATCCAAATATCAGTAACAACTTATATATATATATATCAAGATATGGGAGAATCTTGATATAGGATAATTGTTAGTATAATATATGATAATTATTGATCAGATATTATAGATATGGGATAGATATTATCTGGGATAATATATCTATCTTATGGGTCACCTAACTCTCCCATATAAACAGATCTTGAATTCTATTTTTGATATGACAAAAAGAAACATACGTTCTCTCTTCCTATAAACTATTCTACCTTTGTACTGTGATTGGTGTGGGTAAAACTCTAGTAGTTTTACTCCATTGCTATGGAGATTATTCAAGAGTACGTGATTCACCTTCTAAGCTGGATTTATTGTGCAATCTGTTTACCAACAAGATTTGTCTGAATCCATATTATTTTCCGCTGTGTATATAGTATTATATTTTCATCAGTTTTAAATGAAAGTGACTTGTGTATGTGATTTGCGACTCTCTTTAGGGACTTCATGGTGTATTTTCCCCATGGTGTTGAAATGTGATTTTCATGGAAATTATAATATCTAAGTTTTGTTGCTGAAACTCCTAACATGAGTTGAACAAGAAAATGCTTTGGTTTTGATAACGCCATATAGATTTTCAAATGATTAGATACTTTTTTAAAAGTATTTCGACTAGGCATTTAGCTCATTCCTAGCTAACAATTTCTGAAATTGATGATGTGCAAATGAGGTGGACTTCTTTGTTTTGTTGGAGCGCGACGGCTCATGGATTATTACATGGAAGCTTCAAGCGTATATGTTTGGGACAGTGTGTCCATTTTGTTGTAACTATGCCTTGCCTTGATGTTTGTACACCATTAAGGAATTATTATTTTTATTCTCTAGTTTCTTGAACTATGTAAATCATATTATTACTAAGACAAGAATATAACAATTGTAATATTTGATATGTAGTTCAATGCAAAAGAAGACTTTTGAGATTAACGTTTTTGTTTGGCTTGGAGAGATTTTGGATTTATCAGGTTATGAGAAGTATATTAATTTAACTAATTTGGGGGCGTTACAACTAGCAACTAGACCAAATGCCTAAAAACAAAAGACAAAACTCAAAGTGAATGATCATTCATTGTGCCCCTAGCTTTCCTTATGCTTCCTTATTATTCAAGAATTGCTTTTGAAATTCAATTTTGCAAAAATCAAGTTTCATTTCCTTTCAAGCTCAAGTTAGAAACACCATTAATAAGTTTAAGTGCTGAAAATTGCTCCATCTATTGATCAAAACTAATTCTTTCTTGATCCCACACAAGATGTGTTATGCATGATGGTGATTATAGCTCATGAATGACTGCGAAACTAAGGATGTAAATCAGGTAAGGATTTGGGCCCAAACCTTAAGAAAATGTTGCCTACTTATCTCAAGGTGGGAATCAAGCTGGATGTAGTTCTGGTTTATGGTTCATTCAGGTATTGACACTCATTTTTTACTCTAACTTTTGCCAAGGTCGCCCTTTTCGAGTTTTCGACCTAGTGAGCTCTCATTCTTTTATTTTTTATTTTCGCATGTTCTAAGTTTTTCCTGGGTCGCTCTTTCGGGTTTTTAGTCCAACAAGCCTCTCAAGGGTAGTGTTACAATAATTTCAATGAATTATCCTTACCCTAGCAGTCTAACTTGTTTTGCCTTGGTTTGAGCTTAGTGCCTTCTTGAATTGTGCACGCAAGCATGATGGCTTTCTGAACAGTTGCTTATCCTCGTTTCTCCATATGGCAATGATATCTCACATTAGTTCCTTTAAATGTTGATGGCAAAACTCTCATTCCTCACAATTGACTAGATTTCATTCAATGGATGTCCTTAGCTTGATGGTAAAATTTGTTTCTCTTTTTTTTCTTTTTTTCTTTTTTTTTCCTTTCTTCTCTTTTTATTTTTTTTATTTTTTCTTTTCTAACAGGAAGTAAAACTGAAAATGCTATGGAAGGGAAATCTATCCTTGTGAGGTTTGGATGCACTGTGAAGTTCGAAAACACCTTGTTTTTGCCAAAGTAATTACTTGAGTGTAAAGAGTACTCCCAAAATAGTGAGAATACCATGCATAAATATGAGTTTATCCTTGTAAGTTAGTAATAAAAAAAAAAAATCTTCTTAGATATTTTGTTTGAAAGCTCACAGGCAGTCGTGTAAGAACAATTTAGAACTTGTTCTGACCATTTAGGGATCCTTCTCAACACTCGAGCTTATTAGTGGAATTTCATTCTCATTAGCACATTAGGAAATTTACACTATTCTCTTGCTCAATTGAATTATTAAAGCTTTTCTTATTTTCATTAGATCACACATGGATTGTTATAGGCATAATTGAATGATCAAAACCCAATATGGCGAAGGAAATAGGCTACACGAATGTGACTTGACAAAGAATGAATGACTCAAACACTCAAGTGAAGATTAAAAAAAAAAAATGAAAACTTACTACAACACATGACTCAAATACTAGCACGACATGACTTAAATTTTAACAAAATAACACTATCATTATCTCAAACTCAAAAGAGTTCTATTTTTTGAGTCCATACATAGAATCTGAGACAAGCATCAATTTGTCCAAGGCGTCATGTTCTTCAAACCTCTTCCATGTTGCCCCTTGTTTGGGAAGTCCCTCCAAGGTGATTTCAGCAATTGCGCCTAGTTCTGAAGATCCTTCAAAGTGTATTGAATAATCGTCAATTCAAAAGACTTTTTTGAAGAAAAATCAATAATTGCCCCTAGTTAACTTTGTAGCTCATCACTCCATCCATCATTGTCAACAATGGCACAAGGATACTTTACTTCAACACCATTAAGTTCATCAATGCCGAACAGGCCTCCAAGCCTTTGAAAGGATTTTCAATTTACTCTTATTTCTCCTAACTTTGGATGAAATAGAGATTCAAGGATTTGGGATTTGCCACAACAGGCTTAGGCTTAGTGCCCAGTATGATGTATTGACTAGGATCAGAGTTGGCAAGAGGTGAGGTTTGTACGGCATTGATGTTGCCATGGTCAAGGGAGAATTTTTTCAGGGTGTTGGGATTTTTGGGTGGGGTAATGATTTTGTGGTCAATAAGATACTGGATCTCATGACAGAGATGGGCATATTGGTCGGTATCATGACCGACTTGCTGGTAAAAAGCACAATATTTGGAGGGGTCATGGCTGGCTAGGAGAGGGTCTAACAAGGGTCTTGGGCCAATAGGTTTCAGATGTCACTTTTCCATAAGGATTTGCATAGCTCTGGATGGAGGCATGTACAGGGAGTGAATTTTTTTTTTTTATGGAGCAACCAACATCAGTTTTAAAGGTATTAGCAAAGGGATTGGCAAGTGCGAGCTAAGTAGTTCTAGCATTGGAGTTAGTATAGATATTTCTGGTGCAATCTCTCTTTTCAAGGCTAGATACTCCTTTGTTTATCAATTTCTAACTTTCGGCGTCCTCAACTTGGCCTCCCATGTGGAATTTCCTTTTAGTATTCCCCATCTGAGCATTAGGTATGGCACTAATTTGTCACACCCAAATATTCTCAATTACATAACTTAGGTACAAGAGGGAAATGTCATTAATTAATGCACCTCATCTTGCCCAATCAAGTGATTGACCTCTACTAACCTTTTATTTTATGAGATTAAATAATTAATTATTCCACAAAATTCATTATTAACCCTAATTCCTTTACTAAACCTGACAACTAGGTGATTGAATAAAATACATTTCACTTAGCTTAGATTAAATTAACACAACAACATATTTTTCATAAAATCATGATCTTTCGTTAAAAAATAATAATAACAAATAAATAAATAAGAGAGCTTTTAACTCATATGGTCATAAACATAATCCAAATCAAGCAATATTCACAAAAAGCATTCAAAACACTCAATGGATCACCAAAAAATACATCACTTGCATTATTTGAAGAACAATACACAACACAAGTAATATGCTATGAAAGTCAAGAAAACTTGTCCGGATTCCACCGCAAAGTGTCAAACATGCATGATGTGAATTAAATACTACATATGAACCTACATATGTAACTAAACACACACAACATGAACCTAAGCCCAGTTTAAGGCTACTAATCATGATTTAATGCAAATAAAGCACCTAACAAACAAAATCAAACATGTTGAATATTGAAAAATGTTTAAACCAGGCCATGTGCATGCTTATATCATGAACAAACTAACCCGAACATGCAGTAAATATTACCTAACTAAGGTATGTAAAATGAAGTGAAAAACATACATATAAGCTAACCAACAAGTCAAGTTTTCTTGCTTGCAAGTTTGCAACAAACTGAAAAAAATGTGAAACAAATCAAGTTTTCTTGCTTGCAAGCCTCCCTTAAGCTTAGGTTATGATTTAGTTCAAATTCTTCAAGCCTTAGATGATTTTAAGTTGTTAAAGTTGCTGTGTGATAGTGTTATTTTCAGAGCTTAGGGTTAACGGTGAAAGGAGTCAAGGGTTTTCACTCAAAACTCACTAAAATTGCTCAAAATTTGAATCCTTTCAAAGAGGGGGGTACGTGTTGGTTTTATAGGCAATGAGGAGCCTTGAAGGTCAAGAAAGGTCACCCTAAGGTTCCCCATCGCTAATTTGTGGTGCTTTCTGCTCAATTCGTAGCAGAGTCCAAGCAAAACAAAATTTTAGGTCTATTGGAGTAATTTGCAGCCGCACAAGTCATGCATGGATAGACTAGGAATGTGTAGATGCACAAGAAAAAAATGTACATAAGGCTATCATCGTAGTATGAGCGGCCGCACAAAGATGTGTGACCACACATCCTTGACAGCCTTTCGTGTCTTGGGCATATCTCTTATCCGACATTGGATTGTGGCAAATCAAGCAGCGTTGGAAAGCAAACTCAAAGAGCTACAATTTCTAGGAAATAGAAATTTTCAAATTCTAACTTTTACTAAGTGAAAACAAGACCTCAAGATGAACCAACAAATGGTAATTTTGACAAAAAAAAAATAGTTTCTTGCACAAAAATAGTAATACAACAACTCTAACAACTTCAAGCATCTATAAGGTTAAAATTATGATACCTTTCATCATTGGGAAGCCATTCAAGTAACTAAGTCTTAATGGTCGATGAAAATGAGGTGTCTACGTGAGTTCTCATCTTCTTTGCATCTTGGTTGTAATTGTTTTCTTACTTTGTCTAGAATGCTACCATAAAGACCATTTGCTTATTTGAAATATCTCTATGTTTGCTCATTAGTTGGAGGACATTTTGCCTAAGTTGGAAATGCCTCTATGTGTAGCATTTGTGTCATTTAAACTATTGGAGAGTGTATATAATTCCTTTAACTTCATTTTGGGAGTCTCTAGAGTTGTTATATCTTGGTTTTGGGGGAGTACAATTCGATTTGGACTTGTTAGGGTTATTCGTTCGCGCTTGATTTTGTCGAAAAGTTCTTTAGGAACTTAGAAATTCTGTTCTGGTGTCGACACCATGTGTTCCTGGGGTCGATACCACCTTGCTGCCTTACTCTTGGTGTCTCAATTGGTTTTTGGGGTCGACACCATGAGTTCCTAAGGTCGACCCTTGTTTGCTGCAAACATTAGTGTCTCAACATTTCTTCTTGAGACACTACTGCCTTGGTGGTCAACCCCTGCGAGTTATTTTCAGATTTTTTGTTCAGTTTTGGGCCCTACTTTTGGGGGTTTTGAGTTATTCTTTTCATTGACTTTGGGGCAATTATTCTATTAGTACTTTGTTACTCTAAATAGGCTCTAAACACTTATTCATTTCACTTTCCTTCTCTTTTCTCTCTCTACATCGTGAGTTTCTTTTCTCTCTCTCTATATACGCAAACTTTTTCACTTAGATCTTTAGATCTACTCACCTAGAGTTATCTTTTTACCTTGGTCTTTTGAGAAAGATTGTAGATCTTGTCAAGGGCTTCTTTTTGATCCAAGTAGTTTGTGTTTTCGTTGACGTTAGAAATTATGGGGCTTTTGGGCTTTCTCATCTTTTGGAGTTGACGTAAGGATTTCATTGCTCGTTTTCAATACCTCGTCTATAGATAGACATGTGGTAGATTTTATTGCATAAAAACCATATTCATTATGGATTTCTTTGAAAGTCATAAAAAGGGATCTAGGGTTTGATATTTTTGATTAAAGTTGTTAAGTTGGTTGTTGTTTGGGTTGATTAGGAAGTAGTTTAACATGTTTTTGTTGAGAGGAAGGAAAGGCCTAATTTAATATTATTGACTTAATAGATTTAAAAGGGAGGATGTTGAATAAGCTTTTGTATTTTGTTTAATAGGGATTGCGTACTTGTGTTAATATCTAAAAGGGAGAAGTAACCATGGTATTGGAATTGTTTGGATTAATCATGTCAAGTGGGGTTGGGTTGTGGCATTGGCATCAAGAATGCAGTTTTTAACTAAATGAAGAGAATGAATTTTTAGAAAATGATTGAAGTAGTGTGGATTGGAAAATAAGAAAATTGGTTTTTGGAAAGAAAATGAGATCATAACCTTTAGTAAATTAATAATAAACTTGAGGTTGGATTTTGAAATCTTTACATATTATTATTGTTATTGAACTTATGGCCTTATGATAATTGGATTGTTGTCTTACGTGTATTTAATACGTATGCTTAGAGTTTTGTCCTTAGTCATCGGTGGAGGATGACATTGTTGTGTTTGTGTATGTAGTACACTTGTGTTATTATGCATTCTAGTATGTTGAGATGGTTAGTAATGTTCACGCGTTGAGAATGAGAGGTACTGAAGAATTGGCCGCACTTAGAATGAGATATACCATTACCTTCTAGCTAGCGCTTGGAGAATTAGCCGTGCTTAGAATGAGAGGTACCATTACCTTCTACCTAGCGCTTGGAGAATTGGTCGAGCTTCTAGCTACTGCTTGGAGAACTTGGCAGAGGTACCATTACCTTACAGTTGGTGTTTGGTAAATTGGCAAAGGTATTGTTACCTTTCATCTTGTGTCTGGTAAATTGGCATTTCATCATGGAAATGTGTATCCTTGGCTTAACATGCTTGAGGTAGGTAGAGCATTGTTTCGTTTCTCATTTTGTCTCAGTGTATCCTTGTATATCATGAGTAGGTGATGGTTATGGTTGGGTGAGGCTGGGTTGTTTTATGTGATATTGTAGTGATCACTGTACATTTATTGTTTTCATATTCATGCTAAGACGTATATGTATGCACATAGGCGTATTGGACAAGTTGTTGAAAGTGTTATTGACCATGGACTTAGGGTCCAAGGATGGTGATGAATGTATCAGAAGTGGACGTATGTTTTGTATTGAGTGTAAATAATGAGAAGTAATCGAGTGCTGTGAACATATTCTAAAGTATCCAGTTGTGACGTGTTAATTATAAGCAAGAAATGAGAAAGTAAAGTGGAATTGTTTATGTTGCTTAATAAATTGAACAATTTTGAGTAGAGTATTGGTACAAGTATATTTTCAGTATAAACCATCACTTACGTATATGATATAACATTGAGCATTCATGATCATAGCTATCTGTATGTTGTTATTGTTTAGGATCATGTTGGGATCCCTATTGAACTTTATGTTCATCCCATGTTGTTAATCCTTTTTCAGGTATATGTCAAAAGGTGGCTCAAAATAGAGGATATTCTTTATCTGTTGGCCACGGGGCCTTTTATTTGTAGGGGGAATGCCATTGATATAAAAAGGTTAAGCACTTTCTTTTAATTTGAAAGATGTAAACCTACGAGCAATTGATTTTATTATAACTTCTGTTGCATTCATGTCGTATTCAAATGAAAGAATCTTTATTTATGTGTTCTTGTTAATGTAAAGAGTTTCCGCATGTTATCTCTGATATTAAATCTATAATAACGGTTTGGTGATAGAATCCGAGTAATAAAAAGTAGGGCGTGACACTATGTCTCTTACAAGAATTTTCCATCATTTCTTCTCAAAAAACTCCCAATAAAATGTTTTTTTTTTTCATCATAGAGATGATGATAGCTTTCCAAAATATGTGATTATTTACTTTATAATTGTTTGTTTCATGCAACAAAGTTAGCATTAATAATCAAAAAATGAACATTTTTTGGGAATGATTCTCATATCAAGAATTAATAGAGACTGTTCTTTAATCCAGTGAGCTAGGAGTTCTCAATTCATGACATTTTCCTCTCATACTTAAATTTCTAGACCTGGCTTTCTAGTTACGATGGGCAGTGGCTTATATTGGTAGGAGTCAAAGTTTCCTAGTTGTCTTTAAAAAATTAGGTGGTGACTTCGGGGTTTGGTAATACGGTCTTTTTCTAGCATTTCAATAGATTAGTAAATTTTTTGAGAATTTGTCAGACCCAGACCCATTTATTAATAAGACAGGGGTGAGTTGTCGAGCGCACTAAATAAGTTCAAGCTTTTTGCTCACCAATAGGTTTTAGCTTGGCTAGGTACTCTTCGGAATAAGTCCTAATAAGATTAGGCATTTTTTTTTTTTTTCAAAATAAGACCTAGTAAGGCTAGGCATTATTGAAATAAATTCTAACAATATTAGGTATTCTTGCAACAAGTCCTAGTATTTGCTAGGCATTCCCTAAGACCTAGCATTCATTGGGCATATTATGATTAATAGATGGCCGTATATGAGCTCAAGAAGGTGTTCGAACCTTGCAAAACTACCAAGCAATATAATGGCCACACTTTTATCACATGAAAATAACCCTTCACAATTATATTAGTCAAGAAGACTGAAGGGCATTTGGCTTAGTACCCATATATCATTCTAACCAAGCAACATTATACAGCTATTTTCATCATAATAATAACAGAAAACTTTCACTCTTTTACTAGGCTCAAAGAGAATGGAAGTTTGGGGCCATTTGAGAGGGAATAAAAATCACCACAAGAACTATATGGGTCCCAACACTGTCATGTGGCGCAGTTATGAATTATTACATATAAGGCGGTTGTCAAATCCTAATCAAACAATTCGGTAGTGTTTTATTTTGTGCAAAACTCATCAAGAGATGATATCTTATCGACATAGAAGTCTCGAAAAACAGGAGATTGTTTGGAAAAGGATTTCTAGACCACTTAGATTACTTGCGAGGCAAGACATTAAATTATTATAAATAGACCACATTTCCATAGGTTAAGGTACGTTATATTTTATAAATATAATTTTTCCATTAAATATTTTTATAATATTAGAGGACTAACTTAGGCGTTGAACGATCCCCGACTGTTCAACGACCATGAGGTTTTTATCTTGTAAATAGTGATCACATGGTGATTGTAATCATCTTGTTCAGTAGATTTTTTCATTATCAAGTATCGAATTTTCTGTATCTGTATATAAATTAATTTACAAAGGAAATTATGACTACACATATCCACCTTCATAGATGAAACTGTATTTTAGAGTGAGAAATATATATATATATATATATATATATATATGAAAATTACACATGAAAAAAAAAACTATAACAAAATAAAATTTGAAATTTTAGCTTTGTCAATTTAAATCCTAATTTTGATTTAATTTTAATCTAAACTATTTGTCTATTTTGTTAATTAAAATTGATAGAAAATAATATTTTGGTCCTTAAATTTTATTAAAAAAATGATATTTTAGACATGTTATGTACATTTACATTCAGTTTAATTTTAAAGAACCTTTATTTTTTATTGGTTAGATAGACAAATAATTTAAATCAAAAACAAACTAAAGATGATTTAAATTGACAAAAATAAAAAAATTAAAGTTTATTTTGTTATAGGGGTTAAGAAAAATGTTTCAAAGTTCTAAACAATGAGCTCTAAGGGAGCTCTAATCAATGAGTCCCATCCATTGATGTGATATTTTGGCTTATGCTTTTTTTTTTCTTCACTACCAACTTAGAATAATACTTTGTAGCTCGAAAAACCTTTAGCTTGAATGGCTTGATTACCCAAAACGGCATCATTTTGGATATATATATTTTTTATTTTGTTTAATATCTTTGAAACAGAGGGACGAACAGAGAGAAGAAATAGAAGGAGAGAGAGAGAGAGAGAGAGAGAGAGAGAGAGAGAGCTCCACCTACACATAGATAGATTTGATACAAATTTCTTGATATATGTTGTCACGATGATGATTTGTATCATGATGATGATGATGATTTGTTGAATTTAACTTATATATGTAACATCTCTCTCTCTCTCTCTCTCTCTCTCTCTCTCTCTCTCTCATATATATATATATATATATATGTATAAATATATGTGTATAGATCTGTGTATACACACAGATTTGGTGTCGATGATGATAATGTGTTGTTGATGTTGTTGATGATGATGATGATGATGATGATGATGATGATGTGTTGTAGATTAGGAAATGTGCTACATCTGTTGTTGATGTTGATGATGATGATGATGATGATGATCTTAGGTTGCTTTGTTGATGATGAATCATCTGGTGTTGATGATGATGATGATGATGATGTGTTGTTGATGTTGATGCTCTCACTCACTCTCTCTCTCTCTCTCTCTTGGTTCTAAGCTCCCTCTTCTCTCTTTCTTGTCTCTTCTTCATCTTTATCTTTGCTAGAGAGAAAAGAGAAAGAAAAAAAAAAAGTCAGGCTAGTGCTGCTCTCGAGCTACCTAGCAGCACTCTCCAACTTATTAGAGTTGGCTTTAAAGCTCATTGTTTAGAGCTCTCCATCATTTCTGTAAGAGTTAAACCTTAATGGTATAATTTTTGGTCATTTTCCTACTTTTTAAAAATTAAAAAAAAAGGTCCTGCCAATAACAGCTCCGAAAACTGTCAATAAAAAATACTAAATATCAAAAAAATTATAGTTTTAATATATTTTAATTTTTTTAATTTATTTTAATATACCTCTATATAAATTTTTATATACTTTTTTAAAAACTAACAGCAACAATAGGAAGACAAAGTTATTATGAACATAGCTGAGGCATTTGAATCAAGATCCTCTCATTCATTTCTCCCTTTAACTCTCTTTTTATTAGGTTATTGGATTCATTTTCAGATTTAATTTTGATGATCCGAACCGTTCACATTTTAAGATTTATTAAGTATATCATACTTGTAAAAAATCAAGTTAATTGGATATTAGAAAGCACGTGTTCGGAAAACTGTTTATTAAATTTTTTTAAAAAATGGTTTGTAGTTCGATGATCCGAACACGTAGTTTCTGATATCCAATCAACTCGATTTTTTACAAGTATGATATACTCAACAAATCTTAAAATATGAACGGTTCGGATCATTGAAATTGAACCAAAAAATGAGACCAATGACCTACCAAAGAGAGAGTTAAAGAGAGAGATAAAGGAGAGAATTTTGATTCGAGGCATTCATGTGCCCATTGGATTTAAGTCAGGACCCTATCATTGACTTTCCTCCTTGACTCTCTATTTGTTGGGTCATTGGGCTCACTTTTGGGCCCAATTTTGATGATCCAAATCGTTCAAATTTTAAGATTTGTTGAGTATATCATACTTGTAAAAAATCAAGTTGATCGGATATCAGAAATTACGTATTCGGATCATTGAACTAAAAACTATTTTTTTAAAAAAATTTAATTAATAGTTTTCTGAATACACATTATCTGATATTTGATTAATTTAATTTTTTTATAAATATATTATACTTAATAAATTTTAAAATATAAATAATTTAAATTATTAAAATTGAACAAAAAATAGACCCAATGATGTAACAAGTAAAAAATTAAAGAGAGAATCCTAATTCATTAGATTTGCTCTACAAAATGTCTCATCCGAATTTTACGGAGCAACGTCATGATGAATAAGTCAGATCATATCTGGGCACTTGCATGCATGAGAATGAAGTGGAACCAAGATCACTTGGACTAATATGAACTGTACATTCGAGTGGGATACATTTGATAATTTATCTCCATTGTTAGCATTGCTCTATTAGCATATCAAACACATCAAATTCTTTTTTCAGCTATTCTATCAAGAAAATTTACTAAATAAATATTCCATTAAGTTAGTCTTTTCAATTGCCAAATCTGATGAGGTTTAAATCCTCTCCACAAATAGCTAGTCATCAAGTCTAGACAAATATAATTAAATAATAATATACTAGACTAGCATTACACAACTATGCTTTTGAAATTTAATTTTGTTCACATATTTGATAAATATATAAACCAACCACTTTTTTATTACTTAAACTAATGAGATATTTTAAATGGTTATGTGTGTGAACAAAATAGTTTTTCTTGTACAAAATTGTAAGCATATTGAAAAACAAAGCATAAATTGAAATATATATATATTGAAGTGGATAAAAAATAGAGATGAGGTGATGTTATTTATATTAGAAAGATATGAAAAAAACACACATTGAAAATGTGTCGGTTTAAAAATATTTGATCAAAAGTTAAACTATTGAAAAATGCTAGTTAAAAAAATATGACTATTAGAAAAAAAAAAGAAATAATAAAATACAAATATTTAGATAGAATAGAAAAATAATAGAGAGTTTATTGGAAGATGTATTTAAAAAAGTAATTAGCTAAAATAGAAAAGTAACTTTTTAGTTAAAATTTGATAAAAAATTTGACTATTTTAATAAAGATGATCTTAGTTAGATGGTTTGAAAAGAGAAAAAATATAGGGTATGTTTGGTTTGTGTTTGAGAGATGTGTTTTAGAGATAAAAAGTACGAAAAGTTGTTTGGTTTAGTTTTTTTCAAAAGATGTTTTGGAAAATTATTTTGAGAGAGAGTTTTGAAAAAAGTGATTGATTTGATGTGTGTGAGAGAGAGATTTGTTTGGAAAACTTGTTTGGTTTACAAGTTTTAAGAAATTTTTTTGAGACAATTTGTTTGATTTGATTACTTTTAAAAACTTATTTGTAGAGAAAATTTCCCAAAATTTTTTCCGAAATGCAAACCAAACGAAAGCGAGGGAAACAATGAAAAACATTGGAAAATGGAAAGCGAGGGAAACGCAATTTCATCTTTTTCTTTTGGATTTACTTAGATTCTTTTATTTATTTATTTATTATTATTATTTTTTTTTTATTTCTCAACTCAACTAAATATAGTTTAAAATTTGTATCCTATCATTTATTTATCATTTTTCTTTTTATTTTCATTTTCTTTGTAATTTCCATCATCAAATTCTCCAAATCAAACACAAACTAAGTGATTCACTGAATGGGTCCTGTTATTGGTAGCTTTTAGGATTGTCAATAAAGCATATATAATGTCAAAAACTTTTAATTGTAATTTATTTTTTTATAAATTTTAATAACTTTTTTCATTTTTTTAATATTTATGATTTTTCAGAGAATTTATTTATAAATCTTTTTTTTTTTTTTTTACGTACGTTCTACTTAATTTAAATTATTTTCGTATGTTCTAATAAGTTATATGAGTGTCGGTTGTCAAAGTATTCCTAATAATAATAGAGTGGAGCGCATATTAATATTTACATTAGCAGTATGAATGTTCCATAATGTAAGCATTCACGTTGTCAACGTGAACACGTCAAATTTATTTAATGAGAATGTTCATATCACAAAGTTTTTAAAGATTCAAAAAATATTTGTAAAGATAAAATTGTTCATAACTTATCTTAAATATGAGAATTATAATTGGTGGATCAAATATTCAAAATAATAAAACTTATTATCATAAAAGAATATCTTATGATGTAAGTGAGATACAACTACTTGAAATAATTTTTTTATAATAAATTTCCCTTATTTTTAACATTTTCTTTAAGAGGAGGTCGGTCTATAAATCTAAACAACAATGATTCATCCCACTAAAAATATCACCACTAATAGCACTAATGCATTAAAAAAATAAAAAAAATAAAAAAAAATTACAACTCTAAGACCAAAACATCACATCATTCATGGCGGGACCCACTGCCACCTAATTAGTGGGAGCACTAATTAGTGCTCCCAAGCATTTTTCAAATCTAAATTTAAATCTTATTTGGTCAAAAAGTTTACTCCTTAAAAAACTTTATTCATAAATACCCATATATATATATATATATATATATTTATTGTATAAAACTTTTTTTCCATTCCATCTATTTGTTTCTCTCCCTCTCTCTCTGTCTCCGTCATCTCCAACCCTAGCTGACTCTGACCAGCATATCCGCCGTCGTCGGAAGCCAGTCTGATGTTAAGGGTGCACCACATGTCTAGAGATTCAAATCCAGATCCGTCAATCCAGATCCAAATCAGAAGTTCTTCCCTTAGATCCGTCGCTTTTCTGAGGCTTTGACAATGTGATCGTCGAGAAAGCTCCGCAGGAATCCAACACCACGGTTTCAAAGAAGGCACCGTAAAGCCTAATGCTAATATAGAAAAATATTTAAACTCTACTCTAGTACTAGTATACATTTTCAATTTCTGACTTTTCATCATATGGCAACCACTAACAATATATTTATTATAACGTCCTGATATTTCATTATTAATTTACAATGTTTTTTTTTTTTTTTTTATCAAATCAATTCACAAGGTTGATGCAAGAATATTATAACCAACCAGGACAAACTAAAACATTAAATAATTTGATACATGTTTGAAAAGTTATGTCTTCCTCTTGAACTATTTATGTGGTTACATTACTATATTAATATATTGTCAAAAAAAAAAAAAAAAAAAAAAAAAAAAAAGTTCGGAACATAAGAGATAATGCAAAACAAAATGACCTAAGGACCAACAACTTTCTAAGGACTTTCCTCGAATACACAAAAGATGGAGATCTAACCCTCTACAAAAGTAGCCCAAGGCTTCATCACATAGCACAAAAAGGAGCCTCTGCACTTCCATCCAAAATTACTTCCCAATGCCAATCACTTCGATAGAACGTCAACATCATCCCTGAAAGATTGTTAGTTTTGGGGTGAGCAATTGTCTAATAGGAAATATCATTAACAAATTATAATATTAATCGAGATACATATGATCATGAGTTTACAAATCTCGATTTCCTTAAAGTAGCTTCAATTTACAACAATTCAACAATTTAAACATTTCTAATTAAAGTAATTCTTCAAGTCATACCCATCATCATCTCAAGGTCTTGTGATAAAGGTTCCCAACATTTCATGTTCCAACGTAAAAATCAAGTCAATACATCCAATTTCATGATTAGAAGGCCAATTGAACCAAATCACCTTAATTGAGCAAATCTGAGAGCTAGGGTTTTAAGGGGTTGTTTGGAAAGTGGGTTTGGGGCTAAAATAGCTACAAAAAATAAAATAGGCTTTTTAGTCCTAATAAGACAAAACATCACATCCAACCCATAATCATTACATTTTTTCTCTCACAAAGAAATCAAAAGAGCCAAAAGTCCTTCCCAAACCAGGCTTTTTAGCCTGAGGATAAAATAGCCAAAAAAACAAAAAAGGTAAAAAGCCAACCCACTTCCAAACCAAGCTTAAGAAAATTTGGGACTTTTCCTCTTTAAAGCATTTCAAGGTTAATTCTCATCATCCATAGCATAATCATCAACACAAAACAGAAACCCTCTAAGAAATTCATGAAAGATGACCCCTTTTTTAACCAAACCAAACCCATTAGATGACACACCAATCCTCATACTTCTAGATATCTATATAGATATAATGAAAATACCACATATATATCCCAAATTAAAGATATAATGAGTTAAAAGAACCCATACCTCAAGATTGAAGACAAGAAGTTAAAGACCCAACTCTAAACTCCAAAATAGCATGAAACAATCTGTAGATCCTTTGAATAAAGCTTGTTTTTCAACCCCTTAGGAGGATCTAGGAAAAATTGAGAGAAAATGTGTTTAGAGAGAGAGAAATGGTATGGAAAAAGTGAGAGAAAAGGTGTTTAGATCGACTTTTAAATGTGCTATCCCGAATAGACCGCTCGAGCAAACTTTCCACTACTTGAGCGAAGTGCACACATCAAATAGACCACTCAAGCTAACTTTCCACCACTCGAGCGATAAATGTAGGGTCTTAGAAGTCTTGCAGAGTTACAGTAAAAATATTAGGAGCCTCATTTCTACGCTCGAGTGACCACTTCATCGCTTGAGCAGTCCCACTTACAAATAATCAAGATACTAAGAACTTCGCATCTCTACTCGAACAACTAATTGATTGCTCGAGTGGTCACCCATAATGAATTCTTACAACCTACCATCTTTAAAGAATTTCATCCCCGAAATCTCGTGACTCCTAGCAACAATAACTCCAACAATTCCCAAGAAAGATGAATACCATATTAACAATAACTTCAGCCATTACAATATCATTAATTGAAAATCAAATTGAATCAAAATTCAAATAATGGCATAAAAGTTCAAATCTTTATGAAATTAATGTTTTTTATTACTCTTTTCCATAATTCAAGATGCACATTGTTAAAGAAGATAACAATCTAACAAGATTACACATTATTAAACACGTCTAGATATTTTTCTCGGCCTTCGGCCTCTCATTCCCATGTAGCTTCTTATATCCCGTGATGATGCCACAACACCTTAACTAGAGGAATGATTTTGCCCCTTAAAACTTGCTCCCAGAAATCGAAGATTTTTATAGGTCTCTTCCCATAACAAACATTCCCATCTACCTCTAAGTTTGTCCAATCTAAGACATGTAAAGGACTAGTTCATACTTATGAAGCATAGAAACATGAAATACAACAAGCACCCTGAGTAGTTGTGCTTTTCTCGCCCATTCTATAATGTCTAATGGACTAGTGAACCTAGTTGACAATTTCCAACATCGCCTAAATCTCATCAAACCCTTCCTAGGTGATATCTTTAAAAGCATATGATCACCCACTTTGAAAGATAGAGGCCTTATTCTCTGGTCGGCATAACTCTACTATCGGCTTTGAGCCGTAATCAACCTCTTTGAATAGGAGCCACTTTCTCAGTGGTCTCGTGAACTAACTCGGGTCCAAGCATGGGTGAATCCCCCATCTCAGTCCAACACCCAGGTGATCTATACAAACACCCATACAAAGCTTCAGAAGGTTCTATCCCAATGCTAGCTTGGAAGCTATTACTGTATGCAAACTCAGCTAGAGGCAAATGCCACTCCCAAGAACCCTTGAAGTCTAATTCACAAGCTCTCAACATGTCTTCTAGAATTTGGATGGTGCGCTCAGACTGTCCGTCTGTTTGAGGATGATAGGCGGTGCTTAAAGTCAATTGTGTACCCATAAAGTTTTGCAAACTTTGCCATAACCATGCGGTAAAACGAGGGTCGCTATTTGAGACCATGCTCACCGGAGCCCTGTGTAGCTGGATAATCTCTTGAACATAAAGCTCAGCTAAGAAATCCACCGAACCCCCTATGCACATAGCAAGAACATGAGCCGACTTAGTTAATCGATCCACACCTACTCAAACCTCATAATTACCCCTTTGTGTTCTAGGAAGGCCCAAGACAAAATCCATAGCGATGTCCTTCCACTTCCATTTTACTATAGGTAAGGGTTGTAATAACCCCATTAGCTTTTGGCGTTCTGTTTTAACTTGTTGCCAAGTTAAATATTTAGACACAAACAATGCCACATCTCGTTTCATACCTCTCCACTAAAATTGACGGCTAAGATCACGGTACATTTTTGTGCCTCCCGGATGTACTTGTAGACAGCCTATTTTTGACCGCCCCTAAGACTTGGGCACCATCGATTGATCACCCAATGATGAATTTATACGCTTGTCCAAATGCCCGATGTCCTTAGCAGGAAACCTCAGTTTTGAGCCTCAAAAAACTACAAGCCTTATGCCTTGTTTTTGGACCAAAATAGTAGTTTTTCAAGTCTGATCATCCAGGGACCTGCCGCCCACTATTTGTGACCTGCCATCCACTTGTGTAAAAATTTAGATTTTTTTGCCAACTATGCTAGCTATCTCCACAGATGCATGCACTGCACCAACTGTGTTTGTATGGATATTTTCGAGTTATTCTCAT
This sequence comes from Camellia sinensis, assembly GCF_055761805.1. Lineage (NCBI taxonomy): Eukaryota > Viridiplantae > Streptophyta > Magnoliopsida > Ericales > Theaceae > Camellia > Camellia sinensis. Next base: position 143,141,942 of record NC_138962.1, read on the forward strand.
ATACTTCTATATATTGCTGACTCCCTCTCATAATTTAGGGTTAGAAAAAAGTTGTGGAGCAAAGTTTTGAAAAATATTTCTCTCTCTCCCTTGCAACTTCTATACCCTTTTCCTAGACATTCTAAACCAAACCTTGAGGGTTCTTTCCTGAGGTGTTTGAGCTTGCGTTTTAGCTCTTGAGGGTGTGAAATTAGTGGTTTGTGAACAAAAGGATCACTCCTCTTTGAGAGGTATTGTAGACATCCCATTTTTGACCGTCCTCAAGACTTGGACGTCATCGTTTGAACACATGATGATCATCCTTGCTCTTGTTCGTTTTGAGTTCCCAAAGGTCTCAGCTGTGCACCTTGCCTTAGGATCTCTCAACTTGTTTGTTTTGTGCTTGGTTGTGGACCAAGGACTTGTGGTTTTTCTTCTAAGGGAAGAGGGTGGCTTGTTGGCGATCCCTACAACCCGTCGGCCAAGCCTTGTGCTTGTCGGCCTTATTTTTTTGTCATCGGCCATAAGTGGTGGCCGATCGGCACCCTTTTTGGTCGATCGGCCATATCTTTTGGCCGAGACCTTTTTACCTGCTTTTGCAGATATTTTCGTGCCAACTGTGACAGCTGGTGAGCACAGATTTCATCCTCCATACATGTATGGAGGGATTGAAACAAGTCTCAAGCTTGCTCAACAAGCTTGAGATTTGATTTTCTGTAAGAAGGGAGACCCCTCTCCCTTTCCAGAGGTTCTGAAATCTTGATATAGAAGATATATATCACTCTCTCTATATTTCCTCTCTCTCTCTCTCTCTCTCTCTCTCTCTCTCTATTTGCACTTGTTTGTGCTCAAAAGTGTAATTTCTTCACACTTTTGCACTAAAGCACCTAGTGAAACACAATACTCTTGTTGCTGAGGTACTTGAGATTTTTGTTTAAACTCAAAGTTTGGTTTTTAGCTAAGAAAGTTACTGAAGTTACCTCTTTGAAGTTGTTCTACAAGGGTGAGTCACTAACCTTCTTTTAAGCTTTGTGTTCATTGCTTACTTAGCCTTATTTGCATGCTTATTTTGGCTTAACTCTCAACAGTAAAAAGCTTCATTTTCATGTGTTTGAAATGATTGTTTAAGGTCTTGTTGGTGTTGGGGGTGATCTACCCCCTTGAGTGCCTTGTTTTGCCTTGTTTTGGGCCACCCTTTTAGGCTTTTGTTTTAGCCTTTGTTTGACCTTTCTACCACTGAATTCTAGGGAAATTTTAGTAGTGGAAAGTGTGTTTTGAGGCCTTAAATAGGAGAGGGTCATCCCCTCTCATTGTGTCTTGCATGCTTGTATAGATGGCTCATCAAAGTAGCATGTTTGTCTAGCATGTATTGGTTCCATTTCAGCAAGTTTTTTGGTGTTATTTTAGCATGCCTCAACTCTGTTTTAGGTTGGTTTGATAGCATCTTGTATGCTTCACATACTTGTAGTGAAATCTTGCATGATAGCCTAACATGCATCCTGTGTTTGAACCATCATTCTAGCATGTTTTGGCATAACTCCAAGAAGCTTTTGGCCATGTTTTACCATACTTAAGGTCTGATTTGTATTGTTTTGGTCATCATGCATTGCTTTGCATAGCCATGGTTCATTCTAGCTCATTAGCCTTGAGTTTTCAAGCCACTAGCATGCATTGCTTGGGCTATTCACATGATTTGGCATCATTTGTTATGTGATTTCAGAGCATGTTTCATTGCCATGCCCTCACATTTGTCACTCTTTCCATGCTTTGAGGAGTTGGTTTTTTATGCCTTAAGAATGAGCCATTGCACATGCCATTTTGCCTAAGCTTGTAAGTTGCCATATCAGTGTGTATTTGGTCTTATTTTGCCATGATATAACTCTGATTTTTGTTGTTGAAGTCATCTCATGCTTGGTTTTGATAGGTGTAGTGTAATACTCCTTATTAGCCTTGCAAGTTCATGCTTCATGCCCCTCATGTTAGCTTGTTTTGGTGATGCTCAATGCATGTTTTAGACTCATTTTGCATGATCTAGGACTGTTTTGGGTTGCCTTGGCTATATGTTTCATGTATTACATAGCTATGGTGTAAGTCCTTTGGCTAGCTTTAAGCTTTGAGCCCACTAGCATGCTTTATTTGTTGTTTGTGCATGATTTAGCCTCAGTTGGAATATAATTTCAGAGTTTACTTCATTGCCACACTCTCATATTTGTCACTTCTTCATTATGTTTGAGGGTTGTGTTCCTATGCCTAGTTGAGGAGCCATTACATGAGCATGTGTCCTTGGCCCCCTTTTGTGCCTAAATTTTGGTGTGTTGGCCACTATTTTGGACCCTCTTAGGTCTGTCCATATGCGGTTTGGTCTATTGAATATTGCATTACATGGTCCTTACCATTGCATGTTTGTTTGCATATTGTTGCATGACATTGTTATTTGCAAGTTGTTGCATGTTCATGATGTTTAGCATGTTGTTGCATGCTTGTTAGATAGCATGTTGTTGCATGCTTGTTCCATTGTATCGTTGTTGCATGCTTGTTGCATTGCATGTTGTCGCATACTTGTCGCATTGCATGATTTTTGCATGCTTGTTGCATTGCATTGTGTGTGCATGCCTTGCATTGCATTGTGTTTGGATTGGGTGTTAGTCCAAACACGAGAAACGAGGGACCTTTCATACTTGAAGTGATGAAACATGCCTCATTTTTCGGTTGCCGACCCTCTTGATCAAGCATGATAGAGGTTAAGGCATTTTTGTGTCTTTTGTGCATTCATGTGATATTGATTTGTGCAACTCGGCCTCTTTGGCCATCATGCATTGAAATGCGTGATTGATGGCTCGAGAGCCGAGCACTACATTTCTTTAAGCTTTAAATATGATAAGGAGTGTGGTTGCACACATATTTTCTTGCAAATACACTGCCATACCTCTGTTAGTGCTCTGTTGCAGCAAAAGAGAAGTTTGCAAGAAGAAGTGGTCGATCGGCTATCAATAATTAGCCGATAGCCTCGAATTTGGCCGATGACCGTTATTCTTTGGCCGATGGCCACACATTTTGGCTGACCACCCCTCAGATGGTTCCTAAGGTAGGTCAGAAGCATCATGGAAGTTGGCACAATTTTCAGAGGTGCAAAAATGTACAAATAGAGGCAACATGAGGCATGGTAACAGATTTCAGAGCGAGGTGATCGAGCATGCATCTTCGAACTCTTAGAACTGAGTTGAGGCTTTGTAATTATAATTAGCTTTACTTGATTAGTTAGCTTTTGAATTTGTAATTAAACTAGCTAATTTGTTACTTAGTTAACGTGTTGTAATAATTAGCTTAGTGTTAGCTAGTTATTCAATTTGATTATGTAATAATTAGTTTAATTAGCTTAGATTAGCTAGTTAGCTTCTTATTCGGACCCTCCGTCGAGAGGGCCAACTGTTGTAATAAGCGTGCGTGTGTGTGGTGCATGTCTTCCAACCACCATTTCTTTCTCCCTTTTATGTAACCGCTTACGATGGTTAGTTTTAGGGCATATTTCAATTAGCATCCTTATGCTAGCATGTTTGTATTCATTCATTTGTTTTGCGTGCACCGGACTTGGCGCATCATACAAACGGTATTGTATTTCAATTCCTATTTGAATACATGTATCAAGTGTTGCACTCATATTCCATCTTAGAATAGTTGAGCCTATCTTAGTTGCATTTTGCATGTGTTGCATTAGCCATCTTAACATGAACTAGGATCATGCATGATTTCTAACTAGTTCTCTTTTTATGGCTCGGAGTACACTGTGAGTATTTATGCTTTAGCATCCTTACATGTGTGTAAGTGACTGCCATGTTCAGCATGCTTTCCATGAGGCTATCTGCTTAAGTGATTAACTGCTTGGATGCCTATGGATGAAGGTTGGATTGCTTGAATTGGAACAATTCATCAAAATGTGAGTTTTAAGCCCACTTGAAGTGGCAAATCACCCTGTTTTCTAAGCCCACTTGAGAGTGGAAAATCCACAACTTAGCTTACTTGCGAGTAGCACCTTCAAACCATTTTCAAACAAACAAACAAACATGAGATGTTTTGTTCCAACTTGAGCGATTTAGTCTATACTTGTATGCTGTGCGCATCACATAGTAATTCTAGATTAATAACCGGAATAAGAACGCATGTGTTTTCAAAAACAAAATATCATGTTAGTAAAGGCCGATCTTTGATCGGGTGATCGGGCGAGCGGGGGTGCTCATTGCATGACCTTTCCCTCTCGTACCTAAGTTCCAGAGCTGAGGCAACTTTGGTGATGAAGGACACGTGGCCTTCGGCACGAGTCAGGGTTTCCTAAATTTTCCAAAGTAAAAACATTTAGGTGACGACTCTGTTTTTGGCAAAACAGTCCATGTTTGGCACTTCTTTATTAAAAATCAGTTTTCCAAAACGATTTGCCGGATTTGGACTTTTTGGTGATTTATCACTCTTGTATTGCACTTTGCGAGATTCGATTTAGAACCGTGACACAAGTCCGAACTGTAGTAGCTAAGAACAAAATGATTCGCGCCCTCATGGCGCAGAGAGCGGAGTTCCGGGGCGGTCTACAGGTATACATCCTAGCTGTTTTGCATTATTTCTTTCCTATATTTTCTTGCTGTTTTTTGGACTATTTTTCACCTGTATTTGTGGGATGAAACTTGCGGTGTAAAGCTATTAAAGGTAGAGGGGTTGACCACCCTTCTTTGACCCTTGTCTTCTAGGCTTTTACCCATGTGTTTCCCACATTTTCATAATCTTTTTTTGAGCTTTTTAGCACTGATTCTCAAAGGTTTTTCAGAGGCTAAAATGTGGTTTTGAAGTTCCAAATATGGAGGGTTTAGCCTCCTCTCTTTTGGCTTTGTTTGCTAGCTTAATTACTCCATTATTTTAGCTTGCTTTTTTAGCTGTTTTTAATTTAATTCCAGCACTAGCTAATATAGGACTGTTTTTATGTGTTAGTTTCATTTATGCTTTGTATAGTATACTTCAAGTGTAATGGTCCTCATAGGCTTGATGTTTTTGGCATTAAACACCAACCTATTTAAGTTGATAGCATTTATTTCAAACTTTTTGTGTTCATTTTTAATCATCTCTGTACTTCTCTCATTTATTGGCTTATTCCTTGATTTGAGAGTCGTTTCAAACCGATTGTTTGTTTAAGCTTGAGATAGAGATCGTTGTGCTTAATGATTTAATCTCTTCGAAGGTTCATTACCAACGGCATGACATCTTTCTCATACCCAAAACAACCATTTGTTTGACACTTCTCTCCATTAGTGGACTTAATGCTCATTCTTGGACTAAAATGACTAATGAATGGAAAGGTAATTAAAAGGGGTAATCAATGGCTTAAAATAGAGCAAGATAATAAAATGGTTTGGGTTCAATCGGACGTTAATTGAACCCATTGAGTCTTGAGTCATTTCATAGTTATTAGTGATGAAAACGATTCAAGAGTCGATGCCAACCGCTTTCCTTGATCAATATCATGATAGGGAGGAGGTTCATGAGTCTTTAATTGTGCATTTATTGAAATTGTATCCCTTGGTTCATAAGTCATTAATGAATTTACGCCGATTGATGGCTTGCGAGTAGAGCCTACCCCTCATTCGAGTTGTCTGATGATAAAGAGAGGTAGGGTGGATAAACATCCCCTGAGAATGCTCTATTTGTGCTCTGTTTGTTTTCTGTTGCAATAGGAGAAACCTAACATTAGTGGCTGGCATGCCACCTTTACCGTATGGTAGACCACTATTAGTGGGCAGCCGACCACCTTTTTCAGCCAAGCAGTACCACTTTTTTTCATAGAGCAGAGCAGAAGCTGAGGTGCAAAACAGTGCAGAGGAATTCTCATGAGAGAAATTCATGTGCATGCATAAGCCATTTCCTTGCTCCTTGGGACCCGTTAGATTTTCGATAATAGTAGTATGTTGTACCTAAAGTAGTGAACTTGTAATTAATTCAGTAATGTAACTAGTTAGTTAATTTGTATTAATTAATTAGAGTGTGTTGTAACTATTTAATTAGCTAGAATAGTTAGTTAACTTCGGCGTTGCAATAATTAGTTAAGTAGCTTAACTAATTCATTCATTCGGACCCTCTTGCGCGAGGATAAATATGCAATAATGTGTGTGTATGTCTTCCAATCTCCATTTCTTTCTCCCTTTTATTTATTTGCTTGTGATGGATAGTATATTACATCATGTTTTAGTTAGCATTTTCCATGATTTGCATCCATTTGTCTTGCATGCATAAATGTTTGGTTCATCCTTCTAAAAAGCATTTTTATTTATTACTTTCTTGAAATACGTGCTTAAACTGCATACTATCAAATTGATTCATATGCTATGCTAGTAGCCGGACTTCTAATTACATATTGCATGTGTTGCATTAGGCATATTTCATTAGTTAGGATCATGCATTTTTCTAACTATTAAGTGCTATATCTGTTTGAATGCTTGTGGATGAAGGCTAATTGCTCAAATTGAGGTGATTTGAGTAATGTACAAATGGGATCACTTTCTGAAGTGGTACATATTCAAAATAATTTTCAAACAACCATGAAATCAAAGTGTTCTAATTTTTACAAATTAGTCTATACTTGTGTGATGCCCTAATCTACACTACTGGTTGCAGTCAAGGAAGAGTCACTAATGAGTCCTATGGTCAATAACCAAGTAAGATCCCAGTTCGCCGGAAGAGTCAAATTAGCCTCCCTTTTAAGTCCGGCTTTCTTAGGCAGCGCACTACCCTTTTGACAGATCTTAAAAGGCATTGACACAAGGTCTCATAAGCAACGATAGGGTTCAAACATATACGAAGAATATAATTCAAAAGCTTGTTCCATTACATTACATCCCAAGAAAATTTAAATCTTCACATGAGTCTTACAAAACAACAAAAGGAAATTTCTAACTTTACTAAGATAGTCAAAAGTCTTCGAAGGTTTCACGCTCTTCGTCTCCAGCTATAAGTTCTTCTTCGTCACCTGGCATAATACGCCGTGAGCTTTGAATGCCCAGTAAACACACACACACCTCGTCCTTTTTTTCCAGTCCAATACACAATCTTAAATATAACAACAAGTAGTAAAGCATGATACTCAAAATAGATAAACAAAGGGTTACAAGTTAGATGTTAGTAAACTAGAAATCCACCAAAGAGATTTTGTCCTCCTAACTATAAGAATCGGACGCAGATTATTCGGTATGCCCCATCTTTTGCTGCTTTGTTGCAGAACTAACCTCGGATGCCTACCAACGGTTATATACCGCGTAGCACCAACCGCAGGGCCTCAAAAGAGACGGTAATAATGGGCCTTACCCAAATCCCTCCTCACACCAAACCACCTAGGGTCCGAATACAACCGCTCCGTTCAAGGGTTCCAAAAACCACTTGCGCAAGAGTTTAACTTCCAAGTAGGGAACGCATCCCAACAATCCACACATCACACATTATCATCATTACTCAAGTGATCAAAAACCCAATATCATCCCAATTAAGTTTCCCATTAAGTTAAATGTTTTAAAACAAGGTTAGACCAACTTAACAAAATAATAGTATCCACAAAAGCATGCATCATTGAGATGAAGAAGATAAAGAACATAACCATAACACATATAATATCATGCCAAGATATGATCATAAGCTAATAAGCATCATTATGAATACTAGAGCATAAAAATCCATGCACAATAGAATTTCCAAATTCAATATCACATAAGGATTAGAATGAAAAGGGCTATTCTAGAATTTTTACCGGACTCGGCCTCTCTATGGTTTGTGGAGAATTTAATGTAGTTTCCATAACATATTTCGAAAGTGGAATATCTTTTCTAGATTTTAAGTTATTTAGAAAACACTTCAGCGTTGTCCAGATTCGTCGACCGTTACGAAAATTTGATTTTCTTGCAAACCGCTCAGTGTTTTTCAATGAAACCAATTTTAGTTGAAAACTAACTCCTTAAGGAAGATTTTGGCATAAAATAGAGGTCCAGAATAATTTTCTACATTTTTCTATAAAATTTGAAAGTTGGCTGTGAAAACAGATTTTAAGGCACAATACCCAAAACAAGAAGATTTGTGAGAAAAGGGATCCACTAAGGAAAATTTTCGTCTCTTTTATGATGAAAACCTGATAACTAACATATATCAATGACACATTTGAAAACAATATTTAGAACTCTTAAGAACATGTATTTGAAAAAGGAAAATGAAAGAGAAGGTTGTGTTGTGGCTTACTTGCTAAGCTTTGAACAAAATGGCTCTCTTCTCCCTTCCTCTTCCTCTCAAGACTTCTCTCTTGTTCTCCTTTCCCTCCTCTAGCTTAAAGTGTGTGTGTGGGTGTGATGCTTGTGTTTGCCAAGCTAGGGAGTGGTGATATTTATAGGCAAATTTGGTGTAAAATGACATAGAAGCCCACTAGTTGGAATTGAATGGACAAGCTAGGATTTACTTGGAGTTCAATGAATTAGGAGTGCTTAGGGAGCTTAACCTTGGGAAGTTCAATGAATTAGGAGTGATTAGGGAGCTTAACCTTGGGAAGTTCAATGAATATATTTATATAGATCTCAATTAATTGATGGTACTTATAGTATAAGGTACATGTACTAATTTTGGAGAAATTTTGAATTTAAATAAAGAAGTGAGGGCTTGAAGTTAAATTCATGTATTGGAACCTTACTTATGTAAATTACGCTAAGGAACCTAATCCAGCTAGGATATTCTGGTTTTGATAAAAAAAAAATGCTAACCGACAAGATTCAAAAAATTCAAGTAACTAAGGGCTTTAAGAAAATAATTTAAACACTAGGGTTTTTAAAGAGAAAACATTTTTCAGGGCTTCACAACTTGTGTGCGTCACATAGTAATGCTATCCCAATAATCGAAACAAGAGCATATAATGTAAATAAAAATCACATCATAATTAGTAGGGGTCGATTTTTGATGGGGTGAGTGGGGTGCTCAATTCATGACCTTCTCTTCTCGTATCTAAGTTCCCGAGCCAAGACACTTTGGTGATGACAGATAAGTGGCCTTTGGCACAAGTCTCGAGTTTCCTAATTTTTCCAAATATATTTAGGTGGGGACTCTGTAATCTGGCAAAGAAGTTCATTTTTGGTATTTTGATTTAAAATCAATTTCCAAAAGATTTGCCGGATTTGGACTCATTTGTGTTTATCTATTTCACATTGCACTTGTGAAATCAGATTCAGAACCACGGGAGTTTGAACTGTAGGGCTAGTCATATCTGAAAGGAGCACGAAAAGCAAGCTATAGTATCGAAATGTTTGAATGATGAAATTCTCGGAGGACTTCATCTCTACAAGTTTTTGGCATGAAAAAGCGATCTAGATACCGAACACTGGCATCAGAATGTATCCTTAAGCCCTTATCCTCATTTTCTTGGGATATTTCCCTCGGATTACCTCTATTTCTGAATCACTTCATTGTGCTTCAATGATGTGTGCTACAAGTGTTGGTTGTGCAAGGATAGCAAACAAGGTGGCATGTTTAGGAGCCTCGCTAAGGTACAAGTCAAATTTTCTCAAGTCACCCAACATCTCCCATTCTATCATGGGAAGGCTAGAAACAGTGCTCACAAATTTTCTGCTTAAGACAGTAGCCACTACATTGGCCTTCCCCGGATGATAATGCAATTCAAAGTCATAATACTCCATGAACTCCATCTACCTCCTCTGACATAAGTTTAAATATTTTTGATAAAATAGATACTTAAAGCTTTTATGGTCCAAAAACACGTCAAATTTCTCCCCTGTATAGATAATGTCTCCAAAGCTTTAGAGCAAAGATGACCGCGGCCAACTCTAACTCGTGAGCTGGATAGTTTCTCCCATGAGTCTTTAACTGACACGAACCATATGCCACAACTTTATCCTCTCATATCAAGATGCACCCCAAACCTTCTCTAGAAGCATCACAATACACCGTATAACCCAAATGTCTCTTTGTTAGAATTGGTGTTGTAGTTAATCTAGTTTTGAGCTCCAAGAAAGATATCTCACAAGACTCACTCCAGATAAACTTTACCCCATTTCGAGTAAACTTAGTTAATTGAGATGCTAAATTGAAAAGGTCTATCACAAACATCGATAATACCCAGCAAGACTCAAAAAGCTACGACTCTCAAAATTCTTAGGTTGTTCCCAATTTTGTACTATTTCAATCTTTGAAGAGTCCACAATGACCCCATCCCCGAAAACAACGTGACCCAAGAACTTCACCTCTAAAAGCCAGAACTCACATTTCTCATACTTTGCATACAATTGGTGTTCCCTAAGTAACTGCAAGACAATATGGAGATGCCCCTCATGCTTCTTAGAAGGTGAATAAATAAGAACGTCGTCTACTAAAACCACTATAAATTTGTCGAGATATTCACGGAAGACTTAATTCATCATGTCCATAAAAGTGGTAGGGACATTGGTCAAACCAAACAGCATCACAAGAAATTCATAGTGGCCATATCGTGTACGAAAGGCCATTTTCGGTATATCCTCCTCTTTCACATGCAACTGATGATAACCTGACCTTAGGTCTATCTTAAAGAAATGACGAGAACCCTTGAATTGATCAAAAAGGTTATTTATTTTAAGTAACGTGTATTTATTCTTAACAGTGACCTTATTCAACTTGCAGTAGTTAATACACAACCACAATGAACCATCATTCTTCTTGGCAAAGAGACCTAGTGCTCCCAATGGTGAGGTACTAGGGCGTATAAAGCCCTTGTCTAATAACTCTTGTAACTGTTCCTTCACGATGAGCAACTCTGTTAGTGCAAATCTATAGGGTGACACGGATATAGGTGCTGTGTTAGGCACTAGGTATATGGAGAACTTAACCTCATAGTGAGGTGGTAATTCAGTGAGATCCTCTAGAAAGACATCTGAATACTCGCTAACCACTCTAGAAAACACACCTCCAATTATACCACTTCCTTCATCTATGAAAATTGCAATGAGAGCTAAGTTCACCTCGACTACATGGGTCATATAATGGCGGCAATATTTTATCGATTCTATCCCTCAAAAATGAGAAACAATCACTGCCCAATATACACACAGTGACTCTCCTACGGTAGCAGTCTATGATGGCATGGTAGGAGGACAACCAATCCATGTCAAGGATGATGTCAAAACCTGACATATCTAATAACACAAGATTGAAAGGAAGTCGACGATCAACAACTTCAATCACACACCCTCGACATCCCCGATTCAAGAGAAATTTTCCCCTAACAGGTGACTCTACCATAAATGGAGACTTTAGTTGCTCACTTTCTAACCCCAAAATGGATGCAAATGTAGATGCTATGAATAAGTGGGATAATCCGATATCTATCAACACACTGGCCCATGTATTGAAAATAAGATAAGTACCTCTCACTACTGATGGTCTAGATGATTGCTTAGATGGAGTAATGGCATAAACTCGCCCATGTGGTCACTGCTCTTTGCAATCACCCATTTGAACGTAGGTCGGTTACACCAACTGTGCAGAAGTGGTCCCATGCACCGCTCTCAATACGTGCCCAGATTGGGTTGGCTGATGAGTCGGCCTCTGAACCTGGCCTGCCTAATAACCTCTCTCTTGTTGGGGCCCTGAAGCACTGACCATCCTGACTAACTAAGGGCAAGACCTCTTCATATTCCTCAACTGTCTATGAACGAGTCGATTGTTATTGTCCCAAACTCTATCTATCTCAGAAGCCTTGTGACCTTGTTAGCCACATTTAAAACAAGTGATACGGCTCAGACTCGTATTTCCCGATCTCCTCAAAGAAACAAACCTTAAAGACTTGGCCTATTGTGGTAATGATTAGAAAGAAGAAGAAGAAGAATCCTTCAATTTCTTGGAAGATCCTGTGTCACCTTGAGACTCCGCATAACCTGACCTCTTATGCCTCTGTCTAGACTCCTCGACATCTAACATGATCGCCACATGAGCTGCGGCTTCTACAAGCCTATCATACTCCCTAAACATATTGCCCATTATCTTTATCAAGATCTTGGGCCTCAATCGAACTCCAAGCATCTACATTCCTCGGTTGCCACAAGCTTGGGTGCAAAACATGCCAAACTGGGGAAAATGGCCTCGAACTCTGCCACAAGTGTAACTAGTTATGTAAGCTCTTCCAACTATTTCGTCAACCTCTCCTTATGAGTGGGAGGCAAAAACTTTTCTTAGAAAGCGTGAGTGAATGCCTCCCAACTGTGCCCAACCTAGTGCTTAACTGTCTTCCACCATTGATCAGCCCCTCCTCTTAATTGATAAGCCGCCAACGCAACTCGAAGCTCTCCCTCACGGATATCCAAGATTTCAAAGGACTTAAGAATTTGCTCTAACCATTCATCGGCTTTCATAGGATCGAGTCTGCCATTAAACTCAACGGGATATGAACAAAAAAATTCTTTCTTTAAAAAGGAGGTCCTAGTTTTCCCCTCCACTGTTCTAGCAGCTTGTTTGACTCGAAGTATGTCTATGGACTCTTGGAAAGTCCCGACCATTTGTCGGGCTAGTACCCCCATTGTGTCTTGGGCCGGAGGTACGACCACATTATTTTGTCCTATCCATTCTTCTTGGGAAGGAAGATCTTGTTGGGTCGGAATACCCCAACCACTCCGACAAGGTCTACTGCGTCCTCTGCTATATCTAGACATCCTATATAAGAGAAAAGGTAAAGTAGGATTAATGCACAATTCATATACTCACACGTCAACCTGCACATCACCCTCGAATAATCTTAACCCTATTCATGTATCTATTTCACATAAGGCAAACCACATAAACATATAAACACCTAGAGCACATATGGATCACCCTCCCAAAATATCAACTCATCCCATGCCACTCAAGGACTTCCAAGTGGAAAAAACATTGATCATGTGCCTTTCCAAAGAGACTTCGATGAATGTGATAGGCACAAGTTGTACCCTAGAAACTTAAACCCATACCCACATAGTCACACAAACAAATAAGCACATAGTATATAAAACATTAACGTCCCATCCCAGCATGATAAACTCATTATGGCATAAGCCACATCCCACGAGCTTCAAGTATTCAAACCTGTTTAGCTTTAATACCAATTTTTAATGCATTGATATTTCATCATCAATTCACAATGCTGAGACAAGAAAATTATAACCAATAATGGTAAATTAAAGCATTAAATAATCTGATACATATCTCAAAAGTTATCTCTTCTTCCTTGAACTATTCCTGTGGTTACATCATTGTATTCATACATTATCGAAAGAATAAATAGTTCAAGGCATAAGAGATAATGCAAAATAAAATGCCCTAAGGGCTCACATATTTCCAAGGACTTTTCTTGAGTACACAAAAGATGGAGATCTAACTCCACATAAAAGTAGCCCAAGGCTTCATCACATAGCACAAAAAAGAGCCTCTGCATTTCCATCCAAAATTACTTCTCAATGCCAATCACTTCGGTAGCACGTCAACATCATCCCCTGAAAGATTGTTAGTTTTGGGATGAACAATTGTCTAGTAGGAAATGCCATTAACAAATTATAATATTAATCGAGATACATATGATCATGAATTTACAAATCTCAATTTTCCTAAGGTAGTTTCAATTCACAACAATTCAACAATTTAAACATTTCAAATTAAGGTAATTCTCCAAGTCATACCCATCATCATCTCATGGTTTTGTGATAAAGGTTTACGTAAAAATCAAGTCAATCCATCCAATTTCATGATTAAAAGCCAATTGAACCAAATCCCCTTTATTGAGCAAATTTGAAAGCTAGGTTTTAAGAAAATTTGGAGCTTTTCCCCTTTAAAGATTTTAAAGGCCAATTCTCATCACCCATAACATAATCATTAACACAAAACATAAACCCTTCAAGAAATTCATGAGAGACGACCTCATTTTTAACCAAACCTGTTAGATGACACACTAGTCCTCATACTTTTAGATAGCTATATAGATATAATGAAAATACCACATATATATCCCAAATCAAAAATATAATGAGTTAAAAGTAACCACTACATCAAGATTGAAGACAAAAAGTTGAAGGCCTAACTCTAAACTCCAAAATAGGGCAAAACAATCGGTGGATCCTTTGAATAAAGCTTGTTCTCCAACCCCTTAGGAGGATCTAGGATGGATCTTGGTAAAAATTGAGAGGAATCAAGTGTTTTAGGGCTAGGGTTTCAAGAAAGGGTGATAGAGAGAGAAATGGTAGGGAAAAAGTGTGAGAAAAAAATGTTTAGATCGACTTTTAAATGTGCTATCCCTAACAGACCGCTCGAGTGAATTTTATATAGCTTGAGCAAAGTGCTCAAATCAAAGAGACCGCTCGAGCTAAATTTTCATCGCTTGAGCGGTTGTTAAAATATTAGGAGCCTCATTTCTAGGCTCGAGCGACCACTTCACTACTCAAGTGGTCTTGCCTGCAAACAGGCAAGATCTTGAGAACTCTACATCTCCGCACGAGCGGTCACCCATAATGGATTGTTACATTGATGTATATATATACATAAATTCAGGAACATGAATGCTGACTGGGAATTCATGTTTGACTTGTTCAATAATGCAATGGTGTTTGAATGCATCCCACCATTTGACAAAATGTTGTCAAATGACTATGTCTTTGGAAATACCATATTGCCATTTGAATATCCAAGGGGCTTTGTATTTGGACATAAAAAGAAGCAATATAGGAAATTGACTCTTATGTTGATTGATTGGGTAAACTGAAGAAAAATAGTTGACTTGATCCATGACAATGGAAGGGAGGAGTTCTGAGATGGCACCATGTTGAGACCACCATTTCAGAAACCAAGAAGGGAACTCTAACTTGAATTTATGATCAAAAGAGAAAAACCAAGAATGACTAAATGACTCATTTTGATGTAAGAGAACTTTAAACCATGCATTAATGTAATCATAATAACTATATTGGATCATCCGGTCTCATAGTAGAAAGGGAATACCCCACTCATCAAGAGATACAATACTTTGAATATACAAAGAATGGTAAATGATTTTACTGGTATTGACTCAATCATTAATGGGTTTAATGACAATAGACTAGTGATGGTAGAGAATATCTTTGTAAAAAGAAATTGATTTGTCTGGATGGGAATCAGTAAAATGCCACCCAGAAAGGAAATATGATTTGACTAAATCAATGGGGTTATGGATATTTTTGTGGACTAGTTCTTTATAGAAGAGGTTAGATGAGCAAGGTTTAAGAACATAATCTATTCTTGGTGTTAATTTGTATAGATAATTTGGAGACATGATTTGCATTGACTGAGAAGCAAATGGATCAGTTGCAAGAGTAGAAGTATAACTAGGTTTATGAATAGTACCAAAAATTTGGTATCTATTTACTAGGTCGATTAGTGGTGTTGCAATTGGTTGACTGGTTAGTATTATAGCAAGTGGTTTAGTAAGGGGCTTCTGACTTGACATCTGAAATGAAGAAAATGGAGATTAGCATCCACTAAGGGTATCTAATCCGACAAGATGGATGTTAAAAAAACATCTGTAGTGATGAATTAAACTAAATCTCCGTTGACTATTGTGATTAATAAAATCAGCATCTTGCTCAATGGATTTTAGGTAAGCTATTTCAAACTCAAGGTTGTTAATCATGCAGTAATAACGATTGATTTATAATCGGTGAGTAAAGCAATAGTGAGTAGGTATTTTACTAAAAGTTCAAAAAGTATAGTTGACTATCCACCCTGTAAAAATTCATGGGTAAGAAAATCAGGAATAGAATTTTGACTACCTTGAATATATTAAATAGTGAAATAAAAAATACTGAGAATAGATTGCCAGCGGACAAAAGTTTGCTTACTAGCAATATTTTGAATATCATTTTCTAAAACATATTTAGCACTTTTACAATCAACACATACTAAAAAGTGTTGGTTTAAAATATCATCTTGAAATTACTAATACACAATACAATAGATAAAATTTCTACTAAAACATTATATGAATGGAATATTAATGGTCTTAGGAAAAATCAAATTCTCCAAAAGCTAAATCACATATCTATGGTCACTAATAGTTATCTTACTAATTAACCTGATTATACTCTTAACCTGAGATAGTCTCCCTCCTTACCTCTGGTTTTACTGGAATGCTTAAATCATAGTGGGACAAGTATCTCACTCATGACCTATATGATGCTATTCAACATGCTATTCAAATTGACGATAATGAATTACCCATCTTTGATGAATAAATAGGGATGAGTAAACATGATGGAATAAATACTTTAATATTTACCATAGTCAAACATTTTATAGGAAAACCTAGTACCATTCATGTAATACCCCTGTTCCGTAATATGTTAATTGGTCCTTAACATGATGTGATTATGTATTTTGATATGATTTGTGTTCCACTATGTGAAAATATGTGATTTGAAGTTCCATCTGTTCACCGTAGGAATATCTGTTTGAATAATCAGCTTTGGAAATTTAATTGAGGGCCTTATCGGCCACAGAACCCGAAATCGATTACGCCATTGTGGTTGGCATAATTTTTAGAGCCTACGGTGAAATTTAATTGAAAATTGATTATGGTCAATTTAAACTGATTGAAATGATAAATTAAGTACCCCATTATTTTATATTATTATATTGACTTAGTGGGACTTAATATATTTGAGCACTACACCTTATTTCTCTCCCTTGGCTTATTTTGGCTGATTCTTGAACTCAATTTGAGAGGGAGAGCCGACCATAGGAGGGGGAAAGAGGGATTATGCAACTTTGGTCTTGAAACTTGGAGATTGGAAGTCTAATTCAAGATTTGATCATAGATTGTGACGATCAAGCTCCTAGGTGAGTGATTCTTGGATTATAATTGTAATTTTGTGCATGTCCAAGCTATCTTGGTGATCAAGAACAAGATTGTAATGAAGTTGAGTTGTGTTTGTTGAA
The DNA here is from genome assembly GCF_055761805.1 of Camellia sinensis. Lineage (NCBI taxonomy): Eukaryota > Viridiplantae > Streptophyta > Magnoliopsida > Ericales > Theaceae > Camellia > Camellia sinensis. The sequence continues at coordinate 143,158,901 of NC_138962.1, forward strand.
TTGAAGCTTAATATGTGCATGCATGTAAGAAACACTTTGAAATTTGCATGTTTGAGCACAAATGTGTATAACCCATGTGAAATATTAAAGGAAACTCATGTCTTGATCACCATTGGTGTTATCTAAGTTGAGAATGTGGCTAATCCATCACATGCATGTACAAATTGAGAAGATATGAGCTTTGAATGCATGAAATGGCTACATCGGTAATGAGTTGGTGGAAAATGAGCCATGCATGTAAATAAATTATGAAATTGAGCTTCAATATGTTGTAATTCTATGTTTGTACCATGTTAGTATATGATTATGTGAAATTTGGTCCGAAATCATGCATTTAGAGCCTTTGAATGTCAAGATGAAGCTCAAGAACTCAATCTGGAAAACCCAGATTTTCGATGTACGCTCGAGCGGGTGAAGTTATGCTCGAGCGGAGAAATCGAGCTCCCAGCATTTTCTGCAGATGTGGTGTTCGCTCGAGCGGGGAAGTTTACGCTCGAGCAGGGAGCTGTGTAGGCAGGCAGTCCGCTCGAGCGGCCTAGTTCACGCTCGAGCTGGAATAGAAGGCAACCAGTACTTTCGCAGACTTAAGGGTCCGCTCGAGCGGGTAAGTCCACGCTCGAGCGGGGACCCTATTTTCTGAAATTCTGTTTTTGCATTTTGTGTTCTGTTTTCCGTTCTCTTTCACTTGCAAGCACTCTTAGGCATATGTTAAGCATTGTAAATGAGTTAATGAGATAATAATAAAGCCTAAAGAGGAATATGTGAATTAAAGAACGGATTGAACTGTTAATGACCCTTTTGTGTTCATGAAACGTGTAGGGTCAAGCTCCAGGGCAAATCCACAAGCCGATCACTGTGAGTAATATCAATATTTGAAAACTTGTCAATGTCCAATTGTTATTCCCCTATAAATATTATGAGTTGTTAATTGGGATTGTGGACAAAAGTCTGATAAGAATAAATGAATGAATGGGCCAAAGGCCGTTTGACATGAATGAATGGGCCAAAGGCCGTTTGACATGAATGAATGGGCCAAAGGCCGTTTGACATGATTGAATGGGCCAAAGGCCGTTTGACATGAATGAATGGGCCAAAGGCCGTTTGACATGAATGAATGGGCCAAAGGCCGTTTGACATGAATGAATGGGCCAAAGGCCGTTTGACATGAATGAATGGGCCAAAGGCCGTTTGACATGATTGAATGGGCCAAAGGCCGTTTGACATGAATGAATGGGCCAAAGGCCGTTTGACATGAATGAATGGGCCGAAGGCCGTTTGACATGAATGAATGGGCCAAAGGCCGTTTGACATGAATGAATGGGCCGAAGGCCGTTTTGCCATGAATGGAAACCCGGATGGGCCAAAGGCCAGAATGTTTGGAACTACAGCTACTTGACTTGCATTTCGTATAGTTATATATATTTTGCTGTTAAACAGAAGTATGAATTGGGCCCAAGGCCGTTTGGAGCATGTTGATCTACATATTGTTATGTAATTGTTATATTTGATATTATTCACTGGGCTATCGCTCACGCTCATTCATGTATTTGTAGGTGAGCCAAGGGAAGTCCAAACCCAGCCCCAGTGAAGTCTGCTAGGAACAACAGGAGTTTTGGGAGAGTCAGCCTTGTGCCTCGCGCATGAGACCATCCTTGCCCTTTTACTATGTACCTATGTTTTGTCTTGTTGGCAAGGACCCAGTGCATGTCTGTACATAGTCTGTTATAGGTTGACTCGTTTTGGACGATCCTGTCTGTAATGAATTTTGTGAAGCTGTACTTTTGATGTGAGTTATTAACGTATCTGAGTATGGTTTGTTTGATGTGCATATAAGCACGGCTCTATGGACAAAGTTTTAAATTTTTGCTTCCGTTTGGCCCCCATTAACTCTGTTAAAATACGTTTAGAACAGTTTGAGGCCGTAGGTAATCTCATGATTACTGGCCGGTTACGTCCTTAACCCACGGGGGCGGGTTCGGGTCGTGACAGAGTGGTATCAGAGCACGAGTTAATAACTCACACACTTGTCCAAAAGAGCAATAAGCGTCTAGAAAAGATCTAGGATGCATTCATGAGATAAGTATGAATTCGAAAGCATCGAGAATATGCTTAAGTGTTTTGATTTGGGCAATTATGTGCTATAAGTTGTGTTGTACTTGCATTGCAAACTGTTTGATTACATATACTCTCTAGTATATGCATATTCGTAGAATCTTTTGTATATTGTATAATGCAAGTTTAATCAGACGGTGAATAAGAACTCCGTAAAGTTGTGTTTAACTTTAAATATTTGTTAATGATATGAAATGACAAAGTCCCCTAAAATGTTATGTTGGTATGAATTAATGATTGTTCAAAATTTTCCTTGAACATAATTGTGGTATCCTTAGCAGAGGCCCTCGCCCAGGGGACATAATACTGTGGCTTATGGTCATGAGGCCCTAGCCCGGGGGAAATAATACCGTGGCCTATGTATGAGACATGTTGCCAGTATCGAAGATTCCCTTATGGAACTTGATGTGCTTGACCAATATGATATGTTACGCTAAGGGAAGTACCACACATGACTTGAATATGAGATATGAATTGTTACACTAACGTGTCAAACAAGTTTGTTTTGTTGAAATGCACACCCATGAAAAGTTGTTTATGTGCATCCAATTCTGCCTACGGGTGTCTATGTGAAATATGAACATGATTTGAGTATATAATTACTTAGTAAATGTTCAGCATGCGATATTTGATAAATATGCAATTATCTGTTACGTAAGTGATTAATTGCGTGCGATATGTGAAAGGAGAATATAACAATGTGTCTATGTGCGAATGTACTCATGTGATTTTGTGTTTAATTTCGTATTGGGCATCCCAGTATTTGGTAAAGTTTGATAAGAATTTGTGTAGAGTGTGGGCAAATTAAGGGCATACGGGTTGGAAGGTTCTTCCACAGCCCGACTTAATAGTTCGGAAAGAGTAGTACAAGAATTGGCAGAGATCTTGAGACAACAGCGTCAGTTGCCGCTACGGCAAGAACCTTTGCCACCACCAGTGTGAGAAACACCGAGGAGTTTGTTATCAGACTCCTGGGGCTCGTTATAGATATGGTAAAATGGACCATACGGTAAGGAACTGTCCCCGGATTGAACGAAGTGTGAATGAATCCTCTGCCTTGGCTAAATCCGTACCAGTGGTAGGAATTGCTACTCAGGATGGAGTAATCACACTCATCCCAGAAAGCACTCAGAATGTTGTAACCATTATCCCAGGTATCTATACTGTTTACAAAACGAATGCTTATGTGTTGATTGATTCTGAATTAGTACGTTTGTATGTCTTCGCTTGGGATATTATTTGATTCGGATCGGCATATATTTCATATCTGCTGCATGTGTATCTAGATTGGTTAGACCCACATGATCGAGACTGTATTCATTGGAGGTATATGCCCCATTTGGGAAATTTGTGAAATACGTTTTGGGATATTGATGGACTCTGCACATGCACATATATCTATCTACACCTAAGCTCAGGGTGATTTATTATGTTATCGTCGTCAATGACTAAACCACTGGAATTGTGACCTTGTGATTGTATAACTAAGTTGAGCACCCCAAATAATAAACTCTGCAAATTATGGATCATGTATGTGGAACTGGTAGAAAATTGACTGAACTGCGTGACTAAACTGAGCTTGACTCGTAAGTCTTTGTTTTGTGACCGATTTGGAACTTTTGCGTGACAATCCTAGGTTATGTGTAACTGAGGAACCTTGTTTACCGTGTTACTGTGCACTATGTACTTGCATATAAGACTTATTTGGGAACTGTTGATTTGATTATGATACATACCTTTTTATATGAACAACTGCATGCAAATGCATCTACACCTGGACTTATGTGAACAATGTCGTATTGTACGTGACCTGAGTCATTTTGATATAAACAGTTGTGATGAATGACCCTGATTTGACTTTGAGAACTGATAGACTTAGGACAGTTGTGTAACTATCAACCAAGTACCTAAGCAAACGAAGTATGCCTTACAGAACCGAATGTGCCTATTTGAGAAAATTTTTATCTGATTCGATCCGGTAGAACCTTTGCCTGATATTGTTCCGATGGAACCCTCATTTGATATAATTTGATGGAACCTTTGTTCGATCTAATCTGACAAAACCGTTGCTTGGATCGACCGATAAGACCCTCTATCTAATTTGATTTTGTAAAAAGGGGATTAAGAATGGCTTGTGAATAAATAGCCAGATTATTCTTGGCAGAAAAACTGATAGACCCAAAACTTGAATTCATTTGGGATACTTGATTTATTTGAAAGACCTTTTGTGGGCTATCAACAGATTGATCTGACTATGAACACCGTTGAGAACCAATCCCCAACTATTGAGAACATACGTGTTAAAAACGAACGGAATTGTACAAACCCCGTGATTGGGTGTCGTAAGGAGTGTTGTTCCATTTTGTTTGTTTGACGCTATGGGAACCGATGACGGTAGACTGATTTGATTTTGAGCAGTACTGAACATTTGTCTTTGACTGATCAGAACATGTTTTGTAAGGGAGAGTGGTTGTTTCAGTATTATCAGATTTTGGAGAAATCAGGTTATAGTGAATGGTGTTGTGTTGCTTTGATGACATTCTTAGAGTGTCCTTTTATGCTAGGGGACGTTAAGCCTATGTAGCACCTTTGATTGAGATACCTTTTGCCACCGACGGTTTCGTACGGGTGGGTTTGACTAATCGATCTGGAATCGGCCGCCGACGGTCGCAAACGGGTGTGCTTCGATTCCGAGACGATTATTCCTTTGTTTTGTTTGGAATGTCATCCTTTGGCATTATGTAAATGTTATAGACGTCCAAGAAGCTTTGAAAAATCCTGATCAACCATAAGTGTGCGAATTCAGTGCACCATGTGAACGCCTGCCCAGCGCCATCATATTCTGTAATTGGGGCCCTGGGGATGTGTAAATTGTGCTTAACATGTGATTGACTCCTTTGATACTACCTTTGCCATTATGGAGGTTTATATATGAATTGCCTTATGCTTTTAACGACTATAAGATAAAGTAGAAAGACTTGATGGAACAGAGAATTGAATACTGAACTGAATTGTGAATTGCAAACTGTAAACTGTTGAATGAACTGAGAATACGTGTGTTCTATTAGAAGTCGATTGCCTCAGTGTTATTGTACCTTACAATCAGTATTATGGGGATGTCTGGACTATGTGTATTGTGTGGGTAATTACTTCGATGTTACCTTTGTTGTTTCGGGAATCAGTATCTGGATCCATCTTATGTTCCTGAAGACTGCTAATTGACCTTGGATAATTGTGATGAGTCACTGGACTAAATACCGAATCAGATCGTGAATTGGGAAAATTATTGAAGAATGAATTGAACTTTTGTGACACAGAATAGACCGAACTTCTGTGATAAAGTTAGCCGACATCTAAAATAAATTTGTTGGTGACCTACCATGAATGGGGCAATTAGTGAATTTGTGTTTGAATATTTTCGGTACCAACAGGTCGAAGTCGAATATCAGTGGTGGCAGAACTGCTTCAATCTCTCCATTTTGGAATGGGAATGGGAATATGTGGCTACGAATTTCGTTGTGGGGCTACCTTGAGCACCCAAGGTATAAGTCCCATTTGGGCTATTGTAGGTAAAATTATTGAAGTTGCCCATTTCTCCCTATAAAATTTTGTATGATGCTTGTAGACTAGCCACTGTTTACATCGATGAGATCGCTCATTTACATGGAGTCCCAGTACCTATTGTTTAGACAGAAATTCTAAAATGTGTTTGAATCCGGAAAAGCCTTCAAAAGGCAATGGGGGCTCAGCTTCTGTTCTGTTATGTTACCCGGACCCGAAGGTTCCCTTATGAAACTGGTTATTCGTAACCTCACATGTATATGTTCTGTACTGATCCGTTCTGTTCTGTTCTGTTAATGCTAATGGATGTGTCACGTAAACTTAATCATGACTTATGATTTCTGTATATGATCTGGACAAATTACGAATTTGATACGAAACTGAATTATGATTCGGCGCCGTTTTTCCATCCGCAAATTGATGTATGATCAGAAAGAACTTGTTAGACTCTGGGAGAAATGCTCCAAATGTGTACCTTAGATTTTCGAGGAATTGGAAAGATCTATTCATCGTTGGCAGACCTTACTCACGACGACGGCTTACACTTTAGTTTCGGTATGGCACCATATAGGCCTTGTATGGAAGAAAAGGTAAGTCTCTGACCGAGTAAGAACTGAGTTTTGTTTGACTTTGGGGCTAAGTAAGTGGCTATCAAAAAGAAATGGAACCGTTGAATAAGAAAGTATTCCGAATTATTTTCGACTACAGGTAAATTAAGTTTGGAGGACCAAACTTCCTAAAGGGGGGAAGACTGTAATACCCCTGTTCCGTAATATGTTAATTGGTCCTTAACATGATGTGATTATGTATTTTGATATGATTTGTGTTCCACTATGTGAAAATATGTGATTTGAAGTTCCATCTGTTCACCGTAGGAATATCTGTTTGAATAATCAGCTTTGGAAATTTAATTGAGGGCCTTATCGGCCACAGAACCCGAAATCGATTACGCCATTGTGGTTGGCATAATTTTTAGAGCCTACGGTGAAATTTAATTGAAAATTGATTCTGGTCAATTTAAACTGATTGAAATGATAAATTAAGTACCCCATTATTTTATATTATTATATTGACTTAGTGGGACTTAATATATTTGAGCACTACACCTTATTTCTCTCCCTTGGCTTATTTTGGCTGATTCTTGAACTCAATTTGAGAGGGAGAGCCGACCATAGGAGGGGGAAAGAGGGATTATGCAACTTTGGTCTTGAAACTTGGAGATTGGAAGTCTAATTCAAGATTTGATCATAGATTGTGAGGATCAAGCTCCTAGGTGAGTGATTCTTGGATTATAATTGTAATTTTGTGCATGTCCAAGCTATCTTGGTGATCAAGAACAAGATTGTAATGAAGTTGAGTTGTGTTTGTTGAATTGAAGCTTAATATGTGCATGCATGTAAGAAATACTTTGAAATTTGCATGTTTGAGCACAAATGTGTATAACCCATGTGAAATATTAAAGGAAACTCATGTCTTGATCACCATTGGTGTTATCTAAGTTGAGAATGTGGCTAATCCATCACATGCATGTACAAATTGAGAAGATATGAGCTTTGAATGCATGAAATGGCTACATCGGTAATGAGTTGGTGGAAAATGAGCCATGCATGTAAATAAATTATGAAATTGAGCTTCAATATGTTGTAATTCTATGTTTGTACCATGTTAGTATATGATTATGTGAAATTTGGTCCGAAATCATGCATTTAGAGCCTTTGAATGTCAAGATGAAGCTCAAGAACTCAATCTGGAAAACCCAGATTTTCGATGTACGCTCGAGCGGGTGAAGTTATGCTCGAGCGGAGAAATCGAGCTCCCAGCATTTTCTGCAGATGTGGTGTTCGCTCGAGCGGGGAAGTTTACGCTCGAGCAGGGAGCTGTGTAGGCAGGCAGTCCGCTCGAGCGGCCTAGTTCACGCTCGAGCTGGAATAGAAGGCAACCAGTACTTTCGCAGACTTAAGGGTCCGCTCGAGCGGGTAAGTCCACGCTCGAGCGGGGACCCTATTTTCTGAAATTCTGTTTTTGCATTTTGTGTTCTGTTTTCCGTTCTCTTTCACTTGCAAGCACTCTTAGGCATATGTTAAGCATTGTAAATGAGTTAATGAGATAATAATAAAGCCTAAAGAGGAATATGTGAATTAAAGAACGGATTGAACTGTTAATGACCCTTTTGTGTTCATGAAACGTGTAGGGTCAAGCTCCAGGGCAAATCCACAAGCCGATCACTGTGAGTAATATCAATATTTGAAAACTTGTCAATGTCCAATTGTTATTCCCCTATAAATATTATGAGTTGTTAATTGGGATTGTGGACAAAAGTCTGATAAGAATAAATGAATGAATGGGCCAAAGGCCGTTTGACATGAATGAATGGGCCAAAGGCCGTTTGACATGAATGAATGGGCCAAAGGCCGTTTGACATGATTGAATGGGCCAAAGGCCGTTTGACATGAATGAATGGGCCAAAGGCCGTTTGACATGAATGAATGGGCCAAAGGCCGTTTGACATGAATGAATGGGCCAAAGGCCGTTTGACATGAATGAATGGGCCAAAGGCCGTTTGACATGATTGAATGGGCCAAAGGCCGTTTGACATGAATGAATGGGCCAAAGGCCGTTTGACATGAATGAATGGGCCGAAGGCCGTTTGACATGAATGAATGGGCCAAAGGCCGTTTGACATGAATGAATGGGCCGAAGGCCGTTTTGCCATGAATGGAAACCCGGATGGGCCAAAGGCCAGAATGTTTGGAACTACAGCTACTTGACTTGCATTTCGTATAGTTATATATATTTTGCTGTTAAACAGAAGTATGAATTGGGCCCAAGGCCGTTTGGAGCATGTTGATCTACATATTGTTATGTAATTGTTATATTTGATATTATTCACTGGGCTATCGCTCACGCTCATTCATGTATTTGTAGGTGAGCCAAGGGAAGTCCAAACCCAGCCCCAGTGAAGTCTGCTAGGAACAACAGGAGTTTTGGGAGAGTCAGCCTTGTGCCTCGCGCATGAGACCATCCTTGCCCTTTTACTATGTACCTATGTTTTGTCTTGTTGGCAAGGACCCAGTGCATGTCTGTACATAGTCTGTTATAGGTTGACTCGTTTTGGACGATCCTGTCTGTAATGAATTTTGTGAAGCTGTACTTTTGATGTGAGTTATTAACGTATCTGAGTATGGTTTGTTTGATGTGCATATAAGCACGGCTCTATGGACAAAGTTTTAAATTTTTGCTTCCGTTTGGCCCCCATTAACTCTGTTAAAATACGTTTAGAACAGTTTGAGGCCGTAGGTAATCTCATGATTACTGGCCGGTTACGTCCTTAACCCACGGGGGCGGGTTCGGGTCGTGACAATTCATTTTAGAATACATGATCAATTTAGTAATTTAACATGACTAACATTAAGTGATTTTCGGTGATGTAAGGATGTCTTACATCTAGAGTCATGCTCCAAAATGATTGCACTAAATCATTTTGGAAAGAAAAATTCATTAATCGCTTACCCAATTATGGGTGCTGATTTCTAACCACACAACCAAATAGGGAACTTAGTTGGAGAGGATGCGGCAGAATAGATTAAGTCAACCACCTGCCAACAAAAAGATGAGAACACCGCAATGGTTCGTCCACCCAAGAACAGTTCGATGATTAAGTCAGTCAAACAATCTCTCAAAGATCTCACACAAGTATTCAATACACAAATTAAAACATACCTTAGACCCACGAGGGTGCCTCATTCTTATAACCAACAGTGACCTAGTCCCTTAGAAGTCTCACTTTATAGGACTTAAGCTCAATGCTCATCTCGGACACTTGGCTAAATAGGGATAAACTCGTCAAGAGCCTTATCCTTATCTAGACTAAGAGCCTTCTCTTATCTAGGACTCTTGTCCTCTATCTAGATATCTCATAATCTCGGTATTATCGTACCGAACCTCAGCCATACTATGATCATCTCGGATCATGACACACCCATGTGGCACTTTAGCCGACGTCTCGGGAACCACCCTGGCCACGTGGTGTCATTCGCAAAATACTTCCCCATGTGGGTGAGGTGGTTTTCGAGATGTCGGCTAACGTGCCACGTAGGTGTGTCATGTTTGCTGAGATGATCACAGTATTGCCGAGGTTCGGTGCGGTAATACCAGGATTATGGGATATTTGGATAGAGGACAAGAGTCCTAGATAAGAAGAGGCTTTTAGTCTTGATAAGGACAAGGCTCTTGAGGAGTTTATCCCTATATACCCAAGAGTCCAAGATGAGCATGGAGCTTGAGTTCTACAAAGTGAGACTTCTAAGGGACTAGGTCACTACTGGTTATAAGAATGAGGCACCCCCCTGGGTCTAAGGTATGTTTTAATTTGTGTATTGAATACTTGTGTGAGATCTTTGAGAAATTGTTTGGCTGACTTAATCGTCGGAGTGTTCTTGGGTGGACGAACCACGGCGGTATTCTCGTCTTCTTGTTGGCAGGTGGTTGACTTAATCTATTCTGCCGCGTGCTCTCTAACTAAGTTCCTTATTTGGTTGTGTGGTCAGAAATCAACACCCACAATTGGGTAAGCCATTAATGAATTTTGCTTTCCAAAATGATTTAGTACAATCATTTTGGAGCATGACTATAGATGTAAAGACATCCTTACACCATTGAAAATCACTTAATGTTAGACATGTTAAATTAGTAAATTGATCACGTATTTTAAAATGAATGTTACTAGGTGTTCCTATAAAATGTTTGACTATGGTAAATATTAAAGTATTTATTCCATCATGTTTACTCATCCCTATTTATTCATCAAAGATGGGAAATTCATTATCGTCAATTCGAATAGCATGTTGAATATCATTACATATGTCATGAGTGAGATACTTGTCCCACTATGATTTAAGCATTTCGGTAAAACCAGAAGTAAGGAGGGAGACTATCTCAGGTTGAGAGTATAATCAGGTTAATTACTAAGATAACTATTAGCGACTATAGACATGTGATTTAGCTTTTGGAGGATTTGATTTTCACTAAGACCATAAATATTCCATTCATATAATTTTTTTTGCAGAAACGGAAAATTAATTATTAATATTAGTTTCTTCAAATTGAAGATCGGGTGGTGTGGTTTAGTATACCAAGAAGTAACCTTCGGGAGTACTATCCTATTAAGATTAGTAGACTGAAATTGTTTTTCTATTAATCTTGTTTCATCATTAGAGGAGGTGGATGACTCACTATTGGTGCCGAGAATAGTTGGTTAAGTGATAACTAATACGCCTTTATCCTTGGAAGGTATAGTAGAGGATGTAGCAATTTTGTTAAATATTTCTTCAATAGCATCAAGTGCATGAGTATCTTGCGTGACAAAACTAAGTTTGCAGCGGTCACTAGGTAAATTGATAAGCGACTTTTCAATAGTTTTACTAGTGGAAGTGTGACTATTTGAATAATCATCAAAGTTGGGTCCAATTTTATCTAATTGTTTTCCAATAGTTTTTAAACATTGATTAGTATGATTATTTTGTTCAATAACTTTCTTAATTTCACTTTCATCACTAGGTATTTTGAAAGGCGAAGCATTAATAGTTAATCATTTATATTAAATTAAAATCATTTCAAGAAGAAGATGACTAGAAGAAACAGAAGTACTAGTAGAAGTTTTCCATTTAGTTTTTGTTATAGTATTTACTTGTTGGTAATTTTCAAGATAATTAAAAAAATTGGATTTCAGTTTAATATTCTAACATAAACGTATTCCATTATTTAAGTATCATTGACCTTTGTTTTTTAGTATGTGTAGATCTACAAGTATCTCGTTTGGACATATTTTCTTTGGATTTAAATTCTTCATAGAGTGTATTTAGATTAGGTGTGAAATCGGTGTGAATAGTTAATAACTGTGGATTAACTGGGGGGTTGACTTCAAAGTTTGTTTGAGTCAGGGATGCTTTAGACTCATTATCATCTTCTTGAATTTAGGCATGTTTTGAATAAACAGGTTTACTAATCTAAGATGTTGAGGAGGTATCTATTTCTTTTAATTTACTGTGTGTTTCTAAAAGATGTCTGTCTTTTCTAATAAATAAAGATGTACTAAAAATTTCATCTTTATCATTGAGTAAAAAAGATTGATGAGTGCCATGTTGTAAATGTAGATGATTAAAACTTATTTTGACTGAACCATGACTATATTGTTGAATATGATTTAAATCATTAATATCATGTTAAATTTTGTGAGAATAATTTCAGTTACAATTAACCAGTTTTCTGGGGGAGTTATTTCACTCCAGACTATGGATCTTGGGATGTCAACATTAGTTTCAGAAGTACTACTTTGAATAAGTAAGGTTTTATCTTTTGGACTTTTGCTAAAGCATGGACATTAAGATTAGTTTTCATACATTTATAATAAATTCGATAAATTAAAGCAATAAATTGGGAACTACAGATTTGACTTATGGATTAACTTTAAAAGATGATTGTAGAAAACTTGTTTTATAAATTTCTTTAATTTTTACTTTTGGTATATTTCATCCTAAATCTGTTTTTAAATATTCGAATACATGTTCTTCTTCGTTCACCAGATTAGGTATAGAAGCAAATGAAGTTCTAGAGTCGGCTAAAGCGTTACTCCTGAATAAATGACTCATGATTCTAAAATCTATAATTTATTGAAATAGATGCAATGATAGATTAATAGATAACTAAAATAGATGGGAATTACAAAATATAAAAGTGACTTATAATTAATACAATTAATATAAAAGTGACTTACAATTGTTTACTGGAAGCTTGAAATAATAACTTTAGAATACATATTACAAGATATTTAATGTTTTCTACAGGTTGAAAGGGTATTTGAGAATTCGATGAGAGTTCTCTCATTTTTATTCCCTTTTTTGTTTAATGACTGGCGAGGTTTTTTTTATAGAGAGAGCCAATGATTGTACTACATGTGATCTGATAAGAGAGAGCCAATGACTGTGCTGCATGTGTTTTGATAAGAGAATCTGACTGGAAAGTAGCATGTGAAAGCACATAGGTGCTATCTGCTGCTTTCGGTGTTGTTTTTGGTGATTGACTAAGTGACTGATGCACATGGGTGTTGTCTGCTACTTTATTTGTGAATAGTGAATAATAAAATTGACTTTTTTTCACTATCCATAAACAGTAAAATTGAATTTTTGACTATTCATCACTATTCATTACTTATGGTGAAAAAGTTGGCGAGGTGTGACTGCATAGTGATTGATGGGGAATCTATATATATAAAACAACTTTTCTCAAAAGAAGGGTATTGATTGAAGTATATATATATACATATATATAATCTAATGACTGAATTAGGCACGTGGGCCCTGAGCAGCTTAGAATTGTAAACTATATGGATCATGACTAGTTGAGGCTCCAGAAGAGGCTGATTTGTCTGAGCCTTCATCTTCAATTTGTGAATTTGCTTGAGCCATTAATAACTTTTCCATTTGAATAAGTTCCTCACTAGTGATTGACTTGGGCTTGGACTTGGATGATTTAGGTTTGGAAGGCCTAGAGCTGGATGTTGGGCTTCCAAGTCTGACTATTGTAAGAGAAAGTGGGCTTCATTGGGTGATTGGAGCAGTTAGGTTCCGCTGCTGGGAAGGGTACATATAGATATATATACATAAATTCTATATAAATCTGTTAGGTCCTAGTCCTATGAGCATTGTGATTACTGCTTGTGGGGTGGTGACTTTTCTTTTTTTTACTGGGAAATGCTAAAAATAATTCTTTAAGAGTTGTTAATATTTAAAAAAATAGAGAATTTATTCCTCATTTTTGTGTTGAGTCTTCTCTCTCTCTCTCTCTCTCTCTCTCTCGCTATTTTGTTGGAGAATCTAAGTAAGGTGAGAACAAGCACAGGAACTGGAACTAGAACTGGATTTGCGCGCAATACTATTTGAGAGAAATGGTACCTTCTGTTGAATTCTTGTTTTGTGGTATGTTTGGACAGATAAATAGAATTGAATGAAAAAATTGAATAGATAATAATATTAGGACAGATAGATTTGAATAGAGAATATAATTTAAATAGATAACGAGAAAAATTGAACAGATAAGGAAAAAAATTGAACAAATAAGAAATTTTTTGAACAGATAAGGAACAAATTTGACCATATAAGAAAAAAATTTGTATAGATAGTCAAGGAAAGTTAACAAATAAAATATTTTTTTTTAAAAAAGTCAACAAATAAATTAAGGGATAAAATTAGAAACAAAATGTCTCTCAAAACTAACAAAATGATTTCTCACCAAACTATTTCGCAAAGGGTAGACCTTTCACTAATAAAAGATATCCATTGGATCTAATGCCTTATACCCCTTCTTACCTTGGACTTTTCAACAATTATCTCTTTCTTCGATAAATTTATTATTGAACAATCTTTTCTTATTTTCATCATTGAAGAATTGAAATTGATCACGCATTACTGTTGGATTTTGTAAAATTTTTATTTAGGGTAAAATGAGAATTCACATGAAACTTTAGAAGATTGTATAGAAATGTGTAGAATTCACATTCCAAATATTTGTTTGGAGGATTTGATTAAATACATGAAAAATGTAGGGAAATCAAAAGAAAATGGAAAAGAATTGATCTGATTCGAATTTCAAGTTATGTGTGGTTGAATCGGGAAATAGAACAAAAAAATAGTCTAAGTGAACCAAAAAGACAAAAAAGTGGGATTACATTTTTCGTCATTTTCTTTTCCCCTTTCTTTTTCACTGTGTTTTTCATTATAATCAAACAAAAAGTAGGACTGCATTTTCTTTTCCTTTTTCATTTCTCTCATCAAATCATTCAACCAAATACAACCGAAATGAATTGAAAGGATAGAAGCAATTCTAGAAATGTCTCCCATTTGAACCTTTATTAGAAAACATGTAGCGTTTATTATTTGAAAAATATTTGAGATACCTAGTTTATTACTTCTAAAAATCATTCTTAATGATGTGCCTTATAAATATCAAAATTTGATTTGTTAAATATTTTATTATGTGGGATCTAATCTCAATATTGCATAATTAAGAGTCATTTAAGAATAATAAATTACAATATAACATTGTTGTTATTACTTATCTTCTAATGATTACAAAATTTGAACATAAAAGTATTAAAACATATTATTTGATTCGATAACCATGCCAAATTTCTTAGAATTGAAACAAATTGTAGGCTATGAGAAGCTTACCAAAAATTGGAACTTCAATTTTATTATTTTTCTTACTGTCCTAATTATAACAAATTTATTATTTAGTTTTGTTCAGGATTGGATCACCACCAGCCCATTTTAATGATCTTCTCTATTTATTTTTGGGTCATATGTATAGATTATTTATTTATTTGACAAAATTATTGAAAAGTCCAACTTAGGAAGGGTACAAAATATTAGGTTCTATAAATATTTTTTATTGGTAAGAAATCAACTCTTTGTAAAATATTTTAGTGAGAGGTCCATTTTATTATTTTGGAGGACATTTTGTTTGTAATTTTACCTCTAATCTATTTGTTGAATTTTTTTATCTGTTATTTTTTTAATTATCTGTTTAATTTTTTTGATCATCTGTCCAAATATTTTATCTGTTTAATTTGTTTGACTATCTGTTCAAATATTTTTTTATCTGTTTAAATTTATTTGACTATTTGTTTAAATATTTTTTTTTATGGTTAATTCTTTTGGAGTGGTCTGTTCAAATTGTTTTCCAACTCAAAGAAGAGGGAACACACATCCAGACACATAAATGATCCATTATCTGTTGAAAATATTCATTCTCAAACACACACCCATATTCACAGATGATCCATTATCTGTACAAAATGAAGCTACCAAAATCAAAGAAGCAAAAGGCATTTTTTAAGGATTCGTTTGGGAAGTGGGTTGGCTTTTTGGCTATTTTAGCCTATGGCTAAAAAGTCTTGTTTGGGAAGGGTTTTTTGATTTTTTTGACTTTTTGTGAGAAAAAGAATGTAATGATTATGGGTTGGATGTGATGTTTTGTCTTATTGGGTTAAAAAGCCTATTTTGTTTGTTTGTTTGTTTGTTTTTTTGTGTGTGTGCCTATTTTAGCCAAAAAAGCCCAACTTTTTTCTTCCCAAATGGAGCTTAAGAAACAAATCAAAAAAAATAAAAAATAAATAAATAAAATCATTCTCGGGGTCGAGGGTCAGCGCCTCCGAAGCAAAAAAAAAAAAAAAATATAGTCGAAGTAATTTAACCGCTCGAGCGGTCATTTGTTCGCTCTAGTGGAGAAAAGGATCATCCAATGTTTTTGCAGAACGTCTAAATTTCTAGAAACCAGTTTTTACCGCTTGAGTGGTGAATGTTATGCTTGAGCGATTTTCACGATCCAGTTTACTATAAAATGCGCAATTTACTATTTTTAGGGTTTGAGTCATCCAGATTTTCAAAGAGGAAGAAAAAACAAATTGTTTTATATTAAAGGGTGCTTTATGAGTGTTTCCGTAATGATTTAAGAGGGACAAATTGATCCATGAACTTTGTATCAACAACATCAAGGGGTTTGTTTGTTTTCTATTATTTACAAAAGAAAGAGTTGTTCTTCCGTGAATTTTGGAAAATTTTGGCCTGAAGCTTTGGTTGATTCTAGAGTGGTTCATTGTCGTGGATTCGACATTAGCGTTGTAGATTCAATGTTGGGCAAAACAATTCCGAGGTGTATACGGTGGTGGAAGAGACACATCGGGATCGATTTAATTTGGGTGTGGATTTGCTAGGTAATTGAGGGTACGCTTATGTAATTCATTTTTATCTTCTTGGTAGATTGTATTGTGGTTTTGGCCCGTGATGTTTTTATCATAATTGGAGGCGCTCTAATTGTTATTTTTCCACATTAAATCGGTGTATTGATTTGTCTTTGATTGTTTAATTGGGATTGTTATTCATTGTTTAAAATTGAAACTTAATCACAAATCAATATCTTGAGAATTTTAGTTTTTCAAGGGGAAAGGCATCATAGCTGGACTAAAACATTCCAAAGAGGTTGGCACCTTCAACCCAGCCCAATCATGTATAGCCCCAAGCCAAAAAGAGCGTTGTTGGTAAGGCATCGACCAGGAGAAACAAAAAAAAAAAAAAACTAAAACCGAGACAACAAACTATCAAGGGTAAGTATGTAAGAGAAATCGAGAAAATTGACCAAATCGATTGAATCGGACCAAACCGGTCACATTTGGTCTATTTTTAACAAGAATTGATCTATTCAGTTTTTTAATTTTATTTTTCTTGATTTTTAGTTCGGTAGCAATTCAAGCACTTTGTACACCAAACTAAATCGAAACCGACTGCTTCAGCATATATTATATTTATAATATATATAATCTAATAATTTAATGATATTAATAAATATAATAAATTATTAATCTCAATTAATTAACTTTATCATCTCTACAGTCTAAGTTAGAAAACTCTTATCATATTTAATCTTAATTCTTAATCACTATTCTTGAAATCTTAGTACTTATTAATTTTTTTTCTTTATAATTTTGTTAGTCTAGGAATTGAAAAGTATTTATTAAATGGATGGATTGGATTTGTTCGAAGTGGTGGACAAATGGTTAGGCCGATTAAACCGCACTGCACTGAATCATTTTAATTGGTTCGGTTTGTGTGGTTTGATGAGAGAAGTGATCTGTATTGGTTTTCAAAATAATAAAATCGACATTATCAATTTCGGTGAAATTTTTTACCTAAATACCAATTGTACCGAACTGATTACATCCCATGGGAACAATCAGAACATACTAATAATAAAAAAGAAAATAATATATAAACCCACTTTGTAGACCCATTTTCTAAACTCAGTGTTGTATAAGTGATGTGATTGATTGATAATTAAGGAAGATATGAGAGAGTGTTGTCTTAATATCTTAATTGATTACCACATTATTGAATTTAAAAAACAAGCTAACTTTTTTTTATCTTGAATAGCAACACTCTAATAAAAAATATAATAGATGACAACAACAAGATCCATATCATCAAACTAAGCATCCTTTTTGGACTTTAGATTCCTAACCTACTTGATATGGTAATGAAAGTCATCGATCGAGAAGCCTGAAAATTTTGAATTAATCATACACCAGTGGCGTTTTAGGATTTTAATCTCCTCAACAAATTGAAGCCAACAAATATTTGAATGGTTGAAGATTGCATCATTTCTTGAGAGCCATATTTTCCAACAAATGCAAGCGAACAAACCTTCCCAAATCACTCTCTTGAAACCTCTTAGTTTGGACTTTAACCACCAGTTTGATAGAGAAGATAGTAAAGGAGGGCAAACCCAATTGATACCCCACCATGAAAAGATGGCTCACCAAATGAACCACGAACGTTGGCAGAGGAGGACAATATGGTTGTACCTTGGGATTTAAGGGTATACTTTCTCTGGGTCTCACATTAAACTTCTATTAAGATCAATCCGTTTTTTGGGTCACATCCACGGGCTCTGTCTGAGATTTGTCCTATCCATGTAGAAGGGGCATTTTGTTGAGTATCCACACCAATGTGAACTTGGCTATGGAAGTCAAGGAAGTCAAGTATAGAGGCTATAAATATAGATTTTCTGAATTTTTTTCAAACCTAGGGTGGTTGTGTAGTAAACTTGCCATTTATTTTTATAGTTGGTTGTTGGAGGTTAGCAAGTAGAGGCTCTCCCATTTGTGTATAAAATGGGAAGAGCTATGAGCTGAGATAGATCATCAAAAAGGAAAACACAAAGTGTATGTATCTGTGAGTGAGAGTGCTATAGAGAGAGAGTGTGATATGTGAGTGTTGTAAACTCCCTACTCCGTCCAAGATAATTCTATAGTGGATATCTCTCCGTGGACGTAGGCTACAGTCAAACCACGTAAATCTCTTGTGTTATTGTGTGTGATTGATTTCTGAGTGTGCCTTAACCTTAACAAGTGGTATCAGGGCCTCGTTGGTCAATTTTTAGAAAAACAGGGTGTGTTTTTTTAGAATTGCCCAGAAATCAAATTGTTTGAAATTCACTTTTGAGCGTACCAGAAGGAAGCTCTTGGCAAGAGGAGTCCATAATTGCAAAGTAGAGCCCCAGACGACTCTTCACATGCTCTCACGTACCGTAAAAAGAAGGTGCGTGAGGCCCAGTCTCAGACACGTGCTCCATGCACCATTTAGAGTCATACTAGTCTCAGACACGCGTATGATGCACGGCTGGAGGAAGAAGGTGAGTGCTCTGTGTGTAATAGTGACATCATGGTCACATCAGCACCGCGTCATCACCAGTTTAGCACCACATCATCAACAGTCAGCGCTATGTCAACACCACGTCATCGCCACGTCAGCTGGAGCAGTGCCACGTGTCTGCCACATTAGCACGTCGGCTAACCGGTTAAACCAGTCAGGTTGACCCGACCTGTTCCAACCCGACTCGGAAGCAGAGGGCTTATCCGGTGCTACGTGGCTAAGGTACATCTACAGATCTGAACCGTCAAACTTATTGTGGCTAGATCTGAGCCATTTGAAGTCTGATTTTGGCAAGCCAATAGTGGTTTTCCAATTATTTGTAGTATTCTGGAGAGATCCGTACGGTCAGATTTTTGAAACAGAGTTTCTGTAAAAAGTAAAGAAGATGATAGAGGAATTTACATTAGCTTCAAGATCCAAGACCAAGTTGAATCCTTCCAATTATGCAATTTTGAAGCTGCGGATGGAAGACATCCTATATTATAAAGACCTGTTTGACCCTATTGCTCTAAAATGGGTTAAACCGAAAAGAAGTGATGGATGAAGACTGGATAAAGATGAACCGAAAGACTGTCAATTTCATAAGACAATGGATAGACCATAGTGTGTTGCACTATGTTGCTCAAGAGATAGATGCATATGTTCTCTGGACAATGTTAGAGGGAATGTACCAGTCAAAGACCATCCGGAACAAAGCCTTGGTGACGAGAAGGCTCATAAATCTGAAGTTGAAGAATGGTGTGTCTGTCGTCGAGCACACTAGTGAATTCAAGAATCTGGTGAATCAACTTGCAACCGTCAAGGTGTCCTTGGATGATGAAATGCAAGCTGTATTACTACTCAGTTCTTTATCGGATAGTTGGGAGACGTTGGTGGTTTCTCTCAGCAACTCTACACCAGAGAGGAAGCTGACCATGAGCATGGTCACAGATGCCATGTACAATGAAGAGACAAGGTGGAAAGACATGGAAGGTAATCAGTCCTGTGCTCTTGTCATAGAAGATAGAGGTAGAGACAGAGGTAGAAGAAGAGACAGAGGCAGAAGAAGAAGCAGGAGTAAAGGCAGATGGAACAACAAGAGTAAATCCAGAGACAGTAAAAGTCAAGGTAACTCTAGCTTCACTTGTTTTCACTGTGACTAGGAGGGTCACATAAAGAGGAACTGCCCAAGCTGGAAAGATAAAGACCAAAACAGTAAGTCAAAAGGAGAAAAGAACACGATGGCCACAACAACTGATGCAATATTTCTTCTAGTTGGTTAACAGGAAGATTGCCTTCTCCTGGCTGACCATAGCTACATAGAATGGGTGATAGACACAGCTGCATCCTATCATGCCACTTCCAATAGAGAACTCTTCAGCTCGTACAACGCTGGAGATTTTGGCAATGTTCGAATTGGGAATTCTAGCTATTCAAAGATTATGGATATTTGAGACATTAGTATTTAGACTAATGTCGGACACAAGATGGTTCTAAATATGTGAGGTATGTTCCAGATTTGCGCCTCAATCTTATCTCCGGAAGTGCTCTAGACCGACAAGGCTATACAAGTACATTCAGAAATGGCCATTGGAAGGTGACAAGAGGAGCTTTGACAATTTCCAGAGGAGAGAAGTCTTCAATACTGTACAAGACTCAAACGAAGATTTGCCTAGAAAGTTTTAATGCAATAGAAGACAAGGAGTCACCGAACTTATGGCACAGAAGGCTGGCTCACATGAGTGAGAAAGGATTGCATTTGTTGGCAAAGCAATCCAGGATACCCTTATCCAAAGGGAGTGCCCTGAAGTCGTGTGATCATTGCCTTTACAGCAAGTAGCATCGAGTATCATTTAGTTCAACGAGCAAGAGGAAAACAGAAGTGCTCAGTATGGTATACTCGAATGTTTGTGGCCTAATCGAAGTGGAGTCACTTGGTAGTCGCAAGTATTTTTTGACTTTCATTGATGATGCATCAAGAAAGTTGTGGGTGTATTTCTTGAAGACGAAGGATGAGGTATTCCAGCACTTTCAGAAGTTTAATGCAACGGTGGAAAGAGAGATTGGGAAGAAGTTGAGGTGTCTTCGCACAGACAATGGTGGGTAATACACTTCTAATGCTTTTGAAGGATATTATGCCAACAGAGGTATCCGACATGAGACAACAGTTCTCGATACCCCACAACACAATGGTGTGGCAGAGAGGATGAACCACACTATTATTGAAAGAGTCCGATGCATGCTCAGAATAGCAAAGTTGCCAAAGCCATTCTGGGCTGCAGCCATCTGTACAGCCTGTTACCTTATCAATAGGTCGCCTTCAGTCCCGTTGAATTTTGTGATACCTGAGGAAGTCTAGTCCAAAAGAAAGGTATCATATTCTCACTTAAGAGTCTTCGGATGTTAGGCATTCGCACATATCTCCAAAGAAAACAGACAGAAGCTCGAAGACAAGTCCACTCCATGTATATTTGTGGGCTATTCAGATGCAACATTTGGGTACAAGTTATGGGACTCGGTGAACAAGAAGATGTTTAGGAGCAGAGGTGTTGTGTTCCATGAAGACCAGACTATAGCAGATTTTGAGAAATCAGCAAAGGCTAGAGTTGTTATCAGTCCAGACTTGTTTCCATCTCCAGAACCCTCACAACATGCTAGAGTTGATGAGGTGCAACAAGAAGCGCTAGAGTTGCAAGATCTAATGCCAGAAGATGAGGATCAAGAGGAAAGAGGTGAAGACTTGGATGTAGAGGGTGTTAAGCAAGGGAAGCAACCCCTTTAACCAGAGGCAACTGGGCCTCAGCTGTGGAGATCTGAAAGAGCTACCGTGCCATCAATCAAATATTCCGCTTCTTAGTATATTCTGATTAATGATAAAGGGGAGCTCAGGAGTTTTTTAGAAGCAAAGAGTCATACAGAAAAAGACTATTGGATGCAAGCCATGATGGAGGAGATGAGTTCTTTGCAGAAGAACCACACTTATGAGCTTGTTCCACTTCCAAGAGACAGGAGAGCCTTGAAGAACAAATGGGTGTATAAGTTGAAGAAAGATGGTGTAGACACCCCATTTTTGACCGCCCTTAAGACTTGGGCGCTACTGATGGTTTACTTGGTGATGAAATATGTGCAATGCAAATGTTTGATTTCTCAGGCAAGGAGAGAGTCAAATCCCAACCTTACACCTCATTTTCGACCAAACCTATTTTGAAAATATTTTAGGTCTTAAAACCCTCTCTTTCAAAATATTTTTGAAATAAAGTTCCTATGATGTTCAGAGGCTCACATTTTGTCAAATGTTGCGCTTTTCGGTAAACTGAGCAAGGACAAAGTGGAAATGAATGAAAGAGAGGTGAAATCTCTGAAAAATCTTTCAAAACACCTTGCTTGGGGGTTTGGAGTTGAAGAAAAGAGGAGAAGAGGGAAGAAACCTAGTTGAGGAAGAAGTTGGGCATGAACAGTTAAGAGAGAGAGTCGAGCAGCCCTCGCTAAATCAGGAATATCCTTTTGAATACTTGGATTTAAGCTATGAGGCCACCACCATTGGAAAGAATACTTTTGGGGCTTCATTTTTCATTCAAGAATCTCCTAAAGCCGATTCCGGATGGGGGAGATATGGTTGGTTGAAGTTGGGCATCATTCCGGTTGGACCGAAATTGAGCAACATTCACTAAAAGAGGGATATCTCTTAGCACTAATGGAATTTTGATGTGAGGCCTGCATAATTGGAAATAAGACTTCGGGGGCTATAGTTTAGGCTTAAGAATGACTTGAAAATGAGTCCAGATGAACGAATTAGACTTGCTTCAAGTCAGGGACTAGGGTTGATTTTTTCCATCGGCCTCTATGGGACTCCATCGGCCACAATTGGACCTCATCGGCCATGGGTTGGCCAAAAGTGAACCTTATCGACCACAAATGTTGGCCGATCGGCCAAAAATGTCCAGAAAGCTCAGAATTGGCAGATATTTCTTCTCCAGCTGTTTCCAGCTTATGACACCTGTCCTAGCTCAAATATTTTTCGGCCAAGCTTGATATTTTGCTATATAATGAAGCCATATATCTCATTTTCAATGGTTATAAGATGAGAGGATAGATTAGAACAAAAGAGAGAACATTTTTGGCAAAAGGTTTGGGAGCTTCACACACTAGAACCTCTCTCTCTACAATCCTTTCTCTTGAGCATTTGTGTTAGAAGGCTTGCATACAACCATCTTCAACCTATCAACCCTTAAGAAGACTTGATCACCATTGGGCTGAGGTCTCTTGGAACTGGTTTTCGGCTGCTAAAGGTGGTTTTGGCTCAAGAAAAGTGGTTGTTTTTGCTGCAAGTGCTCCAAAGGTAATCACTCACCCCCTTTTGCTTCTTGGCTTGTGAGGCCCTTTGAGCCATCTTTCACCACCTTTTAAACTAATTTTCTTTGGCCTTTAAACCACTGAATTCCAGAGGAATTTCAGTGGTAAAAAGGCGGTTTTAAGGTCCCAAATAGGAGGGGGTTGTCCCCCCTCCTTTTCTCTTGTTTACTTGTGTTGATGTCCCATCAAAAGAGCATGTATTTCTCCTTCTTTTAAGCTTAGTTCAAGCACTTTTTTGTGAATTTTAGGACCTGCCATAACTCTTTTTTAGGCTGGTTTGCTCACGTCTTGCATGCTTTATACAATTGTAGTGTAATCCATGCTTACTAGTCTAACATGCTTGATGTTTTGGCCAATCATGCTAGATTATTTTGGCTATACTCCATACATGTTTTAGCATTATTTTGACATGCTTTAGGACTTTTTTGGGCTACCTTGATCATATGACTCATGTTTTATATAGCTATAGTGTAGATGACTTCACTAGTCTTGAGTTTTGAGACCACTAGCATGCTATATTTGTGATGTTTGCATACATTGGCATCATTTGGAACGATATTTTAGAGCATATAGTGTTGTTACACTTCCATGTTTTCCACTCTTTAAGTGCTCTTGAGAGTTGTACCTTTATGCCTTATTTGTGAGCCATTGCATAAGCCTCATTTTCTTGCCTTTCAAGCCATCATCTCAGTCCATTTTGGCTACTATTTTGGTCTACATAAGGTCTGTTTGGGGCTAGTTTGGCCATTTGAGCATTGTCTTGCATGCCTCTAGTGTAATACACTCTACTAGCTTTGATGCTTAAGCCTTGCAACATGCATCACATGAGTTGTTTGCATGATTTTAAGTCATTTAGCATGACATTTCAGTGCGGGAACATATGCCATTGTACTCCATGTTTCATCCTTTCAATGCCTTTGGAGAGTTGTGTCTTGTACCTTAATCATGCATTAACATGTATGTATGCTTGGCTAGTCCTTGGAGTCCCCATTTCAGCATGTTTTGCCACTATTTTGGGCATGATGTAACTCTGTTTTGAGTTGGTTTGGATGTTTGAGCATTGTGATGCATGCCTATAGTGTTATTCTCTTCACTAGCCTTGGTGTTCTTGGCCCCTTAACATGTTGTGCATGAGTGTTTGCATAATGGAGTCTTGCATTTCATGCCACTTGAGCACTGAAAATCTGCCATCCTCCTCACTTCTTCACTTTTGATTTGTTTTGAGGATTGGTTAGTCTTGAGTTTGAGTTTAATGCAAGGGATTGAGGCCTATGCTTAAATGGCTTCAACCCTCTATTGAGGGTTACTCCTAGTCAAAGGCATTGGTCTCTCTCATGCCTTAAACCATTCTCTTTGCTAGATCTCTCTCTCATTAGAGGACTCTCATATTTGGACAAGTTGATTAATGAATGGATTGGTAATGTTAAAATGTGTAAACAAAATCAATCAAGTAATGCCAAGATAAGCATGTTACATGTGTGTGTTGCATTGTGCTCTACTGGACGTTATGTTGAACGTAAAGTGAATTGGTCCATTTCATACTTGAAGTGATGAAAATGGGCCAATCCCCTTTGTCTCCATTGCCTTTGATTATCCATGACAAGGTGATGGTCCAAGTGTCTTGTTTGTCATGCATTTATTGAGTTTGTGCAAGCTTGACTCTTTGGTCATCATGTATTGAGATGCGTGATTGATGGCTCGAGAGTCGAGTACCACACTCCTTTGAGTTTCAAACATGATAAGGGGTGTGGTTGCACACACATTTTCTTGCAAATACATTGCCATGCCTCTGTTTGTTCTCTGTTACAGTAAAAAGGAGAGTTTGCCGGAAGAGATGGCCGATCGGCTATCTAGTGTGCTGATCGGCTACAAATATTTGGCCGATAGCCTCACATTTGGTTGATGACCATTATCCACTGGTCGATGGCCACCCCTCTTGGTCGATGACCTCTCAGAGTGTCCATGAGGTGGTTCAGAAGTTGGCATAATTTTCAGAGGTGCAGAAGTGTGCAAACAAAGGCAACATGATGCATGGTGACGGATTTCCGAGCAAAGCCGATCGAGCATGCATATGCCCCTCTTCTCGAGGCCATTTTAACTGCTTTATATAGTTAGTTAATTTGTAATTAATTAGTTAATGTGTTAGCTAATTTAATCCATCATTGTAAATTTTTAATTAGCTTAGCTTAGCTAATATTCAATTTGATTATGTAATAATTAGTCTAATTAGATTATTAGATTAGTTAGAATGGTTTAGTGTGGCTAGCTTGTATTATTCATTCGGACCCTCCGTCGAGAGGGCAAATTTTTTAATAAGTGTGCGTGAGTGTGTGAATATCTTCCAACCCCACGTCTTTCTCCATTTTATTTATCAGCTTTTGATGGTTAGTTTTAGGTCATGTTTCAATTAGCATTCCTATGCTCGCATGTTTGCATCCATTCATTCATATTGCATGCACTAGGCTCGGCGCATCATACTAACTGCATTGTATTTCAATTCCAATTTGAATACATGTTATCTAATTGCATTTCACATGCCATCTTAGAATAGCTGAGCCTATCTTAGTTTCATTTTGCATGTGTTGCCTTAGGCATTCTTGACATGGCTAAGATCATGCATTGATTACTAACTAGCTTTTGTTTTGGCTCGGAGTACACTGTAAGTGTTTATGATTTAGCATCTTGCATGAGTGTGAGTGATTGCCATGATAGCATGCTTGCCATGAGGTTAACTGCTTATGTGTTTAACTGCCTGAATGCTTGTGGGTGAAGGTTGGATTACTTGAATCAGAACAATTCATCGAAATGCGAGTTTTAAGCCCACTTGAGGGTGGCAAATCCACATCTTAGCCTATTTGCGAGTAGTACCTTCAAACCATTTTCAAACAAACAAACATGAGATGTGTTGTTCCAACTTAGGCAATCTAGTCTATACTTGTATGGTGTGCGCATCACATAGTAATTCTACCTAATAAACCGGAATAAGAACACATGTGTTTTCAAAAACAAAATATCATGCTAAGTAAATGATGATTTTTTTATATGGGGCGAGCGAGGATGCTCATTGCATGACCTTCCCCTCTCGTACCCAAGTTCCCGAGCTGAGGCAACTTTGGTGATGACGGACATGTGGCCTTAGGCACGAGTCAGGGTTTCCTAAATTTCCCAAAACAAAATATTTAGGTGGCGACTCTGTATCTGGCAAAGTAGTCCATGTTTAGCACTTCTTTATAAAAATCAGTTTTCCAAAACGATTTACCGGATTTGGACTCTTTGGTGATTTATCGATCTTGCATTGCACTTTGCGAGATTAGATTCAGAACCATGACATTGAGTTTGAACTACTGTAGCCTAAAGAATAAAATGGATTTCGCTCCATTTTGCGTGCGGAGCCATGAGGTTCGTGCACGTCTACAGTTTCTGGCAACTCTGTTGGGGATTTAGAGAACTTGACTTGAATTCATGATATCTTGTTTGTCTACACTTATGTGTCTCTTTGCATTGCATTTTCATTGGTGCGCCTGGGACGCCGTATTTTTCGTATGCTATTCCTGAACGGTTTGCCGGAGGCCCACTTTGAGAAGCGTGCCATATGGTTGACCGGTTACGGGCTTTGCCACGACGGGAAGACAAACCCTGGTTTTTACCGGGGCACCCTTTTTGACCATTCGACCTAGTGCATATCAGAAATTGTGGTGACCATTCCAAGTTAGGACAGGTTGCTTACCCGATTATAGGTTGTTTGAAACCGCTGTGTGCGTAGTAAAACCCTAGCCCCTGACAAGATAGAACAGGGAAACCCTACCCCTCCATAGGGGTGTTTTGGCTCTCACTTGCTTGCTATGTGCTTTTAGAGTGCGTCTCTACAGGAATGCATGTATCAGTTTGCAAGTCTGAGTATCGGCTTGAGGGTATCAGTTTACAGGCACAATTTTGGGCAGAATTCAGTAAAGAGTACAGTCATTCAGTTGTGCTCATATTTGTTTTGGTGAAATCAGGCTGAGATGCTATCTATTTTCTCTTTTGCTAGGTAGTCTTGGAACCATAGCTTCAGAAGGCTCCAATATCCCCTGAGTACACCGGACTTGTGCTGATAGACTTTGTCAGGTCAGAGATTCAGTTCAAGGGCAACCAGTGCTTCTTTCGTTGAGGCAGGGTAAAAAGGCCAATTAGGGCTCACTGGTACAACTGATCTGTCAGTCACCAGTCACATTACCTTGGTTCAAACCTAGCAGGTCGTGATGGCACAGGGTTCAGAAGAAGTTATGGACGTGATAGCGACATTAAACAAAGGAATTGCTATGTAGGATGAGGCCAATGCTGAAATGCAACGCCCATCTGGGGCATCTGCCACACATCTGGTTTTGGGACCTCAACCGAACTTTGACCCACTTCTGCCAGCTGAAGATTTGCATGGTCTGGATCCCCGAGAAGGGTTGGCTTAAGCTTGAGTTTTCAGACCCTTGGTGCAACCTAATGAAAAGCTTTATCCCTTTGATGCTAATGATCTTGATCTGATTGCAGTGAAAACTGCAAACCATGAGAAGCAATTCAAAAAGGCACAGGGCCTTAACTCCATTCCCGACATTGAGGATGGGTACATCGAGTCTTTCGTACGGTTCCCAGACAGATTCAAAATGCTATATATTGACCGTTTCGACGAGTCTGGAGATCCTATGGTACATATCTGGCTTTTCTTGGATGTCCTGAAGCCAATGGGTTTGACTAAGCCACAGAAACTCTCTCTGTATGGAAGAACCCTGTCGGGTGTAGCAGCCGCTTGGTATGCCAAATTGGAGAATACAGTGAAACAGAACTGGGAAAAATTGGCTGAGGCCTTTGTTGATCAGTATTCTTACAATAACCAAGTTGAAATGACCACTCAAGAGCTAGAAGCTACCCACCAGAATCCTACAGAGCCTTTTGCGGAATTTGTTGCAAGGTGGAGAGCAAAGGCAGCACAGATGACAGATCGCCCCTCTGAGAGGGATCAAGTGCGGATAGTGGTGCGAAACCTCGAGCATGATATGTTGCAAAAGTTGATAGTCGCTCCACTATTCACTTTCAAAAGTTTGCATGAACTGGGGGTTCAGGTCGAGAATGCGTTCAATAGTGGGATTATTCCCAGAACAAGTGAACTGATAAGGAGGGTTTTTGCAGGGAGTACCAATGCGGGTAGTAGCACTATTCCCAAACCCATTGAGATCAATACAGTCGCCACAGCCGACCCTTTTGCCAAGCCAAGCCTACAAACAGCTGGCCCGGCCCGAGCTCAGGGTAGAACTTTCATCCCTCTCTATATGAGCCTAACCAGCTATAGACACCCCATTTTTGACCGTCCTCAAGACTTGGATGTCATCGTTTAAACACTCGATGATCATCCATGTTCGTGTTCATTTTGAGTTCTCAGAGGTTTCGGTCGCGCCTTGCCTCAAGACCTCTCGACTTGTTTGTTTTATGCTTGGTTGTACACCAAACACCTATTTTTTTGCTTTTGAGGACAGGGAATGGCTTGTTGGCCATCCCCACATCTCACCGGCCTTGGCTTGAGGCCACCGGCCTAGTTTTCTTGCTACCGGCCAAATATTTTGGTCGGTTGACAATGTTTTTGGTTAGCCGGCCATTTTTGTTGGCCAATCGGCCATATTTTCTAGCCGACCCCTGTTCATCTGCTTTATGCAGATATTTGGTGCCAGCTGACACAGCTGGCACACACAATTCCCCCCTCCATACACATGTATGGAGGGATTTGCCTCTTGGGTTAGCTTCTCTTAGAAGCTTTAGAATTGAACCTCTATAAGAGGAGAGCCCCTCCCACCTCCTCAAGGGTTCCAGAGGTTTGAAATTAGGGTTAGAAATAGTTGTATCTATCTATCTCTATATCTCTCTCTCTTTACATATTTGTGTGCGTATAAGGTTGTTTTGTTCATACTTTTGCACACAAACACCTAGCATTACACCATCCTCTTGGAGATGAGGTCCTTGGAGGTTGATTTTGGTGTTCTTGGGTTGCTTTGGACTCAAAAAACCAGCTGGACCATTGTTCTTGAAGAAGGTCTACAAGGGTGAGTGTTCTTGCTTTAGTTTTCCCATTTTTGCACAAGCTTTTAGCCTATCTTGCTTATTGTTTTAAGCTTCAACTATAACTGATAAAAGTTCTGATTTTGTGTGCTTTAGAACTTTTCTTTAGGTCACTTTGAGGTTTGGAGTTGTCTCCCCTCTCCAAGGCCTTGTTAGGCTTTGTTTTAGGCTATACCTTTTGGTCATTGTTCTTAGCTTTGCATGACCTCTCTACCATTGAAATCCAGAGAATTTTTATTGGTGGTGAGGTGATTTTGAGCTCCTAAATGGGAGAGGGTCATCCCCTCTCCTTGTTGTCTTTGATGCTTGCACAAATGGCTTGTGTTGTAGCTTGTATGCCTAGCTTGATTTAGCTTCATTTCAGTAGGTATTAGGCTTTGTTTTTCTATGTTATACCTCTGTTTTAAGTTGGTTTAGACATGCCATGTATGCTTCATACACTTGTCTTGTAACCCCATGTTTTAGCCTTAACATGTATCATGTTGTAACATGTGTTTTTAGCATGATTTTGGCTCAATCTCATGAAGCTTCTAGCTTTGTTTTAACATGCTAAAGCTCTAATTTTGGTTGTTTTGGTCATCCATGACTTGCTTTGTATAGCTACCATGTAATCTTGCTTGTTAGCTTCGAGTGTTGAATCCTCTAGCATGCTCCATTTGGATCATTTCAGTGGTTTGGCACCACTTATAATGCTATTTCAGTCCATATGTTATGCCTGTATGCTTGCATTTATAACTCCTTTAATGCTTTAAAGAGTTAGGGTTGTATGCCTCATGTATGTGTCATTGTGTATGCCATCATGCCTGGGCATTTGGGATGCCATCTAAGTGGGTTTTTGGGCTCATTTTAGCATGTCATATCTCTGATTTTGGTCGCCTAAATCATGCCATGTTTGGTTGTCTTAGGTGTAGTGTAACACCTCTTTGGTGGCCTTGTATGCCTCATGCCTTGCCCTTTTTGTTTTAGCTTGTTTTAGCTTTGTCCATTGCATGTTTTAGGCTTACTTTGGCATGATTTGGAACTGTTTTGGTCCACTTTGGTCGTTTGCTTCATGTGTCACATGATCATGGCTTGAGCCTTTGGGCTAGTTTCAAGCTTTTTGTGCATGACTTGTTTGCATTATTAGGTTGATTTGGCATCATCCTTTGCATGTTTTCAGAGAATTAAAATGCTTTCCATATGTCCATGTTTGTCCCTTTTAAGTGTCCTTAAAAGTTGCCCTTTTATGCTTAAGTGTTGGACCATTATACATGCATGTTTGTTTGTGACTTTGTCCTTTATCCCTTAGCATATTGGCCGCTGATTTGGGCCTATTTGAGAGCTGCCCATATTGGTTTAAGACCATCCTTTGCATGTTGTTACATTGCTTGCCTTGCATGTTGTCACATACTTGGCCCCTTTGCATGTTGTTGCATGCTATATATGTTTGTACATCTAGATGATATGACTATTAACATGTTGTTGCATGTTTAAGTGATATTGCATTTGGCATGCATCTTTGACTAAGTTGCTTAACATGTTGCTACATGTCTTGCATGTTTAAATTGCATCTTGCTAGCTTGCATACTTGTTACATACTTGCATGTTTGCATGCTTGTTCACATGCTCATATTGCATGCTTATCTCACATGCTTAGGTTGCATAGCATTGTGCATGCATCCCATCCCTCTTGATCAAAAATGATAGAGATTGGAGGGACCCTTTGTATGTTTTGTGTGCGTTTCATTTGATATCAAATTGCACACTTGGCATCTTGGGCTGTCATGCATTGAAATGCGTGATTGATGGCCCAAGGGTCGAGAACCATACTCCTTTGAGTCTCAAACATGATGAGGGGGGTGGTGGTGCAAACATTTCTTTGAAATGCATTGCCATGTCTTGTCTATCCTTTGTTGCAGCAAACCAATATTCTACAGGAAGAAATGGCCGGTCGGCAACTTTCAGTGCCGGCTGACTATCAATACCCAGCCGGTGATATAATTTTTGGTCGATGACCAGTTCTCCATGGTCGGTGGTGTTTCCCCTTGGTCGGTGACCTCCCACAATGCTCAGGGAGTAGTCCAGAAGTAACCTTGAGACTTGTGCAGTCCTCAGAGGTGCAGAACAGTGTAAACAGAGGTAACATGTGACATGGCGGTGGATTTCCGAGCGGAGTCAAGCGTGCATGCATTCGTCCCTCTTCCCGAGACTGTTTCACTGCTTTCAGTAATTTAATTAATTTGTTTAATTAATTAAGGGTCTGTAATATTTAATTAGCTTGTTAGTTAATTAATTTGTATTATTCATTCGGACCCTCTGAGAGAGGGAAATTTTGTAATAAACGTGCGTGTGTGTGATGCATGTCTTCTAACCACCATTTCTTTCTCCCTTTTACTTAACCGCTTATGATGGTTAGTTCTAGGACACGTTTCAATTAGCATCCTTATCCTATGTACGTTTGCATCATTCATCTGTATTCCAAGCACCGAGCTCGGCGCATCATACTAACTACATAGTATTTCAAATTCCAAGTTGAATACGTGTATCGAGTTGTTGCATTTCACATGTCATCCTTAAATTAGCCGAGCCTATTCTAGTTGCATTTTGTATGCGATGCATTAGCCATCTTAACATGGACTTGGATCATACATTTGATTACTAACATGTTCCTTGTTTTGGCTCGGAGTACACTGTGAGTATTTATGCTTTAGCATCTTGCATGTGTGTAAGTGTTAACATGACAGCATGTTTACCATAAGGCTATTTGCTTATGTGATATAACTGCCTGAATGCCTGTGGGTGAAGGTTGGATTACTTGAATTGGATCAATTCATTGAAATCCGTGTTTTAGCCTACTTGAGAGTAGCAAACCTCAAACCATTTTCCAAACAAAACGAATACGTGATGCTTTGTTCCAAATTAGCCGATCTAGTCTATATTTGTGTATTGTGTGCATCACATAGTAAATTCTAGCTAATTAATCGGAATAAGAACACATATGTTTTCAAAACTCGCTACCATGCTTAATACAGGCCGATCTTCGGATCGGGCGAGCGGGGGTGCTCATAGATGACCTTCCCCAATCGTACCCAAGTTCCCGAGCCGAGGCAACTTTGATGATGACGGACACGTGGCCTTAGGCATGAGTCAGGGTTTCCTAAATTCTCCCAAAATAAAATATTTAGGTGGCGACTCTGTATCTGGCAAAGCAGTCCATGTTCGGCACTTCTTTCTCAAAATCTGTTTTCCAAAACGATTTGCCAGATTTAGACTCTTTGGTGATTCATCAATCTCACATCATACATTGTGGGATCAAATTAAGAACCGTGACAAATGAGTCCAAACTGTGGAAAAGCATAGGCCCCAAGGGCGCGTCCACAGTTTCTGGCGACTCTGCTAGGGAGTTAGAGAACTTGACTCGAACTCATGATATCTTGTTTTGACTACACTCATGTGTTTCTTTGCATTGCATGTGCATTGGTGCGCCTAGGACACCGTGTTTGCCATCTGCTATTCCTGAACGGTTTGCGAAAGGCTCACTTCGAGAAGCGTACCATAAGGCTGACCGGTTACGGGCTCTGCCACGATGGGAACACAAACCCCGGTTGTTGCCGGGGCACCCTTTTTGACCATTCGACCTAGTGCATATTCGGAATCCATAGTGACTATTCCAAACTAGGACAGGTTGCTTACCCGATTCTAGGTTGTTTGAAACCGCTGCGTGCGTAGTGAAACCCTAGCTCCTGACAAAATAGGACAAGGAAACCCTACCCCAACATAGGGGTGTTTTGGCTCTTACTTGCTTGCTATGTGCTTTTAGAGTGTGTCTCTACAGGGAATGTATGTATCCATTCGCAAGTCTGAGTATCAGGCCCGCGAGCATCAGTATTTGGTAGAATCAGTTTTACCTGAGGGTATCAGTTTACAGGCAGAATTTTGTGCAGAATTCAGTAGAGAGCATGGTCATTCAGCTTTGCTCATATCTGTTTTGGTGAAATCAGGCTGAGGTGCTATCTGTTTTCTCTCTTGCTAAGTAGTCTTGGAACCATAGCTCCAGGAGGGTCTGATATCCCTTGGGTACTCTGGACCTGTGTTGTTATGTGATCAGGGGATGAACCACTTGCTGTCGGTGCTCAGTTTACTCCAGATATGATGGATGACACACACTATTTTGAGCATTTGCGAATGCTGTTTATTCTCTTTTCTGACTTGGGTATTGAGTCTGTCTTGTTGTATCGAGTCAGTCCTGTTGTATAGAGTCAATCTTTTCATACTGAGTCAGTTGGGTCTGTCTTGTTGTATCGAGTCAGTCCTGTTTTGTTAGAGTCGGGTGATTCCGGGGATGTTACCTCGGATGTCACTATTTTGTTTTGTGTTTGTCTCTTTGCTTTCTTTTTGAGTCTGTTTCTGCCATGGAGCCAGTTACACCAGAAGATCTGAACGAAACAGCAGTGGTTTTCATACTTCGTGCTTATTTCTACTTTAAGCCTGCTGTGCCAGAAGTTCTGAATGAGATGACAGTATTTGACTAAAAATTGTGTCTTTTCTGTGCTTTGAAATCATTATATTGACCTGAGTTTTTCAAAACTTTTTGAACATTGTGATGAAAACGAAGAGGAAAGAATTCCTCGGGTTTTGCAAAATTTGATCAAATTGAGAGAAAGAGAGGCATCCTAAGCCCTTAATGAATGGAATCATGCTTGTTGGTATGAGTACTGAAAAGGACCTTGGCTTGATCCAGATTGGTTCTGCACTATCTTCAGCGCGAGCGATTAGTCGCTTTCTTAAAAGATTTTAAAAAAAAAATGTTTTGCGTTGTCTTGCGAAGTCCTGTATGGAATCGCTCTTGAGATTGTGCAGTTTAGGATCGCTCTCAGCCTCAAGACTCGATCCCTTGCTTTCAAACCTCAAACTCGGACTCAGAAAGTTCAAAGGTGAACCATAATGTGAGGCCTGCGTGGCCAGATTTGAAGCAGCCCACGAACTAGGGGCAAGAAAAGATCAAGAAGATCAGATCTCATCAAAAGAAGCTTGTGAAGCTAGATTAGGAACATCCCTCGAACTAGGGGCAAAAGATGTCAGATTGTGCTCGACGAGCCGAAGATGGATCATTCCACAAATCAACGAAGATCGGCAAGAATGCCAAATCCCAGAAGGGAGGAAAGAAGAAAGTTTTGTTGAAGAACAACCAAATTCCTATCCATAACAACCACTCTCCTGGATTCAGATGACTTCAGGATCTCAAAACTATTTGACATGGACAAAGCTACACTTTTACCCTTGAGAGGCCGCTGGGTCGAAAACCCGGAAGGGCAACCCAGGCAAAAGTTAGAGCAAGAAAAAAAGAAAAGAACAAAAGAAAAAACAGAGAGAAAAAGAAAAGTAAAGAAAATGAAAAGAAAAGATGAAAAGGAAAAAAAGAATAAAAGAAATGAAAAGAAAAGAAGAACAAAGCTCGCAAGGTTGAAAAGAAAGGGCGGCATTGGCAAAAGTTAGAGCGCAAAAGGAGAGGTTAATACCCGAGTGTACCTTAACCCCCCCGGAACTACGCAAGGCTTGATTCCCATGTTTGGGATAGGTAGGCAACTTTATCCCGAAGTCCAGCCACAAACACTTCCAAATTGATTATGTCCATGTAATGGTTTTGATCTTCTTTGCCTTATATGTATCCAAGAGTTTGGTTGTGTTCGTCACTCTGAGGACTGACTACAATGCACTGTGGTGCCATTCAAACAAGGGGCAACTTTCCGTTGCCATTCAATGTGTTGCGGTGCCATTCAAACAAGGGGCAACTTTTCGTTGCCATGCAGTGTCCTTCAGACAAGGGGCAGTTTTCCTTCCGATCTGAGGCTGTGCATCTCAAGAGTAAGTTCTGTGCTTGTTGAGTAGTGGCTATTTGCCAAAATGGTTTTTGAGAATTTTTACTAAGGTTGACTGATTCTTTTGAAAATTATCCCATTTTTCCAAAACTGGACCAGTTTTTAGACCTAGAAAAGGAAAATTTTCAGTGCTCATAGCTTAACTTGCATGATTTCAAATCAGAAAATTGAATAAGCATGTTAATCTAACTCTCATTTTGGTCAAAATTGTTTTAGTAGAAAGTCAAAAACAAGAAATGGTCAAAATGACGAACTAGGGGCATAGTTGCGTCAGGTGTTCTGTTTTTTCTCCTTTATTAACGCACTTGCCAGAAAGGGCACTCTACTTGCCGGAAAGGACACCATATTCGCCAGAAAAGGGCACCACTGAAGCTGACCACAAAATGGCAAAAAGCTTCCACATCCTCCAAGCAACGAGGTATCAAGCCAAGTATGAAGCACGAACTGGAATGGATCAAGATATTCCACTTCCTCATTTGGACTGATCTGATCACATCCAAACTCCCCAGCAAAGCATCATCAACTGATGTCAGCTGCAAATTTGCTACACACCCCATCTTAGTGCAACCCCTCTGTGGGAGGAACTCACTAGCTGTGAGCAGAAGAAAGAGAATCTAGCAGCATGCTAGGGGCAACAGCCCGCAATTTCTTGTTTATCCATCAACCACCCAGGGGAGGGATAAAAAATGAGAGATTGAAGAATATAGAGATGTGCGCTGAGAGAAAAAGTGAGGAAAAGGGCTTTTTTAGAAAAACAGAGCTTGAGGGCTGAGTGATGTGAGGATCACAAATGAGAATGGGTGGGAAACAATACTCGAAGAAACAGGCTCCCTGTGCACGTCTGAGTGTCGTGTCTTTTGTTTTGTCTTGATTCTTGTTTTGAGTCATTTCGAGTGTTTCTCAATGTATTTAGGTTGTTTACCTCTTGTTTTTCTTTGTTGAGTCATTATGCGTTGTGTTCAGTTGTAGGCTTAATACTTAGTTGAGAACTCATTTCTTAATTTCAAAAAAATCGTTTTGTGCTCAGAGTGCCGTGCCGTTCTCCACATTTGTACAAAACAAGATTTTGTTCTTTCAAAAATCGCAGGGTTCAACCCAGGTCATATGAGAACAGTAAAACTAGGACCTATCTGAAGCTATATGGGTTCCAGACTGCGAAGCAAAAGAAAAGAAGGAAAATCAGAGCATCTTAGTGTGTTTCGGCTTCGGTACATGCCGTGATTGTACTTCGGATGTACCTCTTCAGGCCTTGTTAGTGCTCCGAAGAATGAGTGTATCTCAACCCCAAGCTTAAGCCTGCTTCAAGTCAGAATGGCAATTAAAGCAGCAACAGATGTTATCTCTCGCCAATATAAACAGGGTGTACCCTTTTCAAGCGGAGTGTGTTACAAACCCCTCCGAGAGGTAAATCGGAGGTCGCGTTTGGATTTGGTCTCGTTAAGGCTTGTATTTCCTTATTCGGAATTTTGTTTCAAACACGCTTTTGAAGTTGCACATTCGTCGCATTGTTATGCACACCATTTCTCGCATTATTTCGCACACCATTCATTGCATTGTTATGCACATCTATCTAGCATTGTTATGCTCGTTACTTGCATTATTATGCACATCTATCTTGCATTGTTATGCACCCTTCCACCCACATTGTTATGCACCTTACTTGCATAGAACATGCATTTTATCGCACTGTCTTGTGCACTTACACTTTGTATCTCATTCGCACTATCTTGTGCACTCGCGTTGTCTAAACACATCGCGCTGTCTAGCGCATCGTACTATCTTGTGCATTCGCACTGTCTTGTGCACTCGCGTTGTCTAACGCATCGCGTTGTCTAGCGCATCGCACTGTTTTGTGCAATTTATCACTCACACTCTCTTGCGCACCTCCATCACACTATCTTGTGCATTCGCACTATCTTGTGCACTCGCGTTGTCTAACGCATCGCGCTGTCTAGCTCATCGCACTATCTTGTGCATTCGCACTGTCTTGTGCACTCGCGTTGTCTAGCGCATCACACTGTTTTGTGCAATTTATCACTCGCACTCTCTTGCGCACCTCCATCGCACTGTTTTGTGCATCTCATTGCATTTTGCATGCATTTCATTTCGCGCTATTTTGCGCATCGCGCTATCTTGCGCACCTCAATCGCACTGTTTTGTGCATTGCATTTCAATCGTGCTCTTTTGTGCATCGGAATGTTTTGTGCATTTCATTTTATCGCGCTATCTTGCGCAACTTACCTGCACTTGTTAGTGCATTGCATTATTCGCACTGTCTTGTGCACCCTCTGGTCTAGGAGACCTTAAATCCTCTGGTCTAGGGGACCTTGAATCATGCATCTTCATTCGCACTGTCTTGTGCATTCTCCGGTCTAGGAGACCTTAAATCCTCTAAAGGTGCAATTCCTTTGGTGTTTGTCGTGCCCGAACGACTCCCAGTGGTCTAGTATAGCCACCTCCCTGTGTTTGTGGTGAGTTCCTAGGGTACCAACTGAGATGGTGGAAACTAGAGCTCGAATGGCTTACGCCTAGAATGCAAAGGTTCAGGATTTTGAAGACTAAAGTCTGGTTTAAATACCTAGGGGTATGTCCTCAGCTTGAAATCTGTATGGCAGCCCTATAGATTGAGATAGCATGTCTATGCGCCTCAATTCTGGATACCGAATCAACCTAGTTTGTCACCCTGTTGGAGAATAGGAAAAGCTGTGACCATAGCCAGGGAGAAAAGTAGTACCTGTGGTTCAACCAAGAAGAAGCAAAAGATCCCCAGCAGCATGAGGTAGGTCATTGCCAATTGCCCCTGTAAGGTATCTTCGCTTCGTAACTACTACATCATCTAGTATGTATATTACATTGTACATAGCATAGATTACATGTATTCATTGCATATAGAATATATATTGCATTGTAGTGCACTTCCACCTGCATTGTCATGCACTCTTCATTTGCGTCGACACGCATGTTTCGCTTCCACCTGCATTGTCATGCATTCTTCACTTGCGTCGACACGCATGTTTCGCCTCCATTTGCATTGTACATTGCATTGTAGTTTGCATGCAGTTACTGCATTATCCATCTATGACTTGCGCCTTTCCATGTTGAGCTTGGTCTGGTATGTGCCTATACTTTTCGCGTTAAAACATGGTTATGATATTATGTGTACGCACCTAGTGTTGAGGGTGACAACACCGTTTCCGTGTTAAACGTGGTTTGTTTGTGTCCATGCCTTTCCTTGGCAAAATTTGGTTTGGCCACGCGCCTTATCCACTGCATCCATTGCATTTCAGCTAGTATGTATATTGCATTGTACATAGCACATATTGCATGCATTCACTACATCACCTCCATCTATCACTTGCGCCTTTCCATGTTGAGCTTGGTCTAGTATGTGCCCATACTTTTCACGTTGAAGCACGGTTATGATATTATGTGTACGCACCTAGTGTTGAGGGTGACGACACTGTTTCTGTGTTAAACGTGGTTTCTTTGTGTCCATGCCTTTCCTAGGCAAAGTACGGTTTGGCTGTGCGCCTTATCCATTACATTCATTGCATTGTAGTGTAGTGTGTTGCATCTAGCATTTAGGATCACGATCTTTCCTCAGTGGGTCATTCCTCACTTATGTCATGCCACCCAATTACTTGTTTTATCTACGAAACGCATAGTTGTGAGATTATGTGTGCGCGCCTAGTGTTGAGGGTGTCGGCACCATTTCTATGTCAGATGTAGTTTGATTTTTGCATCCCCATCCCTTCATGATATTTGTATGGTTTTATACTGCTTGTGGTTTGATCATCTCAAATGCATTGCATATCATTTGCATTGTTTCAATACATTATATATCATTACATTGTTTT
The DNA here is from genome assembly GCF_055761805.1 of Camellia sinensis. NCBI lineage: Eukaryota > Viridiplantae > Streptophyta > Magnoliopsida > Ericales > Theaceae > Camellia > Camellia sinensis. The sequence goes on from NC_138962.1 coordinate 143,197,964, forward strand.
GTAATATTGCATATCATCTTGCATCCAACCCGCATTGTTATGCGTCACACTTAGGTTGCATTGTCATGCATCCACACTTTGCTTGCGTTGTCATGCACTTTTCACTTGCGTTGCTATGCATGTATCTAACGATATTGTACCTGTTAAGTTCTCTTTCTTTCTTAGGCATGATATTGTATGTACAGTTCATTTGAGGCTGGCACGACCAGACGAACCGGACAGGAACAATATTGTAAGTACGGTTCATTTGAGGCTGGCACAACTCTATATCGCTAGAAACTGTAGATGTCCCCGAACGTCCCGGGAGGGAATCCCGTTTTGTTCATTTGGGCTCACTACAGTTTGGACTCAATGTCACGGTTCTGAATCTAATCTCGCAATGTGCAATGCAAGACTGATAAATCACCAAAGAGTCCAAATCCCGCAAATCGTTTTGGAAAACAGATTTTTGAGAAAGAAGTGCCAAATATGGACTGCTTTGCCAGATACAGAGTCACCATCTAAATATTTTTGTTTTGGAAGAATTTAGAAAACCCTGACTCGTGCCTAAGGCCACGTGTTCATCATCACCAAAGTTGCCTCAGCTCGAGAACTTGGGTACGATTGGGGAAGGTCAGCTATGAGCACCCCCGCTCGCCCGATCCGAAGATCGGCCTGTACTAAGCATGATATCGAGTTTTGAAAACATATGTGTTCTTATTCCGGTTAATTAGCTAGAATTTACTATGTGATGCGCACAACACACAAGTATAGACTAGATTGCCTAATTTAGAACAAAGCATCGCATATCCGTTTTGTTTGGAAAATGGTTTGAGGTTTGCTACTCGCAAGTAGGCTAAAACACGGGTTTCGACGAATTATTCTAATTCAAGCAACCCAACCTTCATCCACAGGCATTCAGGCAGTTATATCACATAAGCAGTTAGCCTCATGGCAAGCATGCTTTCATGTTAACACTCACATACATGCAAGATGCTAAAGCATAAATACTCACAGTGTACTCCGAGCCAAAACAAGGAACATGTTAGTAATCAAATGTATGATCCAAGTCCATGTTAAGATGGCTAATGCATCGCATACAAAATGCAACTAGAATAGGCTCGACTAATCTAAGGATGGCATGTGAAATGCAACAACTCGATACACGTATTCAACTTGGAATTTGAAATACTATGTAGTTAGTATGATGTGCCGAGCCCGGTGCATGCAATACAGATGAATGACGCAAACATGCATGACATAAGGATGCTAATTGAAACGTGCCCTAGAACTACCCATCATAAGCGGTTAAGTAAAAGGGAGAAAGAAATGATGGTTGGAAGACATACATCACACACACGCACGCTTATTACAAAATTGCCCTCTCGACGGAGGGTCCGAAATAATAGTACAAATTAATTAACTAACAAGCTAATTAAATATTACAAACCCTTAATTAATTAAACAAATTAATTAAATTACAGAAAGCAGTAAAACGGCCTTGGGAAGAGGGACGAATGCATGCACGCTTGGCTCCGCTCGGAAATCCACCGCCATGTCACATGTTGCCTCTGTTTGCACTGTTTTCCTCTTCTGAAGACTGCACAAGTTTCCAAATTACTTCTGAAATACTCCCTGAGAGTTGTGGGAGGCCACCGACCAAGAGGGAGCACCACCGGCTATGGAATTATGGTCATCGACCAAAAATTAGATCACCGGCTGGGTATTGATAGTCGACTAGCAATGAAAGTTGCCGACCGGCCATTTCTTCCTGCAGAATACTTGTTTGCTGCAACAGAGAACAGACAAGACATGGCAATGCATTTCAAAGAAATGTTTGCCCCACTACCCTCCTCAGCATATTTGAGACTTAGAGGAGCATGGTTCTCGACCCTCGGGACACCAATCACGCATTTCAATGCATGATGGCCCAAGAAGTCAAGTGTGCAACTTCAATATCAAATGAAATGCACACAAACACACAATGATCCTAACCTCTATCATGGTTGATCAAGAGGCAAGGAATGCATGCTTAATGCAATGCAACCTAGGCAAGCAAGCAAACATGCAAATAACTCAAGTGTGCAACACATCTAATGCAATATGAGTATGTTAACATGCAAGATGCAACATGGACGTTCAAGTATGCAAACAAACATGTGACTTCATTCAATCATGTAGCAACATGTGAGGCAAACATGTAACAACATGTTAAACAACATAAAACCAAAAGAATGCATGCCAAATGCACTACCACTTAGACATGCAACAACATGTTAACAGGCCGAGTATGTAACAACATGCAAGGCAAGCATGCAACAACATGCGAGAATGGTCTTAAACTAATATGGACAACTCTCAAACAAGTCCAAATTAGTGGCCAATATGATGCCACAAAAGCATGGAATAGATATGCAAACATGCATGCACAAGGGCCTATCACTTTAAGCACAAAAAAGGCAACCCTTAAGCACACTTAAAAGAGGATGAACATGGACATATGGCAAGCATTTTAATGCTTTGAAAACATGCAAAGGATGATGCCAAATCAACCTAATAATGCAAACAAGTCATGCACAAAAAGCTTGAAACTAGCCCAAAGGCTCAAACCATGATCATGTGACACATGAAGCAAATGACCAAAGTGGACCAAAACAGTTCCAAATCATGCCAAAGCAAGCCTAAAACATGCAATGGCCAAAGCTAAAACAAGCTAAAACAAAAGGGGCAAGGCATGAGGCATACAAGACCACCAAAGAGGTGTTGCACTACACCTAAGACAACCAAACATGGCATGATTTAGGCGACCAAAATCAGAGATATGACATGCTAAAATGAGCCCAAAAACTCACTTAGATGGCATCCCAAATGCCTAGACATGATGGCATACACAATGACACATCCATGAGGCATACAACCCTAACTCTTTAAATCATTAAAGGAGTTATAAATGCAAGCATACGAGCATAACATATGGACTGAAATAGCATTATAAGTGGTGCCAAACCACTGAAATGATCCAAATAAAGCATGCCAGCAACTTGGACATTCAAAGTTACAAGCTAGATTGCACGGTAGCTATACAAAGCAAGTCAAGCATGGCCAAAACAACCAAAATCAGAGCTTTAGCATGGCAAGACAAGGCCAAAAGCTTCATGGAGTTAGGCCAAAACAAGTAAGCATAGTGATCTAAATGCTAGGTGCATGTTAAGGCAAAATCATGGGATTACAAGACAAGTATGCATAGCATGTATGGCACGTCTAAACCAACTTTGGACAGAGGTAAATCATGGCAAAATAACACCAAATATCAACTAAGACATGGCCAACATGAACTTGAACAAGGTGCTCACACATGAGGCAAATATGACAAGTATTGAAGACAACAAGGAGAGGGGATGGCCCTCTCCTTCTTAGGACCTCAAAACACCATCCCCACCACTAAAATCCCTCTGGATTTCAGTGGTGAGAAGGCCAATACAAGGTGGTCCCGGAGCTCACAAAAAATGCACAAAAATGAGGCCAAACAAGGTCTAAGAGGGGGTAAACAACCCCGAACACCAAAGTGATCTTAAATAACTATTTTAAGAACTTAAAAAAAGAACTTTTATCAGTTATAACTTAAGCTTAAAAACAGATGCAAGATAGGTTAAAAGCTTGTGCAAAAATGGGAAAACTAAAGCTCACTCACCCTTGTAGATCTTCTTCAAGAACAATGGTCTAGCAGGTTTTTTGAGTCCAAAGCAACCCAAGAATACCAAAATCAACCTCCAAGGACCTCAGCTCCAAGAGGATGGTGTAATGCAAGGTGTTTGTGTGCAAAAGTATGAACAAAACAACCTTATACACACACAAATATGTAAAGAGAGGGAGATATAGAGATAGATAGATAGATACAACTATTTCTAACCCTAATTTTAGACCTCTGAAACCCTTGAGGAGGGAGGAGGGGCTCTCCTCTTATAGAGGTTCAATTCTAAAGCTTCTAAGAGAAGCTAACCCAAGAGGCAAATCCCTCCATACACGTGTATGGAGGGGGAAATTGTGCGTGCCAACTGGCACTAAATATCTGCATAAAGCAGATGAACAGGGGTCGGCTGGAAAATATGGCCGATTGACCAAAAAAATGGCCGGCCGACCAAAAACATTGCCGACCGACCAAAATATTTGGCCGGTAGCAAGAAAACTAGGCCGGTGGCCTCAAGCCAAGGCCGGTGAGGTGTGAGGATCGCCAACAAGCCATTCCCTGCCCTCATAAGCAAAAACACAAGTGTTTGGTATACAACCAAGCACAAAACAAACAAGTCGAGAGGTCTTGAGGCAAGGCGCGCGACCGAAACCTCCGAGAACTCAAGATGAACACGAACATGGATGATCACCTAGTGTTCAAACGGTGACGTCCAAGTCTTGAGAACGGTCAAAAATGGGGTGTCTACACCAGCACACTAAAAGTCTTGATGGAAAGAGGGCATCTCAAACCCCTTGATCCATAACCTCTGCCTGACCCACTCCCTGCCAGGCATAACCTCTCCAAATACTGCGTATATCATCAACAGCGCAGTCATGGCACCGATCGTTGCTACCGTCTTTGTTATGAGGTCCAAAATCTCATCGACAACCGGACTATAGCTCCACCTCCAGACCCCAATGACCAAACATCTCCTGCCTGCCTCAACCTCATCCATATATTGCCATCTGCCTACAACCCGAGCATATACATCACCCCAGCCCATCTACCCAAGCCTGAGGTGTTTATCCTGGAAAGCATGGACTTATGCATGATAGGTGCATCTGAACCCCAATTATCTCAAACCCGTGAACCCACTACTTTTGAGCTGATGAGAATGATCAAAGATCTTCATAGAACTGTGACAGATCTGGCCTTTGGGATGTTGGCTCCGTCATCGACCACATCGCATGCCAGAAGTTTCACGCCTAAAGGCTCCCCAATCTTGGGACAGGTTGCATTGGAAGAAGGCCAATCTCTTAGCATAGTGAAGGCTAGTGGTAAGAACAAGGTAGGGGCAGGCATTGGTCCTTATGAACACCTTCAGTGGGCTGTTGAGGCTTTGAAAGCCGAAGGGCTGAATAAACAGCAAGTGATTGCAGTTGTTGCACATATTATGGATGGTACTTTTGTAACTCAGGATGAGAGCACTCTGAATCAAGGGGCAAGCCAGAAAAAGGGATGTTGTACTAGAAACCCCCCTTTCAGCTCCAATCCTATACTCGGAAGAGATCATCAAAAGTCAGCACCTACCGACCCTTTCACCGGTACATCCAACACAACCTCACAAACCTCAAAGTACCCACTCTGAGGCCAGAGGTTCTTCACCCCGCTTTATATGTCCTTATCTAAAGCTATGGATGTGTTGATCAGAAAAGGCCATCTGAAGCCCCTAGAGCCGCGGCTATTACCAGACAAACTTTCTCTCTCTCATGATCTGGCCAAGTACTGTGCCTTCCATCAACAAACCGGTCATGGCACTGATAGTTGTTACCGTCTTCACCACGAAATACAAGATCTTATTGACAATGAGGTCATCGTCGGACCAGGCTCTGCGAAGTCTATCGACACTGGATCAGTGAACTTGGGGGATAATGTGATCATTTGATCTGGGGATGAACCACCTGCGGATGGCGCTCATTTTACTCCAGATATGGTCGATGGCATGCACTATTTTGAGCAATGTACAAATGCTGTTAATTTTACTTTCTGACTTGGGTATTGGGTCAGTCTTGTTGTGTTCTATTGAGTCAGTCCTTTTGTACTAAGTCAGTGGAGTTTGTCTTGTTGTATCGAGTCAGTCCTGTTTTGTTAGAGTCGGGTGATTTTGGGGGTGTTACCTCAGACATCACTATCTTGTTTTGTGTTTGTCTTTTACACTCTTTTGAGCCTATTTTTGCCATGGGGCTAGTTGCGCCAGAAGATTTGAATGAAACAGCAGTGATTTTCACACTCTTGAGTTTGTTTCTGCCTTTATGCCAGTTGTGCCAGAAGATCTGAATGAAACGGCAGTGCTTTTCACCTACTTTTCTGTGCCTTTAAATCATTACATTGACCTAAGTTTTTCAAAACTTTTCAAACACTGTGATGAAAACAAAGGGGGAGGAATTCCTCTGGATTTGCAAAAATTTGATCAATTGAGAGAAAGAGAGGCGTGCTAAGCCCATAATAAATGAGATCATGCTTGTTAACGTGAGTACTGAGAAAGATCCTGGCTTGATCCAGATTGGTTCTACACTGTCTGCAACGCGAGCGACTAGTCACTTTCTTAAAAGATTTCAAAAAATATTTTGCGTGATCCTGCGAAGACCTGTGTGGAATCGCTCTTGAGATTGTGCAGCCTAGGATCGCTCTCAGCCTCAAGACTCAATCCCTTTGCTTTCAAACCTTGAACTTGGATTTAGAATGTTCAACGATCAACCACAATGTGAGGCCTGTATGGCCAGATTTGAAACAACCCATGAATTAGGGGCAAGAAGGTCAGATATGATCAAAGGAAAGCTTGCAAAGCTGGATGAGAAGCAACCTTTGAACTAGGGGCAGAAAATGTCAGATGTGCTCGAAGAGTCAAAAAAATTGGGACATTGCTCAACCTAGTGAAGATCGGCAAGAATGCCAAATCCCAGAAGGGGGGAAAGAAGAAAGTATTGTTGAAGGACAACCAAGTTCCTTCCCATAACACTAGGGGCAAATTCACCCTCCATTGGATGGACTTCCACATCATCAGTGAACAACAGCCATTCTCCTGGATTCAGATGGCTTCGAGATCCTCAAACCATTCAACATGGACAAAGCTACACTTTTACCCTTGAGAGGCTCGCTGGGCCAAAAACCCAGAAGGGCGACCCAGGAAAAAGTTAGAGCAAGAAAAAGAAGAAGAAAAAAATGCAAAGAACGAAAAAAAGAAAAGAAGAAAAGAAGAAAAATGAAAAAAAAAGAAGAAAAATGAAAAAAAGAAGAAAAGAAATGAAAAGAAGAAAAGAATTGAAAAGAAAAGAAGAACAGAGCTCGCAAGTTTGAAAACTCGAAAGGGCGGCCTTGGCAAAAGTTAGAGCATAAAAGGAAAGGTTAATACCCGAGTGTACCTTAACCCGGAACTACGTCAGGCTTGATTCCCATCTTTGGGATACGTAGGCAACTTCATTCTGAAGTCCAGCCATAAAACACTTCAAATTCAACTGTCCTGTCTATGAGATTGAACAGGTCATCTTTGTCTTCGCTGTATCTGAGTGTTTGGTGGTGATTGTCACTATGAGAACTGGTTACAGTGCTGCGGTGCTATTCAAACAAAGGGCAACTTTCCGTTGCCATACAGTGCCATTTAGACAAGGGGCAATTTTCCATTGTTTTGGATCTGAGGTTGTGCATCTCAAGAGTAAATTCTGTGTTGGTTGAGCAGTGGCCATTGGTAAAAATATTTTTTGAGAATCTTTAATGAGGTTAACTAATTCTCTCGAAAATTATTCCATCTTTTCCAAAACTGGACCATTTCTTGGACCCAAAAAAGGAAAATTTTCAATGCTCATACCCTGACTTGCATGATTTCGAATCAGAAAATTGAACAAGCACGTTAATCTAACTCTCATGCTGGTCAAAAATTGTTTTAGTAGAAAGCCAAAAACAAAAAATGGTCAAAATGATGAACTAGGGGCACAGTTGAGTCAAGCTTCCTGTCTTTTTCCCGTTGTCAACATACTTGCCAGAAAGGGCACTCTACTTGCCGGAAAGGCACAATTGAAGCTAACAACAAAGGGTTGAAAGCTCTCTCATCCTCCATGCAGCGAGGTATCAAGCTAAGTATGAAGCACGAACTGGAATGGATCAAGATATTCTACTCCCTCATTCGGACAGATTTGATCACATCCAAATTGGCCAAGGGCATCGTCAACCGATGTCAATTGTAGATCTGCTGTGCATCTGGTCACACCACAACCCCTCTGTGGAAAAGCTCATTGTTGTGAACAGCAAAAGCATCCAGTAGAATGCTAGGGGCAAAAGCCAACAACTTCCTGTTTATCCATCAACCACCCAGAGGAGGGATAAAAAAGAAGAGAGATTGAAGAATAGAGAGATGTGCGCTGAGAGAAAAAGTGAGAAAATGGCTTTTTCAGAAAACTAGAGATTGAGTGCTAGAGTGATGTGAGATCACAAATGAGAAAGGGTGGGAAACATTGCCTGAAGAAGCTGTGGGCTCCTTGTGAACTGAGAAGTCTCCCACTGGTGGTACACATCCGAGTGTTGTGTTTATTGTTTTTGTTAGTTTCGATTCTTGTCTTGAGTCGTTTTGAGTGTCATTAGATGAGTTTAGGTTGTTTACCTTGTCTTTCCTCTTTGTTGAGTCGTTTTGGCTGTGGTCAGTCGTAGGCTCAATACCCGATTTAGAACTCATTTCTTGATTTCATTACAAAATCAAATCGTTTTGTGCTTAGAGTGCTGTGTCATTCTCAACATTTGTACAAAACAAGATTCTTTCTTTCATAAATTGCAGGGTTCAACCCAGGTCATGTGAGAATAGTAAAACCAGGACCTATCTGAAGCTATATGGGTTCCAGACTGCAAAGCAAAAGAAAAGAGGGAAAAATTGGAGCATCTTAGTATATTTTAACTCCAGCAAATCCCGAGGCTGCATTCCAAGTGCACCTTCTCAGGCCTTGCCATTTCTCTGGAGTATGAGTGTATCTCGACCCCAAGTGTAAGCCTGCTTTAAGTCAGAATGGCAGTTCGAGCAGCACCTGTGGTTTTCGCATTCAGATGTTATCTCTCGCCAATATGAAGAGGGTGTCCCCTTTTTGAGTTGAGTGTGTTGCAAAATCCTCTGAGAGGTAAATCGGAGGCACCAAAGTGCATATTTGATGCCCCTCACTTGAATAGAATGTGCATTTTCATATACACTTCTGTTGCCTGCACGCCGCGCATCGTTTATCAATCATGCATAGAATAAGCTTTCAAGTTTGCATAGAATATGCTTGTCTCATGCATTGAATATGCTTTCAATATTGCATAGAATATGCTTTCAAAGTTGCATAGAATATGCTCTTGTTTCATGCATAGAAAATGTACGCTTCAATACTTGTATAGAAAATGCTCGTATCTTTCGCATAGAAAATGCATTCTTCCTTATTTGCATAGAACATGCATTTTATCGCACTTTTTGTGCACCTTACTTGCATAGAAGATGCATTTTATCGCACTTCTTTTGTTCACCTTCCTCGCATTGTCTTGTGCACTTACACTTTGTATCTCACTCGCACTGTCTTGTGCATCTTGTGGTTGTGTTTCACGCGCACTATCTTGTGCATTGCATTACACTCGCGCTGTTTAGCGCATCGCACTGTTTAGTGCATTTCAAATCACTCGCGCTGTTTAGCGTATTGCACTGTTTAGTGAATTTCAAGTCACTCGTGCTGTTTATCGTATCGCATTATGCAGTGCATTTCAAATCACTCGCGCTTTCTTGCGTATCGCACTGTTTTTTGCAGTTTACACTCACGCTTTCTTGCGCATCGCATTGTTTTGTGCTGTTTACACTCGCGCTTTCTTGCGCATCGCATTGTCATGTGCATTCTTTGGTCTAGGAGACCTTAAAATCCTGTGTTTACACTCACGCTTTCTTGTGCATTGCACTATCTCATGCATTTCATTACACGCTCTCATCTTGCATAGAAAACGCTTGTATCTTTTGCATTGAACTTGCATGCGCTTTCTTGCGCACCTTACCTGCCCTTGTTAGTGCATTGCTTTGTTCGCGCTTTCTGGCGCACCTTACCTGCACTTGTTAGTGCATTGCATTGTTTGCGCTTTCGTGCGCACCTTACCTGTACTTATTAGTGCATTGCATTGCACTGTCTTGTGCATTTCAACCTGCATCGCACTGTTTTGTGCATTCACTCTGCATCGCACTGTCTTGTGCTCATTGTTTTTTTTTTTGTTTGTTTCACTGGCACTGTCTTGTGCACTCTCTGGTCTGGGAGACCTTAAATCCTCTGGTCTAGGAGATCTTAAATCCTGCATCTCCACTCGCACTGTCTTGTGCACTCTCCGGTCTGGGAGACCTTAAATCCTCTAAAGGTGCAATTCTTTTAGTGTTTGTCGTGCCCGGACGACTTCCAGTGGTCTGGTATAGCCACCTGCCTGTGTTTGCGGTGAGTTCCTAAGAGATCAACTGAGACGGTGGAAACTAGAGTTCGAATGGCTGATGCCTAGAACGCAAAGGTTCGAGATTTCCAAGACTAAAGTCTGGTTTAAATACCCTGGGGTGTGTCCCCGGCTTGAAATCTGTATGGCAGCCCCATAGATTGAGATAACATGTGTATGCACCTCAACTCTGGATACTGAACCTAGTATGTCACCCATTTGGAGAATAGGGAAAGTTGTGGCCATAGCCAGAGAGAAAAGTAGTACCTGTGGTTCGGAAGTGCAAGATGCAGAAGGGGAAGATCCCTAGCAGCATGAGGTGAGTCATCGCCGATTGCCCTTGTAAGGTACCTTTACCTCCAGCTACCACATCATCTATTGCATCTATCGCATTGTGTATATCATTTATCGCATGCATCTGCTGCATTGTTTTATCATGCATCATTTCCATGATTAAGCTTAGTCTGGCATGTGCCCATACTTTTTGTGTTGAAGCATGGTTCTGTGATAATGTGTACGCGCCTATTCCACTAAGAGAATTGTGGTTTGATGGTGTCGGCACCTTTTCCGTGTTAGACGTGGTCTGTTTTGTGTTTATGCCTTTTCTAAGTAAAAATGTGGTTTGGCCGCGTGCCTTATTCACTGCATCCATTGCATCCATTGCACTGTACTTTGGTGCATTCAGCATGTCGGATCATGATCTTTCCTCAGCAGATGATTCCACACTTATATCATCCCACCCAATTACTTGTATTTTGTGATCTTTTTGCGAAACACATAGTTCTGCATATGCATGCACCTATCCCACTAAAGAGAACTGTGGTTAAAGCGCTACGGCACCTTTTCTATGTTACACGTAGTTTGATTTTGCATCTCCATCCCTCTATGATATTGGTGTGGTTTTGCACTTCTTGTGGTTTGATTATTTCATCGCATTGTATATCATTTACATTACATTGTTTTGTTATATTACATATCATTTTGCATTCTGCCCCTGAACTACGCCGGTTTGATTCCTTGCAAAGGGATATGTAGGCTGCTTGCTGGCGCAACCATTTATTTATCTGTATTTTGTTTGTTTGTCCAAGTCTTCGGCCTTGTCAAAAATTGGTCGTCTTTGGGCTTTGACATTCACTCCTGTCACTTGATGACTTTCGAGCTCTGTCAAAGAGGGGAAACTGTAGACACTCCATTTTTGACTGCCCTTAAGACTTGGGCGCTACTAATGGTTTATATGGTGATGAAAGATGTGCTAAAGGTTCGATTTCTCTGGCAAGGAGAGAGTCAAATCCCAACCTTACACCTTATTTTGGACCAAAGCTATCTTGAAAAGATTTTAGGTCTTAAAACCCTCTCTTTCAAAATATTTTTGAAATAAAGTTCCTACGATATTCCGAGGTTCGCATTTTGTCAAATGTTACGCTTTTTGGTAAACCGAGCAAGGACAAAGTGAAAATGAATGAAAGTGGAAATGAATGAAAGAGAGGTGAAATCTCTGAAAAATCTTTCAAAACAACCTTACTTAGGGGTTTGGAGTTGAAGAAAAGGGGAGAAGAGGGAAGAAACCTAGTTGAGGAAGAAGTTGGGCATGAACAGTTAAGAGAGAAAGTCGAGCAACCCTCGCTAAATCAGACCTATCCTTTTGAATACTTGGATTTAAGCTATGAGGCCACCACCGTTGAAAAGAAGACTTCCGGGGCTTCATTTTGCATTCAAGAATCTCCTAAAGCCGAGTCCGGATGGGGGAGATATGATTGGTTGAAGTTGGGCATCATTCCGGTTGGACCGAAACTGAGAAACCTTCACTAAAATAGGGATATCTCTTAGCACACATGGAATTTTGATGTGAGTCTTGCATAATTGGAAAGAAGACTTCCGGGGATACAGTTTAGGTTTAAGAATGACTTGTAAATGAGTCCAGATGAAGGAATTAGGCTTACTTCAAGTCAGGGACTAGGGCTGATTTTTTCCATCGGCCTATATGGGACTCCATCGGCCACAATTGGACCTCATCGGCCATAGGTCGGCCAAAATTGAACCTTATCGGCCACAAATGTTGGCCGATCGGCCAAAAATGTCCAGAAATCCCAGAATTGGCAGATATTTCTCCTCCAGCTGTTTCCAACTTATGCCACCTGTCCTAGTTCTGATATTTTTGACCGAGCTTGATATTTTGCTATATAATGAAGCCTTATATCTCATTTTCAAGGGTTAGAAGATGATAGGATAGATTAGAACAAAAGAGAGAACATTTTTGGCAAAAGGTTTGGGAGCTTCTCACACTAGAACCTATCTCTCTACAATCCACTCTCTTGAGCATTTGTGCTAGAAGGCTTGCATACAACCATCTTCAACCTATCAACCCTTAAGAATACTTGATCACCATTGGGCTGAGGTCTCTTGGAACTTGTTTTGGGCTGCTAAAGGTGGTTTTGGCTCAAGAAAAGTGGCTGTTTTTGCTGCAAGTGCTCCAAAGGTAATCGCTCACCCCTTTAAGTTGGTCTTTCACACTTGCTTCACCATCCTTTTTTCCATTGTTTTGAACTATTTTGGGGCTGGTTTTGAACCATAAAAAACTCTGATTTTGAGGTTCTAAAATGGTGGTTTAAGACTTGTTTGGCTAGGGGGTTGTCTCTCCCTTTTGCTCCTTGGCTTGCGAGGCCTTTTGAGCCATCTTTCACCACCTTTTAAACCAACTTTTTTTGGCCTTTAAACCACTGAATTCCAGAGGAATTTCAGTGGTGAAAAGCTGGTTTTAAGGCCCCAAATAGGAGGGGGTTGTCCCCCTTCCTCTTCTCTTGTTTACTTGTGTTGATGGCCATCAAAAGGGCATATATTTCTCATTCTTTTAAGCTTAGTTCAAGCACTTTTTTGTGACTTTTAGGACCTGCCATAACTCTGTTTTTGGCTGGTTATCTCACCTCTTGCATGCTTTATATACTTGTAGTGTAATCCATGCTTACTAGTCTAACATGTTTGATGTTTTGGCCAATCATGCTAGCTTATTTTGGCTATACTCCATACATGTTTTCGCATTGTTTTGACATGTTTTAGGACTGTTTTGGACTGCCTTGATCATATGACTCATGTTTTGCATTGCTATAGTGTAAATGGCTTCACTAGTCTTGAGTTTTGAGACCACTAGCATGCTATATTTGTGATGTTTGCATACCTTGGCATCATTTGGAATGATATTTTAGAGCATATAGTGTTGTTACACTTCCATGTTTTCCACTCTTTAAGTGCTCTTGAGAGTTGCACCTTTATGCCTTATTTGTGAGCCATTGCATGAGCCTCATTTTGGGCTGCTAAAGGTGGTTTTGGCTCAAGAAAAGTGGCTGTTTTTGCTGCAAGTGCTCCAAAGGTAATCGCTCACCCCTTTAAGTTGGTCTTTCACACTTGCTTCACCATCCTTTTTTCCATTGTTTTGAACTATTTTGGGGCTGGTTTTGAACCATAAAAAACTCTGATTTTGAGGTTCTAAAATGGTGGTTTAAGACTTGTTTGGCTAGGGGGTTGTCTCTCCCTTTTGCTCCTTGGCTTGCGAGGCCTTTTGAGCCATCTTTCACCACCTTTTAAACCAACTTTTTTTGGCCTTTAAACCACTGAATTCCAGAGGAATTTCAGTGGTGAAAAGCTGGTTTTAAGGCCCCAAATAGGAGGGGGTTGTCCCCCTTCCTCTTCTCTTGTTTACTTGTGTTGATGGCCCATCAAAAGGGCATATATTTCTCATTCTTTTAAGCTTAGTTCAAGGACTTTTTTGTGACTTTTAGGACCTGCCATAACTCTGTTTTTGGCTGGTTATCTCACCTCTTGCATGCTTTATATACTTGTAGTGTAATCCATGCTTACTAGTCTAACATGTTTGATGTTTTGGCCAATCATGCTAGCTTATTTTGGCTATACTCCATACATGTTTTCGCATTGTTTTGACATGTTTTAGGACTGTTTTGGACTGCCTTGATCATATGACTCATGTTTTGCATTGTTATAGTGTAAATGGCTTCACTAGTCTTGAGTTTTGAGACCACTAGCATGCTATATTTGTGATGTTTGCATACCTTGACATCATTTGGAATGATATTTTAGAGCATATAGTGTTGTTACACTTCCATGTTTTCCACTCTTTAAGTGCTCTTGAGAGTTACACCTTTATGCCTTATTTGTGAGCCATTGCATGAGCCTCATTTTCTTGCCTTTCAACTCAGTCCATTTTGGCTACAGTTTTGGCCTGCATAAGGTCCGCTTGGGGCTGGTTTGGCCATTTGAGCATTGTCTTGCATGCCTCTAGTGAAATACACTTCGCTAACTTTGATGCTTAAGCCTTGCAACATGCATCACATGAGTTGTTTGCATGATTTTAAGTCATTTAGCATGACATTTCAGTGCTGGAACATATGCGATTGTACTCCATGTTTCATCCTTTCAATGCCTCTGAACAGTTGTGTCTTGTACCTTAATCTTGCATTAACATGTATGTATGCTTGGCTAGTCCTTGGAGTCCCCATTTCAGCATGTTTTGCCACTGTTTTGGGCATGATGTAACTCTATTTTGAGTTGGTTTGGATGTTTAAGCATTGTGATGCATGCTTATAGTGTTATTCTCTTCACTAGCCTTGGTGTTCTTTGCCATTTAACATGTTGTGCATGAGTGTTTGCATAGTGGAGTCTTGCATTTTATGTCACTTTAGCACTGAAAATCGGCCATCCTCCTCACTTCTTCACTCTTGATTTGTTTTGAGGATTGGTTAGTCTTGAGTTTGAGTTTAATGCAAGGGATTGAGGCCTATGCTTAAATGGCTTCAACCCTCTAGTGAGGGTTACTCCTAGTCAAAAGCATTGGTCTCTCCCATTCCTTAAACCATTCTCTTTGATAGATCTCTCTCTCATTAGAGGACTCTCATATTTGGACAAGCTGATTAATGAATGGATTAGTAATGTTAAAATGTGTAAACAAAATCAATCAAGTAAAATGCGCCAAGATAAGCATGTTGCATGTGTGCGTTGCATTGGACGTTATGTTGAACACAAAGTGAATTGGTCCATTTCATACTTGAAGTGATGAAAATGGGCCAATCCGCTTTGTCTCCATTGCCTTTGATTATCCGTGATAAGGTGATGGTCCAAGTGTCTTGTTTGTCATGCATTTATTGAGTTTGTGCAAGCTTGACTCTTTGGCCATCATGCATTGAGACGCGTGATTGATGGCTTGGGAGTCGAGTACCACACTCCTTTGAGTTTCAAACATGACATGGGGTGTGGTTGTACGCACATTTTCTTGCAAATACATTGACATGCCTCTGTTTGTGCTCTGTTGTAGCAAAAAGGAGAGTTTGTAGGAAAAGATGGCCGATCGGCTATCTAGTGTGCCGATCGGCTACAAATATTTGGCCGATAGCCTCACATTTGGTCGATGACCATTATCCACTGGCCGATGGCCATCCCTCTTGGTCGATGACCTCTCAGAGTGTCCATGAGGTGGTTCAGAAGCATCACAGAAGTTGGCATAATTTTCAGAGGTGCATAAGTGTGCAAATAGAGGCAACATGAGGCATGGTGACGAATTTCCGAGAAAAGTCGATCGAGCATGCATATGGCCCTCTTCTTGAGGCCGTTTTAACTGCTTTATATAGTTAGTTAATTTGTAATTAATTAGTTAATGTGTTAGCTAATTTAATCCATCGTTGTAAATTCTTAATTAGCTTAGCTTAGCTAATATTCAATTTGTTTATGTAATAATTAGTCTAATTAGATTATTAGATAAGTTAGAATAGCTTAGTGTGGCTAGCTTGTATTATTCATTTGGACCCTCCGTCGAGAGAGCAAATTTTGTAATAAGTGTGCGTGAGTGTGTGAATATCTTCCAACCCCATATCTTTCTCCTTTTTACTTATCAGCTTTTGATGGTTAGTTTTAGGTCATGTTTCAATTAGCATTCCTATGCTCACATGTTTGCATCCATTCATTCGTATTGCATGCACCGGGCTCGGCACATCATACTAACTGCATTGTATTTCAATTCCAATTTGAATACATGTTATCTAATTGCATTTCACATGCCATCTTAGAATAACCTTGCCTATCTTAGTTACATTTTGCATGTGTTGCCTTAGGCATTCTTGACATAGCTAGGATCATGCATTGATTACTAACTAGCTTTTGTTTTGGCTCGGAGTACACTGTACGTGTTTATGTTTTAGTATCTTGCATGAGTGTGAGTGATTGCCATGATAGCATGCTTGCCATGAGGCTAACTGCTTATGTATTTAACTGTCTGAATGCCTGTGGGTGAATGTTGTATTACTTGAATTGGAAGAATTCATCGAAATGCGAGTTTTAAGCCCATTTGAGGTGGCAAAATCATGTTTTCTAAGCCCACTTGAGGGTGGCAAATCCACGTCTTAGCCTACTTGCGACTAGCACCTTCAAACAATTTTCAAACAAACAAACATGAGATGTTTTGTTCCAACTTAGGCGATCTAGTCTGTACTTGTATGTTGTGCACATCACATAGTAATTCTAGCTAATAAACCGGAATAAGAACACGTGTGTTTTCAAAAACAAAATATCATGCTTAGTAAAGTCTGATTTTTTTTTATCAGGTGAGCGGGGGTGCTCATTGCATGACCTTCCACTCTCGTACCCAAGTTCTAAAGCCGAGGCAACTTTGGTGATGACGGACACGTGGCCTTAGGCACGAGTCAGGGTTTCCTAAATTTTCCAAAACAAAACATTTAGGTGGCGACTCTGTATCTGGCAAAGCAATCCTTGTTTGGCACTTCTTTATAAAAATCAGTTTTCCAAAACGATTTGCCAGATTTGGACTCTTTGGTAATTTATCGGTCTTGCATTGCACTTTGTGAGATTAGATTCAGAACTGTGACATTGAGTCCGAACTGTAGTAGCCTAAAGAACAAAACGGATTTTGCGCCATTTCACGCGCGGAGCTATGACGTTCGGGCACGTCTACAGATGACAATGGTAAACTACTGCAGCATAAAGCTCATTTGGTGGTCAAAGGTTTTGGACAGAAGAAAGAAATTGATTTTGATGAGATCTTCTCTTTAGTTGTGAAGATGACTTCCATTCGAGTAGCCCTGGGATTAGCAGCTCGCTTGAATCTGGAGCTAGAACAGATAGATGTCAAGACTGCCTTTTTTCATGGTGACTTAGAGGAAGAGATCTATATGGAGCAGCTATAAGGATTTCAAGTTAAAGGAAAATAAAATATAGTCTGAAAACTGAAGAAAAGTGTCTATGGTTTTGTTACAGCCCAAACCTGCCCCTAAAAGTTTGGACATGACCGGCCTGCACCAAGGCCTCAAACTGGTTATTTAAAATATTGCTTAATTATGGGGCCTGAACGGAAGCTACATAAGGAAAGAACAAACATTCATTGAGTTGTGTCTAAGTGCCAGGATCATGATGCTTTACAGTACATACCACCATTTGGTGTTACACATTACAAAAGATAGGTAAAAGTTAACTCAAAAGTTAAGTTTCTACAATGCTTATATACATGTGTGTTGTCTACAAAATTATAACAAAACGTCCCATCATAGGGATTTCCGAGACATAACAAGGGCCATTTTAGTTGACTCAGTAAAACGGGTTCGACTTCGGCTCCTGGGCTGACCTAGGGTTGACCGGTAAGTTGAGTACCTACAAAACATTCAGTAAAGTAGGATGAGCAAAGCTCAGTGAATGATAGCAAAGTAAATAAATTAAAAGTAGAAACATAAACCAGCATTGCATATTCACAATTCACTATCTCATTTCTCATTTTTGAATGGCCTTAGGCCCATATTAAACAGAATGGCCTCAGGCCCAACAGAGTATAGAATGGCCTTAGGCCCATCATAATAGCAAAACAGCCTTAGGCCTATCGTATCAACAAACAAAAGATCTCGGATCCATACATCATATGCCAAAGTCCCACATATCAACATATTCCATATAACTTTATACAATTACGAAAGAGTGAATAGGATCCTAAATAGCATGTGCACAACGAAATATGTAAACAAAACATTATGTTATGCTACTATCACTCACAGTGATGCGGGTGGACGCTGCTTCCTTCTTGCAGATGCCCTACACCAAGCACATAAATCATTAGCACATCCCCTTTTCTTTTCATTTCTCATTGTTTAATTCGTTATGCTTTACATAATTAAGTGCATCATGGAAACATCAAACGGACATAACCATATTTTTAAAAGGTCTAGATGAGCGAGAGAAGATCGCGAAATTTTTTGGCTTGGGCCGCACGTGCGGGAGTCCTCACCGCACGTGCGGCCAGGTATGCCGCACGTGCCTTTTTAGCAGAATGTGTCCATTCTTTTCCCATGTTTTCCGCACGTGCGACTGTGAGCCCCGCACGTGCGACTGAGTCTCCCGTACGTGCATGTCACGACCCGAACCCGCCCCCATGGGTTAAGGACGTAACCGGCCAGTAATCCTAAGATTGCCTACGGCCTCAAACCAAAACAGACTTAACACATCAGAGTAAAGGGGGGCCAAAAGGGAAGCAAAAATTTAAAACTTTGTCTATAGAGCTGTGCTTACATGGCACATCAAAACAAACCATACGTATGTACGTTAATAACTCACAATAGAAACATAGTGACATAGGTTCTTTACAGACAGGATCATCCAAAACTAAGTCAACCCATAAAAACTATAAGCAGACATATACAAAACTTCGCCAACCTGACAAAATGTAAATACATAACAAAAAGGCGAAGACGGGTCTCATACGTGAGACACAAGGGCTGACTCTCTCAAAACCTTAGTTGTTCCATACAGACTTCACTGAGGCTGGGTCTGGACTTCTCTTGGCTCACCTACAAACACATAAATGAGCGTGAGCGAAAGCCCAGTGAATAATATCAAATCAAATACAGAAGTTACATAACAATGTAGAACAACATGTTCTAAACGGCCTTAGGCCCAATTCATATTTCCATTTAACAGATATATAACTATACGAAATTCAATCAAGTGACTGTAGTTCTAAACATTCTGGCCTTTGGCCCATTTAGATTTCCATTCATGTCAAAACGGCATTCGGCCCATTCATTTATGTCAAAACAGCCTTCGGCCCATTCATTTCCGTCAAAATGGCCTTCGGCCCATTCGTTTACGTCAAAACGGCCTTCGGCCCATACATTCGGGTCAAAACGGCCTTCGGCCCACTCATTCATGTCAAAACGACCTTAGGTCCATTTATTTCTATCAAAACAACCTTCGGTCCATTTATTCATATCGAAACGACCTTCGGTCCATTCGTTTACGTCAAAACGGCCTTCGGCCCATACATTCGTGTCAAAACGGCCTTCGGCCCGTTCATTTATGTCAAAACGACCTTAGGTCCATTCATATATGTCAAAACGACCTTCGGTCCACTCATATAGGTCAAAACGACCTTCGGTCCGTTCTTTTGTTATCAAAACGACCTGCGGTCCATTTATGTTTATCAAAACGACCCTTGGTCCGTTTATGTTCATCAAAACGACTTTGGTCCATTTATGTTTATTCCTGTCAGACTTTTGTCCACAATCCCAATTAGCAACTCATAAAGATTGTAAGGGAATAATAATTGGACATTCACAATCATTCAAATATCAATATTACTCACAGTGATCCGCTTGTGGATTTGCCCTGGAGCTTGACCCTACATATTTCATGAACACAAAAGGGTCACTAACAGTTCAATCCGTTCTCTAATTCACATATTCCTCTTTAGGGTTTAATCTTAACTCGTTAACTCATTTACAATGCTCAATGCATGCCTAAGAGTGCTTACAAGTGAAAGAGAATGGAAATATATAACACAGAATGCATTTTCAGAGTTTCAGAAAACAGGGTCCCCGCTCGAGCGTGGAATACCCCGCTCGAGCTGACCCTTAAGGCCTGCAAAAGTGCTGGTTACATCAAAAATACGCTCGAGCGTTAAATAGGGCGCTCGAGTGGAAGGCCTGTCAAAATAGCTCCCCCGCTCGAGCGTGAATTACCCCGCTCAAGCGGACATCAAGTCTGCAAAAAGTACTGGGAGCACGCATTTCCCGCTCGAGCGGCAGGTCCCCCGCTCGAGCGGACCTCAAAATTCTGGAAAACCCAGAATTGTGTTCTTGAGCTTCACTTCGACTATCAACCAACAATTTATGCATGTTATGGCTCAAATTACTCATAGACATGTACTAACATGGTACAAGCATAATTTACAACATATTGAAGCTCAATTTCATAATTTATTTGCATGCATGTCCCAAAATATCACAACCTCATCACCAACATGCTCAAATTCAAACATTCAAGACTTATACTCCCATGATTTGTACATGCATGCCCTCTTGACTTCATATTCACTTCAAATAATGTAATTAGTGCTCATTCCCATAAAATTTAACAATGACCTGCTTGCATGTGGGGTTACACTACCAATCTTTCATAATTTCATAAATTACATGCTAGATTTGTGATTCCATGGGAGTTCATTACATCCATGCACATATCAAGCCTCAATTTCAACAAAATGATCTCAAATCATGCTCTTGATCACAAACAACCCTTGAACACACAAGATTACACATTAAACTCATGAATTCAAGAATCAATGCTTACCTAGAGGCTCAATCTTCACAATTATGGCCAAGTCTTGCACCTAGCCTTCCCAATTCACAATTTTGAATCAAAATGCCCAAAGGTGCCTCCCATCTCTCTCAAAGTCGACTCTCTCTCTTTTCTAGAGAGTGAAACTTCAGCCAAAATGATATAAGGGTGAGGAATTGATCATAATAAGGCCCCTATTTAGCCCCACTCAACACATTATTTCATTATAAAATATTTGGGCACTTAATTCATCAATTTAATCGATTTAATCTGACCCAAATCAATTTTCAATTAAACTCCATCGTAGGCTCTAAAAATTACGCCAATCACAATGGTGCGATCAATTTCGGGTTCTGTGGCCGATAGGGCCCTCAATTTAATTCCCAAAGTAGTTTACTCAAACAGATATTCCTACAGTGAACAGATAGAATTGCAAAATCACATAATGGCACATAAAGTCATGCTGAACACATAATCATATTCAAATTAAGGACCAATTTAGCATATTACGGAACAGGGGTATCACAGTCTTCCCCCCTTTAGGAAGTTTGGTCCTCCAAACTTAATTTACCTTTAGCCAGGCACAATTTGGAACACTTTCTTATTCAACAGTTTTGTTCCTTTTGATGGTTATTTACTCAGTCTCAAAATCAAGCAGCACTCTGTTCTCAATCAGTCAACGACTCAATTTTTTTTTTTCCTCCATACAAGGCTTGTATGGTGTCATACCAATCTAGAGTGTAAGCTTTTGTTGTAAGTAGAGTCTGCCAACAATGGACAGATTTTTCTGACTTCTCGAAGATCTAAAGTACACATTCGGAGCATTTCTCCCAGAGTCTAAATAGTTCCTTCTGACTATACATCAATTTATGGATGGAAAGTAATGCTGAATCCCATTTCAGTTCTCATTGCCTCTTGAAGGCTTGTCAAAATTCACACACATTTTAAAATTTCTGTCTAAAACAATAGATACTGGGACCTCATGCAAACGAGTAATCTTATTGGTATAAGAGTGACTAGTCTACAAGCATCTTACGAAAATTTCACAGGGAGGA
This sequence comes from Camellia sinensis, assembly GCF_055761805.1. Taxonomy (NCBI): domain Eukaryota; kingdom Viridiplantae; phylum Streptophyta; class Magnoliopsida; order Ericales; family Theaceae; genus Camellia; species Camellia sinensis. The sequence continues at coordinate 143,219,753 of NC_138962.1, forward strand.
GACAGGCAACTTAGTAATCCCATATTCAAAACTCAAACAGGACTTATACCTTGGGTGCTCAAGGTAGCCCCACAACAAATTTCGTAGTCACATATTCCCATTTCCATTCCCAAATAGGGAGATTGAAGTAGTTCCGCCACTATCTGATATTCGGCTTCGACCTATTGGCCCCGAAAAATACTTAGACACACATTCACCAATTACCCTCTTCAAAGCAGGTCACTAACATATTTATTTCAAATGCCAGCTAACTTGTCACAGAGGTTCGGTCTATTCCCTTGTCACAAAAGTTCAATTCATTCTTCAACAATTCCACAATTCACAATCCGATTCGGCATTTAGTCCAGTGACTCATCACAGTTATCCAAGGTCAATCAAAAGTCTTCGGAAATTCAAAGTGGATCCAGACACCGATTCCCTAACCAACAAGGTAGTATCGAGGCAATTACCTATACAACGCATATAGTCCGTATATCCCTATAGTACCAATTGTAAAATACAACAACACTGAGGCAATCGACTTCTAATAGAACACACGTATTCTCAGTTCATTCAACAGTTTACAGTTTGCAATTCACAATTCAGCTCAGTATTCAATTCTCTGTTCCATCGAGTCTTTCTACTTTATCTGGTAGTCGTTAAAAGCATAAGGCAATTCATATACGTAAATCCCCATGATGTCAAAGGCATTATCAAAGGAGTCAATCGCATGTCAAACACAATTCACACATTCTTAGGGTCCTAATCACAGAATATAGTGACACCGGGTGGTTATATACAAAGCATACCGAATTCACGCACTTTTCGGACAATCAGGGTTTTTCAAAGTTTCTTGGGTGTTAAAACATTTACATAATACCAAAGGATGACATTCCGAACAAAACAAAGGAATAATCGTCTCGGAATCGAAGCACACCCGTTAGTGACCGTCGGTGGCCGATTCCAGATCGATTAGTCAAACCCACCCGTACGAAAACCGTTGGTGGCAAGAGGTATCTCAATCAAAGGTGCTACATAGGCTTAACGTCCCCTAGCACGAAAGGACACTCTAAGAATGTCATCAAAGCAACACAACACCATTCACTATAACCTGATTTCCCCAAAATCTGATAACACTGAAGCAACCACTCTCCCTTACAAAACATGTTCTGATCAGTCAAAGACAAATGTTCAGTACTGCTCAAAAATCAAATCAGTCTACCGTCATCGGTTCCCATAGCGTCAAACAAACAAAATGGAACAACACTTCTTACGACACCCAATCACGGGGTTTGTACAATTCGGTTCATTTTTAACACGTATGTCCTCAATAGTAGGGGATTGGTTCTCAACGATGTTCATAGTTAGATTAATCTGTTGACAGCCCACAAAAGGTCTTTCAAATAAGTCAAGTATCCCAAACGAATTCAAGTTTTGGGTCTATCAGTTTTTCTGCCAAGAATAATCTGGCTATTTATTCACAAGCAATTCTTAATCCCCTTTTTACAAAATCAAATTAGATAGAGGGTCTTATCGGTCGATCCAAGCAACGGTCTTGTCAGATTAGATCGAACAAAGGTTCCATCAAATTATATCAATTGAGGGTTCCATCGGAACAATATCAGGCAAAGGTTCTATCGGATCGAATCAGATAAAAATTTTCTGAAATAGGGCACATTCGGTTCTGTAAGGCATACTTCGTTTGCTTAGGTACATGGTTGATAGTTTCTCAACTGCCCTAAGTTCATCAGTTCTCAAACTCATATCAGAATTATTCATCACAACTGTTCATATCAAAGCATTTCAAGTCATGTACAATATGGCATCGACTACTTAAATTCGGGGGTAGTTGCATAAACGTGCAGTTATTCAGATCAGGAGGCATGTACCATAATCAATGCAGCAATTCCCAAACAAGTCTTATATACAAGCACATGGTGCACAGTAACACATTAAACAGAGTTCCTCGGTTGTACATAAGATGGAGTCTGTTACGCAAAAGTTCCAAATTAGTCACATAATCCAGTCAATTTTTTACCAATCAAAATGCATGGTCTCGTAACTTGCAGAGTTTATTATATGGGGTGCTCAACTCAATTATACCATCACAAAGTCACAATTCCAGTGGTTTAGTCATTGAAGACAGTAACATAGCAAATCAACCTGAGCATAGGTTTAGATATACACGTGCATGTGTAGAGTCAATCAATATCCCAAAACGTATTTCACAAATTTCCCAAACGGGGCATATACCTCGAATGAATGCAGTCTCAATCATGTGGGTCTAACCAATCTAGATACATATACAACAGATATGGAAAAATACGCCGACCCGAATCAAATAATATCCCAAGCGAAGATGTACAAACGTACTAATTCAGAATCAATCAACACATAGGCATTTGTTTATAAACAGTATAGATACCTGGGATAACGGTTTCAGTATTCTGAGTGCTTTCTGGGACAAGTACAATTACTCCATCCTGAGTAGCAATTCCTACCACTGATACGAATCTAGCTGGGGCAGAAGATTTATTCACATTTGGTTCAGTTCGGGGATAGTTCATTACCATACGGCCCATTTCACCACACCTATAACAAACCCCAGAAATCCGATAACAAACTCCTCGATGTTTCGTACACTGGTGGTGGCAAAGGTTCTCGCCGTAGCGGCAACTGACGTTGTTGTCTTAAGATCTTTGCCATTTCTTGTACCATCATTTCCTGTCTATCAAGTCGGGCTGTGAAAGAGCCTTCCAGCTCGTATGCCCTTAATTTAACCATCCTCTCCACAAACTCTTATCAAATCATGCCAAATACCAGAATTTCCAATACAAAAATAAACACATAGTCACACATACGCACGTCTTTATATTCTCATTTCACATATCGTACGTAATTAATCACACACGCAACAGATAATTGCATACTTATCAGATACCGCATGCTGAACATTTACTAAGTAATTATATACTCAAATCATGTTCATGTTTCACATAGACACCCGTAGGCAGAATTGAATGCACATAAACAACTTTTCATGATTCATATATTCATGTATGTGCATTATAACAAAACAAACTTGTTGTACACATTAGTGTGACAATTCATATCTCAAATTCAAATCATGTGTGGTACTTCCTTTGGCATAACATATCAAGTTGGTCAAGCATATCAAGTTCCATAATGGAACCTCCAGTACTAAGTAACAGATCTCATACATAGGCCACGGTATTGTTTCCCCCGGGCGAGGGCCTCATGACCATAAGCCACATTATTATGTCCCCTGGGCGAGGGCCTCTGCCGAGGATACCACAATTACGTTCCAGGAAAATTTGGACAATCATTCATACAAAACATAGCATTCCAGGGTACTTGTCATTTCATATCATCAACAAATATTTAAAGTTAAACATAACTTTACGGAGTTCTTACTCACCATCTAATTAAACTTGCATTATACAATATACAAAAAAATTCTACAAATATGCATATACTAGAGAGCGTATGTAGTCAAACAATTTGCAATGCAAGTACAGCATAACTTATAGCACGTAATTGCCCAAATCAAAACACTTAAGCATATTCTCGATGCTTTCGAATTCATACTTATCACATGAATGCATCCTAGATCTTTTCTAGACGCTCATTGCTCTCTTGGACAAGTGCGTGAGTTATTAACTCGTGCTCTGATACCACTCTGTCACGACCCGAACCCGCCCCCATGGGTTAAGGACGTAACCGGCCAGTAATCCTAAGATTGCCTACGGCCTCAAACCAAAACAGACTTAACACATCAGAGTAAAGGGGGGCCAAAAGGGAAGCAAAAATTTAAAACTTTGTCTATAGAGCTGTGCTTACATGGCACATCAAAACAAACCATACGTATGTACGTTAATAACTCACAATAGAAACATAGTGACATAGGTTCTTTACAGACAGGATCATCCAAAACTAAGTCAACCCATAAAAACTATAAGCAGACATATACAAAACTTCGCCAACCTGACAAAATGTAAATACATAACAAAAAGACGAAGATGGGTCTCATGCGTGAGACACAAGGGCTGACTCTCTCAAAACCTTAGTTGTTCCATACAGACTTCACTGAGGCTGGGTCTGGACTTCTCTTGGCTCACCTACAAACACATGAATGAGCGTGAGCGAAAGCCCAGTGAATAATATCAAATCAAATACAGAAGTTACATAACAATGTAGAACAACATGTTCCAAACGGCCTTAGGCCCAATTCATATTTCCATTTAATAGATATATAACGATACGAAATTCAATCAAGTGACTGTAGTTCTAAACATTCTGGCCTTTGGCCCATTTAGATTTCCATTCATGTCAAAACGGCCTTCGGCCCATTCATTTATGTCAAAACGGCCTTCGGCCCATTCATTTCTGTCAAAATAGCCTTCGGCCCATTCGTTTACGTCAAAACGGCCTTCGGCCCATACATTCGTGTCAAAACGGCCTTCGGCCCACTCATTCATGTCAAAACGACCTTAGGTCCATTTATTTCTATCAAAACGACCTTCGGTCCATTTATTCATATCGAAACGACCTTCGGTCCATTCGTTTACGTCAAAACGGCCTTCGGCCCGCTCATTTATGTCAAAACGACCTTAGGTCCATTCATATATGTCAAAACGACCTTCGGTCCACTCATATAGGTCAAAACGACCTTCGGTCCGTTCTTTTGTTATCAAAATGACCTTCGGTCCATTTATGTTTATCAAAACGACCCTTGGTCCGTTTATGTTCATCAAAACGACCTTTGGTCCATTTATGTTTATTCCTGTCAGACTTTTGTCCACAATCCCAATTAGCAACTCATAAGGCTTATAAGGGAATAATAATTGGACATTCACAATCATTCAAATATCGATATTACTCACTGTGATCGGCTTGTGGATTTACCCTGGAGCTTGACCCTACATATTTCATGAACACAAAAGGGTCACTAACAGTTCAATCCGTTCTCTAATTCACATATTCCTCTTTAGGCTTTATTCTTAACTCGTTAACTCATTTACAATGCTCAATGCATGCCTAAGAGTGCTTACAAGTGAAAGAGAATGGAAAAATATAACACAGAATGCATTTTCAGAGTTTCAGAAAATAGGGTCCCCGCTCGAGCATGGAATACTCCGCTCGAGCTGACCCTTAAGGCCTGCAAAAGTGCTGGTTACATCAAAAATACGCTCGAGTGTTAAATAGGGCGCTTGAGTGGAAGGCCTGTCAAAATAGCTCCCCCGCTCGAGCGTGAATTACCCCGCTCGAGCGGACATCAAGTCTGCAAAAAGTACTGGGAGCACGCATTTCCCGCTCGAGCGGCAGGTCCCTCGCTCGAGCGGACCTCAAAATTCTGGAAAACCCAGAATTATGTTCTTGAGCTTCACTTCGACTATCAACCAACAATTTATGCATGTTATGGCTCAAATTACTCATAGACATGTACTAACATGGTACAAGCATAATTTACAACATATTGAAGCTCAATTTCATAATTTATTTGCATGCATGTCCCAAAATATCACAACCTCATCACCAACATGCTCAAATTCAAACATTCAAGACTTATACTCCCATGATTTGTACATGCATGCCCTCTTGACTTCATATTCACTTCAAATAATGTAATTAGTGCTCATTCCCATAAAATTTAACAAAGACCTGCTTGCATGTGGGGTTACACTACCAATCTTTCATAATTTCACAAATTACATGCTAGATTTGTGATTCCATGGGAGTTCATTACATCCATGCACATATCAAGCCTCAATTTCAACAAAATGATCTCAAATCATGCTCTTGATCACAAACAACCCTTGAACACACAAGATTACACATTAAACTCATGAATTCAAGAATCAATGCTTACCTAGAGGCTCAATCTTCACAATTATGGCCAAGTCTTGCACCTAGCCTTCCCAATTCACAATTTTGAATCAAAATGCCCAAAGGTGCCTCCCATCTCTCTCAAAGTCAACTATCTCTCTTTTCTAGAGAGTTAAACTTCAGCCAAAATGATATAAGGGTGAGGAATTGATCATAATAAGGCCCCTATTTAGCCCCACTCAACACATTATTTCATTATAAAATATTTGGGCACCTAATTCATCAATTTAATCGATTTAATCTGACCCAAATCAATTTTCAATTAAACTCCATCGTAGGCTCTAAAAATTACGCCAATCACAATGGCGCGATCAATTTCGGGTTCTGTGGCCGATAGGGCCCTCAATTTAATTCCCAAAGTAGTTTACTCAAACAGATATTCCTACAGTGAACTGATAGAATTGCAAAATCACATAATGGCACATAAAGTCATGCTGAACACATAATCATATTCAAATTAAGGACCAATTTAGCATATTACGGAACAGGGGTATCACAGTGCAGCAATGGGCCCCACACGTGCGGCTGTTTACCCTGTTTTTCAGACCGAAACTTCAACATTTCTAAGTGTACAAGGGGTAGTCCCATGGCCAAATTCAAGGTAAATACACACCAACATTATAGCATACAAACACATAAACATGTGTTTTTAAATAAATCAAGACCAAGGCTTGTTCTTGGGGTTATACACCCCTCACTCTCCATAAATTCTTCATTATCATCAAGTAAATACACATACATATACATAGATACTCATGCTTATAAATCATAGGTGTTTAAACACATTCATGGAGATTAAGCCCTAGTTCTTTTCTCTTATAAACGATGTACCACTTCAAGCCTAATTCAACCAACTGAAAAGAAATTTAGGGTTTAATGACCATCCATACTCACCTTAGGTTGGATTCTTCAAGTGTCTCTAACAGATCCCTAATACTCTAACTTTTGTTGCTTTCCTCTTCTTTCTCTCTTTCTCTCTTCAAGTTTCCCTAAATTCTCCACTCAACCCATTTATGGAGAGATGAGCTCAATATAAGAAGACTTATATGCCATATATAGGTCTTTGGCTTCAAGTTGCCAAACAAGCCCTAGTGAATCGCACAAAATAAATTTTCAATTAAACTTCCCACGCTGCTCTAAAAATTCTCACTAACATGTTCTCATGTTTAATTTCAGTTTATTACACCTCTATAGTTTAAATTTCCAAATCAATACGTTAAGTTTAACAGATGTATTCCAATAATCAACAGATAGGTAAACATTATTAAACAACTTCTACACGTGAGTATCACTGCGCACGAAATTTCACATTAAACATATAGTTACTCATAAATTTAAAGATATAAGCACATAAGAGGGTCGGGTTATTACACTCTCCCCCCTTAAATAAGTTTGGTCCCTAAACTTGGTTTACCTTAAGTTGAAAATAATTATGGGTACCGTTGCCTCATTTCGTCCTTTCGTTCCCAAGTGGCTTCCTTCCCATAATGCTCCTGCCATTCTACCTTCACCATAGGAATCACCTTTCTTCGCAACTGTTTCTTCTGTCGATCCAGGATCTAGATTGGTTTCTCCTCGTAAATCAATTTATCATCCAAGGTAATTTGTTGGTAGTATATAACATGGGATGGATCTTTTAAATAACTTCGTAACATTGAAACATGGAATACATTATGTACTTGATCCATATCCGGCGGAAGAGCGACACGACAGGCTACCGGACCTATTCTTCCCAGAATCTGAAATGAACCTATGTATCTGGGTGCCAATTTTTCCTTTTTACCAAATCTTGAGTGCCCTTTTATTGGTGTGATCTTGACAAAAACATAATTACCCTCTTCAAACTCCAAGTCCCTACATTGATGACCAGCATAGCTCTTTTGTCTACTCTGTGCAGTTTTCAACCTTTCTTGAATAGTCTTAATTTTCTCTGTTGTCAGTTGCACAATCTCTGGTCCAATTAATGACTTGTCACCGACTGCAGTCCAGCATACCGGAGATCGACATTTTCTTCCATATAGAGCTTCATAGGGTGCCATTTCTATACTCGAGTGTTAGTTGCTGTTATATGCGAATTCTGCCAACGACAAGTGAGTTTCCTAGTTTCCTTTAAAATCTACAGCGCACATTCGAAGCATGTCCTCCAATGTTTGTATGGTCCTCTCTGATTGACCATCCATCTGAGGGTGGAAGGCCGTACTGAACTTCAATTCTGTCCCCAAGGCATCTTGTAGACTTCACCCAAACCTTGACACAAACTTTGGGTCTCTATCAGACACAATGGAAATTGGAATACCATGTAGTCGCACAATTTCATCCACATATATGGTAGCCAACTTATCCGCGTTGTACTGAGCCTTACAAGAAGAAAATGAGTTGATTTAGTTAATCTATCAACAATAACCCATACGGAGTTCATACCCTGGGAGTTCGCGGGAAGCCCATAATAAAGTTCATAGTTAAATTGTAATAGATCTGCCGGTCTTTGGTGCTCCACTTTCACTTGTTGGCATTATAGACATTTTGAGACATATTCTGCAGTCTCCCTTTTCATACCTGGCCACCAGAAATTCTGTTTTAAGTTGTGGTACATTTTTGTATTACCAGGATGCATCGTAAATTTGGAGCTATGTGCTCCCTCCATGATTCTCTTCTTGATTTCTGGCACATTGAAAACACACCACCTACCTGGAAATTTCAAAACTGAATTTTCAACTTTGAACTCGGGCTTTGGTTTCGTTTCCAGTTCATCACAAATTTTCTGTAGAAATTCATCTTCTAGTTGCCGTTGCTTAATCTCTTCCATAATTGTTGGTTGGGTTGCTATCGCTACAATTGTTGCATCCGGCTCATGTAACACAATTTCCACGTTCATTCTTCCCAAGTCACGTAGTAACTCCTCCTGTCTCGTGAGCAAATTTGCCAAACTCCCCGTACTCTTTCGACTAAGGGCACCTGCCATTGTATTAGCTTTACCGAGGGGGTAGTGAATTTGTAGGTCGTAATCCTTAATAAGCTCCAACCACCGTCTCTGACGCATGTTTTGTTCCTTCTGGGTGAAGAAGTATTTAAGACTCTTATCAGCAGTATAAACCTCACACCTAACTCCATACAGATAGTGACGCCATATTTTCAAAGCAAAGACCACTGTAGCTAGCTCCAAGTCGTGTGTGGGGTAGTTCTTCTCATGGGGTTTGAGTTGACGAGACGCATACACAATCACCCTTCCACTTTGCATAAGTACACAGCCTAACCCTTTGTGAGAGGCATCACTGTAAATCTCGAATCCTTCGTTACCGGATGGCAAGGCTAGAACAGGTGTTGTAGTTAATCTTGTCTTTAATTCTTGAAAGGCAGATTCCTGTTGGTCCGACCATTCAAATGAAACATCTTTCTGAGTTAACTGAGTAAGTGGTACCACAATTTTAGAGAAGTCTTTAACAAATCTGCGGTAGTATCCGGCCAAACCCAAGAAACTGTGCACCTCTGACACATTAGTAGGTGTCGGCCAGTTCACAATAGCTTCAACCTTGTGTGGATCAACAGCAACACCCTCTTTTGTCACCACATGCCCCAAGAAGCCTACTTCATGTAGCCAAAATTCACATTTCTTTAATTTTGCATACAACTTCTTGTCCCGCAGAGTTTGAAGAATTAACCGTAGATGATTCTCATGAGCTTCTATACTTGTTGAATAAATAAGGATGTCACCGATAAATACAACCACAAAATCATCCAAATAGGGCCTAAATACTCGGTTCATCAGATCCATGAAGGTCGCAGGTGCATTAGTGACCCCAAATGGCATAACCAAAAATTCATAGTGTCCATAATGGGTCCGGAAGGCAGTTTTCTCTACATCCTCAGCCTTAACCTTTAGCTGGTGATATCCTGACCACAAATCTATTTTAGAGAAGATTTGTACACCCTACAATTGATCAAATAAATCATCGATTCTGGGCAAAGGATATTTGTTCTTTATGGTTACTTTATTGAGTTCCCTGTAATCAACACACAACCGAAGGGTCCCGTCTTTCTTTTTCACAAAAAGGACTAGTGTCCCCCAAGGGGAAATGCTCGGGCGAATGAATCATTTGTCCAGAAGGTCTTGCAATTGAACCTTCAACTCTTTCATTTCGATGGGAGACATTCGGTAAGGAGTTTTTGAAATGGGCTGAGTTCCTGGCATAAGGTCAATTGTAAATTCAATTTCGCGATCCACTAGCTCTCCTGGTAGCTCTTTCGAAAAAACATCCGGAAAATCCCGCATAACCGGAATTGTATCAATACCTTCATTCACTGATTGTTTACTCAAAATACTACACAAATATCCCTGACAACCCTTTTGCAGTAATTTAAGCTCCTTCATTGCAAAAATCAAATAGGGTGGAGAAACTAGACCTTGGCCCGTAAAAACAACCTCAGATCGTCCTGGGGGTTGAAAAGTAACTTGCTTTGAGGCACAATATATAGTCGCGTGATATTTACTTAACTAATCCATCCCCAAGATTATGTCAAAATAAACCATATCAAGAGGTAACAAGTTTGCATCTACCCAACACATCCCCAATTAGGACTTCACACGTAAGGTAAATGGACGTACATACCATGGACGCCCCCGAGGGTGTAGATACAGACAAAATATAGGACAGTGGTTCCATTGGCATATTTAAATGTCTAACAAATGCTTTCGATACAAATGAGTGAGCGGAGTCTGAATCAAATAACACATGTGCAAAATGACCATTAACAGAAAATGTACCTGATACCACGGCCTCGGTATTTTGCACGTCGCCCGAAACTAGCGCGCATACCTTTTCTTGTTTAGCAGTGTCTTTGGTATTGGTGGGTTTTGTAGCTGCCTTTGTAGTTGGGGTAGGGGTTGATCCCGCTGAACTTGCGGTGGTTCTATTCCCATTTTGTTGATTCATTTGCGGACATTCTCTGGCCAAATGACTTGTCTTTCCACACTTGAAGCATGCCCCCGTTGCCCAGTAACAGATTCCATGATGTCTCTTTCCATAATCTGGACAGGTTGGTGCAGAATCACGGGTAGATGCGGATGTGCTAGAAGCTCCTGAATTCAACTTCTTATTTGGTGGTGTCCCCGAGCCCTTAAAAGTTTGGGTGTTCTGCCTTTTCCTTCTCCACTCCGAGGCCTGGTTTTGAGCAACAACATTGCCCTCAGCAATCACGGCCCTTTCCAACACGTCAACATACGTGGGTAATTTCAACACATTAATTTGGTCAAGAATAGCAGTCCGCAACCCACTTTCGAACTTTCTCGCCTTCTTGTAATCTGTGTCCACCATGTGCGGAGCGAACTGAGCCAATTCAGCAAATCGAGCCTCATATTCTGCAACAGTTCTATTCCCCTGCCTCAGGGTTTCAAACTCAGTCACCTTCTTGTCTCGCATGCTCTGGGGAAAATACTTGTCATAGAACAATTCCAAAAATCTATCCCATGTCAACCCCTGGTGTACAGTTCTCGTAAGCATCCATCACCTCCATGCTTCAGCTTCGAGGGTGAAGGTAGCAAGTTGCACTTTTTGAGCTTCAGTACAAGGGAAAACTTCGAATAACTTTTCTATACCAAACATCTATGCTTCAGCTTTCATTGTTTCTATCCCTCCCTTGAATGATGGCGGCTTTATCTTTTTAAATTCCTTCGTGAATGTGATTGTTCGGTCCTCCGCTTGATGATCTTGTATCCTTGGCGGTGGTACAGGTATGGGTGGTGGTGGTTGTTGCTGTACTACTGTTGTTGCCTCAAAGTTTCTGCCATCTCCATAATTATCCTTTCCATTCTATCCAACCGCGCGGCGGTGGCATCTTCTGAATTATCTGTTCTAGTTCTCACCATGATCTACATAGCAATTGATCATAATACATACAAAATGCACAAATAAACATGCATCATGGTCATTGTCAATATGTTTATGCATCATATATCATATGCTTATGACTCATATCTTTACTAGAAGCCTTAAAGCTCAATGAACTCGTGCGTGAGGTAACAACTCATGCTCTGGTACCAACTGTCACACCCCAAACCTGCCCCTAAAAGTTTGGACACGACCGGCCTGAACGGAAGCTAAATAAGGAAAGAAACAAACATTCATTAAGCTGTGTCTAAGTGCCAGGATCATGATGCATTACAGTACATACCACCATTTCGTGTTACACATTACGAAAGATAGGTAAAAGTGAATTCAAAAGTTAAGTTTCTACAATACTTATATACGTGCGCGTTGTTTGCAAACTTATAACAAAATATCCCATCATAGGGATTTCCGAGACATAACAAGGGCCATTTAAGTTGACTCAGCAAAACGGGTTCGACTTCGACTCCTGGGCTAACCTAGGGTTGACCGGTAAGTTGAGTACCTACAAAACATTCAGTAAAGTAGAATGAGCAAAGCTCAGTGAATGATAGCAAAGTAAATAAATTAAAAGTAGAAACACGAACCAGCATTGCATATTCACAATTCACTATCTCACTTCTCATTTTTGAACGGCCTCAGGCCCATATTAAACAGAACGGCCTCGGGCCCAACAGAGTACAGAACGGCCTTAGGCCCATCATAATAGCAAAACGACCTTAGGCCCATTGTATCAACAGACAAAAGATCTCGGATCTATACATCATATACCAAAGTCCCACATATCAACATATTCCATATAACTTTATACATTTACGAAAGAGTGAATAGTATCCTAAATAGCATGTGCACAACGAAATATGTAAACAGAACATTATGTTATGCTACTATCACTCACTGTGATGCGGGTGGACGTTGCTTCCTTCCTGCAGATGCCCTACACCAAGCACATAAATCATTAGCACATCCCCTTTTCTTTTCATTTCTCATTGTTTAATTCGTTATGCTTTACATAATTAAGTGCATCAAGGAAACATCAAACAAACATAACCATATTTTTAAGAGGTCGGGATGAGCGAGAGAAGATCTCAAAATTTTCCAGCTTGGGCTACACGTGCGGGAGTCGCCACCGCACGTGCGGCCAGGTATCCCGCACGTGCGGGCCGCATGTGCCTTTTTAGCAGAATGCATCCATTCTTTTTCCCTGTTTTCCACACGTGTGGCTGAGTCTCCCATACGTGCGGCTATGGGCCCCGCATGTGCGGCTGTTTACCCTATTTTTCAGTCCGAAAGTTCAACTTTTCTAAGTGCACAAGGGGTAGTCCCATGGCCAATTCAAGGTAAATACATACCAACATTATAGCATACAAACACCTAAACATGTGTTTTAAATAAATCAAGACCAGGGCTTGTTCTTGGGGTTATACACCCCTCACTCTCCATAAATTCTTCATTATCATCAAGTAAATACACATACATATATATAGATACTCATGCTTATAAATCGTAGGAGTTCAAACACATTCATGGAGATTAAGTTTCCATTATACACACATAAGAGATGCATGATTCTTTATGAAGTTCACTATTCACAAGCAAACACAATTAAACCCTAGTTCTTTTCTCTTATAAAGGATGTACCACTTCAAGCCTAATTCAACCAACTGAAAAGAAATTTAGGGTTTAATGACCATACATACTCACCTTAGGTTGGATTCTTCAAGTGTCTCTAGTAGATCTCGAATTCTCCAACTTTTGTTGCTTTCCTCTTCTTCCTCTCTTTCTCTCTTCAAGTTTCCCTAAATTCTCCACTCAACTCATATGTGGAGAGATGAGCTCAATATAAGAAGACTTATATACCATATATAAGTCTTTGGCTTCTAGTTGCCAAACAAGCCCTAGTGAATCGCACAAAATAAATTTTCAATTAAACTTCACACGCTGCTCTAAAATTCTCACTAACATGTTCTCATGTTTAATTTCAGTTTATTACACCTCTACAGTTGAAATTTCCAAATCAATACGTTAAGTTTAACAGATGTATTCCAATAATCAACAAATAGGTAAACATTATTCAACAATTTCTACACGTGAGTATCACTGCGCACGAAATTTCACATTAAACATGTAGTTACTCATAAATTTAAAGATATAAGCACATAAGAGGGTCAGGTTATTTCAAGCTTAAAGCAGGCGCCGAGCCAATGGTACAAGAAGTTTGATTCATTCATGGTGGATCACGAGTACACAAGAATGGCAGCAGACCAGTGTGTATATTTCTGAAGGTTTTCGGATAGAAACTTTATCATCCTACTTTTGTATGTTGATGATATGCTGATCATCGGACATGATATTGCTATGATCAACAAGTTGAAAAAGGACTTGTCGTAGTATTTTGACATGAAGAACTTAGGCCCAACACAGCAGATTTTGGGCACGAAGATTGTTCGTGACAGGAAAGCCAAGAAGATATGGCTGTCACAGAAGAAATATGTTGAACAGATGATTGAAATGTTCAACAAGAAAAATGCCAAGCCAATCAACACACCACTGGTTAACCATTTCAAGCTGAGCAAGAGTTCTTATCCCTCATCTACAAATGAACAAGAAGAGATGGAGGCAATTCCCTACTCATCTGCAGTAGGGAGTTTGATGTATGCAATGGTGTCCACCCGACCAGATACTGCTCATGTTGTTGGAGTAGTAAGCAGATTTCTTTCCAATCCAGGGAAAGAACATTGGGAAACAGTCAAGTGGATTTTGAGGTACCTTAAGGGTACATCTAAAATGTGTTTGTGCTTTGGAGGAGCTAAACCAGTCTTGGAAGGCTTTACTAATTCAGATATGGCAGGCGATTTTGATGGTAGGAAATCTATATCGCGATTTCTATTTACTTTTGCAGGGGGAGCTGTTTCTTGGCAGTCTAAGTTGCAGAAGTGTATTACTTTATCCACAACCGAGGTAGAGTATATTGCCGCAACGGAAGTTGGGAAAGAAATGTTGTGGTTAAAGCAGTTTCTCCAAGAACTGAGACTAAAGCAGGAAAAGTTCATGGTACATTGTGATAGCCAGAGTGCTTTAGACCTGAGCAAGAATTCTATGTATCATTCTCGCACAAAGCACATTAATGTTTAGTATCATTGGATATGCGAAGTGATGGAAAAATAGTTATTGGAATTGGTCAATATCCACACAGACAAGAATCCAGTTGACACGCTTACAAAGGTGGTCTCGAGAGACAAACTCGAAGTATGCAGGGATATTGCTAGGATAGACTTCTAGTAAGGATCCTACTCCCCATAGGTGTGAAGGGGGGAATTGTTGAGTATCCACACCAATGTGAACTTGGCTATGGAAGTCAAGGAAGTCAAGTATAGAGGCTATAAATATAGATTTTCTAAAAGTTTTTCAAACTTAAGGTGGTTGTGTAGTAAGCTTGTCATTTATTTTTATAGTTGGTTGTTAGAGGTTGGCAAGCAGAGGCTCTACCATTTGTGTATAAAATGGGAAGAGCTATAAACTGAGATAGATCATCAGAAAGGAAAACACAGAGTGTTTGTATCTATGAGTGAGAGTGCTATAGAGAGAGAGTGAGGTGTAACTGTTGTAAATTCCCTCTAGGATAATTCTATAGTGGATAGACTACTGCCGAACCACGTAAATCTCGTATTATTGTGTGTGATTGATTTCTGAGTATGTTATAATCCTAACACATTTTGCATGGGTCCCGAGATTACTCAATATGTGAATAAATTGATCTAAACATTCAGTCATTAAAAAAAAAGAAAAAAAGAAAAGGAGAATGTGGTCCCCTGTTTCATATTCGAACCCACAAAAGCCAAGAATCTATCAGTCCCAATACGGAGAAATTGATTCCAATTAGCGAGCTTTGTGGATTTGACAAGGTCCGCTTGTACATGTTTGTTAGTAATGTTTTGTTTTTTTTGGTTCACATCCCTCTATTATTCGCCTTGTTTGAGCGGTTGATTATTTTAATTTAGTTAAAATTGTTATATTTAGAAAGTTGATTGGCTTTTTTATTGATTTTTTTTTTAACAATTAAATTAAAAGTCAGCTTATTGGCTTATTATCTTTTTTAGATCATATAATTTTTCTACTTTTTTACACTTTCTAAAAAAAAATCAAAATATCAATTTTTTACCTACATCTCAAAATAGATCATTTGTACATGATTTGATAGTTATTACAGAAAAAATGAAATAATTATAAGTTGAATGTGATATTTTATGTTATTAATTATTTTAAATTATTTTATATTTAGTGTTTTATTTTAACTGAATCCTCTCCCTGAACACCCGATTGTTATTGCATGATTACTATATCAAAATCTCTTTATCGAGCCTTGGGATTATATGACTGACCTTTCATGTGGTCAAGGAATCGTCACCGACTTTCCCGATTGATTAATAATTTGCATCAATAAAAACTATAAAACCTGGGGAACCAGATGAAATGGTTTTAACTTCGCTTTTGATTCAGTCATGCATCTTAATTAGCACGCATATGATTACATGATTACATGTGAAGTTCTTTGGGAGTAAATTTTCGGTATAAATATTGTATCAATTAGGCTCCATTTGTTTTTGATCTAAAATATTTTTTTCATAACATAATTTACATATTTTTTATGATTTAGTTGAAAAAAAATAAGTAACAACATTTTATGAAAAACCATAGACGCTAAAAAGAATTACTATTGAAAATCCCACAAGTCATTTCTGATAAAGTTCACTCCCAATTAAAAGTGGAGAAACATAGGGCCGAGCCCATATTATATGGCAAAAGTACCAGTAATTCTATTTGTACCTAAATAATAATTTAGCATGTTCAATTAAAATTTTAAAATATACACATTAAATATTAAAATAAAATATATTATTTATTTTTATGGTACATCCAAACCTCTTATACACATATTCTTTATTTTTAACTCTCTTCATCTTCTTCTCACGAGCCTCAAATGACCCTTTTATTAATAAATCATCAAAATCAATTAACAATTTTTTTTAATGATGTCAGCAATTTATTCAATTAATAATTCAAGTAATTTTATCATTTTTAATGAGAGCAGTTAGGAATTTAATTTTTTCAGTTAATTTTGTTAAATTAAAAATTATGACAATGCAGTATTTGTAATTTTCCAAATCACATGGGGCAATCCGTATTTTAAAAAACCTCAATGAATGTATTTTTAATTTATCATATTTTTTAATATTTAATTAGATGAAACCACTAGTTAAATTTATTGAGCCACAACCACCAAAACTAAAATCACTAACTTGATAGCTAGTTTGACGGAGGTGAGATTTATACTATGTTGGGTAAAGATGAACTTTTTGAGAAAAGCATATTTATGAGTATATTTTTAGATATTAATTGTCATACTACTTATATGGTATATCATAGTGCATGTATGATCATTTTTATCTATATGTTGTGATTGGTTAGGATCTTTAGGATTTCTACTAGGCTTAATACTCATCTTATGTGTTGACAAATTTTTCAGGTACAAGGTTGGAAGATTGTTCAGGACTGATGTCTTTTACTTTGCCGGACCCATGGCCTTTTATTTATCAGCCAAGAGCCATGTATTATACAAGGGAAAATCCCTTTTGTTTTATTTATTGTTATTCAATGTAAGTCTAAGGATATTGTACCATATCTTATTTATATATCATCATCATTGTCGTGAGAGAATATTAATATTTATCTTGTACTTGTTCCTGAATGGATGCAATCTTTTAAAATGGTGATAATGTAAGGATTTGGTAATAAATTCGAGTAATAAAAGGCTGGGCGTTATAGAGATTGCGATGACCACACAACATATAATATTTTATATTTAATTAATTAAAGAGATTTGGATTTAATTAGTCATTATTTTCATTTGATCTGGGATTTATGTCAATTCTAGAGTCTGATTCATATATGATTCACTATAAGAAAAAACACTTTTGGCGACCACCTATTTTTTTTGGTCGCAAATAGTCCACTTTCTGCGACCAAAATTTAACTTTTGGCGACCACAATTTTTTAGTCGCGGAAAATCACCTTTTGGCGACTAAAAAAAAAGTTGGTAGCGAAAAGTATACCTATTGGAGACCAAAGGCTTTTTTGGTCGCGGAAGATCACCTTTTGGGGACTAAAAAAAAAGTTGGTCACAGAAAGTATACTCTTTGACGACAAAAAAAAAAAAGTTGGTCGCGGAAAGTATACTATTGGTGACCAAAGGCGTTTTTGGTCGCGGAAGATTACCCTTTGGCGACCAAAAAAAAAAGTTGGTCGCGGAAAGTATACTATTGGTGACCAAAGGCTTTTTTGGTCGCAGAAGGTCACCTTTTGGCGACCAAAAAAAAAAATGTTGGTCGCGGAAAGTATACTATTGGCGACTAAAGTTTTTTTTGGTCGCAGAAGATTACCCTTTGGCGACCAAAAAAAAAAAGTTGGTCGCGGAAAGTTATGACGGGATAAATTTTAAAAAAAATGATACTACTATAATTACATGCTATTTTTTTGTTTAGGCATTAAAAGTTTTATGAAATAATATATAACCCAATTTTTATGGGTTATATATATTGTTTGCCGAATATGAACAAGGAGCATGTTATTGGCAGTGTGAATTGGGTGTATGGTGGCTCCTTGGTCAGGAGTTCAAGTCCCAGGCACCACAAAAGAATTATTTTTTTTGGGTCAAGGCGCTGACTTTTGGCGACCAACTTATCTTTGGTCGCTAAAAGTCTACTATTGGCTAATATGAATTGAACTTTCCGCGACCAAAAAAGTTGGTCGCGAATGGTCACATTTAGCGACCAAAGGCTTTTTTGGTCGCAGAAAACTATCTGTGACGAGGCTTTAGCGACCAACTCGCGACCAACATATTTTGGTCGCGAAAAGGTTTTAGCGACCAAATATGCTACTTTTCGCGACCAAAATGTTGGTCACAGAAAGTGTTTTTTCTTGTAGTGATTTTATAAAGATTTTTTTTGGAATTAGAAATTGAACGTCCAATTGGCTTGAGAAGGTGAAATTGATGAGTTGAATCAGTTTAATTTTAAGTATTGACCCATTTGAGAGTTTAATTAAATATTCGATTCAGTTTATTAAAATTATGATTTAAATAACAGGGTCCGAATTGGAGTTAGTTAACTTAATTAAGTTATGAGGAATGTGAATTATGATTATTATGAATTGATTTTACTTATTAGATGTCCGATTTGAATATATAATTTATTGACGGAGATTTTGAGTTTGATCTGAAATTGAAGGCATTAGAGATTTGAGAAATCAAAATTGACGATGACAATAAGTTTAATTTGATATTTGGAACCTTTTGAGAGTTTGATTAAAATCTGATTCCGATTGGTAAAAATTAAATATAATTAATTAGGCCTTAATTGAAGTCAATTAGAATAATTAAATTATACAGAATTTGTGATTAGTTATGATTAAATATGGTATGTGGTAATCATGATTAATCAAGATTAAGTTGTGTTTAATTAAACTAATGATTAATTATGTATTAAGTTAATTATAATCATACTGTAAGTTGTAGAATTATCTAGAATGTTTGAGAGAGTGTGTGTGTATATGTTGTTGTGCTGGAGCTTTCACTAGTGTGCGTATATTCATTTGGACTCAACTTTGTTCTGAAAGAAAACATAGAAGACTCAAGAAAGAGGAATCGAGAGAGAGGGGAAATAAGAGCCGAGAGAGAGAGAGAGAGAGAGAGAGAGAGAGCTCAACATTTGTGCTGGAAAAAGATTTGAAGAGGTGGGTTAGAGAGACTTAGACCTTGTTTGGAAATATGTGTTTTTAGTAATTTTTTTTTTTTTTTTGGTTAAAATATAATGTAAAAAAATAGTATGTTTGGAATAATTTTTTGACTTTTTATGAAAAGATGTGTAAAAAGTAGAGAGAAAACAGAATCTTTGACTTTTTTGTATAAGCTATTGGTTTTTTGACTTTTTAAATAATTTTTTGACTTTTTGACTAAAAAAGTCACTTGTCAAACGAGGCCTTAATTGAAGAAAAGAGCGGAAACTCTTGGATCGCTTTAACTTTTTTCATGGGTATCATACATTCTAGACTCTACAAAATGAACGGTTCAGATTATCAAAATGAGACATGTGTTAGACTCTAAGGCCTCTCAAGTTTTGCTATGTTAAAATCCCAAAATGAAAGAAATCCAACCATATTTCAAAACTCGTTAAGTTTTAAATCAAGTTTAAACTATCTATTATTTCGCTCTACTCGACTTATTTATACCGCTAGTCCCATGCCATATATGTAGGCCTT